>NC_066619.1:270954525-271607603 GCF_025201925.1 Gopherus flavomarginatus | reverse complement strand
AAATCTTCTCCCCGCACCTCAAGCCTCCACTTTTCAGTCTCACTTGCTTATCTGAGTCTAGATCTTTCCAACTTAGATCCCTGCTGGTGTGTTCCTCATGTATGATCTCTTGAGAATATGTGACATTTTTGTCACGCTGGCCCACGTTCCCTTAGCATGTCTTTGGGGTCACGGTGCCAATAGCCTCCTGTACATCCTATCCTGATTCTTCGAAGTATGGAACATTGTTCCTTCCACTGACCTCAGTGCCTGCCCAGTGATACTGGGAACTGGTTCTTTACACATCCAGCCCAAGAGTGGTTTCCATTAAAAAGTCAGCATTTGCCAGCAGCTACCACACGGTAATATCTGAAATACCACAGTGTCTCCTTGAACCTAGAAGAGGGAAATCTGTGGTACTTCAGATACCGCTCTCCAGGAACAGGTGGTAAATACTGACTTTCAGATGTGAAATTGGAATCTATTCAGCATCTTTTACAGTGCCTGACAAAATGGGGTCCCTGCCAGAGGCCGCTGAGTTCTAGTAATAATAAATAATAATAATAGGCTGGTCTGGAGAGCTAGTCTTAATGCTCTTCGAGAGCCCTAGGTTTGATTCTCTATCATGGTATCATGCTTCCCCAGCCAGCAAGGGAATCTGGGAGTGCTCCTGAGGTGAGATGGTCAGAGGGCAGAGAAGGCTTCCCTGCTGGTTAGGGAAGCAAGACGGCTGTGGAGTTCTCCTCAGAAAATGGCACGGTAAGCCCTTCTCCATGCTTAGCACATTTGCAATTAGACTAGACTGCAGGTAGGCAACCTACGGCATGCATGCCAAAGGCGGCACAGAAGCTGATTTTCAGTGGCACTCACGCTGCCTGGGTCCTGGCCACTGGTCTGGGAGGCTCTGCATTTTAATTTCATTTTAAATGAAGCTTCTTAAACATTTTAAAAACCTTAATTACTTTACATACAACAATAGTTTCGTTATATATTATAGACGTATAGAAAGAGACCTTAGAAAAATGTTAAAATGTATGCCTGGCACACGAAATCTTAAATTAGAGTGAATAAATGAAGACTCGGCACAGCACGTCTGAAAGGTTGCCGACCCCTGGACTAGATGAAGGAAGAGTTAATGCAGGTGGAAGTGAAGTACTTGACTTAGGAGGTCTTTCCCACCCTTAACATCTGTGGGCTTAAAACTTGGTGTGTAGGCCTCCCTGAGCCAGGAAAGTGGGGGAAAAGATGGAGGACTCCCCATCAGCATCAGGTTCCCACAGGCATTTTGTCAGCCCCAGTGATGAAGCACCCCTCCCAGTGCACTGCAGGAAGCATGTCCCTGAGTGGCAATTGCTGCACCCATTAACAGGATGCAGCCTGCACTCCCCACCATCAGCTGGCTAGTGCGGAAAGTGGAGTGGCCTTGTCCCATCTTCTTTGGTAAGTCTAGGGGGCTTTTGGAGAGACAGGGATTGCCCTGTGCAAGGAGAGGGAATGTTCCTTCTTGTCATACCCACAGTGGGCTAGCAACATCCTGCACCTGTGACTCTCCCGTTGACTCACAGTAGGTTCCTGTGACAAAAGCACACAATATCCCACCGATCTAGCAGGGAACATGCAGGACTGCCCCATGGACACATCCTAACATTACAGATAGCTGCCACCCTAGCAGGGAGCTAGCCTGGTGATGCTATGGGCCAGCATCATGATTAATGCCAGGGGCACTTTTGCCATAACAGTTTAGGATGCCACCCTTGCTACACTATCCTGCAGGGTTCCCTGAATTTCTTTCTGGAATAGTGGCAGGAAAGTGTCCCTGTCGTTTGCCTTTTTTCATCCTGGCTCAGGACACTTACTTGCCTTGTTCCAGATTCAGAGAATAACGCTGCATGTGTTATACCCCTGAGGGTCAAAGTGCACCATGGAGCACAGGCCTGTGCCAGAGCAGTGCAGAACTGCACTGTGCCCCTACAGCAGACATGCCAAACCCATGAAAAAAATGGAGGAGTTGGGCTTGTTTTTTGGCTTAATTGGCTTGTGAGTTGTTTGTTGGCTAGATTTTGGCTTGTAGCTTATTGATTGCTTGGCTTGTAGCTTGTTGCTTCTATTTTTTTGAACAGTTCCCAGCAAGCAGGGGCAAGCAGGGGCAAGGGGGGGGGGGAGAGAATCCGGGGTGCACAGCGGGCCCACCACAGTCCCAGACTGCATGCCAGGGGGATCTAGTCACATAGAGTGTTGGGTTCTTAGGGATTGGCTTGTTTTGGCCTTGTTTTGAAGTGGGATTTTGAAGGAGGTGCAAGGAGGTGTTTTGAAGGAGGTGCAAGCCGGGCTCAGGATGCACTCAGGACAATAGCTGCTGCAGCACCCCTTCCGAGCATGCAACCTGTCTTCACCTCTGTGGCCATTCAGCTACACTGGCCAGCCTCAGCAATGGGGCCGTGGCCCGTCCTCCTTCTTGCCCCTGCTTTTTGGGATAACCGGCGCCCTGAGGGGTAGTAGCAGGAGACAGTTCTTGCCCTCAAGTGAGCACAGGGACTTCAAATGGGCCAGAACCTTGAATGCACAATACGAAGTGGGGGGAAGGCTGCTTGGTGTCTTCCCTTTTCCTCACTCCCTCCATTATTGAACACCTGCAATGTCTAGTCCTATGCATGCAACCCGGGAAATGCAGCTTTATAAACTGGGCTTGTGTTACTGTCGAGAGACAGTTTAGAGTCCTCTTTAAAGCAGGAGGGAAACTCATTAGTTCTGGGGTTGAACTGTGTGACTCCCTGTAACATTCATGGGGCTTGGGTGGCTGAATACCGATGCCCCTAGTTCAGTAGGTAGCTGGGATAATAGGATCAGAGTAGAGATGGAAAATACCTCTTAGATGAGATTTCTAGGGCCTGATTCCTTAGCACAGACAGAGAGGTTTGGAGCATCTGTATTTGAACAATCACAAATCAGATTGAGGAACACAATTTATTTTTCATCACATGTTGTATTTGTTTGCAGAGAGGACTCGGTCCAAACCCATTCTCACGGGAACGCACCCTGTGAACACTACTGTGGACTATGGTGGGACCACGTCATTCCAGTGCAAGGTCCGCAGCGACGTCAAGCCCGTCATCCAGTGGCTCAAAAGGGTGGAGTACGGCACAGAGAACAAGTACAACTCCACCATTGATGTTGGGGGGCAGAAGTTTGTCGTGCTCCCCACTGGGGAGGTCTGGTCCCGTCCCGATGGCTCCTACTTAAACAAACTGATGATAACACGAGCCAAAGAGGAGGATGCTGGGATGTACATCTGCCTAGGGGCAAACACAATGGGATACAGCTTCCGCAGTGCTTTCCTCACGGTGTTGCCAGGTGAGTGTGGGGTGGCTGGAACTTTCCTTCTAAACTGTCCTGGGCCAGCGTGTTCTGCATTGCGGCATCATTGCAATCGCTGATCTAGATCATCTGCTGGTATAAATCAGCTTTGCTCCATTGACCTCAGTGGAGCTTCACTGGTCTACACAGCTTGGGATCTGGCGAGCTTTGGTGAGTGGCCAGATGATGCTGATTTTTCTACTGCCTGTGGTGTGTCTGAGTCGATCTCCACCCTGAGCCTCCTTGTGCATAAATAACAGCTCCGGCAAGGGTAAATAACCGGGTTGAAAATGCTTGATCTGCTTTTGTGCTGGAGCAGGGCGGGGAAGTCATATTGTGATGCCGTCTGTGCAACGTCCTGTAAAGTGAGCCCAGGCGCTTAAAGGAGCTGAATGCCCCTCCCCTCCCCATTTTTTAAATTGGTTTGTTGGTAAAAGGAAACAATGAAACAAGCCAATAAACAGAGAAGAATGAAAACAGCGTAATGATCACAGCCACAGGAGAAGAATGGGTGCAAAAGAGAATATATTAGGCTTGTCAATTTCTTATTTGATGATCCCCTGGGAGCTGTTGTGCCAAGCTCAGAACTGCTTGCCCCTTTGCTCCTGCCCTGTGCTCTGCTCTGTGGCTGAGACCTGCAGTACAGAAGCATTGTAGGGCTTCCTGTCTAACTTCTTCATTGTTCTTTCTGCCCTCTTTAAAGTGCAGTTCTGCTCCGAACCCTGATTTTATAATCCAGACTCTGCTGGCTTTAGTGACAAAAAGAAATCGGCCTTGCTTTTCCTCCCCTCTGCCCTGCAGAGCCACCGTAGCTCAGAGAAGAGAGGAGAGGAAAAGAAGCAATGTAAATGTGCTCCTATTGTATACATTAAGCATTTAAAAAAAAAAAGATGTTTTTCTGGTGGGATTTTTTTTGCACTGAAATAACTAAAACAAAAGAAGCTCTACGTGTATTATCTCAAACTAACACTAGATTTAGGCCTCAATGGAAAAAAAAAAGTCATTGACTTCGTTAAAGAAGTATGGCTTGGAAAGAAAGTTAAACACATTTGAAAATATTGTACAGGAGAGTACAAGATTCTGATTGCAAATTTACAAACTATCTCGTATGTGTCATCTCAGATTTTTATATGACACCCTCTCGTCACATTATCTGAGCTCTGGTACCTTAGGGCCAAATGTTTAAAGTTATGTAGGCAGCTACACCTGCAGATAACTGCTTAACAGAATTTTCAAAAGCCCCTCGGCACCTGGGTCCCTGTGGGAGTTAAGCACCTGGGTGCTTTTTGAAAACCCCACTAAGGATCTATTTGCCTCTTTAGGTGCCTAGATACCTTTAAAAATCTAGCTCTGAAAGCCCGGATTCAGCAAAGCGACTCAGCTTTCAGCATGTGCTTACATGGATCCCTATTCAGCACAGCACTTACACATGTGTAAATCCTATTGAAGACAATGGGATTAAGCACAGGTTTACGGTTCAGCACATCCCTAGGTGCTTTTGTAACTAGGAATGGACACTGGCATGTGTCTAAATTAGGTAATTCAAAGTTGTTTCCCGCAGCACCACTAATTGAGTCCTGGATGCATATTATACAAAGTCTACTATTATGCAAAGTGGGCCGGAACCTAAACCCTGAAATTTGGGAGTGTGGTTCTGATTCTGAATAGTGCCATTTTGGCCTGTCTCACTAGGGCTTAAATGGAACAACATGTCCATGGATGCAGGATGCTAGAGGTTTGTAAGAGGGATAATCAACTGCATTTCTTGACTATCTGCAATTAAATTCTCAGTGGCGACAGTGCTGTAAAATTGAATATAAAGCACTGTGCTCAGTGGGCTGCTCTGGTGAGAACAGAAATGTAAGCCTCTGTCCCTAAGGGCTCAATCCTGCTCAGGGGGCACTGTACAGGAGCAGTGAATCAGGGCCTGAGCCATCAGTCGTGGGTCAGTGTCTAAGCAAATAGTAACCGCAGACATGGCGGAGGGTTGATACGAGATTCTTCTTACTTACCCGAAGCTGAGACTCCCAACCCTGGCTTATCCTGAACAAGTGCACACATTCAGTTCTGCGGTTCCTGGGAATCCCACACGAAGTCCTAGTCCTCTCTTGTCCCAGCAGAGCACCAAGAGGTGCTGCAGGAGGGATGCTAGTTAGCCTGCCTCTTCCTGTCCCAAACCTGCCCACAAAAGAGACCACTCTGCAAGGCACCACGCCTGCCTGGTCCCTCGCCTGAGCATTGCTGAGTGTGTATTAGCTACAGGAAGATGGATTGCTACTAGAGAGGGATATTTAAGACTTAATGAACGGAGACGTGTCTGGCAGAGGCAAATATGGGACAGGCCTCTGCTCTCCGTAACCAGATCATGCAGGTCCAATTGCTGGGCACAGGGCCGGCTTTAGGAAGTGCAGGGCCCAATTCGAACATTTTCGGTGGGGCCCTGGCAGGGATGACTTGAAAAAAAAAAGTGGAAAAAAAAGCCTTTCATTTCTTTCATGTATTATTTACTTTCCATAACTACATAAATAATAAAATTATATATTATATACATTGCATCATATATGCTGTTGATTGGTTATTAATGACTGCCGTTTCACATGTGTGGGTTCCAGCTGCTCCCTGCCCCCCTCATTGAAGCAGGTGTGCTGGTTTACTGCCCTGGGAACTGCAGGGCACAAGTGGACATGGGGCTGGCTGGAGGCAGGGCAGGGGCTGACTGGAGGTAGGGTCTGGCTGCAGGCAGGGCAAGGGGTGCGGGGCTGGTTGGAGATAGGGGGTGTGTGGGGCGGGCTGGCTTCGGGCAGGGCTGCGGGGGGATGCAGCAGGGGTTGGCAGGGCTGGAGACAGAGGAGTGTGAGACTGCCTGGCTTCAGGCAGGGGGGTGCAGCAGGGGTTGGCTGGAGACAGGGCAGGGTGTGCAGGGCTGGTGCAGGCAGCAGTGTGTGTGGGGCTGGCTGGCTTTGGGCATGGCCATAGGGGTGTGTGGCAGGGGTTGACTGGAGACACAGCAGGGGGTTTGACAGGGACTGGCTGTGGGCACGGGATGCAGAGCTGGCTGCAGGCAGGGGGAACGGGGCTGGTGTGGGCAGGGCAGGGGTGCAGCAAAGGCAGCTGGAGCCCCAGCCCTTTAAATAGCCCCCAAGTTCCCTGCTATCCCAGGGCTTTGGGAATATTTAAAGGGCCTAGGGCTCCCCAGCTTCTACCCTGCCCTGGACCTTTTAAATAGCCGCCGGAGCCCTGGGGAATGCATGGGGGTGGCCGGGCTCTGGCGGCTATTTAAAGGACCGGGGTGGCAGAGGCAGGCAGCTGGAGCCCTGACCCTTTAAATAGCTCCCAGAGCCCCTCACTACCCCAGGGCTCTGGAGGCTATTTAAAGGCCAGGAGCTCCAACCGGGAGAGCAGGGCCATGGGGCTTGCCACGCTCCAGCTGGGGCTCCAGCCAGGAGAGCAGGGCCTCGGGGCTTGCAGCGCTCCGGCCGGAGCTCCAGCCAGGATAGCGGGGCTTGCTGCGCTCCGGCCGGGGCTCCAGCCAGGAGAGTGGGGCCACGGGGCTTGCCGTGCTCCAACTGGGGCCCAGCCGTTAGAGTGGGGCTTGCCGCGCTCCGGCCGGAGCTCCATCCGGGAGAGCGGGGCCGCAGGGCTTGCCATGCTCCAGCCGGGGCTCCAGCCGGGAGAGCGGGACTTGCCGCACTCCAGCCGGGACTCCAGCCAGGAGAGCGGGGCCTTAGGGCTTGCAGCGCTCCGGCCAGGGCTCCAGCTGGGGCTGCAGGGCTTGCCACGCTCCCGCCTGCGCTTCGCTCAAGGGAGCGGGACCACGGAAGACCCCTGAGCAGATCGCAGCCAGGGACCCGGGGTAAGTTTAAAAAAAAAAAAGTGTCTAAGGTGTGGGGCCGTCTTAGGCGCGGGGCCCGATTCCTGGGAATCGGGCGAATTAGCCTAAAGCCAGCCCTGGCTGGGCAGCTAACATAGCCTGTGTTTCATCCTCCGGTCTGGGTAGGGAAGCCAGCTCCATCTCTGAGCGCTGGGGCTGAGAGACCATCTATTGGACTGGCTCCGAAAACGACACTAGAACTGGGGAACTAAAGCATAATGAATTATCGGGAAGAAAAACTTTTAGCTCCCCCCATCTTAAACAAAAGAAATTGATTTGTTTGTCCTTTCAGTGCTTTTCAGAGGAGAAACAGCAGCAAAACATTATGATGTTGACAGTGTGTCCCCCTTGCATTTGGCATGGCTGGAGTTGTCAGACAGGCTATACAAAAGCCAGCCTTAGCTTGACATCTGTTTTGAATCCTCCTCTCCTGGTTTTAATTAACTCTTTCGATTTCTCCCTTTCCCTCTTGTAACACACTTTCTCTCTCTCTCTCTCATGCAAACCTGATGTCCAGATCCCAAGCCACCAAGCGCCCCTGTGGCCCCATCCTCCGCTACCAGCCTGCCATGGCCAGTGATCATCGGGATCCCCGCTGGAGCGGTCTTCATCTTTGGGACGATCCTCCTGTGGCTCTGCCAGGCCAAAAAGAAGCCCTGCTCTCCCCCAGCTGCAGCGCCCGTGCACAGACCGCAGGCCAGAGACAGGATCTGTATCTCTCAGGGTCCTGACAAAGACTGCGTCTCCTCCATAAACTATGAGGAATATGTCGCCCACCAGCAGCATTTGCTATCCCAAGGGCCTGCGTTGGCCCCAGCCATGGCATCGAAAATGTACCCAAAGATTTACACAGACATCCACACTCACACGCACTCACATGTGGAAGGCAAAGTTCACCAGCATCAGCACATTCATTATCAATGTTAAAGGGCAGCCAGAGACCGTAGCTTATTGGTGCTTTTTTCTCACGGTACCTCAGAACAGACTGCTTCGAGTCAGCTAACACTGCCAGCAAAAGGTAAAGTGAACAGAGGAGGGAGCGAGAGAGAGAGAAAGAGATTTTTTTTTTGTTATTATTACCATTAGGATGTAGATGAGGAATAATGAAGGAATTCCCAATCTCAGCTCAAAGGCGGCCATCTAAAACAATGGAAACTTCTTGTATATCTAAATCAAGATGGAAACAGATAAGGCAGGAAGCTGTGACATGAAACACCACCGACCCTGTTGCATTGCCAAGCAGAGGAAGAAGAAGAGGAGAACGCGATGATATTGCAGTTCCTGCCTCTAGCACATGCCACCTGTTTTGGTGCAAGGCCCATCAGACGTCTTACCCTTGGGAATGTACAGAAGAGCCCTTTATCTCAGAGTGGCTGAAGCTTGGAAGTAGCTGAGATGTAGTGCCAAAGCACCAGGAGACTGTAATCAACTGAAACAATCAATTGCCCAATTTCAAATAAAAAAATAAGCAGAAGAGTTTCTGGAAAACACATTTCTATTTTCAATGTGAAACTCACATGCATCTCGCCAGCAGTAATTTTGCCTGACAGTCAGTGATAACTTAGCTGGCTGGTTCCATTTCTGCAAATCAAGGGTATTGTGGTTTTCCCCAAGGGGGCACTGCTTGAAATCTTTAAAAATGTTCAACTCACCCCCAATGCTATGACTCAGTGCTACTGCCAGGAAGAAGGAAGGAAGGACATTGTACAATGCAACTTTATATTTATATTTAAGAAATAATAATTAATAATATCTGAATTGCTGAAGGTCAAGGAAAGAAAACGTGCTGCCCTTTTTTGATGCCGCTAGCTGTGATTTTCAATCAGATCTTCATGGCTTATAGTGACAAGCTACTGGATTAACTGTGTCAATGAAAAATAAATGAACAAGTAAAAATAAAAAGAGAGAGAGAGAGTGAAAATTACTGTTTATGGAAGAATGAATTTGCTCAATATGCACCTAGGGTTGTGTGTGGTTTTTCTTTCCAGATAATGTTTTACAGTTGATTCAAACAATCTCATTTCAGTTTCGTTTAAAACAACAAAGAAAGAAAGAAAGAAAGACCGTATTAATACCTATATGGACTAGAAATGAATTCAATCACAAATATAAAACCTTTGTAATTCTATATAGAGTTTAAACAGAAGTCATGTATATTTAATTTATTTTGTTAAACAAGAAAAAATATGATATTTTCCTCAAAACAGGCATTTCTATACATATTTTTGATCAAAGGAAATAAAGATGAATTGGGGTTTTTTTTTCCAGGTTCTCAGAGGTGCCATGCTCCAAATATAAGCAATGTAACCTATAACAGTACTTTATTTAACCAAATTGAAAGTCATATGTTTGTATGCGTTTTTACAATAGCCATGTGTAATTGTTCTGGCAGCATCTCTGGCACTACAGGTGCCATAATTTCCAATAGAAACTGCTATTTTGTGCTGTTTATAACCTGTTCGGAAAGTTTTGCTGTGGATTGATCACTGCCTCTGCACCCCATGTTATCCTGGCCTCATTAACAAAGAGCTCAGACCACAAGAAAACTTGTTTCACTATTTATTTAAAAAGTTGGTTTGATTTTTTTTCGGTTAACATTATAAGAAGTGAACTGGAGACCTGTGATATAATCAATAATTCCTTTTAAAAGTGAAATGTTCCTAGACTTGAGCCCATCAAGTGGAACTCTGCCTCTGAGTGTTTTGGGGAGAAAAAAATTACAAGTCTGGACAAATTATTTGATCTCTAAAAGCAGCTTCTGAGCATAAAACATTCAGTAGAGATGAAATTCGCCACAGCAAGAGGAGCCTGCACAAGGCCCTCTGTACCACTTAAGCCCTCTGTTAAGGACTTATGGCTCAATCCTGCATGAGGCCAAGTATTCTGGCCTTGATCCACCAAAGCACGTAACTTTGCAAACATAGGGCCTGGTGCGCTGTGGTTATTTTCCATTGGGTTCAGTATCAATCAGATCAGACCCATCGAGGTTAATGGGAATACTCAGATACTTAAAAATCAGCACCGTTTTAAATGCTTTGCTGGTCAGAGCCAGAGAGCTCAGCGCCTGACTGGCTGCAGCCTGTAAGTGGTGGGTAGGGCCTTCTGCACTGGTGTGAATTTCACCCACAGGCTCTGGAATAACACAGCGAGGGGTGTATTGTACATTTGTTCCCCGTGTTGCATTCCTAGTGGTTGTAATGGGAGTGGAACAAGTACAGCTTATTATAGCCCTTATTGTGTACAGACTATAGATGGCTATCAAGTCAAACCTTCACTCCGTTAGAGGAGAACCCAAGCCGGGTTTGATTCCATAAGGCCATAAAGTTAGTCACTAAATTCAGATCTTGGATGCTGGTGCATCGGTTTCAGTGAGCATCGTGAATGAGCATCCATGTGCATAACTGGGGTGTTGTAAGTACTGATCTAACCCAAGATTTGCTAATGGCTGCACTTTACTGGGTGAGCCATCCACACATAGAAAAGTCTATGCACAGTTTCTGTGTACATCAACGATGTTGTAAGAAGTCAGGAAACTGGTACACCTCTACCTCGATATAACGCTGTTCTTGGGAGCCAAAAAATCTTACCGCGTTATAGATGAAACCATATTATATCGAACTTCCTTTGATCCGCTGGAGCGCACAGCCCCACCCCCCGGAGCACTGCTTTACCGCGTTATATCTGAATTCATGTTGTATCAGGTGGCATTATAACGGGATAGAGGTGTATTTCCATGAGAGGCTGTAAGGGCTGTGGCAGAAATGTCACCATCTATTGAGTCTACCTCTCATACAAGTCTATGAGAAGTTTGGTATTTTTGTTACCATAATCTGCACAAAGCTAATGCACATTAAAGCAATGTTAAGGGCACGACACAAATCCAAATTTAGAGACAAGGGGGATAGTTCTTCCAGTGCTTTCTGGGCTGGGTGCTGTAGGCAGAGACCACAGAGTTTCACATGCCAGACATGCTGCAATAGCTTTACTGCTATTGCTTTAAAAGTATGGTGGACTCAGCACTCCTGCGTGGCCTCACTTTGAGTGAACCATGAGAGACTGCCACATGACATTGCCAAGATGGCAGCAGTATCTCTGACAGGTACTGATACATTGTCATTTTTTAGTTAAAAGTAATCTATTTATCATACGTCATTGTGTTCCATCCCAAATCGCGTTCTTATTCTCCATTGACTCTCTACCCCCTTTCATCCTGAAGCTTCATAATCTTCTTTAATGGAATGAAAAACTTTAAAATGTTGCCAGCTGGTCCAAATGGAGGGATTATCTTTTCCATCTTGGAAGTAGGCCTTCACCAAGTGCCCTTCAAAGCTCCAGTCTTTAAAATGCTAGTCATGGGTGTAGTTGTGAGGAGGGTGGTAACAGGAAAAAAATTAAGGCAATCGCAGGTAGTTCACCACCACCATCAACATATTGGTTGTGCAGAGGCCAAGAACAATTGTGGTTCTCGGCCAAGATTTTGAGAAGTCACTAGAGATTTTGCGTACCCAACTTGAGACATCTTAAGGGTCCTGTTTTTCACAAAGTGCTGAGCTCCTACCCTCTGAACATCAGCCTCCTTTAAAGGCCCTCAGGTTGGATAATCAAAAATTGAGGCACCACGAACCACTGGTCACTTTTGAAAATGTTGACCAACATTGTGCTTATCTAGGGATAAGGTCTGTGTGAGACTGGTGCCGCTAGCAGTGTAAGCTCCCTCAGATGGGGTGAGGAGGACATCACTATGGCCCTAGGCCATCCCCACTTCAGCTTGGGAAGTGAAATATATGTCACCACCAACGCCCATATCCCTCTCTTCCAAAGAGGTAGGTGAAAGTCACCCCATGCAGAAGGCCAGCACGAAAGCTCTTAAGCCCAGGATAAACTATGAAAATAGGGCTTGAATGGGACTTAAGCATTGCCTTGGCTTGGGTTGGCTCTGCACACATGGGTGAACTTCACCCTTTAGACAGTCTTTTGCCTCCATGAGGCAATGTGCCTCCTTGAGCTCTTGTTGGGGCTCACTCTGTTTCACCCAACATGGGCCATTCATATGCAGGGCTGAATTGTGCCTTACAGGAAACACAAAGCATTCCTATGTCTAAATAAGTTCAGTGAGAGTTTGCTCTTAGTCACCCAGATGTGCATCCATTTTTTTCCCAGCGAGACAGAATGTGGCCTGACCTCTTTTAAATAAATAGAGAACATTTTAAAAGAATGGTGGACTTGCTAAAGCTACCTACCATTGACCCTACTTTGAATTCAGAAGCTTGATATATATACAAACACATCAGTCTATGGCATAGAAAGTGGGCCTCACTTTTAAAGGCACAAAACTGGAGGATCAAAGAGAAAAACCAGGCTTAATATTGAACATCCTTGTTACTTTGTTTGTGTGGCACACTGAACATGGCCTTAAATGTCATTTTTTGTGTGTGGTGTCTTTAAACTTTGTATTGACAATCTTTGTACAGTCAGCCCTTTTAAGGTGAAAGCTTTATCAGACATTTACAAATAAAAAGTGTGATGTCATTTTCAAGCAGTGGGAAAATAAGCTAATTAAAGATATTGGAAGGAGAAGCAATGGCCTGTGTGTGTGTTTAATGAAAGAGATGAAGGAGTAAAAGCATGTATTTGTAACTAACATGTGGGTGTTAGCATAAAATGGAGTTTTATAAACTTAATAGGCATATAGAAATATACCATTTATTTATATGCATTTGTATGTACATATGCGCTCGTATACAGGGACTATGTGATCGTGTGATGTGGTATAAAAGTTTTATCGCAAAACAAGTGCTAATAAAATCTTTACACCACACCACAGTATGCAGTATTCTATATATGCAACATATTTAACACAAACATCGTATTACAAATGTGTCAGAATTTTTAAAACATGTATAGGAACCTTTTTTTTTTTTTTAACCCATTCACCTGTAAAGCCAGGTACCATGAGTGCAACTGTGCAGGGTTACACAAGAACTGCTTCAACCTCTGAAAAGGGGGCTAATTAGCTTTCATGTACAGAAAAATAACAGGTGAAATCCTGGGCCTGTTGAAATCAGTGGCAAATCGCCGACTGACTTCAGCTGAGCCAGGATTTAACCCCCTGATGCTGAAGTCTGATACCTCCAGTCCTGCAAGGGCTAAGAGTAAATGCTGGTTCCCACTGAGAAGCTGGCTCATGCAATATCAAACTTTAAAATTGTGAGATTTTTAGGTATAGAAAAGTTGTCACTGGCCCAGAATTGGTTAGGCCCAGACCTTGGCCCAGGTAATTGTGTGGAGAAATTGCACACTTGGGAAGAGAGAAAGGAAAGTGTCTCTGACAGGTTTATTATTTTGGTTGTTTGATGTTCATAGGTTTGGAATATTAGAAAAAAACACTGAGAGGGTTGAATTAATGGGCAGAAGGCGGGTGAGGTGGTCAAAGGTGAATGATAAACCTGTGACTTTGTAACTTATAACACAGATGTCACCTCCATGTAGGTGTAGGGTCTGGAGGAGCATTTCCACTTTTAAATACTTTGAAGTCAGTGAAAGTCCCGTACCTGGGGCCTGTTCCAGCTCCCGTGGATGCCATTGACTTCCCTGGGAGCTGAATCAGACTTGTGGAGTGGTTGAAATGAGCGGGCCCTTAACTCTTCGTGCCAACTTCTGGCTGGCCCATCAGCGGAGAAAGGCATAACAACCTGGGGCCAGAGAGCGAAGCCAGGCAAATTCAAATTAGAAATAAGGCATGCATATTAACAATGAGGGTGATAAACCTCTCAAACAAACTACCAAGCGAAGTGGTGGGTTCTCCATCTCTTGATGTCTTCAGATCAAGACTGCATGCCTTTCTGGGAACTATGCTTTAGTCAAACACAAATTGCTGTTCAGCTGCGACCGCAGTGTCTAGCCAGCAGGTGATGAAGAGAAACGGTGCAAAGAAAGACCAGGTGCTAGAATACAACAGGAAACACCAGCATCAGTGTCACAGCCACTGGCAGAATGAGGACGGGAACATGGGACAAGTATTTACAGCAAGAAGATGGAGACGAGAGAGAGGTTTTGGTTACCTTCTTCCTTGGAGCATCAGAGCACTTTGAGATGAGCAGCTATTAGAACACCTATTCACCCATACAAGCCGATTGGCCTCAGCTGTATATGTTTAAGTGAGGGTGGAATGGGTGACTTCAGCACTTTCAAGGGTATTATTAAAGTAATAGTATTATTCCAGGGGAAATCATTTAAACAACAGGTGTTGTCTATCTGTGTGTAATACACATGCATTCTGACTGTAGCTACCCTGCGTGTAGCTACACACGTACATTATGACCAACAAATTCAAGCTCAGCACCTGAATCCATATTTCGGGACTCCGATCTAGATTCTCATGGTTACTTAGGAGCCTAATTCTCATTATTTTAAATGGGAGATAGACATCTAAATACCTCAGGATCTGGGCCTGAAGCCCGAGTTCCATAAAGCACTTAAATGCATACTTAAAGTTAACCAGGAGTAGTCCCACTGACTTCGGTGGGACAGCTCACGTGCTTAAAATTAAGTGCATGTTTAAGTGCCTTACTGAATAAAAGCCTTAAATAAAACTGCTTTTTCAGAGGGGCCCAACATCCACATTTCCTATTGATTTAAATAGCTGTTGAAGGCCCCTGTTTAGGCACTTAAATAAGGCTTGTGGCACTGAAATTTGAAAATGTTGGCTTGTGTGTGTATTATGTATTTTGGCCCAGCTGAAGTCAGTATAGTTGCACCAATTTACATCAGCTGTGATGATGTATATTTTATGGACAGAAAGCTGCATACACAGAGTATGTGCATTGGAATATTTCTGTGTATATTACTACTTGGCTGTTATATAGCATTTTTTAATCTGTGGATCTCAAAGCGCTTTACAAAGTAGGTCAGCATCATTATCTTTTGTAGAGATGGGTAAACTGAGGCACAGAGAGGGGAAGTAACCAGCCTCAGGTCACCCAGCAGACCAATGCCAAAACCAGGAACAGAACCCAATTATCTGTTGTACTGATTAGGATACATAATTTATGCTATAGCTCATGTTGTTTGTAATACAGAATTATTATCATATTGTAGTGATGGCAGAAAATACAATTACGCTAGCAACCAAAAGGTAGTAGATATTTTGGATTGTTTCATTAACATGGTTTTGCCAGGAAGGATTAGTCTACCGATTTCTTGGACTGAGAATTTGTTTTGTTTGTTTTTCCTAAAAACTTCTTTAAAGAAAGAGAAAAAAGTACATGTGGTATTGAGAATGGAGAATAATGCCTAATAAAACTTTCACTTTAACTGCAAATATTGCATTGGTTGTTTTATAGAACTTTCTATTGCAATTTTTGTTTATGTAGCAAGGTCTACGTGTAGGAAGAAATGACCATACTAAGCCTTGATGGAACCTATATGTGTGGTTGTATGACCTTTATTTGTGGTTCTTTTAGGTTTTACAATTTTTTTTTTGCATCACTGCCATTCTCAGCTTTAATTAGAATTAAACAAATCTTTTTCATGTCCTGAAATATATATGGGCATTAAAAAAGCTACGCATCATATTTTTTTCATTTTAACTAGACATCCAATTTGAAGGGCATTTGATCACTGCTTATTTCTGAGCTACTCTATGCCTTAGAAAAAGGGGTAATAAATAACACTTTAGAAAAAGGCTTCAAAATATCTGTTTTCCTTGATCTGGGTAATTAAAAAATTGAACTGCTGTTCCTGAGATTACACACAGCAAAATTACACAGAAGTCACTTGCTGATGGAATTACGTGAATTACACAACTCCTCATTCTTGTGCCATAAAACATTATGCTTTCTAGCAGGAATCAGCATAATTAGAACTTAAATATACATATAGTCTCTTGAGCCTGCAACGTTAACATTAATATACTGATTAGCAGTTTGGATAAATGCAGAGTCCCCCAACATGCTCAAAGGCAATTTCATATGAATCTAATCTCGATTGATGTCCGTCTTAAATTATTCTTTTAAACAAGTATTTAAATGTGCAGTGGAGGGAGGATAAGGTGAACAATTAAAGTTAAGTAAAAATGGCATTTCTTTTAACCTACAATGTTTTTAATTCATTGCAAGTTTTAGTAATAAAAAGTCAATGCTGCATGGTGATCCGTCATTTTGACATTTTTATAGTGTTTTTATTACGCCTGGCTCATTTCCATACTAAAGAGAACATTTGTAACAATGCTCGCTTGGTTATGAGTCGAATTCTGCTTTGCCACGTTTTGCTCATCTGTTGCTTTGCTCAGTAATTCTTTTGGCCCACGTCCTCCCAGAGCCTGCCGTGTGTTTATTGAAAAGTAAGGAAAAAGAAGTGTCTACTAAAACAATAGGCTACTGCTGGCTGAGTTAACATGGCCATAACGTCCTTGTTCTGCAGACAATCAGTTAGCAAAGCTGTTCCGTAAACTTGCTCCTTGGTTGTTGAAAAAATAAATATTCCTGCAACTTGCAGTGGTGTTTTCATGTATTTCATTTTCTCTGGTTTGAAATGCTGAAGGTTTTTAAAGCCAGTGTCTTAATCACAGAGATAAGAATTGAGTGTTTAGGTTGAATTAATATTGATGTTTGTATTACTGCTGCTAAGGATGGGATGCATTTGAAAAGAGGTGCTCAGTATTTGAGGGATGAGGTCACATAAATACATAGGTAGAAATGACATATCACATGTATTATTTTTATGTAAAAATGAATCATATACCTAAATTGTCCTTATAGAGTCTGATTACTATCAGGTGCTCAGCACCTTCAACTTCCTCTGGAGTGAGTGGGAATTTAGGTTGCCGAACAACTCACATTGGTCCCATTACCAAAGTGCTTGGACAAACCTCACAGTTCTCAATTCAGCAGCCCTTTCCTCTTGAGTAAAGCACGTAAGCATGTCCTTAATCCTAAATATGTGCTTCAGTACATTGACTTAAAAGGTAAATCTTAAAATTAAGCATGTGTTTAAGTGTTTTGTTGAACGGGGGCTGAAGTTTGAGGCTTTGAGAACTACACAAAAAAAAGTTATGAATTGTAAAATAGTATCAAGTTCTCCTGTAATTGAATCCCACTGTCCTCTTGTGATGGGGCTTATGCCTCACATTGGTAATTAAAGGTTAACAAGGGCCTAATTAGCCCAGCAGATTACATCTGAGGGAGATGGGGTAAGCCCCAGTTTAGTATTGGGTCCAGCTAAGGAGGGGGATAAGGCTCCATACATGTCCGCCCAAAGCAATGTAAAATGAAGACTAGAGCAAGGCAGCTGTTAAAGACCCTGTACATCCTTCTGGTTTTGTGTGAGTACAAGCAGTTCCTTCTGGACAGCCATGAGCTCAGCAAAGAGCCTCCTCCACTGGGTGTGTTGTACTTAACCATGTTTCTCTTGTCATCTTGCCCTGCATCTGCTGTGTGACTGGTTCCTCACTGACACAATAAGAATGAGCAAACTCACTGGATAAAATAAGAACTGACCTGAACTCCTTCAAGTCCCTCCTTAATCCCCATTGTCGTAATGTGTATAGAAAGTTGCCATCCAGTAATGGCTAGGCAGGTGGTGAATTGTTCATACTGCTACTCACTGGCTAAGTCTAAGAAAGTTAGTCTGTGCAAAAACCATCCTGGCACAGCTCCATTAACTCCCCTGGCACTATGCCAGTTACACCAGCTCAGGATCTGGTCTCCCAATTTTTCTTAACTTGTTTTTTCATTTTCTTCCTCCACTCCTTGTTTGTATCATTCATTCGTTTATGCCTCGTTTTTTCAGCTCCAGTCCTGCATTGTGAGCCATGTTCAGCCACCGACTGCCATGGAGCTCTGCATGGGCACGGCAAATCCCAGGTGAATCACAAGGCAGGACTTTGCATAGCTCGTTGGGACAAGGTCTGCTGTCACAATGAGTAACATTTCCAAAGCACCTAAGTGATATAGAAACCTAAATTGCATTTTCAAAAGTGATCCTATCTGGAATGGCTCTCCAATTTGCAGTTCATCATGCCTCATTGCACTATTCTCAGTAGAACATAAGATCCTCAGCAGAGAGACCTGTGGGAAGAATAATGCTGGGACCTGATGCTGCAGAATGCCAACGTTGCTCTCTGATAGGGTAACTGTCCATGGTAGTTCAGTAGCAGCATAGGCATCTGCCTCTTGAGGTTAGAAGAGATCAACCCTGACATTTATCTGAAACCTTCTTCGAAATCTGGATGCAAAATAGAAGGACGCATGAGGATAAGTTTGACTTGATGCCAGAGTGAGATGATAAATACTTCTCTGCAATGTTTGTGTGAGCTGGGGCCTGATTCTCATTTATACTAAGATCCCAATCCCTTTACATCAGTAAGGGGGGTATAAAGAGAACTTAACGTGAGCGTAATTATGTTTTCACTTTCAGGCCCCTTGACACTGCTAGAGCATCATCAAGGGGCCCTCATGTACTCAGGCCCCTAGAATTTAAAGTGGCAGACCCTTCATTATTTGTAGCTTCAGTGCTAACCTTGTATTGTCGTCCTGTGTTCAAATCCAAAACAGAACAGAACATGCAAGCCAATGAGAGAAAAACGTAAAGACCAAACAGGTCAAAAGGTAACTGAAATACTACAAAGCTATTTTCATTATATCACTTTAACAGCAACCATGATAGACTTAGAAAACAAGCAGCAGAAAATAACGGCACTCAAACCATAAGTATTGAGTCTATATTAGGTACTTATCTGGCCCCCATTACCAAAGTATCTGAGTGCCTCATAATTGTTAATATATTTATCCTCACAGCACCCCTGTGAGGTAGAACAGTGCTATTACTCCCATTTTACAGATGGGAAACTGATGCAAGAGAGCCTAAGGGACTTGCCCAAGGTCATATAGGAAGTCTATGGTGGAGCACAGAATTGAATGTGGGTCTCCCAAGAATTGCTGTTACATTATAAATATGTGGCTATCTAGGAATGTCACCCTTCTCATTATGCTACTATCTGTCTTAGCTCTTTTAAGGCCCTCTATTGCTAAGCTGCAACCAGTGACTGCTCAGACCTTTATGACAGTAGCAGAAATAGAACCCAGATCCTTTCTGTCCAAAAAGACACAGACTCTTACCACCTGAGATACAGGAGCATAATGCCAACAGTATGTAGGATCATGACCTAAGTTCCCTGTAAGCTGTGTGGCCACGCGGCCGCGTAGCAACCTATTTAGCACTGTGCAGGCGCCCAAGGAACTCAAGGAGGGGTGGCCCTCCCCCAGCCCCAACCTAGCCTGGCCTCCAATCTGCCACGGCCGGGCGGAGTGGCCCAGACCTGCAGCAGCCAGGGCTCTCCTACCTTGGCCCGAACCCACCTGTGGCTGAGGTGCCATGGCCTTGCTTGAACCCAGATGTGGCCAAGGAGGCTTGGCCCGGCCCAAACCCGGGCAGCCAGGTCTGGTGCAGACCCAGCCACGCCCAGGGCAGTCTGGCCCAGACTCAGGGCCAGGGGAGAGACACCTATCCTGCGGCCCCAGCCCTGGAGCTGCTGCAGCAGGGAGAAGTGCCTCTCCCCTCCTCCCCCAAGCCCAGGTGCTGCTGGGGGGTCCTCTCTCCCCACCGGAGCACCCTCCTGCATCTCAAGCCCCTCATGCCTGGCCCCACCCCACAACCTGCACCCCCAACTAGATTACTCCTAACCTCCCCCCCAACACTCTGACCCAGCCCTGAGCCCTTCATCCCCAGTCTTACTCCAGAGCCCACACCCCCAGCCAGAGTCCTCACCCCCTCCTGCACCACTACCCTCTGCCCCAGCCCTGAGCCCCCTCCCACACTCCAAACCCCTAGGCCCTGCCACCACCGTGTGAATTTTGTAATGTCACACATCACCTCCATATTGGTGCACATAACAAAATTCATTCCGCACATGCATGGGAAAAATTAGAGGGAACACTGATTCATGACCCACAGCTGAGCAGATCTGATTCTCACTCACTGGGGGCCAATGATACATACACCCATTGCCCAGTACGTTATACTGTTTTTGTGCCCTATCATTTATCTTGAGCGCTCGAGGCCTGATCTAAAGACCACTCATGACTCTCTAGGGACTTCAGTGGACCCTGGTCAGGCTCTCAGCAAGGTTTAGGTTGAAATCCAGGCTTCACTGAAGTCAATGGGAATTGTGCCGTGGATATGGGGAAGATTCTCCACACGCCAGCCATTCTTTTTACATAACAAATCTGAGGAACTGTCCTGTATTGAGGTGTCAATACAAGAGGTTTTGGAACCAACTCTTAAACAGGAATATGTCACCAAGACCAGATGGTATTCGCTTACGGGTCCTGAAGGAACTAAAATATGAAATTGCAGCACTGCTAACTGTGGTATGTAAACTATTGCTTAAATCAGCATCTGGACAAGATGGCTGGAGGGTAGCTAAATATAACACACATTTTTTTAAAAAGGCCCCTGAGGCAATCCTGGCAATTACAGGTTGGTATGCTTATCTTCAATATCAAATAAATTAGATAAAACTAAAGTAAAGAACAACATTATCAGACAATATAGATTCAATACGATATATTGGGAAAGAATCAACACAGTTTTTTTAAAGGGAAATCATGCCTCATCAATCTATTAGAATCCTTTGAGGGAATCAGCAAGCACCTGGACAAGGGTTGTACAATTGATATAGTGTACTTGGACTTTCAGAAAGCCTTTGACAAGGTCCTTCACCAAATTCTCTTAAACAGACTAAACAGCCATGGGATAAGAAGGAAGGTCCTCTCATAGATTGCTATCATAGAATTTGACATTCTTGCATGTATACCAAAATTTGACAGTATTGCAGTCAGCCATTTTGTATGTTCAACGGCTGCCAGCTGAAAACCAAATAGCAAGGAATAATCTTAGATCTTTGTGAGGCAAGGTCAGAAAACTGCATATTTGTAGTTTTCTAATCAGAATGGGAGGGTGGATAGAAAGTTATGGAGGAAAGTGAGTGAATAGCGACCTTGGTTTTAGGTGCCTCTGACAGATTGTTATGTCTAGAAATATTAGAAATGTTTTGAGATAATGTGTAGTTTGTTGAAATTAGGAGAATTGGTAACCGAGTGGAGGTTGTTATGCTGACCCAGCAGGAGTAGGTTATGTGCTTTGTTAGAGTTAGCTATACAAGATTAGGTAAAAGTAAATACCTCTGAGCAGTCTGAGGGAGCTTTTCTTTGGGCAAGGAGCTGGCATTTAAACTTCATCACCTGGACAGAGAAAGGGCTCGTAGAAGCTGGGTGGTGATTACTTGAAATCATCTCAGACTGTGGCTAACTATAACTGGGATGTCCTAAATCATGTGTGTGTGTGCTTAATATCTAATAAATAGGATCATAGGACTGGAAGGGACCTTGAGAGGTCATCTAGTCCAGTCTCCGACACTGATGGCAGGACTAAGAATTATCTAGACCATCCCTGACAGGGTCTAACCTGCTCTTAAAAATCTCCAATAATGGAGATTCCACAACCTCCCTAGGCAATTTATTCCAGGGCTTAACCATCTGGACAGTTAGGAAGTTTTTCCTAATGTCCAACCTAAACCTCTCTTGCTGCAATTTAAGCCCATTGCTTCTTGTCCTATCCTCAAAGGTTAGGAAAAACAATTTTTCTCCCGCTTCTTTGTAACAATCTTTTATGTACTTGAAAACTGTTAGTCATAGACTATCAGGGTTGGAAGGGGCCTCAGGAGGTCATCTAGTCCAACCCCCTATTCAAAACAGGACTAATCCCCAGACAGATTTTTGCCCCAGATCCCTAAATGGCCCCCTCTAGGATTAAACTCACACCCCTGGGTTTAGCAGGCCAATGCTCAAACCACTGAGCTATCCCTTCCCCCATTAGCATGTCCCCTCTCAGTCTTCTCTTTTCCAGATTAAACAAACCCAATTTTTTCAATCTTCCCTCATAGGATATATTTTCTAGACTTTTAATCATTTTTGTTGCTCTTCTCTAAACTTTCTCCAATTTGTCCACATCTTTTCTGAAATGTGGTACCCAGAACTGGACACAATACTCCAGTTGAGGCCTAATCAGCGTGGAGTAGAGCGGAAGAATTATCATAGAATCATAGAAGATTAGGGTTGGAAGATAGCTCAGGAGGTCAACTAGTCCAACTCAGTGGTTAAAGCAGGACCAACCCCAAAGGCTTCTTGTGTCTTGCTTACAACACTCCTGCTAATACATCCCAGAATGTTGTTTGCTTTTTTTGCAACAGCATTACACTGTTGACTCATATTTAGCTTGTGGTCCACTGTGATCCTCTCAAATCCCTTTCCGCAGTATTCCTTCCTAGGCAGTCATTTCCCATTTTGTATGTGTGCAACTGATTGTTCCTTTCTAATGGAATACTTTGTATTTGTCCTTATTGAATTTCATCCTATTTATTTCAGACCATTTCTCCAGTTTTTCCAGATTATTTTGAATTATAATTCTATCCTCCAAAGCACTTGCAACCCCTCCCAGCTTGGTATTGTCCACAAACTTTATAATGTACTCTGTATGGCATTATGTAAATCATTGATGAAAATATTGAACAGACCCAGACCCAGAACTGATTCCTGTAGGACCCCACTTGTTATGTCCTTCCAGCATGACTGTGAACTACTGATAACTACTCCCTGGGAATGGTTTTCCAACCAGTTTTGCACCCACCTTATAGTTACATCTAGGTTGCATTTCCAAAGTTTGTTTATGAGAAGATCATGCAAGACAGTATCCAAAGCTTTACTAAAGTCAAGATATACCATGTCTACCACTTCCCCCGCTGTCCACAAGGCTTGTTACCCTGTCAAAGAGAGCTATCAGGTTGGTTTGACAAAATTTGTTCTTGACAAATTCATGCTGTTACTTATCACCTTATTATCTTCTAGATGTTTGCAAATTGATTCATTAATTATTTGCTCCATTATCTTTCCAGGTACAGAAGATGACTGGTCTGTAATTCCCTGGGTTGTCCTTATTTCCCATTTTATAGATTGGCACTATATTTGCCCTTTTCCAGTCTTCTGGAATCTCTCCCGTCTTCCATGACTTTTCAAAGATAATCACTAATGGCTCAGATATCTCCTCAGTCAGCTCCTTGAGTATTCTAGGATGTATTTAATCAGGCCCTAGTGACTTGAAGACATCGAACTTGTCTATGTAATTTGTAATTTGTTCTTTCCCTATTTTAGCCTCTGATCCTACCTCATTTTCACTGACATTCACTATGTAAAATGTCCAATCACCACCAACCTTCTTGGTGAAAACCAAAACAAAGAAGTCATTAAGCACCTCTGCCATTTCCACATTTTCTGTTATTGCGCCCCTCACACCCCATTGATTAACGGGCCTATGTTGTCCTTGGTCTTCCTTTTGCTTCTGTATTTTTAGAATAGTTTCTTGATATCCTTTATTGTCTCTAGCTAGTTTGACCTTGTTTTGTGTCTTAGCCTTTCTAATTTTCTCCCTACATACTTATGTTATTTGTTTATATTAATCCTTTGTAATTTGACCGAGTTTCCACTTTTTATAGGACTCTTTGTGAGATCAGATCATTGAAGATCTCCTGGTTAATCCAGGATGGTGTCCTGCCATACTTTCTATCTTTCCTACTCAGTGGGATAGTTTGCTCTTGTGCCCTTAATAATGTCTTCCACTTTCAAAACCTCAACCGGTTCCTCCCTATCTGTCAAAATCAGATCTAGAATAGCCTTTCCCCTAGTAACTTTCTCCACCTTCTGAAACAAAATATTATGTCCAATGCATTCCAAGAACTTGTTGGATAATCTGTGTACCTTTCACACTGGATGGTCCCCCCAGCCTGGCTTTCTTTAAGTGGAAAATGCAGGCCACAGTCTCTGCAAATCCACACCAGGATCTGGGTAGAGGCATCCATGGTCAGGTTGTCTGGCTGGATACAGGCACAGGTGGAAGAGACAGGACCAGCACTGGCACTGGCAATGCAGCCCTGCCTAACCATAGCAATTATATTATGACTCCCTCCCTGTTTGCGGTCCCCTGTTCACTAGCATAGTAGTTTTAGATAAGAGCACACTTTCTTGTATCTATCATTTATCAGACAGAAGCACTCTGTTCCCATTGATTTATTCCTGACCCCACCTGGAAGGAAAGAAGTTAAGTTACTGCTGCTTTAGGTTATGAAAAAATTCAGGTAACAGGATCAGTAACTGGTAAAAAGATAGGAAACAAAGGGTAGGAATAAGTCGTCAATTTTCATAATGGAGAGAGGTAAATAGGAGGTTCCCCCAAGAGTCTGTCCTCGGACCAGTGTTTATCATATTCATAAGTGATCTGGAAAAGGGGGTAAACCGTGAGGTGACAAAATTTGCAGATGATACAAAATTACTGAAGATAGTTAAGTCCAAAGCTGACTGTGAAGAGTTACAAGGGGATCTTACTAAACTGGGTGAATGGCCAACAATATGGCAGATAAAATTTAATGTTAATAAGCACAAAGTAACGCACATTGGGGAAAAAAAATCCCAACTATCCATACAAAATGAGGGTTCTAAATTAGCTTTAGCCATTCAATGAAGAGATCTTGGAGTCATTGTGGATAGTTCCCTGAAAACATCTACTCAATGTGTAGCAGCAGTCAAAAAAGCGAACAATGTTAGGAACCATTAGGAAAGGGCTAGAAAAAAAACAGAAAATATCAATTTCCCCCAATTCCCGTGAATCAGGCCCTGCGCCTAAGAGGGCCCTGCAGCATCCAGAGGAGGGGCCCCACAAGATAAGGCCCCAGAAGACAACTGTTGCCGAGGAAGGACCCTCCGCCGCAGTGCCGCCGGAAACAGTGGCAACCGATTGAGTTGCCGCCGCTATCTTCGGCAGCAGCTCAGTCGCTGCCGCTGTCTTCACGGCATTTTGATGACAGCTCTTTCGAGTTGGGCCCTGCACATCCTAAAGCTGGCCCTGTCACTATATCTCATAGACTCATAGACTCATAGGTCAGAAGGGACCAATCTGATCATCTAGTCTGACCTCCTGCACAAGGCAGGCCACAGAACCCCACCCATCCAATTTTATACAACCCCTATCCCAGGACCGAGTTATTGAAATCCTCAAAAATGGTTTGAAGACCTCAAGCTGCAGAGACACCACCAGCAAGCGACCCGTGCCCCACGCTGCAGGGGAAGGCGAAAAACCTCCAGGGCACCTGCCAATCCGCCCTGGAGGAAAATTCCTTCCCGACCCCAAATATGGCGATCAGCTAAACCCTGAGCATGTGGGCAAGAGTCACCAGCCAGCACCCAAGAAGGAGTTCTCCGCAGCAACTCAGTACCCATCGCATGCAACATCTCCCCGCAGACCATTGAGCAGACCTGTCTGGTGGTAATTCAAGATCAATTGCCCAAATTGACGATCCTATCATAACATCCCCTCCATATACTTATCAAGCTTTGTCTTAAAGCCAGGAAAGTCTTTTGCCCCTACTACTTCCCTCGGAAGGCTATTCCAGAACTTCACTCCCCTAATGGTCAGAAACCTTCGTCTAATTTCAAGTCTAAACTTCCTAATATCCAGTTTATACCCATTCGTCCTCGTGCCTACATTAGTACTAAACTTAAATAATTCCTCTCCCTCCCTAACGTTAACCCCCTTGATATATTTATATAGGGCGAGCATATCCCCCCTCAGCCTTCTTTTGGCCAGGCTAAACAAGCCAAGCTCTTTGAGTCTCCTTTCATAAGGCAGTTTTTCCATTCCTCGGATCATCCTAGTAGCCCGTCTCTGAACCTGTTCCAGTTTGAATTCATCCTTCTTGAACATGGGACACCAGAACTGCACACAGTATTCCAGATGGGGTCTCACCAACGCCGTATACAACGGTACTAACACCTCCTTATCCTTGCAGGAAATACCCCGCCTGATGCATCCCAAAATCGCATTTGCTTTTTTAACAGCCGTATCACATTGGCGACTCATAGTCATCCTGCTATCAACCAGTACCCCAAGGTCCTTCTCTTCCTCCGTCGCTTCCAACTGATGCGCCCCCAACGTATATCCAAAATTCTTATTATTAATTCCTAAATGCATGACCTTGCACTTTTCACTATTGTATTTCATCCTATTTCTATTACTCCAGTTTACAAGGTGGTTCAGATCTTCTTGAATAGTATCCCTGTCCTTCTCCGTGTTAGCAATACCCCCCAGCTTCGTGTCATCCGCGAACTTTATTAGCACATTCCCGCTCTTTGTGCCAAGGTCAGTAATAAAAAGGTTAAATAAGATCGGTCCCAAGACCGATCCTTGAGGGACTCCACTGGTGACCTCCTTCCAGTCCGACAGTTCACCTTTCAATACGACCCTCTGGAGTCTCCCCTTTAACCAGTTCCTTATCCACCTTACAACTTTCATATTCACTCCCAGCTTTTCCAATTTAACTAACAGCTCCCCGTGCGGAACCGTGTCGAACGCCTTACTGAAATCTAGGTAAATTATATCTACCGCATTTCCTTTATCTAAGTAATCCGTCACCTTCTCAAAGAAGGAGATCAGATTGGTTTGGCACGATCTACCTTTAGTAAATCCGTGTTGCAGTTCGTCCCAATTACCATTGACCCCTATGTCCTTAACTACTTTCTCCCTTAAAATTTTTTCCAAGACCTTACATACTACAGACGTCAAGCTAACAGGCCTATAATTACCCGGATCACTCTTTTTCCCTTTCTTAAAAATAGGAACTACATTAGCAATCCTCCAGTCATACGGCACAACACCCGAGATTATCGATTGCTTAAAAATTCTCGCTAACGGGCTCGCAATTTCACGCGCCAGTTCCTTTAATATCCTCGGGTGGAGATTGTCCGGGCCCTCCGACTTCGACCCATCAAGCTGTTCAAGTACGGCCTCTACCTCAGTTGCAGTAATATCCACTTCCACATCCACATTCCCGTTTATCATCCCTCCATCATCGCAAGGTTCCTCACTAGTCTTATTAAAAACCGAGGCAAAGTACTTGTTTAGATGTTGGGCCATGCCTAGGTTATCCTTAACCTCCATTCCATCCTCAGTGTATAGCGGCCCCCACTTCTTCTTTCTTTGTTTTCTTCTTATTTATGTGGCTGTAGAACCTTTTACTATTGGTTTTGATTCCCTTTGCAAGTTCCAGTTCAATGCGGCTTTTAGCCTTCCTCACTTTATCCCTACATGTTCTGACCTCAGCAAGGTAGCTTTCTTTACTGATCCTGCCTTCCTTCCACTCCCTGTAAGCTTTCTGCTTTTGTCTAATCCCCTCTCTGAGTTGCTTGCTCATCCAGTTTGGCCTGCAACTCCTGCCCATGGTTCTTTTCCCCTTTCTCGGGATGCAGGCTTCCGACAGTCTCCGCAGCTGTGACTTAAAGTAATTCCAGGCCTCCTCCACATTTAAATCCACTAATTCCTCCGTCCAATCCACTTCCCTAACTAATTTCCTTAACTCTTTAAAATTAGCCCTCGAGAAGTCAAAAACCCTAATCGCAGATCTACATTTGTTTATCCTTCCATCTAGTTTGAACTGAATCAGCTCATGGTCACTCGAACCAAGGTTGTCCCCTACCACCATTTCTTCTACGAGGTCCTCACTGCTCACCAACACCAAGTCTAGAATGGCATCCCCTCTCGTAGGTGCTTCAACTACTTGATGAAGAAATCCATCCGCTATCACATCCAGAAAAATCCGACCCCTATTATTCGTGCAAGTACTCGTCCTCCAGTCTATGTCCGGGAAGTTGAAGTCCCCCATAATCACACATTTCCCCTTTGTGTTTACTTCATTAAAGACATTAAAGAGGTCTCTATCCATATCCCAATCCGATCCCGGCGGTCTGTAGCACACCCCAAGCACTATCTCAGGGGAAGCTCTAGTTGCTTTTTTACCCAGCGTGATTTTTGCCCAGACGGACTCCGTGTTATCCATTCCATTGCATCTTATTTCGCTACATTTAATTTCATCATTGATGTACAAGGCTACTCCCCCACCTTTGCCTTTCTTCCTGTCTTTTCTGAACAGCACATAGCCTTCAATACCCGTGCTCCAGTCATGAGTACTATTCCACCAGGTTTCAGTAATCCCTATAATATCCGGCTTGACTTCCTGCACGAGTAACTCCAGTTCCTCCATCTTGTTACCTAGGCTCCTCGCATTAGTGTACAAACCTTTTAATTCTCGGTGTTTGGCGTCAGTGACATTCTTTCCCCCGTCGTGCACAAACTGTCTGCCACCAGCATCACCCGTTACTCTGGTTTCTACTCCACTATTCCTCCTTGGATCAAATCTTGGGGCCACAAGGGTATCCCCGCTCACTTTGTTTACTTCCCTCTCCAGGTTATGTTCTGGCGTGGAGATCTCCTGAACATTTCCCAACCATCTCCCCCAACTCCCCCAATCCATTGTGTACCCACATCTTGAATACTGTGCAGTTCTGGTCACCTCATCTCAAAAAATACATATTAGAATTGGAAAAGGTGCAGAGAGGGGCAATGAAAACTATTTGGAGTATGATATGGCTTCCGTATGAGGAAAGATTTAAAAGACTGGGACTGTTCAGTTTAGAAAATATATGACTAAGAGGAGATATGATAGAAGGCTATACAATCATGATGGTATGGAGAAATTGCATAGGGAAGTGTTATTTGCCCCTTCATATAATAGAAGAACTATGGCATCACCCAATGAAATAAATAGGCAGCAGGCTTAAAACAAACAAAAAGAAATACATTGTCACACTATGCACACCCAGCCTGTGGAACTTGTTGCCAGGGATGTTGTGAAGGCCAGAAGTTTAGCTGGGTTCAAAAAAGATTTAGATAAATTCATAGAGGACTGGTCTGTTGATGGTTTTTAGCTGAGATGGTCAGGGACACAATCCCATGCTCTGGGTGGCCCTAAATCCCCAACTGCAGAAGCTGTGACTGGATGACAGAGATGGGATACTGACAGTGGCATTGGAACAATTTTTATAGTGGGGCTGAGAGCCATTGAACAAAACTGTATGCCTTGTGTATGATGGAAACCACTTTAAGCCAGAGGGTGCAACCATACCTGCAGCACTCCTAGTTCCAGAACCCATGGATACTGGGCTACATGGACCATTGGTGTGCCTTTTGTGCTCATGACATCACTGCCAACAGCATTCCACATTTGTTTCCTTGACCAGCTACTATCACATTAAAAAAAATACAGTCTGAAGAGGTAAGTAACTTTTCCCCCATCTGAATAAAAGTGTGTGTGTGTGTGTGTGTGTGAGAGAGAGAGAGAGAGAGAGAATTAACACTGGATGATGAGTTGCACCATCCTGACAAGTGCAAAACATGTTCCGTAAGCATCTTGTTAGCAGGCCAAGGATATTTCATGGGACCACTTGCCCAGCAATAACTACATAAAACTGTATGTGAATTCTAGATAAGATATTGCCACCATTTGAATGGTTTTGTGAGTGAGTATACAAATTGATTGATAAAACTCGAAAAAAATCATGGCAACTAACAATACACATTTGGAGAATCATTAACCCAAAACATTTGGAAGCAGATTCAAGTTGTATAAAATTGTTTAAATAAACAAAGGTAAAGCCCCTCAGGAATGTCAGGCAACAAATGGTGGCTGTTGTAGGAGCAGCAGTGATCTGTATGCTCTGTATGACTATGCTATGTGTAACCTGTATACTCAAAAGGTCTGTTATACACCTCCCCTTTTGTCTCCTTTCCCTCTTTGAATATCTGTGAAGTGGCTTTCCCCCTCCATCTCCCCCCCCCTGGAATTCTTGTGGGATAAATGGGCTGGTTGAACAGCCGGAAGATCAGAAAAGCTTCCAGGTAGACAAGGTGTCTGGGTCTCTAATTAGGCAGCACTCACACACCCAATGCATGGACACTGCATGGACACTGCCCGAGGTGGCGTGTGACCAACCAGATTTGGCCAAGTCATCTCTAGTCGCAGGCCATGAAGAGCAAGTCCTTAAAAGGGGAAGGGGCCATGTAATCAAGAGTGCACTCACAAGCTTGTACCTTCGGTGAAGGCCCTTTGCCCAGACCACCTGGCCAGTGGTTCGCTGCGTTGCATTTCATCATGCCTCAGGAAGACTTACCTTCATCGCACCATCCATCACTGCGCTGTGGGACACTTACCTTCAAGGATAATAACATCTGCAGTGCTGTGCCTGTCTTGGGAGCGTGAGTATGCGAATGTGAGTGTGACACCCTTCCCACCCCCACCCTTCTTTTGAGCTTATCTATCAGTATAATAAACATGCTGCTTTCTGCCAAACTCTCGTAGGTCATTAGTCCTTGTAAGCTTGCTAGCTAGCTCAATTTTGGATAACACTGGACAGATTTAGGCAGTAAACTGGCTGCTTCCCACAACTATGGATGACCAGTATTTCCAAAATGCATTTTTGGATTGTTACTCTTGTTGGAGGTACTTTTGTTTTGTTTTGTAGTTAAGATTTGTATTTGGAAGCTGCTGAGGCCATGCATAAGAACATAAGAATGGCCATAGTGGGTCAGACCAAAAGTCCATCTAGCCCATTATCCTGTCGTTCAACAGTGGCCAATGCCAGGTGTTTCAGAGGGAATGAACAGAACAGATAATCATCAAGTGATCCAATAGTGATGTAATAGAAGGGAAACTATATCTGGAAGGTAGAAGTATTTTTTATGAAGTTTGAAATTTTCTGCATCTCTTGTTAGATTTTGGACATTCATAAGAAAATTAAGTCTCATTAATAAACGCAAACAAGTGTTGGGAATGGGATAGGATGGATTTTTTATTTATTTTGCACCATGTAACAAGGTGCATAGGCTCAAATCTGATGAGAAGAGTATAACTACGTTCAGTTCAATAGTATTTTCTTATGACAAACTATACATCTGCTAAGTGCAAAAGGAAACAGAATGTTAAGGTGTCTGCCTAGGCTACAGGCTGCACAGGTGTGCATTTACAATGATCTCTGATCTGGGGTCACCTTGCTGTCACTGCATCTTTCTTTTCTTTTCTCTTCTCTCAGTATTATGCACAGGTTTTGCACATTTACTTTTGATATAAAGACTATCCCTGAACCAAAATTTGCCATAAGTCTCCAATTTTATTGCAAGGATTGGCAAGGATTCCAGCACTTTTGCCATTGACTTCAGTGGAGACAGAATTCCACCTTTGTTTCTTTTACAAGCTTCTAGCTTACCCATAACACTGGACTCAGTTCCCCTGAAGCATACTGTCCATGAGGAACGAATATAGGATGACAGAGCTGTTGAGACTCTTCCTCTCTGAGTTTCAGAGGTTCCAGAACCAGCCCCACCCTGGGAAAAGGAGGAGAAGGCAGACTGGGAAAAGTTCCTGTCTTCACTTATGGAATGTGGGTTAAAGTAAGGCCATTGCAACTTGTCCTCTTGAATCCAGATCGATTAGGTCATTTTTCATTCACTCAGCCAGTTTATCTGATTTATCAGATTCTCATTTTAACATTTATTTGCTCTGTGTGGTCTTTTTTACTTTAAATTAAAATTAATACATATTTTATGTTGTTTTGAATATGTGAAGTCTTATGAGTTGTTATGATTAGGCCTGCCTGCCATTTTTTCTTTCAAAACTTTTTTGGGCAAAAATTGGCTTTTACGTCAACACAGAAATTTAGACAGGAAACTGACAACTGAAGGAAAAAAAAATGTCCTGACAGGCAAAAAATTCAGTAAAACCAATACTTTTTTGCCCAGCTGGCTGAAAATTTTCAGTTTCCAGTTGTGAAAATTTGTGGGGGGAGTATGGGGTTTCAGTTTTCCAAGGAAAATCTGAAAAATTTTGTAGAAAAATTGACAAATGATTTTTTTTAATTTTTGGTTAATTTTTTTGCGGAAAAAGATTCCTTACCACCTTTAGTAAACTCTGGATTATTATGATTATTGTTTAGTTTATTATTAAGATCATCTTTAGATACCTTTTAAGGATCTCAGAAGCCTATGAATAGCATATAGATAAAAATGTGTTACTCTATTTTTATCACAGTTACTGTGAATGCTCTGCAACCACTGATTATTTAGAATCTGTGTCACTAGTGTTGCATGGCATTAGAAAGCATTTTTACTTTAGTCTGAATTTTATATTATATATATGGGGATGTGCTGTTACATTTGTGATATTACATTTTTATATGGCTTGGTTACTCTACAATGAGTTGGGTTTTGGTTCCTTCTTTGTTTAAAAGATTGTGTGACTCGGGAATGAGTAAACTAGAATGCATTTTCTGGGCATGTTGAGGCTGAAAGAAATGCAACATGAACTGGAAAGAGGACTATTCCACAGCCATTCCAAATCAGCGGCCAAGTGTCTCACTTGCAGAGAACTTAGGGGCTGGAGCTGAGCTGCAGGAGTCAGAAACTGGACAATTCATAGGATGAGACTCTAAAGAGAACTGAGGAAACTCCCAAAACTGAGAATTGGAACAACATGGAGTGTGTGGTGTCTTAATCCAGCTTCAGGAAATTAAGGGCTCAGCTTGAAAAAACTGGGGAGATCTTAGGTACAGGGGCACCTGTACACCCAGGTGACACCAGAGCTCCCCTGCCACAGGGAAACCCTCCTGGATTACTCATGGCTTGCAGCAAATATATATAGTGATGATTCTGAGATGAAAAGCTCCATGCCTCATTAGCAATCCTCTGGGCTATCGAGTCTCCAAAGTCACTTATACCGATATGGAAATGATGCCAGTGTGCTGAAAGGATGGAATACAGATTAACTGAAAATCAATTGATCTTGTCAATGAAGGCAGAATAAGTGCAGCACAAGTTGCAAGGACACATATTTGGAATAGGTTCCATACCCCATGTTCACCATTGTCTCAAGCCAAGAATTATTAGCATTATAACAAGGAGTTATAGTTGAGAGTTGAGGATTACAGTTTTCTCATAGACTGTTGTTCAAAACTCCACAGTGGGTACAGCTTAACATAGTTCATGATAATAACCAAGTATCATGTTGCCCCGAGCATAAAAAATGACAGATTCTGGAGCAGGTGGGCAGCTTTAATTATATGGCTCCAAAGGGAATAAAAACTCAGATGGGTTTTAGTGTCTGTCTGATCTGAGTCAATCCACAGTAAAATTACTTGCACAGAGTTGATGAGAATAAAGTATTTTGGCTCATATTTGTCCTTCCACCGTCTCTTTCTGTCTGTGGCTGTGAGAACTGAGAAAACAAAATCTGTCGGAGGCACTGAGATGTAATCCCGTCAATGACTTTTGCACATGCCACCGACAAAAAGTCGGATCAGAGAAGTGCTTCAACAGCTGGGATTGCAACAGATGTTCTCCAGACAGCTCTGCTACATGAAGATGTAGTACAGCTCACAGGTCATGTTACAGAGACAGAAAATTAAAAAAGAATGATTTTACATGCATGGCCGCTGACCCCTGGGAGCTGGCAACATGACTGACACTGAACAGAACAGGCAGCTGAGTCCCTTTCGAAGAAATCTTTACGTCCATTTCTATTCAAATCTGGGTCTATATACTAGAAGACTAGTATATAGCGCCAATGATATGACCCGCAGTACTGCTAACAGAAACACAAATGGCCTGCAATGTGAAATCTTCTCCCTGTTTCTGGAACTTAGGGCCATGACTCTATTATTCCAGGTCTGTGCTTAGGGTTTTCACCACCTTTTTACCCCGTAAGTTTGGAGTTGTATAGGGGCACAGCCAGCCCCTGGTGTAAATTAGAGCAGCCTCAGGGCTGCTTTTATATTCCATTTCCAATTCCCCCCTATTGGTCTAAGAAATGAGAATAACCATAGTGCAGGGCACGCTGGCCACAGCTGTGACAGGAACTGGCATCAGGGTCAGTGTAGAGTCCTTACACCATCATTATACCATCTGGAGAGGTCTGCCAAGGTTGTATTTTCATGGGGCCATTTTCTGCCCCCTTTAAGTCCCCTTTGCACTGCCATAGTAGCATAAAAGGGGCAGAGCAAAACTGAGCATGTTGTCTAGATCTGGAGCCTTTGGGAGGGCTGCCTCCCAAACAGAATTAGATGATCGTCAGGGAATTCCTCTCCCCACCATCCTTGAAGATAATGATGGATAGCTCTGCTTATTCCTTCTCCCATCCCTCCTGATGGGAGCACTCAAGAGTCATATTTGACAGGAGAGAGGACTCAGCATTGCTTGTTAACTGTGGGCCCAATCACCCTTTCCCAAAGGAGGAGGTTAAGTAGGAGGAGACCGTTGTGATGTTTCCCTCATTGAGTTTCCTCCCAAAATATTTCAAGGTGGCGGGAGGAGGGGATTGGCAGAGCTGGGACTAGGCATAAGCAGACTAAGCAATTGCTGAGGGCCACATGCAGCTCCAGCAGGCCCCCTATTCACTTTTTATTATGTGTTGCATGTGTGTGGGGGGGGAAAATCTTCCTACTTAGGGCCCCCAGTGGGCTAGCACAGCCTGGGGATTGCTCCATCATTGGAGGAGTGAGGGTGGAGAGGGAACCAACTGTGGGTCCAACCACTAAGCTCCATAGATCCCTTGGAGGCCCAGGTCATCTCAATGGAGGCACTGTGGCAGCTCTGGGTCCTTGGAAGCAGGGCCATAATTCCAGTTAGACACAGTAGGCATGTGCCTCGGGGCCTCGGCATTCTAGGGGCAGCTAAAAGTGAGTGGAAAGTCCCAAAGTGAATACATACAGCTCCCCTATGCACGGGTGGGCTCCTGGCACAAGTTGGTGGCTGCCCAGCACATGGGGCTGGAGCAGGGTGAGCATCCAAGTCAGCCTGCCTGGGGGGGGGCGCTGTGAGCCATGGCTGAGTGGCTACTGTAGGTGCTGGCTCCACCGTGTGCCACGGAGGAAGAAGGAGAGGCATGGCCGGCACCCCATTCATTTGCACAGGCAGAGACAGAGTGCAGCTGCCGCACCATGATGCGGGCAGGATGGAAGACATTCAGGGACCGTTCGCTGTGGGGAGAGATACAGTCCTCCCCGTGGGCCTCGCCTGGGGCGTGTGGGCTGTGCCCCAGCTTGGGTTGGGATCGTCGTATGTGGCGGAGGGTCTTGTTCCTTCCCAGGAAGGCTGTATTTATTTTTCTTTTTGTTTAATTTCTTATGGAAAACATGAAGGCAGCTGTAGGTATGGGGGCCCTGAAGATGCTGCACCTAGGGGTGCATAAGGTCTAAGTCCAACCTTGCTCGGAAGCCAGGGTCCCCTGGAACCAGGCTACCACCACCTCCCAAGACAATAGTGTCCCTGGTACTCCCTCTGTATGGAGAGATTCCAGCTGCAGAGTGCAAACTTCTTTGGGAGTTGAAGCCACATCTCTGAAATTTACTCAACACTCTGTACGACAGGAACATTGGAATTGCCATATTGGATCAGACTGAAGTCCAACTAGTACAATATCCTGTCTCTGACAGTGGCTTGCTCCAGATGCTTCAGAGGATGGCAGAGGAATCCTGAAATAGGCAGTTGTTGAATAATCTGCCCCTAACCTAGGTTTCACCCTGGTCTCTAATAGTTAAAGATTGGTTGAATCCCTGAAGCACAAGGTTTAATATCCCTTCCAAAAATTGTAGTGTCAATAATTATAACTCTAGATAGCCATGCAACTATCCAATCCCTTTTTAAATCTTATTACGGTCGTAGCTGCACCAATTTCCTGTGGCAAGGAGTTCTACAGTTACATTCTACACTGTGTGAAAACGTTATTTCCTTTTATCAGTTTTGAATTTCCCATATTTTAATTTCATTGACAGTCCTCTGTTTTTGTGTTATAAAACAGGTAGAACAGAAGCTCCTGATTTTCTCTAGACCACTTATAACCTGCACTCTTCCTGAGTGTGGTATACTATCCCCTCTCGTAGCACTGAACCCACTTAGCGATTAATGAGTCTGCTACAGGCTGAGCTAAGAGCCACATGAAGTGGCTTTGGGCTTATGCATTTAGCTCCAGAGGTTCCCAGGTTCAATCCCATCCACGGACGACCAGGGTCTGTCAGCTTTACACACACATTATTTTGTTTACTTTATATTGTTGCCCCATGTTTTTCTCTTCTTAAGGCAAACAATCCCAATCTTTTCAATCTCCCTCCATATGAGACTGTTTCCAGCCCATTGATTCTCAATACTCTACTCTGAACCCCGTCCAGGTCTGTAATGCACTTTTCCAGATGAGATGACCAATACTGCATACAGTATTCCAGGTGAGGTTGCATGACTGATTTATATAACGTCATTATAATATTTTTTGGTATTACTCTCTATACCGTTCCTTATGAATCCAAACATCTTGTTAGCTTTTTTACCACAGCTGTGCATTGAGCAGAGGTTTACATCAAGCTGTCTGTAACGATCCCTTTCTGGGACTGGCACACTTAATTTAGAACATCAAGATAGCCGAGGGAGCCTGGTGCAGGGGCAGGAACAGGAACAGACACAGGCTGGGGTGGTCTGTCAAGAACTGTCAGGCAGCTGGGAATTCTCCCAACTAGGTAGCAACGTTGAGCAGACTGGACTGGTTGCTTCCATTAGAGGTCTATATAGTTGCCTTGGGGTCACCTGGTTAGGCCCTTGCTTGTGGATTGGCTGGCCCCTGGTTAATTGGCATGGGCCTATCATAGGACTCACAGATATTTATCTCAGAACACTCCCTGGCTCTGGCTCAGGGATGACACCACAAGAACTCTACTAGGCATGAGTAGTTTAAATTTTTCCCTCTAATGTGTATTATTTGCATCAGTCAACATTAAATTTCATTTGCCATCATGTGGCCTATTCACCTGTTTAGGTCTCTCTGGGGTTCCTCACAGTCCTCTCTGGTCCTGACTAAATAACTCAGTAACTTTGTGTCATCTGCAGACTACTCACCCTCCTTTCAAGATAATAAATAGTGTAATTATTGTGGCTGCTCAGTGCTGGACTACACTGAGGTACCATATATCCCGTCTGGGCCTAGTGACTTATTGCATTTTGAAATATCAATTTGCTGCAGCCCAACTTCTTCTGTCACCTTCGCTTCTCAGAGTGTCTCATCTTTGTTAGCAAGAAAGGGCAGTTCTGGAGTGAGAATCTTGTCAACCTCTTCACTGGTGACGACTGATGCAAATAAATCATTTTACTTCTCAGCAGCATCCTTATTTTCCCCGTTTCCTCCTTATAACTCTTGATTATCCAACAAACTCACCTATTCTTTCTTAGGCTTCCTGCTTCTGATAGGCTGAAGAATCTCTTGGCTGTTTTTGCACCTTTAGCCATTTGAGCTTCGAACTCCATTTTGTCCCTTCTAATTTCCCTGTTTCTTACTGCCCGCTGTAATTTATACTCCCGTTTATTGGTTTCACTTGGGTCAGATTTCCTAATTTTGGCAAATTTTTTTTTTGTCTCGTATAGCCTCTTGAACCTTGCATTTAGCCATAATGGTTTCCCCCTTTTCCCCCCATGTCTTCTGAGATGCTACTATTGTGTTTCCTAGGAGTATCCAGCACATATCTAAGGATTTTACTTATTTTGAGCTTGCAGGCCTTTTTTTTTTCTTTTTACTAACCTCATTTTATTGATGTCTCTTTTTCTCAAATTTAGCATCACTGCTTCAGTTGACTGCTGTGTGTTACTAAAAAGTAACTCAAGAATAGCCTTTCCTCTTATGTGCTCTAAAACGAGCTGTTCCAAAAAGCAACCACTTAAGTGCTGAGAAATTATTTCTATAAACTTTATCCCCTTGCACAATTGGACCAGTTGTATGTGGCTAGTTGAATCCCCCATTATTATCATTCCATTGAATTTTGCTGCATCATTGATTTCTCTCGCCATTGTGCCTTCAATTGCATTTTCTTGATCTGGTGGTCAATAGACAAGCCTCAGGATAGGTGAGGAAAGATGGGTGCAGCACATTAGCTAATGTGACCAGATGTCCTGATTTTATAGGGACAGTTCCAATATTCAGGGATTTTTCTTATGCAGGCGCCTATTATCCCCCACTCCTTGTCCTAATCTTGCTATCTGGTCACTCTAACATTACCTACCTTATAATATCCATCCATTACATTCTGCTTCTGCTATGTGTTCCTCTCCAGCAGCAGCTGATCCTCTTGGCTCTTTTCTTGTTTGGTGCACAGAGTAATTCACTAGCCTGCCTGTTAATTTTAACATGTTTCAACAATTTCCCCCTTTATTTGTTTAGGGTTTTTTAAGTTAAAGCACACTGCATGTGAAGTCAGCACCATTAGGCAGTGACAAGGTAGCACACCAGTAGGCAGTGACAAGGTAGCACCTTGGTAGAGTGACTAGACGACCTGATTTTATAGGGATAGTCCCGATATTTGGGGCTTTGTCTTATATAGGCTCCTGGACCCCACCCCCTGTTGCGATTTTTCACACTTGCTATTTGGTCACCCTACACATTGGCATCTTATGTACTATTGCCAGTCTGACCCACTTTAAAAAACAACCACCACCCAGTAGCAAATGGAAGTAGACTGCTTCGACTATTTAAGTAAATATATTAAGCAAACATTTAAAAAACGTGAATTCTGTTAGCTTGATGAAATGAGGTTACAGGCCCAGATGGATTCCATAACAGCATTTTCATTGCAAAGGGATTCCTTTACACATATTCCAAACATCCCCTTTAATATGAGGAAAGTGTGAACTGTCATGTCTTTGCATGATATCACTCTTCTGCTAGCATTTAAATAATTAACCTACATCAAGAGATAATTGGAGCTGGAGACATCAAGGTTCCTAATGTCAGAGCCTCATTTTGTTATGTCTCTTGGAGTATGTCAAATTAAGTTACCATAGCAACTTACCATTACTGAACTAACTAAATCCTGGAGTTGGTCAAATCATGAAACAAGTTCACAAATACATTCATGACTATATGGGTTGACTTCACATGACCACTGGGTATTTGTGAAAGTGTTTTCCAGGTCCCAAGTTATTTATACATTTTAAGAAGAATAAATTATTCAGCTAAACATTAGCGAAGTCCACACTTGCAGTACAAATCACTTGTTTAAAAGGTTTCAGTCATCCAATCAGAACAGAACCAATACCATATGACTTAGCTGACTAATCAGACATCACAAATAACACAAGTGGCTACCTGTTACTAACAATGATAGTGAAAAAACAAAGAAATTAGTTTATAAATGGCCCATAGGCTGAAAAGTGTGTGTCCAAATTATTTGATGAATACTTTTAAATAACAGGTATACTTGCAAAAATCAAGATTGATTCATGAACAGAAAAGAGGACAAAATGTGTACAAATGGCACAACATTTCTAGTGACTAATTCTGTTTTCTCTAGTAATTACAGTGCAATGAAACTTTATTTAAATTTCAGATCTGTATTTTAAACTCAATACTATATTCTTTATTTTTCTTGCTTCTAAGTGGAGAAGGCCTTGTAAAAGGTCCTGTTTTGGGGTTTGGCTGAGTGAAGATTTTTTTCCCAGGGGCCTAAAGGAAAGAGTGCAGAGTTGGAACAGCCAGCTGGACTTTAGGGGGGTCTTTAGAAATATTTCCCAGCTGTCTGGTGGACACTGTCACTGAGGGCTTAGTTGAAGCAAGCTAGCCTTGGAACTTTAATTTTGGCTGAAACAAGCCAAGAATTTGTTTCCTTGGGATCTAGCTTTACCCAAAAAGGGCATAGTTTAGCGTCTTAATTGGAAAGAATTGTTGATGTAAAAGGTCATTCCAGGTGGAAGTTCTGCAGTTGACATTGTAAACTGAGATAATACGCTTTGCAGAAAATAATGCTCATCAAATTATACTGACTTTCAACCACTGCTGCTCTGGGCAGGGGTGCTGGAACAATTTGTACAGTGGGGGTGCTGTAAGCCATTGAATCGACTGCAAATGCTATATATAATTGAAACCACTTCAGGACGGGAGGTGCTGCAGCACACACCACACCCCTAGTTCTAGCACCTATGGCCCTGGGTGCAATATCTTGGGGGCATCCTATGTGTATTCAGGCATATTCGCTGAAAACCTCTGTGATATATTGAGAATTGTGTTGAAATTGAAAGCTGTTACTTTAAAAGTGGCTGCATGGGTATGGGCGGTAGGGCAGGGTGACTTTCTTGATCTTGCTTGCAGTTTGTGGGCTCTGTAGGGAAGTGCGTGATCAGACTCAGTCTGGAAAAAAGCCTGCATAGAAAATGGTAGGATGAGGTGTCCCTTACTGCTTTAGGGAGCAAACTGCTTTGTCTCTCTCTGTTTTTTTGGATTTTGTGTGATATCTTTCCTAATTCTAAAAAATAAAATAGTGTTACGCCGCTGCCTTCCAGAATGAATACTGTGTGATTTTTTAAATCTAACTTCTCTGTGTGTATGCCGTGAACGTAACAACTTCTGTTAGAGCTCTGGCAGCTGGAGTCTATTTTGGCTCATGCATCATTGCCAGAACAGTAAATGGACTTTTGTTTGCAGTATCTCCAGAGCTGGTGAGGTATAAGTCAAGAAGAACCCATATTTCAGGTTGAATCTAGAGGACTGGTAGTTAGAAAAAGCCACCGCAATACTTGTAATCCAAGTGGATGAGAAGAGGGGTCACTGAGGGACAAGAAAAATCTCATCATGCCACTGCTACAGAGCCCCTTCACTATAAAACAGCACTCTAGGAGCTGGGAATATAGGCAGGGTTGTGTCACACAAGTGACCTTGTGATGAAAAGATCTACCAATCTCCCCTACATTTAATTATTTAAGTCTAATTAACTTATTTTGTTTCATCCAATCACATGACTTAATATGATGCCCAGGGAACAGTTCCCACCCGAGACAATCATGAGGAACTTTTTCTCCTCTGTTTCTGATGGGAGCCGGGAGAAGTATATTTATGGTCCCTTGGCACTGGGCACATTAGAGATGTTTCCATGTGAGTGGGAAGATTATTTCTCAGTCATATATTAGTGAGTAAAACTTACTCAGTAATATACCTCTAGGCAAATTACCAAACGTCCCCACTTCTGCTTTGTGACAACATACCGAGGGAATTTCTCTCATGCAGCTAAGAGAATTTTTGGGGCCAGGATCTACATGATATTGTAAACAAATCATCGTAAATGCAGCCAGATTTTCGGAGGCGTATCTGAACTGATCTCAAATCTTTTTGTGGTTTACACGTCCCTGTAACCATCAGCAGCAGTGACTGTGCTGCCAGTGTTTTAACAAGAGACTCCCACAACCTCATTCATCCCAACCCCCTGCAACCTGCAGTAAATCCTGTGGGTGAGGGAGCCTGGGCTTCCAGAGAGGAGCCCTGAGGGATTCAGGAATCTACTCATGTTGGCTTTTTCCCATTGAAAGCAAAGTGTTTTCTCACCACTGCCACCAAGGAGGGACGCAGCACCGCTTGGCAAAGAAACCAGTACTAAGCTGTGTGGTGCTGGAAATGCTTATACTATATTCCTGTATCACTTATTGGGTGTATTGATGATATAGCACTGTGTTCAACTTTTACCCTTTGAAGTGGGATGTGTGAGGAGAAAGGGGGAGAAGAAACCACATGCAGCGTCCCCTGGAGATTTTTGTGAAAAACAAACAAACAAACAAACAAACAAACAAACCCTCCTTTTGGTGCAATCTGGGGCACTCCTGCTGGAAAAGCTGAAAGTGAGCCTGAGCCTCGCTGCTGGTGCAGGCACCAGGGTAGTGAGAGATGTTTGTGAATGAAATTCTAGGAATGAGTGTGATGGAAGGCTGACTAGTGTGATAGATATGACAAGTGAAGCGGCTGTGTGAGTATAAAGAGGAGGTGAAGTCATGGAAGATAAATATGAAGGGACTCAGAAGGGACCAATGTGATCATCCAGTCCAACCCCCTGCACAAAGCAGGCCACAGAACCCTACCCATCCACTTCTATAACAAATCCCTAACCTATGTCCGAGTTATTGAAGTCTTCAAATTGTGGTTTGAAGACCTCAAGCTGCAGAGAATCCACCAGCAAGTGACCATGCCCCACGCTGCAGAGGAAGGCGAAAAACCTCCAGGGCCTCTACCAATCTGCCCCGGAGGAAAATTCCTTCCCGACCCCAAATATGGTGATCAGCTAAACCCTGAGCATGTGGGCAAGACTCACCAGCCAGAACATCCTATCACCGACCACTGGGCATTCTTATCTGCTGATAATCAAAGATCAATTGCCAAAATTAAGCTATCCCATCATACCATCCCTTCCATAAACTTATCAAGCTTAGTCTTAAAGCCAGATATGTCTTTTGCCCCCACTACTCCCCTTGGAAGGCTGTTCCAGAACTTCACTCCTCTAATGGTTAGAAACCTTCGTCTAATTTCAAGTCTAAATTTCCTAGTGTCCAGTTTATACCCATTTGTTCTTGTGTCTACATTGGTACTAAGCTTAAATAATTCCTCTTCCCTCCCTAATATTACTCCCTTTGATATATTTATAAAGAGCAAGCACATCCCCCCTCAGCCTTCTTTTGGCTAGACTAAACAAGCCAAGCTCTTTGAGTCTCCTTTCATAGGACAGGTTTTCCATTCCTCGGATCATCCTAGTAGCCCGTCTCTGAACCTGTTCCAATTTGAATTCATCCTTCTTAAACATGAGAGACCAGAACTGCACACAGTATTCCAGGTGGGGTCTCACCAGTGCCTTATATAACGGTACTAACACCTCCTTATCTTTGCTGGAAATACCTCGCCTAATGCATCCTAAAACCACATTAGCTTTTTTAATGGCCATATCACATTGGCGGCTCATAGTCATCCTGTGATCAACCAATACCCCAAGGTCCTTCTCCTCCTCTGTTGCTTCCAACTGATGTGTCCCCAATGTATATCTAAAATTCTTATTATTAATCCCTAAGTACATGACCTTGCACTTTTCACCATTAAATTTCATCCTATTACTATTACTCCAGTTTACAAGGTCATCCAGATCTTCCTGTATGATACCCCGGTCTTTCTCTGTGTTAGCAATACCCCCCAGCTTTGTGTCATCCTCAAACTTTATTAGCACATTCCCACTTTTTGTGCCAAGGTCAGTAATAAAAAGGTTAAATAAGATTGGTCCCAAAACCAATCCTTGAGGAACTCCACTAGTAACCTCCTTCCAGCCTGACAGTTCACCCTTCTGTACGACCTGTTGTAGTCTCCCCTTTAACCAGTTCCTTATCCACCTTTCAATTTTCATATTGATCCCCATCTTTTCCAATTTGACTAATAATTCCGCATGTGGAACCGTGTCAAATGCCTTACTGAAATCGAGGTAAATTAGGTCTACTGCATTTCCTTTGTCTAAATAATCTGTCACCTTCTCAAAGAAGGAGATCAGGTTGGTTTGGCACGATCTACCTTTAGTAAAACCGTGTTGTAACTTGTCCCAATTACCATTGACCTCAATGTCCTTAACTACTTTCTCCTTCAAAAATTTTTCCAAGACCTTACATACTACAGATGTCAAACTAACAGGCCTATAGTTACTCGGATCACACTTTCTCCCTTTCTTAAAGATAGGAACTATGTTAGCAATTCTCCAGTTGTACGGTACAACCCCTGAGTTTACGGATTCATTAAAAATTCTCGCTAACGGGCTTGCAATTTAATATTCTCCGATGAAGATTGTCTGGGCCCTCCGATTTTGTCCCATTAAGCTGTTCAAGTTTGGCTTCTACCTCAGATGTGGTAATATCCACCTCCATATCCTCATTCCCATTTGTCATCCTTCCATTACCCCTAAGCTCCTCATTAGCCTTATTAGAGACTGAGGCAAAGTACTTATTTAGATATTGGGCCATGCCTAGGTTATCCTTAACCTCCTTTCCATCCTCAGTGTTTAGTGGTCCACTTCTTCTTTCTTTGTTTTCTTCTTATTTATATGGCTATAGAACCTTTTACTGTTGGTTTTAATTCCCTTTGCAAGGTCCAACTCTACTTGGCTTTTAGCCTTTTTCACTTTATCCCTACATGTTCTGACCTCATTAAGGTAGCTTTCCTTGCTAATCCCACCCTTCTTCCACTCCTTGTAGGCTTTCTGCTTTTTCTTAATCACCTCTCTGAGATGCTTGCTCATCCAGCTTGGTCTACAACTCCTGCCTATGGTTTTTTTCCCCTTTCTTGGGATGCAGGCTTTTGATAGTTTCTGCAGCTGCGACTTAAAGTAATTCCAGGCCTCCTCCACATTTAGATCCACAAGTTCTTCAGTCCAATCCACTTCCCTAACTAATTTCCTTAATTCTTTAAAGTTAGCCCTTTTGAAATCAAAAACCCTAGTCCCAGATCTATTTTTATTTATCCTTCCATCTAGTTTGAACTGAATTAGCTCAAGATCACTCAAACCAAGGTTGTCCCATCCTCAACTGGCATAAACTGGTGGGGATCTGGTCTGAAGTTTCTAAGTTGAAGAAATATTAAACTAAAGGGGACCGAAAGAAACATTGCAAAACCGTTAAATTTGGAGGGGTGGGGGAGAAAAAATGGGGTCATTTTAAAGGGTTTCTGACTGAGCCTATCCAACAGGCTTATTTAAAACTGTCATAGAAATCCATTCTGGATGCTTTAGTAAGCAGTGTGAATGTGAGGAAAATATATTGTTTTCTATTCAACTCAATGGAAACAATCTCCACTTTAACCTAAACTATGGTGTGTGACCACCCCCCGTTCCGGAATACCGCACCTCTGTCATCTCATACACTCTTATTTTCTAAAAGGAATAGCCTACATCATTTACATATCTCCTTGGGGGCTGCTCCTTGGGAAGAGTGGGTGGGACAAGCTACAGCTGAACAGCAAGCTTTTTATGCTAGATGACAAAATGAGAGAACCAAAGAAGAAAACACAATCTAATGGATGGGGGTAAATGGCATGTGTTTGCAGTGGCAACTTACAGGGAAGGTGGGCACAATTTACACATTTTTTATGATGGGGAAAAATGATAATAAACAACTTTATATCTAATGGCCGAAGTGGGTGAACACGTCAGTGTCTAATGTAGGCTGGAGTAACAGATAGACAGTATAGTTATTGGAAGAATAAAACATCAGGTGCAGTGGAGATTGGGATAGTGTCCAACACGGATTTAATAAAGCATGAAAAATAAGTATGAAAGAAACATTACTCAAGAGGGTATAAGATTGTTAGGATATATTTCTTGTATACAAGGAACAAGAAATCATTGCAGGGGACATTTAGGCTTATTAAGGGGGATGAGGGTAGCTTGCTGGCAGAAGACATGATTGAGGCCAGAGAGACTGAATGTATTTTGCCTCAGTTTATGAAGGACTAAGGACCCATACCACAAAAAGACTAGAACATAATAGCTGCCATACTGGGATGGACCAATGGTCCATTTAGCCCAGTAAGGGCCAGTACTGTACCTTCAGGGAGATTGTACAGAACAGGGCAGTTTTGGAGTAAGACACTCCTATCTTCCACTCCCAGTTTTTGGCAGTCAGAGGGTTAGTGTTACCCCAAGCATTCGGGTTGCATCCCTGATGATCTTGGCTAATAGCCATTGATGGACCTATCCTCCATGAATTTATCGTGTTCTTTTTTGAACCCAGTTATACTTTCGGCAATCACAACATCCTCTGGCAGAGTTCCACAGGTTGTAGGGTGTGTGTAAAAATACTTTTTTTTGCAATGAACCTTCTGCCTACTAATTTCATCGGGTGACACCCCGCTTACCTGGTTTTTATATTATGAGAGTAACACTTTATTCACACCATTCATGATTTTATAGATCTCTATCATACAACTCCCCCTTCCCTTTAGTTACCTTTTTAAAACTGAACAGCTCTATTTTCAGTCTCTACTTGTATGGAAGCCATTCTATACCCTCGATCATCTTTGTTGCCTCCACTGAACCTTTTCCAGTTCCACTGTATCCTTTTTTTTTGAGATGGGGAGACCAGAACTGGACACAGTGTTCAAGATCCACATTGTGGGTGCACAATGGATTTATAGAGTGGCATTATGATATTTTTGGTCTTATTTTTTATCTCTTGCTGAATAGTTCCTAACATTCTGTTAGCCTTTTTGACCGCTGCTGTGCACTGAGCTGAAACGTTCACAGAATACTGAAACATTCAGGGAAAACTGTAAGATCTTGTTCTTGAGTGATAACAGCTAATTTGGAATCTATCATATCATATCAATCTATCATAGTTGGGATTATCTGTTCCAATGTACATTCCTTTACACTTATCAATGATGAATTTCATCTGCCATTTTTTTTGCCCATTCACCCTCTTTTGTGAGATTCCCCCTCTAACGCTTTGCAATCAGTTTTGGATTTAACTATCTTAAGTAATTTTGTATCATCTGCAAAACTTGGCCACTTCACTGTTCATCCTCTTTTCCAGAATATTAATGAAGATGGTGAACAGCACAGGTCCCAGTACAGATCCTTGGGGGACCCCACTATTTACCTGTCATCATTGTGAAAACTGGCCATTTATTCCCACCCTTTGTTTTCTATCTTTTAAGCAGTTACTAATCCATGAGAGGACCTTCCCTCTTATTCCATGACAGCTTAGTTTCCTTAAGAGCTTTGTCAAAGGCTTTCTGAAAATCTAAGTAGACTATATTAACTGGATTACCCTATGCACAAGCTGGTTGACACCTTCAAAGGATTCTAGTAGATTGGTGAGGCGTGATTTCACTTTTAAAAAGCTGTGTTCTTTCCCAACAAATTGTATTGAACTATTTATCTGATAATTCTGTTCTGTATTATAGTTTCTAGCAGTCTGCCTGATATTGAAATTAGGCTTACCGCCTGTAATTGCCAGGATCTCTGTTGGAGCCCTTTTAAAAAAATTAACATTACATCAGATATCCTCCCATTGTCTGGTACAGAGGCTGATTTCAGCAACGGGTTACGTTAGTAGTTCTTCAATTTCCTATTTGAGAGTTCCTTCAGAACTCTTGAGTGAATCCCATCTGGTCCTAGTGATTTATTACTGTTTAATTGATCGATCTGTTCTAAAACCTCTTTTATTGACATATCAGTGTGGGACAGTTGCCCCAGAAGAATAGCTCTGATGTGGGTATGTCCCCCACATCCTCTGCAGAGAAGAATGATGCAAAGAATTCATTAAATTATATTTTGATCAGTCCATTGACAGTAGCATGTTATGGATATTAGCACAGGCATTGTTGCAAAGTAGTCCCTGCGAGCACTTGGAGGGTTTACATCATTAGAGCTGCCCTGTCAGTGTTGTTGTGTACTTGTGCGAATGTAGTGGCTCACTAAATAAAGTTGTCACAAATGAACCGTCTCCTGCACTGTGCTTCGGTTTTCCTTTAGCCTAAGGAAGGTAAGGGCTGGGCTGATGTACAGTATCAGAGCGCTAACAATGGGAAGTGCACCAAGAATTTTCAGTCTGCATTCTTCATGTAGAATCAAATCTGACAATATCCACTGCCATGGAACATTCTCCTGTTTCTCCCCACCCAACAGGTTGATGTGGAGAAGTGAGATGCATCAGCAGAGCGTGTGTAGAGCTTGAGGGGCACAGTCACATGCAAACCGAGGGCTGGTTTTCTTGATAAAAGCTGGAGTATTGCATCAGATTCTTCTAACTATAAAGAAGTTTGGATTCAAAGCTAGATCCAAACTTCCTAGCTCAGGGCTATCTCTACCTGGGAGAAGGAAGATCCAATGTAGTGATGAGATTTAAAAACCCCTGAATGCAAAAGAGGAGGATGATAATATTCAGAATGATTTTGGCCATGCTAGCAGCCTAGGCAAGGTTGACAAACCAAAATAAAACATTTTGAATTAGGAATGGCTGAATGTTTATTTTTGACAGAAAATGAGACAATTTTTTGGTTCCAAAATTTCTGAATCAAACTTTTGGTTCCTCAAAAAGTTTAATCCTGCATAGGGATAAAGTTAAATGATTTGTTTCTACACTCTGCCATCAAAAGCCTCATTAAATCTGACATTTCCTGAGAAATGTTTTGCTTTAAGTGAAACTGAATTTCTGACAAAAAACTGTTTCATCAACTTTTTTTTAAAACCAGCTCCAATATGAATGTTGCAGAAGTTCCCTTTGCTCAGGTACTTGCATGAGTAAAGCTATTTAACTGGGTCAGGGCCTCGCTGTTGTACACTAACGTCCCAATTCGCCTCTCTGGTCCTTCATTTTCTAAACAGGGGTAATTCCCCTTGTCTTCAGTGGGCCAATTTATTCCTGATTTGAAACATTCTAGGTGAGAGGAAAAATTGGGCCTCAAAAGTGTGTGGGTTTGGTGGGGTATATCATGGGGTATATCATGGCATATCCGTAATAAAACCCTGCTGGTCTGTGTGGATTTCTCCTACAAGGCTTTCCTTTGATTAACAGTTGCATAGGCACTGACTCTGTGGATGCTCCAGGACTGAAGCACTCACGGAAAAAAAAATAGTGGGTGCTTAGCACTCACTGGCAGGCCCCACTGATCAGCTCTCCCCCCCCCCCCCCGAGTGTGCCTCCCGCCCACCAATGGACCCTGCCGATAAGCTACTGCCTTCCCCCTTAGTGCCTCACCAAGGAGGGGGGGAGGAGCAGGGGCAGGAAGAGGTGGAGTGAGGGCAGGGCATGCTCTGGAGTGGGAGTGGAATGGGACGGGATGGGGGGGAAGAGTTAGGGTGAGGGAAGAGCCATGGGGGAAGGGCTGGAGTTGGGGCAGGGCCTAGAGTGGAGCAGAGATCGAGCTTTGACAACTTCTACTTTCTTCATGGACATTTGCACATACACTCCTGATGTGTGCCCTTAAATGTTGGTCATTGGGGGTAGATTACAGCTAAATTTCTCCTTTTCTCCCTTGAGACAATATTCTGTTGAGACCTCCCCCCTCCACACACACACATCTGCTTTGCCAAGTCCCCTACTTAGATGGACCCTTCTGAATCCTTCCACTCCTGAATCCTTTATCTTTGTCTCAAATAAAATGCACAGCTCGCAGCAATCTGCACTGTACAATGTGTGCTGCTCTACCTACCTGCTCCATCTAGACTCCCTGGATTGTGGGGTCCCATGGACCCTGCCTTAATTCAGCACTACTAATTGTAATGATCACTGCCAGAACCCACCTGTTCATTACTTTCTCCCTCCCTCAGTTAGTGAAATGGCAGTTGTCTTGTTGACGAGATCCACGTTGTTGAGAAATGCTTCAGGCCTAATGACATGTGCTTCCAATCATCAGCAAAGGAAGCAGGAACTGATATTTTCAAGCTGGATGAGCTAATTGTTCTAATCAACAAGTCCTTAAAGCAGGAGAGGTGCAGCTGTTCGGTGGTACGGTAACCCAGCCATCTCACATGCGGACAGCAGTTAGCTCACAAAACACCACAGGAAACAATAACTAAGAGGCAAAGGAGCTAAAGCAATAAATGGAACAACAGTGGTGGTTTAAAGAGAAAGGCTTCCAGAATACAAAAGGAAGTCAGAGGAGACTCTGACTCCATTAGAGTTGTCTGGAGTCATTGGTGTGGTGTGGGAGTATCTCTGACTTGAGGTGAAATCCTGGCTCAGTTGAACTCAGTGGCAAACCTCCTTTGCTTTCAATAGGGCCAGGATTTCACCCCCCAGACTCCAGTCTGAGAGCTGCTGGAGCATACAGCTGTCTCATCACACAGAGCTGACATATTTGACTGTATCAGGTTTATTAAGCAACATTGAGAGAATGTTTGTTGCTTATTAACTAATCTCTTCTCATTTCTCCCTGTCTCTTCATCATTCTCTGTGTCATGTCTTCCCGGCTGGCCCCTGTGCCCAGAAATCTCTTACCAGCACTGCCTCTTGCCTCCTTTAAAACTCACTTCTTTATGCATTACAGCAACCCAACTGTTACCAAAAGAAAAAAACAATTGCCGTGCTAGAATTTTCTCTGGGGTCTTCCAATGCATTTTGAGCTGCCCATCTCTTTTATTGTCATCACATGAATTACAGTAGCAGCTGGATCAGACCCCACTACATGAGGCTCTATGAAATACATAATAAAAGACAGGTCTTGCCTGAAAGAATTTAGAATCCACCTGTATGCATCATATTGCAAGACTGGGGTCCAATTTTGGACAACACACACACAGAGGTGTAACTATTGAAGGTAGGATGAGGCTAACAGTAGTGGGAAGGTAGTTACATAGACCAGCTACGAGCACTGTAAGTTGGGTTTGTGCCATTTAAAGTGTTTTGTTTGTTGGCTTTGTTTTAATAACAGGATAGATATTCAGCGGATTATTTGTAATTTAGGAATACAATGATGCAGAGACTTCTGGAGCTGAGGCCTAATGCTTAGAACACAAGATACCACTGGGTAGAGTGAATTCCATTCTGGAGAGGGGGGTGGCGTTAAGGTGGTACCAGTGACAGAAAGAGAGGAGACATATTTCACTTTCTCTCTCTCTGTTCTCCCCACCTTCCCACTCTCATGGAATTTGATATCTCACACCTGGCCAGCTCTGCTAGGAGTTGATCTTCAGTCTGTTCCAAAAATGAGGCACCCACAGTCAATGGTCATGTCTGAAAATCTCTACCACAAAGAATGGCCCAAAATTCACCCATTTCGTAACCTCCTTGACTTAAATGGAAATCCAGCATGACTGAATTTGGCCCAGTGCATGTGATGCAAAGCAAAGATGTTTCTATTTTCTCATCTAAAAATATTAAAATGGAAGGATATACATGCATTTTAAAAACACCTCTTTAATCCTTGCAGTTGAACTGTTCTGCTATTGCATTGCAACCGAGAATTCCGAAAAAAGTATTTGACTGAATGAAAAATAAGAAAAATAAGGGTGAGAAAATGTGTGATCTTCAGAAAAAAACAACCTACATTGAATGCATCAAACAGTAAAAAGTTGACAAAAAAGGAGTGAATTAAAACTCGTAAGCCACACTTGAAATCACATACGCCTAAAAGTACATAGAGAAATTCCTTCCTAACTTTTTATATATATATATAATTAGTCTTCGGATATGCTTGCTGGAGTGAGCACATTTGTCCCAAGCTCAGGAAACAAATGGGATGATGTAATTTGTTTCTTTCAGTTCCCACTTCACTGCAACTCTACAATACCCTTGGACTTCAGAGGATTAAATTCCTTCCTTGGCATTGGTCCAGTTACTGGTCATTGCCATTTGTTGATTATCCCAGCATTCCAGAAAACATTTTATCCCCTTCATTAACTCACAATTGACCAATCACATAAATCAGGTTGAGGAATTGTGGACCTGACTACAAAGACGGGCGAGATTCAAAGAAACAACAGATTAAAGAACAGGTTGATTTTGCTTTTACTGAAGGTCTCTATGCTTTAAATTTCAAATAATGACTCCCTGTAAAAAAACAAAACAAAACAAAACAAAAAAAAACATTAAACCTGCTAGTCTTTTATTTACTTTTCAAAGGAAGGCAAAATCATTGTTTCTGCAGTAAACGCATCTTCTTAAAAGCACACATAACCCCGTTCATTTCCATTATATTAGAAAATAGTTAATTTACAAATGGCTAGGTCAATAATATATATGTAAATGTCTGCAATGGCATTTTTATATGAATTAGCAAATAGCTATGTGCTGTATAGCAGTATTGCTATAAGCAGATGTGATGGGATGTGTACCCCTACCCAAGCCCTGAAGGAGTTATATTGGCTTGAGGGCCAATTAGAGTACCTGGCTGTACCTGGAGGGGAGTGCGAAGCCTTGCTGAATAAGAAACCCAGCTGGAGCTGAGCAGGCTGGATAATAAAGCCAGGAAGTTTGCAGCAGAAAGAGGCTGTAGGAAGAGAGTTGGCAGTCCCTCTCTGGGAGCAGAGCAGAGGAGAAGTGAAAACCCAAGAGGGCGTATAAGCCCTGAGGTTCTAGTTCTGGAAGAAAGGTCCACCCTAGAAGAGTTGTGGGGAAAGGAAGCCTGAGAGGATTAGGTAGAAAGAAGCCCAGGGAAACAGCAGCAAGGGTTAGGAATGTGCAGATTCTTGGCTGCTTGTTATAGGGTCTCTGGGCTGGAGCCCAGTGTAGAGAATGGGGACTGGGAAGTGGTGCAGGAGTCTTGGAGATGCCAGATGGACAGTTGGTTCAGAGAGACCTTGTTTCCTTGTAGGGGGAGGACTATAGTGACCTGGCCAAAGGGCTGAGTCACAAAGTGGGAATACCCTGCCGACAAGAGGTCTGTATACAAAGGAAACATTTTAGACATACAGGTGCATTGGTGTGAGCTGTGCTCGATGTAGGTATTGTTCACTATGAGTCAGATCCTGTGCCATTGGAGTCAATGGGAACCGTGTATTTGATTTCACTGGAAGATCAGGTCCTATCTAAATAACAGCCTGGCATCTTTCTGGGTAACTTTCTTGAGTTTTAGCTCAAACTTGTGGTCATTTTTCCTTGACTGTTGCAAGTAGCTCATTAGCTCAAGCCCAATGCTTCTCACACCAGACTTCGGTCTGATGATTTCAGCCATAATTTCATATCCTGTCTTTCTCACATACCCTACCTTTTTTTGGCCACATTGTAATAGAGGTTTCACTTTAGAGCCATAATAGCGTGATGCTGGTCCTTGCTGCGATGTTGGTATCCTGAACAAATATATTTCCTGGTTCGATTTGGGGAAATATCTCCAAGAATGTGAGAGGCTGGGTTTTAAATTGCACATTCTCCCTAAGGTTTTCTCTTAAGTCAGTGTGTATATGTGACCAAAATGTCTGGATCTGTGGGTAGTCTCAGTAAATGCTCTGTAAAGGTGGTGGTGGTGGTGGTGGTGTGTGTATGGGAGGGTGATTGATGACCCATTTGCTCACATCCTTTTGAGCCAAAGTTGGGGATTGTTGGTGAATACTAGGGTATGGAAGCGTATCATTACTTTCCTTTCACGGAGGTATTTTTTTTTAATTTTAACGAGGTACATAGGAAGTTATAATGTACAAGATCTGTCCTGTGTAAGTGACTAAGGCCCTATGAAAAGGAAAATGTTCCTGCCATAATATTTTCTTTACCATCAAAGAGAAAATTAGAATTGGGAATTAGCCTAAGATCCTTGGGACTGCCTTTTACTTGTTCAGTGCAGATCAGGGGGAGGTGTGTAAAGTGGCTGCCTGATGCTGAAGTGGCTGGGCTGATACTCAGGCACAAGTCTAAGCAGCCTTGTGTCTGCTCTAAGCTGTGCTGTCTGTCACTAGTCCCCAGGAGGCTGGGTTGCCAGCTGGGGATTGCCGTAAGATAAAGATTCCCCAAATGTGCTCCTGGTTCCTCCAGCATGTTCCCTGCACTAGAATGGGATGAGAGCCAAGATAAAATAGAACTCTGTCAGCTCAACAACACTCGAGGATTCCTCACACATGTCCAGGTTCCTCAGAGAGGGTTGGTGAAGTTGGCTTATGTCTGCCTTGCAGCAAATGAGCAGCAGTGCTGGGGCCAAGAATCCCGCCTCTTTTGATTAACATGCAAATAATCATTTCAACCAGAGGAGAGCTAAAGGGGGTCTGTCATAAACAGATAAGAAAAGTTAATAGCACAGAAGTACTTTATATCTCCCTGACTGTTAAGGGTTAACAAGTTCAGTGAGCCTGGCTGTTACCTGACCAGAGGACCAATCAGGGGACAGGATACTTTCAAATCTTGAGGGAGGGAAGTTTTTGTGTGTGCTATTAGTTTTTGGTTGTTGTTCACTCTGGGGGCTCAGAGGGAGCAGATGTGCAACCAGGTTTCTCTCTAATCTCTCTGATACAGGTTCTTATAGATTCAAAATAGTGAGTACTAGGTAGATAAAGCGAGTTAGGCTTATGGTTGTTTTCTTTATTTGCAAATGTGTATTTGGTTGGAAGGAGTTCAAATTGGTATTTTGCTGAAAAGATTCTAATTTATACTTGAATACTTAGACTGGGAGGGTGTTCCCAGTGTCTATAGCTGAAAGACCCTGTACTTATTCCATTTTTTAAAATTTACAAAGATAATTTTTACTGTTTTTTCTTTCTTTAATTAAAAGCTTTTCTTGTTTAAGAACCTGATTGTTTTTTTATTCTGGTGAGACCCCAGGGGACTGGGTCTGGATCCACCAGGGAATTGGTGGGGAGAAAGGAGGGAAGGGGGAGAGAGAGGCTGATTTCTCTCTGTCCCAGGATTACTTTCTCTCAGGAAGAGTCTGGGAGGGGGAAAGAGAAGGAGGGAGGAAGGTGAATTGTCCTCTCTGTTTAAAGATTCAAGGAGTTTGAATCACAGTGATCTTCCAGGGTAACCCAAGGAGGGGAAGCCTGGGAGAGGCAATAGTGAGGGAAAGGGTTTATTTTCCTTGTGTTAAGATCCAGAGGGTCTGGGTCTTGGGGGTCCCCGGGCAAGGTTTTGGGGGGACCAGAGTGTACCAGGCACTGGAATTCCTGGTTGGTGGCAGCGCTACAAGTACTAAGCTGCTAATTGAGCTTAGAGGAATTCATGCTGGTACCCCATCTTTTGGACGCTAAGGTTCAGAGTGGGGAATCATACCATGACAAGGTCTCATTTGCTATAGTTTTTCCCTCCCGGAGTTGGATTTTTAGCAAGGAGGAATCCAATGGTGTCACATCAGGGATGAACAGCCCTGCTTGAGTTGTCACACAAGGTAGTGCTTTATAGTAGTTACAGCAGGAGAATGGCTGTTAGGACTTCTGGGTTCTCTGTGACACTGCTGCAGCCTGATGGTCTGAACGTGGTCAAGTCACTTAGCCTCTCTGTGCCTCAGTTGTATCCATTTTACAGATGGATAAATAACACAATAATAAAGCTCATGGGCAGTGTGGTGGCCTAAGGGTATGGCCCGCACTTCTGGTGCTAGAGGTCCTGGGTTCATATCCCCAGGCTAGCTGGACATAAATTGCTGTGCTCTAGCTTATCAGCTTGATGCAGCAGTCACTGGTTGAAATTGTTTGACCTGTGTTATGCCAGAGGTCAGACAAGATTGATCACAATGGTCCTTTCTGGCTTTAAAATCTAGGAACACTCATCTCTCAAGCACAAAGGACTCCCTCCACGCAGGGGCCATCTGGCCTTTCTGCCCTCAGAGGCTGTGAGGGAAATCCACTCCTGACTTCTCACTGGGCTGCCCTTCCACCAATTTGAGAATGGGAATGCCATTCTAGAGGGGAAGCTCAGCTGATGGGACTGGAGAGGTAATCCAGGGCCTGAGAGAACACAGGTTTAAGGCGTTAGCCTGATGCTGTGCCTGAGGGTGGCTGCACCACACCTCTTCCAGCAAGAGCAGCTGTGAGGTCCAGCTTCACGGGGGAAGAAATCCTAACCAACCACAGTGGGTGCTTGGTGACATGGTAAAGGCAAGGACTCAATGCGATGATCTTGTACTGCAGTCATGTGCTGGCCACCAGACAGGAGGAAGGAGGTAGCCCAACCCTGGGACTGAGTTTGGAAGGAGCAATTTGGGCTGCTATTTTGTTGAGTTACAGAAAAATCTGATCCAGCTGTCAGCTTTAATTACTGGGCAAGGAGGCCCAACCAGAATCCATTAGGCCACTTGTTTTTCTGGGGCTTCAGCCTAAACTGCCAGCTCTGTGCTGCCACCATTTCCAAGGTGACAGTGCTCCTCTGCTCCATCCATCGCCTCAAAGCTGCTTCCTCTGCTGCTCTGCACTATCCATTGAAGATAAGAACGGCCATACTGGGTCAGGTCAATGGTCCGTCTAGCCCAGTATCCTGTCTTCTGACAGTGGCCAGTGCCAGCTGCTTCAGAAAGAATAAATACAACAGGGCAATCCAAACAGGGTATCAGGGATCCATCTCCTGTCATTCCGTCCCAGCTTCTGGCAGTCAGCGGTTTAGGGACAACCAATGTACGGAGTTGTGTCCCTGACCATCCTGGCTAATAGCCATTGTTAGACATATCCTCCAGGAGCTTATTTCATTTTTCAAAACATGCCCTGGCAACAAGTTTCACAGGTTGGCTGTGCACTGTGTGAAGAAGTACTTCCTTACATTTGTTTTAAATCTGCTGCCTTTAATTTCATTGGGTGACCCCTAATTCTTGTGTTACGTACGGGGTAAACAACACTTCCTTAATCATTTTCTCCACGCCAGCTATGATTTTACAGAAATCTATCATATTCCCCCTTAATAATCTCTTTTTTAAGATGGACAGTCTGTCTTTTTAATCTCTCCTCAGATGGAAACTGTTCCATACCCCTGTTCATTTTTGTTATCCTTCTCTGTACTTATTTAAGTTCTAATGTATCTTTTTTTGAGATGGGGTGACAAAAACTGCATGCTGTATTCAATGTGTGGATATATCATACATTAATATAGTGGCATTATGATATTTTCTGTTTTATTCCTTACGGTTTCTAACTGTAACAGAGTTGGCACCCACCTTCCACAAGTGCCCCACTCTGGTGTGTCCACTGTCTTTAAACCAGTCCAGCCCTGGTATGGGGCTGTGCCCCCAGGATTCCTCCCTGGAACCACTATCTTCCTGTGGCCTTCCCCGGGCTCAGTCCCTACTCAGTCCCCGCAGCCAGCCAGGAGCTCCTTCATTGCTCCTCTAGTCCCTACTAGCAAAACTGTCTTTGGGTCAGTCCTAGCGGCCAGCCAGGAGCTTCTGCTCCCACTTAGCTGTCTGTGATCCTGTTGCTTTTCCAGACAAGCACACAGTACTTCCTCCTCCAGCTCCAAACAGCTACTAACTGCTGTTCTGATATGCAGCTCCTTTTTATAGGGCCCTCCTGGCTCCTGATTAGCCATTCCAGCAGCCCCTGTGATTGGTTGCTTGTTCACAACCACTCTTGGCTGTTTGGAGGACCTCTCCACTGCTCCTTTCCTGGGATAGGTGTGGCAGAACCCTGAGACCTCCAGCAGAAGGCCTTTGGGCCTAGTCCACTCCATCACTCTAACTTTGTTAGCTTTTTTGACTGATGTTGTCAGACAACTGTCCAGGATGACTCCAAGATCTTTCTTGTGTGGTAACAGCTAATTTAGACCCCATTATTTTTTGGATTATTTTTCCAATGGGAATTACTTTGCATTTATCAACATTGGATTTCATCTGCAATTTTTTTGCTCAGTTTTGAGATCCCTTTGTGACTATCCACAGTTAGCTTTGGACTTAACTATCTTCCATCATTTTGTATTATCTGCAAACTTTGCTACTTCACTCTTTACTGTTTTCCAATCATTTATGAATACGTTGAAGAGCATTGGTCCCAGTAGAGATCCTTGGGGGACCCTGCTATTTACCTCTCTCCCCTGTGGAAAACTGATCATTTATTCCTACCCTTTGTTTCCTATCTTTTAACCAGTTACTGATCCATGAGAGGACCTTGCCTCTTTTTCCAGGGCTGCTTACTTTGCTTAAGATCCTTTGGTGAGCAACCTTGTGAAAGGCTTTGTGAAAGTTCAAGTACACTACATTGACTGAATCACCCTTGTTCACATTCTTATTGATACCCTCAAAGAATTCTAATAGATTAGTGAGGCATGATTTCCATTCACAAAAGCCATGTTGATTCTTCTCCACTAACTGTGTTTATCTATGTGTCTGATAATTCTGTTCTTTACTACAGTTTCATCCAACTTTCCTGGCATTGAAGTTAGGTTTACCAGAGTGTAATTGTCATGACTGACTCGGGAGACTCTTCAAAGAAATCAATGTTACATTATTCCGCCAGTCATCTTGTACAGAGGCTGACATACCATAATTAGTGGTTTTCCAATTTCATATCTGAGTTCCTTCAGAACTCTTGGGTGATATCATCCGGTCCTGGTGACTTATTACTGTTAAATTTATCAATTTGTTTCAAAACCTCCAGTGTACTGACATCTCAATCTGGGACAATTCCTCAGATTTGTCACCAACCCCCCCCCTCCCAAAAAAAACCAAAAAAACAAAAAAACAACCAGGCTCAGGTATGGGAATCTCCCTCTCATACTCTGTAGCGAAGACCAATGCAAAGAATTCATTTAGCTTCTTGGCAATGGCCTGGTCTTCCTTGAGTGCTCCTTTAGTACTTGGATTGTCCAGTGGCCCGCACTGATTCTTTGGCAGGCTTCCTTCTTCTGATGTACTTAAAAAAATGCTATTAGATTTTGTCTTTTGCTAATTGCTCTTCGAATCTTTTTTTGGCCTGCCTAATTATAGTTTTACACTTGACTTGCCAAACTTATGCTCCTTTCTATTTTTCTCAGTAGGATTTCGCTTCCAATTTTTTAAAAGATATCTTTTTGTCTCTAACTGCCTCTTTGACGTTGGTTAGTCACAATGACATTTTTGTTCCTCTGACTGCCTTAAAACTGCTGTTGCTCTGCGCTGTCCACTGTTCTACAGCAGTCCCAGATCAGCTCTGAGGCTGTGTCTAGACTGCAGGCTTCTTGCGGTGCCATTCAGGATATGTGCAGCAACTGACTGCAGTGAAAAGCAGACTACCTCCACACTGCTGTGTGTAGCTACATGTGTCAGTAAATGGCTGTGGTGGGGTAGACAGCGGGGAGCTGTCAGAGCCTTTCCCCTCTGCTGGACTCTTTCATTGCGGCAGGGAAAACTGGCAGTTTCTCTTGCCTTCAGACTAAAGGCTCTGGAGGCTCCTTCTTGCAGGACTCTCCCTGTGATGGGAAAAGACTCGAACAACAAGGAGGCAGGAGGACATTACACAGCTGAAAATAGCACTTCCCAGGCAAGTAAAGAGCCATGTAGGGTACTTACAGGAGTAAGGAATGTCTTTACTCTACTTGGCTAAGCCATTCCTCACCATCTACACTGCTATTTATACCCGTGCTGGGGCATATAGTATACCCAACATGCTGCTGAAAGGAGCATGCTATTTAGACATACTTTTCAGATGGAGCAGTGCTATGTAGACCCTTGGCAGACCCCTCATTGCAAGAAATGCACTCCCCACAGATGATAAAGGCCTCTCTGCCCCAGGCCACCTTTTCCCTTTGTCTCAGTCGAGACTCCCTTACCCAACTGTGCCTCACAGCAGGCTCAGTCAGGGTGACCCTCAGCACATTTGCTGTCGATGGCTTGTCTTTGTGCACCTCTACCCCGATATAACGCTGTCCTCAGGAGCCAAAAAATCTTACTGTGTTATAGGTGAACCTGCGTTATATCGAACTTGCTTTGATCCGCTGGAGTGCGCAGCCCCGCCCTGCCTCGCTCTGCTTTACAGTGTTATATCCGAATTCGTGTTATATCAGGCCACGTTATATCGGGGTAGAGGTGTATTTCCCAGCAGGGTCAACTGCATTTTTTTTTTGCCTCCAAACTCAACAATTAATTGAATTTTAATCAAAATGTCCTAAACCATCATATAAAACTGAAATTCAAATGAATCCTAGCTCTTCAGTCAATCCCCCCTTGCTTTGCAATAGATGCCAGCAGAGAGCTCCCTCACCAGTGCTGCTCTGACCCTTCTGCAGTTCTTTAGCTGCTCTGGGATGCTCGTCTCACTTCAGCAACAGGTGAGCTTTATTTTTTCTAAGGCTTCAGGCCTTAGGGCTTACATTGACTTTACACTAAATGCTGATTGATGTTTACTTAATCCATGTTACTGATCTATATGTTATGCCTTATTTCTTAGAACAGTGTGATTCTTCCCAAAAAAACCTGAATGAAGGCTTTGTGCTGGAAAACCCATAAAATGTTCCCTTTTTTCCACCTAACTTCATTTCGCCTCCCATTACCATTACCTTATTTCAGTTAGTGGTGCATAGGATGAAAACCCTTGGCAAGTTTCTGGGTGAATGCATCCAAGCAGTTAGAAAATCTGGCCTTTCTTCTGGAAGGCCTTATGCCAAGCAGACATTTTGGATACATCTCTGCTTTTCTTCCTTTCAGTCTGGTAATCCAAGATCAGCTGTATCATTTTCAGATCCAGCTTTCATGTACTTGAGGATAGCAAGGCCCCAAGTATACTAAATCATAGAGGCCCATCAAATTCTACATCAGTTCTCACAACGATGTTGCAAGGGAGACATTCACCCCTGTTCAGAGGCCTCCGCACTACTTAAATCTTTAAAGGCTGGCTCAAGTGGTGCATAGGTTCATGCTGGTCCTTTTGAACATGGGACAATTTCCAGCCCTTGTGTGTCCATTTGCCACAATTTTCAAATACTGTATATTCTTAATCAAGAAGTGATTATTTATTGTATAAGCCAATGTGTATGTGTATCACTGCCCTCTACTGGGTAGCATCTACTTGTTAGAAATGACAAAGGCCCTATGATTCTGCCCGTACTCAAGCGGTTGGGGGCACTTCCTTTTGAAGGAGGAGGATCTGAGTTGGAGTCCTATTGTTATCAGGAACTGAACAGCAACCAGGATGCGCAGCATAGTCATATGTTAATAATGAGAGAGGAACTTAATTATGTTGAAGAAACATTGCCACTAGGAAGAAAAATATACTGATTACTAGTAAGAGTTATCAAGCTACTTAAATGGAAATCTTGAAGGTTCCACCCATTTCACACATGTAAATTACGTAACACTATCTCTGTTAAAAACTCCGCAATAAAGGAGATCCTGTCCACCAGCATAAGACTTGGTAAAGGTCTGCCTTATCTCAGAAGTAAGGACACTCTTATGGATCTAGTTAGTGAAAACTCATTGTCTAGCAGGACAGAGCAAAAGCAGTAATACCTCTGATTAGGGGAGGGCAGCCTGGAGTAAAAGGAATATATGAGTTTGATCTGAAACATGAAACTGAGCATGTCAGACTCGATTACAGAAAGAGAAACTGGGAAACTGGGGTAAAAATCTGGGGATTGGTCCTGCTTTGAGCAGGGGGTTAGACTAGATGACCTCCTGAGGTGGCTGAAAAAATGATGATTCTTTCCTTAGCCAAAAGCAACTCTGTCAATGAAGAACAAAGGATGACATGTTGCATCTATTTCACCAGAGGTTCTCAAAGCGGCAAAATCCCACAGCAAAACACCTTCATAGTTTAGGGAAATGGGATTTGGAACCCAACAGCTGCCATACTGGATAAGACCTGTGTTCCATCTAAGGTACTTATATGGCTCCCATTACCATAGTAACCAAGTGCCTACTAATATTCTTCTAGGGGTAGAGAACTACTGTTATTTCCATTTTAGGTGGAGAACGGAGGCACAGAGAGGCTAAAAGACCTGCCTAGCATCACACAGGAAGTATTTAGCAGCATAGGCGATGGAACTTGGGTTTCTTGAACCCCAGGTTAGCTCCCTAAGCATTAGGCCAGTCTTCCTTTCATGAAGTGGCCAGTTTCAGCATCTTCTGAGGAAAGTACAAGAAATCTGCAGATGGCAGACCTGAGATCATCTGCCCCTCAGGCAAAGTTTCTTCCTGACACCTGTTGGTTGGGGTTTGGGTTATGCCCGGAAGCATAAGGGTTTATATGACCCTTTAAAACTCTAGAGCTTATTTTTGCTTGTTTTGTGTTAAGATTTATTAATTGTTATTTGGCAACAGCTCCTAACATAGCACCAGAAGCCATGTTTTCCCTTATACCCATACTGATGATTCAAATAAATGTTTTAAATGGAACAAGGAGGTGGATGCATGGTGGAGCATTCCTAGAAGGAAGTCTGAGAGTGTAGGAGGAATTTTTTCTTTCCAGTGCACTTCTTGGCTTAGACAGCACAAAAGGTTCTTACCCCAAACTGCACCCTGATACATACTTTTGTTGTATTAAGGTAGGATGGATGGTCTTGTATGTAAATCACTGGCCTGGTGCTTGTGAGATCTACGTTCACTTCCTGGCTCTGCCAAAGACTTCCTGTGTGACCTTGGGCAAGTCCCTTGGTCCCTCAGTTTCCCAATATATACTAGGGAGGGTAAGTTAATAATACCTTTTCTATCCTTTTGTTTTGTCTATTTTAGATTGTAAGCTTTCTGGGGCCCCTAGCTGCTGCAATATAAATACATACTACTATGTACATCAACCTACATTAAACTGAGGACTACTTTGCCTATAGCCTCAAGGTCTTTGCTTCTCGCAAACACATTTGGGGGGAGAGATTATCATCAAGTTGCCCCTTTCTGTTTTAAAAATCTGCTTTGTGCACATTTGTTCATGTCCATCTCTCATAAAAGGAAATACATTTCTCGTCCTGAAAGAGCAGATGAAAATACCCCCTTCTTCCACCCTACATAATCTGTTGATGTCCTTTTGCTCCCATGTGAAAGGGCATCGTGTACCCTGTTAAAAGCTAGTTTGGTTTATGTCCCTTGGCTCCTCTTCTTGAGGCAAGTGGCATCTTGGACTCAGCTGTATTCACTCCTTTGAAATTTGATGTGTCCCCTGGTCCTGTTGCCTGCTAGATAGAGTGGCTGTGGGCGGTACTTTAATGTTGATATCCCAACTGGTAATCGCATGTATTTCAGGAATGCTCTGTAATACAACCTATCTTATTGTTGCCAGCCAGAAGTTTCCATGAAGTCCATGGCTCCTTTTCCCTATATTGTTTACTCTTTTTCAGTGGGACATAATTACAAATCTGTGTGACCTAAGTATAAGGAGGCATTTGCTGCTCCAAAGCTCCACTACAGACACTGAGCAGAAGCGAGGACTTCTCGAAGGAACAATTCCTCTTGCCATTCTATGAAGGTTGTCCTTATATATCCATTATTGCCTGGTGTATTACCCAAGGGCAAAGGTCTGACCAACATCTAAGCAGGCACAATGCCATCATAACAGATGGACATAAATGGAGCAGCCAAGAAGCCATGTATGTGCAACAAGTGTGTTTAAGGGCTGGATTCCCAGCCAGGAACGTCGGAGCAGCTGTCCATCCTGAGTTCACGTGCCTATAGTTTAGGGGATCTGCCATTGCTAATCCATCTTCAGAGCTGGTTTAACTTTCAAAAATTAAAAATAGCTTCCACTGCTGTGGAAGCAGCATTCAGTCTTGGCCCATTTAAATCAAGGGGGTTGGGTGCACACGGGAGCGGGGAGTAGGGTAAAGGAGAGATGTTAGCAAAAAGCATCAACCTCCATCCGTCTTTCTGCAGTGGTTCACTGTGGAATTGCATGTGGGAACCTTATGAATCCTAACCAGCTCTGGGCAGGATGGACTAGGCTGGTTTGGGATCTAACATGAGGCCTTACACCAACTTCCGTTCCATTTTGTGTGAGGGAGGAGTATGATGCTCCCATTCAGATTCTGTCACCCTTATGCATGTTGAGTAGTTCCTATTCACCCCCATTGAAATTAATGGGGCTAGTCATGATTCAGGTACCAGTCCATGCATATGACAATGCTTGAATTTGAAGGTGCCCCATCCCCCCACTTCCTTAATTAAAACTGTCTTGTTGCTCAGTTGATCCTCTTCCCACAGCATTTTACCACACCTTTGTGAACTAAGCATAGGGTTTGACATACTTAGACCTCCTAGGAATGAAAGACTGATATCTCTTAGCTCAGCTCTTCATCCTTCAAATAGATGTAGTTGCACCTCAGTGGTTTTGTATAGGTCTCTCGCAACTTAGGCGCATTTAACATGCATGATTTCAGCTTTGCGCTGAAAGGCCTGGAGTCCCGGAGGGGGCGTGGCCTCAAGATTTAAAGGTCCTAGGGCACCAGCTATGGTTGGGAGTCCCAGGGCCTTTCAATCACTCAGGGGGCTCCCTGCTGCAGAGGTGGCTGGTAGCTCCTGGGGCGAATTAAAAGGCCCGAGGCTCCAACCACCATGGAGCTCTGGGCCCTTTAAATGCCCCCCCATCCCGCCGCCAGAGCTGTGGGCGGGATTTAAAGGGCTCTTCTGGGCTCCCCACCAGGGTGGGAAGCCTGGCGGAGCCCTTTAAATCCCACCCGCAGCTCCGGCAGCAGGACGGGGGGGCATTTAAAGGGCTCCACCGGGCTCCCCGCCGTGGAGGGAAGCCTGGTGGAGCCCTTTAAATCCCACCCACAGCTCCAGCAGCAGGACGGGGGGGGCGGCATTTAAAGGGCTCCACTAGGCTCCCGCCACGGTGGGAAGCCTGGCGGAGCCCTTTAAATGCCCCCTCGTCCCGCTGGCCGGAGATGCAGGTGGGATTTAAAGGGCTTGGGGTTCTGACTATACGTGGTTTTCGCCTTACGCAATAACCACGGAACAGAACCCTCGCCTAAGATGCGACAGACCTGTATATAGTTTGCTTCTGGAAAACTTCAGGATGAAAGTTAAAAGGAACTGTAGATGTCAACTATTATCCCTCCTCTGTTCAGAGAGAAGGTGGAGTTTGTGTGAAAGATGTGCTACAAAATGAAACTGTGTTCTGCCTTCATTCCAAAGCCATGTCTACACTACAACTTTAGAGAGTTACTGACCTGCTTGGTTCTAAATACAGTGTGTCCACACACAACATGGTCAATTTAGTGACAATGGCAGCTAATTGTTTCAGTGGCCTAGTCATGTGATTTTCTTTTTCTTACAAGTTTCTAACAGTGGTAGTCGATGTAGCAAAATGTGTCTGTATAACTGAGATGGCTAGTTCTGCTCCGCCCATCTTTCTGTGGAGTCGGACATCCCAGAATGTATTGCTTCTCGTGTTGCTGATGCTCTTTTTATATGTTCTCTGTATACTTTGCCTTCCTGAGGCAGGAGGACAATTGCCCAGATTTTTCCAGAAGGCACCAGTGATAGTGCTCACTCACCAATGGGGTGCCCCCTTGTTTCAGGGCAGGGTGTTGCTGCTAGTTTAGCGCCAGCACTTCCTGCAGGTTGCCTGCCTGCCTGTCTCTGGAGTTGGGTCTTCTGTGGCACAGCCCGTCAGCCAAACTGCCTAAGTGCAAACCCCTTCCAGGGTATCATAAGTCCAATGAGAAATCCACATGAAACTGAATAATTCTTCTGCTCTCTCAGGTTACTGAATCTTCTCTTCTCACAAACCTTATCTTAGGTCTCCCTCCCACAGGTCACCGACTCTGCTCCCTGTGAGTTTCCCTCCTGTCTTCTCTGCAGTCTCTTCCTAGATCTTGCCCCCTTTTTTCCAGGCCCCACCAGAGGGCCCAGTCCTGTCCCTATGACTTTCCTTAATCTGCATACCCCAGGCCCTTCCAAGGAATTGAACTCCCTCCATCTCAGTTCTTCCCTCCATAACTGAACTCCCTCAGTCTACTTATCAGGCCTAGCTCTGCATCTTCTGGCGAGAAGGCTGTTAGTCAATCAGCCACCCAGCAGGTGCAGAGCATGACGAATTGGGGTTTTATTCCTGACTTGGAAGCGTTGGGGATTAAGCCAATACAAGATACATTGTTAGTGCCCAGCATGATTGATCCATAACACAAAAAGTCTCTGAATATTTGAAGCACTTTGCACGGCTGATTGTTACTCAGTTGCACAGCTTATTTCATTTTGTCATTTTAGCTCCTACCAATCTCAGCCAAATCTGCTTTTCTGCCTAGCTCACCACAGTGGATGAGTGTAAATATTCATGCCCAACCACTACACACGCCTGCCTGTATAGCAATGAGTACATAAAACAATGTAGAAATGCTGGAATATAATTTCTAGAAGTACCTCATCTGACAGGGCCATTGTTACTGCACATTAAATAGTAATCAGCAACAAAAAAGAGGACATAACATGGACTAATAGATTACTGATCCCTGCAGATTTACTGGAATCCTACAAGGTGCTTTTCAAAACATTCTGTCATTGCTTGCAAAGCTCTGGCTTTACTACTACTAATTATTTCTATTGTGTTAGTGTTTAGGGACCCTGAACGTGGATTAGGGTTACATTGTGCTAGACATTGTACACACAAGTAACACAAAATCTCTCCCTATCCTGTGGAGCTTGCCATGTAGAATGAGGACAATTCACAAGAAGTGAGTAAGCAGACAAACAAAAGAGAAGAGGATGTGGAAGCAGTGTTGCCAACTCCTGTGATTTTATTACAAGTCTCGGGCTAGTCAGTGTTTTTCTTAATGCCCTAGCTCCTTGAATCAAGCGATTACACAAGAACCACACTTTTGATAAAGGACAAAAGCTTGAAAATGTGACCTAAATGTAGCCTAAAGTTGCAGAAACCAGAAAACAAATAAAAATAACCCAACACATATTGGTTTTTGAAAAAAAACTCATGATTTCTAAGCCAACCTCATGATTTTTTGAGGCTTGACTGATTATTATGAATGTTTGAGATTGGCAATATTAGGAATGACAAGGTAACAGCAGGGTTTCGTTATCCATAGGCAGTCACCAGGCTTGGCATTCTAGGTAATCTTCAGCTTTATAGTCAATAAGACTTCCAACTTTTTGTCTGAGGGGAAGGTTTGTGTCATGATAACACAAGGTAAGCCTTGGGTCTCAGGGACTTTCTTGCATTGTCCCTTTGCATGGAGAGCATAATGCTCCAATGAATAGCTTACAAGTCAAATTTTACCCTGTTCTAGGAATACATTAACCAAAATACATGTTGTATATTTGACCTTCTAGCACTCACTGACAAAGTTTACCTCATAGTTACTATTTTCCTAATAAATTAATTTTAAGGTTTGTTTTTCAAGCTCAAATGGAAAATCCCAAATTGTGTCATGACAAGAGTAAATACTCCTACATGTTTAAATGTTCTGTTTTCCACTACTCTGCTGCCAACATCTGGGGGTGCAGAAAAGAAACCCAAACAAGTTGAGTATGTTGAGAATGAACTAGGACTGTAGCCAGCTCACTGTGGCCTGGTGCTATGTGTTCTTACATTTATTCAGATGTTGTCCCCAATCTATACACAAAGAGTAGAAAATCAAAGCTTTCACTTTGATCAGTGAACACCATTCTTTATCCCCTGATGAGCTGCTGGAAGGCCTGTTATTTTAACTTTAGAAGTGTAATTGGCTTGTACAGTGCCAGATATACCATATGAAATTTAAGATGACTTTGTATCCCACACATCTGCATACTGAGTGCTTCTGAAACAAAGTAAACATTGTGCTTGAAAAATATTAGTGATAATACATCATTTGAGTCTAGGCTTTCACAGTTCTGACCTCAGACTTGTATCTAGGAGAATGACAAAAGGCTTGGGAGAAAACTACTAGGGGCTGTAGTCTGATACTCAGAGCAGTGTAAATGTGTACTGGTCTAATTAAAATCATAGTATGGCCTGAGGAGTGTATCTGTTGAGTGCGTTTCTACACTCACTCACACTCGCTTTACACATGGTTACTCCACTGACGTCAGTAGTTACTCTTGATTTGCATGGTAATGAGAGGAAACTCAGACTCCCTCTGTTTGGTCCTAATTTGGGTTCTGCCCTATGAACTGGAACTGTAGTTCTCTGCTCCATCAGGGTGTGTGGCTGTGCCTGGCCATATTTTCCTGGAACAGTTTGCTAACATCAAAGATTTTATAATGATTTTATAAAATCTTGGCACCATTGAAGTCAATGGCACAACCCCATTAATTTCAATAGGAACAGGATTTCACCCAGGATAATTACCAACACACATGTGTGATAATACTGACATAATCCAAAACATTGACATGATCCAGACATGCAGGTGGAAATGAAAATCACTTATTAAAACCAGAAAGAAAACCAAGGTGGCTTGAAAGGTTTGGTCAATATTGTCACACGTGATGAGTGATTTTTGAGTGCCCAATTTGAGCTACTGTAAAAAGGCCTGGTGTTTTGGAGGATGGATTCTCATCACTTTAGGAAAATTTGGGGGCCTTTTACAGTGTCAAGTTAGGCACCCATAAATGGAGATATCCAAAATTACTAGTCTCTTCTGAAAATTTCAGACCTTGCATCTGTCTTTGCCTGTTCATTGAGAAAGCTTTGCAGATCAATCTCCAGTCCTCCAAAAGGACCGTCTAGCCAAAACATTAACCTTTCATTGGTAACTGTAGTTGTGTTTTTATGTAGTACTGAATTACTTCTGCTGGGAACTGGAATTTTGAAGTATGTTCAGCATTGCAAGGGGGTTTTGTATTTAAAAAGTTAACAGAAAAGAGTTCTCTGCAGGCTGTTCAGGAAAGGGTTTTATGAGTCAGTTTTGCACTTCTGGATTGTTGTCTGTTCTTTTTATTCAGTTAGTGACTCTGATTTGTGTCTGTGCATTCAGTCATGTTTTGTAAGAACAGAGTATTTAAGCACCAACATCAGCTTATTAACAGAAGAGGACTCACATTTTCCAAGAAAGAATGCCAAAGTTGGGCCTGCAACATTTGCAGGCAACTGGATTGTTGGCAATATACATGAGTGATAATTCATTGTATTTCTGCAGCACCTTGTATCCCATGTAGGGATAGCAGAATATATCAAAACAATCACCAATCAAACCTCACAACAATCCACTGGGGTAGTGAGGTTTGATTGGTGAGTGTTCTGAAATATACAGGATTTCCTTCCCCACGCTGAAATGCAGCTGTCTCTGGGATGAAAATCAGCCATATTTTAACAGCATGCAACAACAATGCATAAAAGAGCTCAGAGCAGCAACTGTATTTCTTAAGCCTGGTTGCAAAGGCAGGGGTGGCTCTAGACATTTCGCCGCCCCAAGCACAGCAGCATGCTGCGGGGGGCGCTCTGCCAGTCGCGGGACCAGCAGACCCTCCGCAGGCATGCCGCCGAAGGCTGCCTGCCTGCCGCCCTTCCAGCGACCAGCAGAATGCCCCCCGCAGCATGCCGCCCCAAGCATGCACTTGGCGTGCTGGGGCCTGGAGCCACCCCTGTGCAGAGGATGACGGAAGCTATGTGAAATTTCCATAAGCTGGCTAGGCAGAAAGTAGGGTGCCTACCTCAGTCCTACTGGAAGGTGCTCTGCAATGCACACTTATACAGGACAGGCAAGGCAATGCAATACCTGCCTAGGCCTTCCCCATTCCCAGCTGCTCTCAGACAGAGAACCATGAACTTTGGTCCTAGAACTCCATGAAGGAGAGAACACTTTAAATATTCAGGCTTTTTGCAGCCCTGGGCCTCCATGTAGGGTGTATGGGAAGAACTCTTAAGGGTAATCATGACCCTGGACTTGCATAAAAGAGAAAAGAGTCTATCAGGCCAGTTTCAATGGATGGGGCAGGGATTGGAGGAAGTGGGGATGAAGGAGAGATTGCGACCAAGAGTCAGTGACAGCGAGGGGAGACTAAGAGCAAGGAATAGAAGAAGAGCAAAAATGAGGTGAAAAGGGGAAGTGGTACTTACATACCAGAGAGGGAGAAACCCTTAAAAAAAAGAAATAAAAAAAAAAAGAAAAAAAAATGGCTAGACGTCAGAGCAACGCAGAGGCAGGAAGGAAAGATGGAGGGATACAAAAGGAAGGGAGAAACTAAGGGTACGTCTATACTACCCACCGGATCAGCGGGTAGTGTTCGATGTATCGGGGAATCGATTTATCGCATCTCATCTGGATGCGATAAATCGATCCGCTAATCAATGCCCGTACTCCACCTCGGCAGGAGAAATAAGCAGAGTCAATAGGGGAACCACGGGAGTCAACTTGCCGCAGTGAGGACAGCCAGGTAAGTTGAACTAAGATACTTTGACTTCTAGCTAAAGTTGCGTATCTTAATTCAACCCCCTCCGCTAGTGTAGCCCAGGCCTAAGAGTAGTTGATATAAGGAGGAGACCATAAGAGAAGGAGCAGTGTATCAAAGGGGAGAGAAAAAAACAAACAGGAATGGAGTCAGGGAAAAAGGAGGCGGGAAAACAAAGACGTATTGGAGAAATAATGAGAAGAGGGGCTGAAGGTGAACTGAGAGGAAAGTTACACCTCAATTACATTGAGAAGGTCAGTGTGAAAGGGCTGTCTTTCAAATAAAGGAACTAAAATAGCAAAAGCTAGGGATGACAGGAGATCATGTGGCCCATCCACCTACTGTATCTGTCTACCATGTAATGTGTTTTCCCTCCAAGGACTAGTTTGACTCATACTTTAATATGTTCACAGTTGCAGAATTTCTGCCTTTGGTTGTCTGTTACATAAAGACATTTCTTCTAAATCCTCTTCTTTGCTCCCATTCATGAACTTTCATTATGGTTACTCTTTTAAACAGTGTAAATAAGCATCAGTCTGCTTGACCTTGCAGGGAGGGACAGATCTGGTCTGCTGACTCACCCTACTGGCCAGATCAGAAGGGGCTCATTAGTTCCATTTAGGAATGTAAAAGACTAAAGGCCAAATCCTGGCCCCATTGAAGTCAATAAGAATTTTGCCATTTATTTTAATTGGCTCAGGATTTGCGCCAAGATAGGAAAAAGACAGGAGGTCATGTAGGGAGAAAGCCTAACTGTTGCACTCAGGAGAGAGCTAAGGTTTGTTTTGTAGGAGCAGTTCTGCACTATTACTTTTTTACCTTATCTAACTACATAGTCACAAAGAGATTGATTTTGAACATCCATCTTGTGTGTGTAAAGTTAGGATCAGGGTGGGAATCCCGCCAGATGACACACAGTTTTGTGGTGTCCTTCAATTCTATGCACCTCAGGATTTAAGGTGTTTAAAGTCAGATTAGCTCTTCCTAAAACTCATGTCTCCATGACCCCTGGGCATAGGGATCATCAGAGCTGAATCTGCTTTCCCCATTTTTTTTTGAGTAAGAACCAAAACCTTGAAACTGAAAATCAGGAAAGTTTGGCTCCAGGACCAGGTCCCAATTCTAAGGGGAAATGGGAGACACAAAGAGAATGAGGTTCCCAGTGTCACACAGTAAATCAGTGTGAGAGCCAGCAGGACAATCCAGTCCCCAGACTCCCAGTTCTGTGCCCTAACTAAAACTCTCTGAGAATGCTTTGCAAAGCAGCACCATTAACAAAGCACATATGAATTCTCACCTGGAAAACCAGATGGAAAAGGTAATGCAATGCACTGGGGAAGAGCTTACACCAATATCCCTTATACAGGAACATAGAAAATAATGGCTGCAGTTGATGTGATGAGGGGGATTAGATTGTGAGGATAATCTGTTGTGACAAAGTTCCTCCTCTACCTTGGTGGGTCCTGTGCTTATTGGCAGACTTGCTCACCTCAGTGATCTTCCCCTCTTGTGGAACCCACAGTCTGGGTCAGCTCCTCCTGTGTCTGATCAGGAGTTGGGAGGTTTGGGGGGAACCCAGGCCCACCCTCTACTCTGGATTCCGGCCCAGGGCCCTGTGGATTGCAGCTGTCTACAGTGCCTCCTGTAACAGCTGTATAACAGCTACAACTCCCTGGGCTACTTCCCCATGGCCTCCTCCAAACACCTTCTTTATCCTCACCACAGGGCCTTCCTCCTGGTGTCTGATAACACTTGTACTCCTTAGTCCTCCAGCAGCACAGCCTCTCACTCTCACTCTCAGCTCCTTGCCCTCTTGCTCCCAGCTCCTCACACACACTCCTTCTCCTCTAGCTCCTCCCTGCCTGACTGGAGTGAGCTCCTTTTTAAACCCAGGTGCCCTGATTAGCCTGCCTTGATTGGCTGCAGGTGTTCTAATTAAAGTAGCTATCTCCACTGCCTTCTAGAAAGATCTTAATTGGCCCCAGGTGCCTTGATTAACCTGGAGCAACTGCCATTTGGTTACCAGGGTCCTAGGGATTTGTTTAGCCTGGGGCTAACATACCTGTTTCTCAGTACTTTACTGTAGCCATCTGGCCTTGCTCCATCACATAGTATATCACTATATGAAACTTTGCTTCAATGGAAGGTGCAAAGAATTTTGAACCAAACTGAATAAAGGCCAAAAAAAAAATTGCAAAACCACCAAGAAATAAGAAAGAAAGCTCATTTAATAAGGCCAAACCCCTCTCCACCCACCCACATTTGCCACAAGGAATTTTAATTGATAAAGAGGCTTCTAAGTTCCAAAACAATTTTAGTTGCACTGGTTAGTTTTTCAGGGAGCACATTCAGAAGCCTTAAAAGCAAGTCTCTTTTATTACGACGCCTTAGTCTAATTATATCCTAAACAGAGCATTCTTCGATCTGACTACCCAAAAGGGGCAGCTAAAAACTGGATTTTTAAAAAATAGTTTTTCCATTTCAGAGAGCTATGAAAATAATGACATTGTTCAGTCCCTAATGATCACTAGCCAGAATTATGTGGCACAATCTCCTTTTTGGCTGAATGTACTTCCTGTTCCATAGTTTTAATGCTCTCTCTTAGTGTCTCCATTGGTCTCAGAGGACACTAGTTTACTACTTCCTGTAAAAGTGCCCAAAAGGAAATGTCCAGTAGAATCGAATTAATTATTAATTAATGATAACATCTGGGATTTTCCAAAAGCGTTCTCATGATTTAGGAGTAGACGTGCCATGGCTTGAAAAATCTCACACAATAATATGACACTGATAATATATCATCATTTATATTGTAGTGGTGGTAAGGCCTGATTGTGGTAGGTAGTGTGCAGACACAAAGATAGCCAATTCCTCCTTCAAAAGAGCTTACAATTCTCAGTCCCCAATCCTGCTCCAGACCCCATGCCCATGTGGAAGCCTCCTTATTATGCCGAATCTTAATTGCTAGTGATGCATGAGCCAGAAAGCAGCCAGCTTAACTTTCAGATCCCTGGCTGAATTTGCAGGACTGGCAGACAGAAAAGGTCTGTCTTGATTTGTAAACTGAGCAACTATGTTCTGAAAACAATTAAGAGAAAACAAATGTGTATCTCCACAGTGTCTCTTTTAGTCATTTTTCTAATTACAGGTACATTATAAGTAGCCCAAAATATCCTGCTTTAGTAATTATTTGAGAACAGAGAGCTTAAATAATGATTTTTAAAGTAACAGACCTTTTGCATCTGACAGAACAGAATATGTCCGTAACTGGCGCATGGCTCACAGCTGAGAAATGTTATCCCAGAATTGAAAGTTTGTCATTAAAACTGCACTTTGAGGCTTTTCCAGTGTGTTAGTATTGGACTAACTCTGCCCAATGTAAGTTAATTGTAACACTCCCTTTGATTTCTATGGAGCAGAACTTGGCCAAGGCTAAGCACTTTTGAAACTGTTTATTTCAACGTACTTCATGTTTTTGTGAGGCAATGATGTTAAGACAGTAATCAGTATGTTCTGTAAACTGTTACATAGGTCTTCATGGGGGAGGGGTGGTGTTAATTCAACCCCATCTGAACTGGCATGACAGAGGCATACGAATTGTGCTTGAACTCTGACTTGAAGAGAGTACTGTAGCAATAAGGGTATGTCCAATTCCACGTTGTCCATTCAACCTTTGAATGTTCTGGTGAAGCTGTCACATTATTTGTGTTTATGCCAGGAGAAATTGAACCAAAGCTTCCATCATGTCATGCATGCCTCCAAACAGCAATCTCGTGGGAGCAAAGTTTTTATTGACCAGTTACCTAACTGAATTTGACCCAATGACTTCAAGGTGGAAGACTCCATTGTGGGGCCGGCTACTGTAAATTGGTCCAGGTCCAGTGGATTTCATTACAAATTCCAGGGGCCTTCTAAATCCAAGAACTTTGATTTGCAGTGAAAACAGAGTAATGGCACTCCTCATACTTGCTTTCTGCCTCAGCCAGAGATTGATACTAATTCACAGCTTTTGCTGGCACAAACCTTTACATTTTTCTTTTAATGTCAACATAACTCCTTTAGATCCCAACGATTAATTTTGAAAATCTTCTGTTCTGTGGACTATTCAGCAGATGAAGAAAAAAGTGAAAGGGCTTTTTATAATGTTCAGGCTAACTAACATTAACTTTGATTGTTAGCCACACTATTGTCAGCCTTTTTTCCTTGTGGTAAGAACAAAATGTTGTTTCATAAATATATTTTCCAGTGTATATTTTTTGGCAGGGAAGTTAGTTTGTCTCTCTCACTCTCTTTTTCCCCCCTCTCTTCTTTTTCAAGAAGCAGAGCTGTTGGACATGGAAAGGAATGCATCTGGCCTCCAGAGAAGAGAAATGCAGAAGGAAATCAGAATTTGAGTGAGTTTTGCAAGGAAGCCAACTCTATTTTGTGTCTGTGCTTCCTTTCCAAAATTGCTAATGGGTGAACTGTCCAAAACATGTCACTTACCAAAGAATTTTGGCACTGGGAGAAAACAATCAGTTATCCCTCAGTAAAGATTAACTTTGCAATATCAATTCTTTGATCTAGTCCTTTGCATGACAAGCATATTCATTTATAAATCCATTTTAAAGAATCTCTGGGCTAAATTCATCCCTAGTCTAAGTCCACTGAAGCCACCAGTGTTACATCAGGGATAAAGTGAGCTGGGTGTTTTTCTTTAAGTGCAGTACCAGTTAATATGTATTAATTTTAGTAGTTATTATTTGTATTACAGTAGTGCCTAGAGACCCTAACAGAGTTTGAGGCCCCATGATGTAGATGCTGTACATACACCAAAATCTAACTAGACAAAGGAGCAGAGAAAGGAACTACTATCCCCATTTTAAATGTGGGAAACCAAGGCTCAGAGAGATTAGAGTCCAGAACCTCAAAGATTTTTAGTCGCCTACTCCTATATTGATTTCCATGGGAGTTAGGCATCTAAATACTTTTGAGGATTTATCCCGATGGGAGTTGCCCACAGTCACAGAGGGGAGTCTGCAGTAGAGCTTGGAACTGAATCTACATCTGCTAACTTCCATGCCAGAGCCTTACCTACATGTCCATTCTTCATCTCCCTTTTTACATCTCCATCACTGTTTCATTTCCATTATGTTATTGCTTTCAGAGTCAGATCTCGCTCTCAGTTACTTCAGATTTTTACAAGTCTATCCAAGGGCAGAATTTGGCCCTATATACATACCCTATTCAGTTATTGAAAATGGCACACTTCTCAGAATGACCTTGTATGTAATGCAGTATCAACAGCATCCTAGTTCTTTCAAGTCACACAAGATTATTTTCTAGGTTCAAAACTTGGCTCCATTGTGTTTACACCATAACTCCACAATAAAAGGACAATAAATTAATACTAAATGATTGTAGTAGACCAGTGGTTTGCAATCTGTGGTTTGCAGACACTTAGGGGTCCGCAAACTATGTCTAAAGGGTCCACAAAAGGTTGTAATTACCATAAAAAATGGTTTTTAACCTGTGGTCTGTGAACCTCTGGTGGGTCAGCAGATTGGCTAAGATTTCCAAGGGATCTGCACCTCAGGGTCTGCAAACAAAAAAAAGTTGAAAGACGAAATACAGTTAGCAATAATGAACTTCTTACAGTTATATGCCACCAGTACCATAGAATCTCTATGGATCAGGTGCTGGAACAATCTTTACAGTGGGGGTGCTGAGAGTCATTGAACCAAACTGCAAACCTCTGTATGTAATGGAAACCACTTCATGCTATGCTACGGATAAGAACATAAGACCAATAAGAATGAACAGACCCAGTTTGGCCAGTGGTCCATCTAGCCCAGTATTCTATCTTCCGACATTGGCCAGTGCCAGATGCTTTAGAGGAAAGGAACAGAACAGTGCACTTTATCAAGTGATCCATTCTCTCTCATCCTGTCCTAGTTTTTGGCAGTCAGAAATTTAAGGAAATCTGGAGCAAGGGGTTGTGTCCCTGATCATCTAGGCTAATAGCCATTTATGGACCTATCCTCCATTAACTTATCTAATTCGGTTGTGAACCCAGTTGTAATTTTGGCCTTCACTGTATCCCCTGGCAATGAGTTCCACAGGTTGGCTGTGCATCGTGTGAAGAAGTACTTCCTTGTGTTTCTTTTAAACCTGCTGCTTCTTGATTTCATTGGGTGACCCCCACCTGCTTCTTGTGTTATGTGAAGGGGTAAATAACATTTCCTTATTCACTTTCTCCACACCAGTCATGATTTGATAGACCTCTATCATATCCCTCCTTAGTCGTCTCTTTATCAAGCCGAATACTCCCAGTTTTTTAAATCTTCCCTCATATGGAAGCTCTTTCCTGCCTGTAATCATTTCTGTTGTCCTTTGTACTTTTTCCAATTATAAAATATCTTTTTTTGTGATGGGGTGACCAGAACTGCATGCAGTAACCAAGATGTGGGTGTATCATGGATTTAGATAGTGGCGTTGCCACTCTCTCTTCTAACGGTTCTTAACATTGTTACCTTTTTTGACTGCTGCGGCACACTGAGCAATGTTTTCAGAGAACTATCCATGATGACTTCAAGCTCTCTATCTTGAGTGGTAACAGCTAATCTTAGACCCCCGTTATTTTGTGTGTTTAGTTGGGATTATGTTTTCCAGTGTGCATTACTCTGCATTTAGCAACATTGAATCTTATCTGCCATTTTGTTGCCCTGTCACCCAGTTTTGTGAGATCCCTTTGTAACTCTTCGCAGTCAGGACTTACTTCACCTTTAAAAGGGGTAAGAAGCAACTCCCTAATAGTGCAGCTCTCCATCTACAATCTAGTGCTGGGGTCAGAGGGCATTGGAGGATGGGGAGCATGACAGGGAGAGGCTGTTGGGATCATCATCCCTATGAAGCAATGTGTGCTGTCAACACCCCCTTGAACTCCCAGGGGATGAATGTGAAGCTATGGCTGTCTCCCAACAGCCTCTCCCTGTCTAGTACACCAATACTGGGCTGAAGTATTTAGCCTGTATTGTGGTTTACATAGAGAAATAGCTACTGTGACAATGTGACCAAGAAAACATCAAGGAACTCTGGAGACAGACTTAATCACAGCCATATTAAAACCATCTGTCAATCTTTCTGGAAAGGTGGGGCCTTCTGAGCTCATTGTTGGATGAAAGAAATCAAAGGCGGCAGGTTCTCTAGGCAATGTATACTGCATTGCTTCAGTGAAAATTATCCACATGGGTGCTTCTCTGATAACTTTTTTAAAGTCATAGAACACAGGGTCAGCAAGTCATCTAGTCCAACCCCCTGCTCAAAGCAGGACCAGTCCCCAGACAGATTTTTGCCCTAGATCCCTAAATGGTTCCCTCAAGGATTGAACTCATAACCCTGGGTTTAGAAGGCCAATGCTCAAACCACTGAGCTATCCCTCCCTTGGAAATTGGAATGCTTGATGGCAATATGATATAATCTTTATGAGCTTGGTGGATTTCTTATTGCTTCTTCAAAATAGAAAGCAGGGGTGGTTGGACAAATGATTTATAAAAAAGTTGATGACTATGCTAGATAGACAGGAGAAAAGGATTGTGCTAATATTTTCATGGTATGAAAGATTTCTTTCAGCTATTACAATCATTTGTATTACAAGTGCACCTAGAGGCCCCATTCTTCAAGGTACTGTACTACATAGACAAGTAAGGGACAATCCTTACCCCCAAACAACTTACAGTCTAAGTGGAGAAGCCAAACAAAGGGCAGGTGAAAGGCATTATTATTACTATTACGCACATTGTACAGATGGGGAACTATAGCACAGAGATATTGTATCTTGACCTATGTCACAGCAGATATCTGCCACAGAACTGGAAACTGAACCCAGAGCTGAGTCCCAGGTCCATAATGCAACCACAAGACCACCCTGCCTTCCCAACAACATGTTTAATGCAGTTGCTGTTATGGTCTCTACGCACAAAGAGAGCAGGGAGGGAAAAGATACTTTAAGTCTACGTGACAGGTTAGAGTAGTAGAAGAACAAAACAAGAAAGACTCTCACCTTAAATCTGGGCAGAAGTCTGACACTGACTAAAAGGCGGCTTACACAAGTCTGTGGTCTCTGTATGACATTTATCTTCTAAAGGCCTGATTCTGCAAAGACTTACTCACATGCTTAACTTTATGCATGTCAATAGTTCTACTGAAGTCAATGGGAATATGTGTCTGCCAAAGCATGAGTATAAGTCTTGACAGGATTGGGGCCCTAGGAGACCAAGGGATACCCTTAAATATGTACAACTTTTATATACAGATATACATTTGCATTTAATACCCCCTCACCTCTAATTGGATTTTAAGCCCAGAAAGGACCATTATGACCATCTACTCTGACCTCCTACATACCACAGACCATAGACTTTCACCCAGTGACTCCTACATCATGCCCCATAACAATAGACCAGGGAGTGTCAATTATCAAAAGCATTTAAAACACTTTTCATTATGAAGTAAAGGATTTTGTCATAATTTCCAATGACAGACAACTGAATATGAATTAAATTCCATGGCACTTTTAAAAAAACTAAAACAATGACTGGACAAAGCTGTGACTTTTCCCCATTTTCTGCCATGACAACAAGCAGTGTTAACCCTTCCATTTCGGAGTGCCTCTTTCCAGTTTAGGGGGATACATTCCAAGGTGGAAAACAGGAATAAATTATTTTGCTTCCTCCGGATCAGAGGGCTAACACTGGGGCCAGTTTTCACTGGTAGCAACGGCTTGTTCTTTTGCCCTTGGAACTACAGCATTGAACATTGTAGTGAGTAGGCTCTGACCTTTTCTGTTCAGGTGGGAGCAAAGAATGCAAACTTGTTCACTGTTTAATAAATACAGTAAGTGTTATTTTTAATGGGTCTTTTTCTTTTTTGTCCAATAGCTAGAAATTGCAAGTGCTCAGGAATAGAAGCAAGGTTGTAGGGGAACCCAGTTCCCCTGGGCAAGATGTCATACACATGTACAGGAAATTGAATGCAGAAATTATTGCATGCAAGGCTGTTAAAGAAGTGACAGGGTTATAAAACAGATCTTTCAACTGCCACCCATTATGAGCATTCCAATTGTAGAGGGTCACATTTTAATACAAATCTGCTGTCCCAGATTACATTTGTCTTTTCCCATAAACTAGATGTTGCCAAAGTTTTATAAGGAGGTATTGCTTCTCTTTGCCTTACCTCACTTATCTCCTTTCTGTATTCAAAACAAAAACAAAACAATAGAGAAAAACAGGAACAAAACAGTGACTTTGGAGAATTTATGAGCTCTTAATGCTGTATCAGTGATGGGGCTTGTTTTCTTGGGTTGATGAAATGTGTGGATTTTTTTATAAAGCACCTCATTCTCCGAAAGTGGATAATATGGGACTGCATAAATAGAACACAGAATCTCATTAGGCTTAATGTGACTAATTTATGGTACGAATTTTTCCTCTCATAAGATGATAGTCCACCCTCTGCCATGTGCAATAATAGCATACACTTAAGGTGAAATGACTCATTTCTAAGTAATTGTGACAACAAATTGGTGAGATGATTGTACTCTTAGTTACTACAAGGCATTTTTAATATGCTTTCCTTGCTCCCTCTCTGTTGTTATTCTTATTTTCAAGGCAGCAGATGAAAAAATGTCTCAAGGCCATCTGGGGAATTAGATTTGAGCTTACAGGCTAAGTAGGTAAGCAGAGTAACATTTAATTTAATTACCTTTGAAATAGGTAAAGGGAAAACAAGCTCACAGCCCCATCAAAGAAATTGTATTTCAGAGGCATGTTAATTTGTGGAATCATCTCTCCAGAATTCATCTCCCTTTTGCTGCCAGCAAATCAAAAGCCAACCTTAACACCAATTCAGATCTAAATTCCCTTTTTACTTTAAGCCATAAATACTTAAAAAATAATAATTCTGCAGCCCAATTTCTATACTGATTGTTAATGGCTTCATTTGAATAGTCATTATTCTTTGAGACTCAGTAAATGTAGAGGGAAAATGTAAGAGTTTTGCCTTAATTCAGCAAATTCAATTATTTCCACAGTTTCAGATAGCATGGTTCATACAAACATTTAAGTCTATATTACAGCCAGTATCTACTAATTACAATTCATACATTTCAGAAGCTTTTTATGTTATTTTGTAGAGTACTTCTGTGCACTCAGTCAACTAGAATTGTGACCAGAGATCCATATCAGCAACTGATTTTGAACTACGTGACTGGTACATTTGAGATTTACATTTCATTCTTTCTGGCTAGAGAGCAATTATTTTATAGTACTATTTTCAGGGAAGACACACTGATTTCTTGACTACAAACACTATAGTCAACCAAATAGTAACCAGAGAATTTCAATGAAGGTGGTTTTTTTGTTTTTTTAATGCATTCATCTACTAGAGTAATAGGAAATTCTTCTTTGCTGAGTTCAATATGATTTTCAACAACATCATATGGTAGCAGAAATAATTGTTGAGATAAATAGTCAATAAATAACACCCAACTTATGTCACTATTGCTGGAAAAAAATTCTTCAGGCTCTCAAATGCTGTAATCAGATAGTTATATATAAATGTAATTTTTAAAAGAATAGTAAGTTTGTTTTAAATCCATACATCTAGCAAGTCACATTTATAGCTGTAATTTTTAAAACATAGTAGCTAGAACAACTTCAGATGTTAGCATTATTTTACACGTATACCCATTCACTCTGTTCCTTAGATCACATTTCATAAGACCATTTGTCAGTATAAAATACTTTTGCTAATGCTGATGATAGATTTTGAATGCAAATACATTCACTGCTGCTTACAATAGCAGTAATAGCTTTATTTATAGTTATCAGAAGCTGTTGTTGCCTTTAAAATATTCAAATATACCAAAAGTTGATTGAAGTTGATTCTCTTTGGGATACATGTTAATGATTCAGCATTAAATGTAGTTTTTGAATACACACGAGTTTAATAGTTGAGGAAGTGGCATGATCTAAACAGTCTGAACATCGTTCTGGAAGTCCAAAAAGCTAGTTCTGATTTTGACTTTGGATAAATCTCTTAATCGCTCTCTCTCTCTCTGTCACTCAGTTTCCCCATCCATCAAGTAGGGATAATACTTAACTACCTCCCAGGAGTGTTTGTGACAATTAAAGTTTGTGACGCACTTTTATGTCTTCCTATGGGAGACAATACAGCAAGTGCTGAACATCTATGACTACAAAGATTTCCCTACAAGGTATCATTATTAATTGCAATTTTCACATCTCTTGCATGAGCATAAAACTGTCGCATGATTAATTTGCATGCCAGAAATAGCCGAATACTTCAGGTTCATTTCAGATATATACATATATGGCCATTCAGCCAAATCCCATAGCCACATTCTGCTGTGTTATGCTAGAGTAAAGCTAGAATAACGCAGATATGAATCTGGCCCAGTGTCACAGGAAATTAGGTTGGAAATCTTACAAGTCTGACTTCTCTCACAAGCATCCACTGGCCTGGGAATGCTGCGAGAATCGCCCTCTCTGCAGTATTTGGGCACTTCAGCTTCTGGTGCCTTTCGGAAACCAGGGGGTATGTAGTCCCACGACAGTGAGTGAGTGTCTCTCAGTCTTTCCTGTTGGCGTTGTTCCACTTTGTATAAATAATTAAATATTAATTAGGCCAAAGAAAAGAAAAGAAAAAAAAAGCAAGAGTTAGATGCTCTAGCCTGCTGCTTAGGGGCATTTCCCTGGCATGTAGGAAAGCCAGGTTCAAGTCACTGCTCCAATGACTAATTATTTATACAAAGAGGAACAGCTTCTATAGCAGAGGTTGAGAAAGATCTACCCCAGAATATCCAGTAGCCTGGTGGTTAGCACACTAATGTGGGAGACCTTGGTTCACGTCCCTGCTCCAAATCAGACAGAATAGGGACTGAAACATGGGCCGCCCTAATCACTGGATATTCTGGGGTACGCAGGACAGCCCCAAGAATTCCCAACCTGCTCACCCCTGGCTGGTTTTCATTTGGGTCAGTTGTGCTTTGAGCACAGTTACTGGATAGGCCTCTGCAGACATAAGCACCAACTTCATGGGTGCTCCAGGGCTGGAGGTGAAATAGACTGGGGAATGCCGAGTCTGAGAATCCTTCCTGGGTTCAGGCATGAGTGAGGGCTCACAGCAACTGTGGAAGAGTATCAGGACTTAGGCACTCATGGTGATTTAGGTGCTTCCAGGAGTAGGTGGCAGCTGAGATGTGATTTTGAGAATATGAATGGCACCAAATATTGGACTTAAGAGGCAGTTAGGCACATTAGAACCATTGTGAATGTAGCCCAATGGCAATGTCTCACATTTGTGAGAAATGAGTGCTCATGAACAGCACCAGAGCTCCAGCTGTGGAGGCTGTATCAGTCATCCACAGACTAGGCCTATCAAAAGCAGCAACAGTGCAAGCTTCCCTGCCAAGGTGCCTCAACCCTGATCTAGTGTAGAGGTGAGAAGGTTGTCTCGTCTTTGTAATCAGCTCTCCGACCACTTTGAAGAAATTGCCAAAACAGGTGCCAATTGCAATGCTGGCTTTTCTGTCCACTGGGAGCTGAACGTACAGCACTGTCCTCCTTGTACTTCGCTCATCTCACAGCAATTGGGCAATCACCATTTTTAGTCACTACTAGCTTGAGCTGCAGCTGCAGCCTAGAGGTTAGCGGCTCCTTGTTCCATTGCCAATCAGTTGAGCCCTCTGGAATCAAATCTGAAAACACTCTGCTAGCGGCATTTTAGCAAATCGCTTCAAATGGAATCATTTAGCCAAACTCACTGGCTGGTGTGACTCCACAGCCTTCAGAAGAGAGACCCCAGTTGTGAATTTGGCCCGCTCAGTCAGTGCCCATTTATGGCTAGCACGTTTTTCAGATACCACTGCCAAGGGTTAAAATGTTTACATGCCCCCAGAATTCAAATGGATTGGTTGCATGTCAAATGCCAGTGAGAGAGACAGCTGGAGTATCTAAATGGAGTGCTTTGATCTTACTATCTGTAAAAAAGAGATCATTTGGTTTCCCCAAGAAGCACAGACATTTAGAAGATCCATATACAACTCATGCAAGTATTTGATTAGCAACATTTTCTATTCACATTTAGATAGTTTGTATATAATGCTTACTAAATACATCTATCTGTATCTATATGTGTGTGGTTATATGTATGCATGCTAATATACATATTTGCCTGTATATTTAGAGACACACTAATCTGTTATGTTTATTTGCCAGGAACATTACAGGGTATTAAAGCTTTAAGATTATTTTGAATTTAGTGGTAACACCAATACTCTGAAGTCATCTCCTCTCACCATATGCAAATCCTTAGGTAACACGCTGATTGTAACATTAGGTATTCAATATTTTTAAGGAGATGCAGACATGAAAACATAGACTTCATAGTACTTTAATCAGGTCTGACACTGATTCAGAAGAGAAGAATTCTAAAATATGACATTGCACAGGGGAAATATTTCCATTCTTTACAGGAGAGGATTTTGTGGTTAGTCCACAGCACAATTGAAATAGACAGCAGATGTTTGTGACTTCAGGCAGCTAACTTTAGTCTTTCTGACCCACCACCCTCTGCTTATTGTGTCAGAATAAATAAATGTTTTTTTGGTACTGGGAAGAAAACAGTTTATTTAAAACGTATTAGAGAGTGATTGTATGTATCTGCAAATAAACAATAGTCAGTGCTCATATTGTTTAGTGACAGGTTTATGAAGAATGCCAATATTATAGTTTAAAATAATAACCTCCAAGATGAAATAAACATACATTTAATTAAATGTGAAATGAATTGGACACAAATCTTAACATTAGCATAATGACATTTCTGAGATGCAGTGATATAAAGGAATGTGCTTTCATAAGCATAAGAGTCTCTTTGCAATTGAATGATTGTTATTAACATGTAATATACTTCTTACAATGACTTGCTTAAAGAAAGCTTGATATGACTCTATTTTAGTAATTTTCCTTGGTGTCTATTTTCCCCATTAATTTGGAAGCAATATTATATTCATTGTATATCTTTGATTATCAGACTCAGTGAATGATCATTTGTTTCTGTAGTCCTGCTCATCAGCACATGAATTTAGCATCATGGTCTCAGTGTCAAGTGGGCAAATATTTCTAGTTTTACATTATCATAAGACCATCCTCCAGCTACGGTTGTTATAAAGAACTGAGCACCTTGAAGTACGCTTCCAAAAGCGTCTCAACCAGCTTCTAAACATGTGGGAGGATCTTTGCAAGCCTAGTTCTTGTGCACACAGCTTTCACAACTAAGCATTTTCACAAAGAAATCAAGTAGTTAAATGACTGCATGGTCTCTGTACACGAAACTTGGACATAAAAATATTAAAAAATGAAAATGTGATCAGAGGTGAAAGAAGGGCATAAGGGAGATTCACCAAAAACTCCATGTAGCTGTGGAAACTACAAAGCACAGAAACAGACATTTTCTTTTGTTGATAGTCCATCACTGACGATGATGACGGTATTGTTGCCATTCTCATCTATGTTTTCTTTCATAAAACTGGTAACTGCATCTATCAGTGCCAGTTTTGAGCTCCTGAATAAAGGTCATGCTTTTCAAAGGTAACTAGTGATTTTGGGTACTTATCTCAAGATACTTTAATTTAGGTCTCTGTTCAAATGTGTGTTTGTAATTGTGTGTCTTGAGTGATGCATGCAGTTTGGTAGACCCCAAAGCTGAGATTTGGAAAAGTGACCTGTGATTCGGGATGACCAACACGTTACACTTTAAGGGATCCAGCAATTCTGAGGGCAAGTACTCAGCACCTTCTGAAAAATCAGGCATCTCAAGTTTCAGATCCCCCCCAAAATGGAGGCACCCCAAATTGCTAGTCATTTTTTAAAACCTTGCCCACTGAGTTGGTGCATCCAAGAAGTTCACTGCTTTAGCTGGTCATCCAAAAATTGGTACTTAGGCCTAGGTCCTCAAAGATACTTAGGTGCCTAACTCCAATTAAAATCAGTGGAAGTGAGGCATCTAAATCCTTTGAGAATTTGGGCTCAACTGTCTTTGGTTTCAAAGAAGGAAAGGCAAAGCAAGTTATTCGAATACATTCATTAACACACTGTGCTACAAACAGTGACAGTGCAGCATTTTCTTCAGTAAACTACATACATGATTTTCATACAAGGCAATGAACAGAGGGAAAAGTACCGTAACAACGACTGCTGACTAGCATGACATGACACATCAAAGGCTCAAAATAGTATTTCCAAAAACATGTTATTCATTAACTCAGCGGTGCCTGCTATTACCATAGTCACTTTTATGGGTGGGGGGAGGGAGAGAAGGAGGAGAAGGGAAATAGTGGGTTTTCAGTTTAAAATGTTAAATTAGGTAGTTCTAGAATGTGGGGGAGGTTGAAGAATCCTTTTTTTCCAGACAGTTTATTCAGCTTTCACCTGCTAAAGTGCCATAAGAAGGGATGAGTGGAGAGACTGAGTAACAGAGCAGAGTTAAGGGTACTCACCCAATAAGTGAGACACTGTGTTTTGTAGAATATTAGTGAGTCACATTTACTCAGATCAGATCAGTGCTGAGTCCTGTCATGATGGGATCTCAGACTTAATAAAAGTGCTTTTTTCCTTGGCCACCAGTTTGGGCAACTGAATTTGAACCCTGCCATTGAATGTTCATAAAAAAGAGCTGCATCACCATTGAGAACACCAACCTTCAACAATACTTTTCACTTCAGGGCAGGTCCTTTTTAAGCCACCCGGTGTTAACTTAGTATTATTTGTTGATTATACAGTGCCCCAAAGCGGTATTGTAGGGTATTTGGTAAGATGGGTCCTGGCCACAAAGAGCTCACAACCTAATTAGACAGCATATGGACAAAAAGGAGCAGGGGAGAAGGATGCACCATTCCCAGTTATGTTCTTGCCCTACAACCAGTCTTTGCAATGTTTCATTTTTTTTTATCTGTAGCATGTATTGGCCCAGAACCCCAACTGATGTAAATCAGCTTAGCGCCATTCTCCAGTTTACACCATCTGAGGATCTGGCCCTTTATTACTGCTATGCTTTGCTTGCTAACCCAATACATGTATCCTCCTCCAGTTGCTAAGAAGAGTGACTTCTACCTTCAGGCCGTAGTTTTCTTATTGTTGCAACATGTTTCAGATCTGTCTCAATGAAGTCTACAGAAGGTCACCACATATCTAGGTTTATAAGCACACTTCATTTATATTATTCCTAGAATCATAGAATATCAGGGTTGGAAGGGACCTCAGTAGGTCAGCTAGTCCAACCTCCTGCTCAAAGCAGGACCAACTAAATATTAGGCTTGATTAATTACCTTTTTTATTTTCCTCTCAGCTGCTCCCTTTGCATGAACACACTGTAAAAGCAGGAACATACTGTAGCAATGTCCATCCTGGTGGATCATGCCAGGGCCCATCTAGTCTGGACGCTGGCTTCCATAGTGGCCTATACCAAATGCTTCAGAGAATGTGGCCAGAAAGCCCATAACAGACAATTTTGAAATAACTTGCTCACATGACAAAATGTCTTCTTACTTGGGTCAGGTAATGGTTGGTTTGTGGCCTGAAGCATGAGAGTCTATATCCTTTATTGCTATTTTATCTATTGTCTCATTATCGAAATCAATGTTCAAGCCTTTTATGAATTTTTCTAAACTCCTAGCATGAGAAATTTCTTGCAGCAATGACTTCTATCGGTTAATTACATGTTTTGGTTTTTTAAAATAGTCTTTCCTTCTATCTTTTTTTTTTAAGATTTTTTTTACTTTTTGGTTTCCTAGAAAGTTCTCTATTCTTGTACTGAGAGGTTAACTAGTAGCACCTGATTTAACTTCCCTGTACTCTTCATTAATTTGTATACACTATAATTACAGTTATCCAAATTCCTTTTATCCCCAAAATCCTTATCTGAATCCACAGTGTCCCCCAATGTACAGCTATGTTAGTTAATCACATCCTTTTTACCCAAAATGCACGGTTATCCAAAACTTTTGGACTTCCCCTGACCATTTGGATAAAAGAAAGTGGTGTTGTCCAGATGCTGAGCATACACTATGCTAACACACACCTCTGGTATATTTGACTGGGGCATGCAGTAAAACTGACTTTTGAAAGTTATTTGGTCTTTGAGTCAATGATTCCCCTTCTGCTTTTAAAGCCAGGGCCTCGAAATGGGACATTAACTGTTGCTAATAGGTCTGAGTAAGCTTTGTAGAGTCAAACTCCAAGAACATATTTGCTCCATCTTCCCTCCAGCCCCTCCCTGCCCATTGCTTTTAAGAACTGTGCTTGCATTGAATTCCTTTCCTTTAGATCTGTTCCTGGTCCCTTCCAGTAATCAATTGCCATTCTTTACCCTCTACCCACCACCTCTATCACTGTGCTGGTTTAACTCTGCTGGCTGGTGTCTTTAGGGTGGAGTATTACCAAAGCTCTGCTACTCCTGCCTCTCTCCCTGCCTGTCTTCTTACAGTAAGGAGAGGACAGTGGTGGGAGCAGTGAAGGAACATAAAGGAGAATAAAACACACACACCCTTTATGACCCTTCATGCCTGCATAGTTTGATTTACAGCGTAACCGTATGTGATGTTGCACAACTCACTTAACCTCACTCTGCCTCAGTTCACCACCTGTAAAATGGAGTTAATGATATCAAGGTTTTGTGAAGGTAAATTCATTAATGCTTGTGAGATGCTACAGCGATAGACATTCCTCTAAATCAATCAGTAATTTTTCCTGTTCTTAAATTGCCACTATTCCTCCTTCCACAATTAAAAATGGAGACTGATTGCTTTATCATTTCTTTACAACATTCCCCCCCCCGGCCCCACCCCCATGAATTGATGTTTCAGGGCAGCACTCTCTCTGGGACCCCATGTACAAAAGGGATATCACTCCTAGTGCTATATTAGTTATAACAGATTGCAAAACATGAGTTGGAGGGGTGTGGGAGTGGAGGAGGATTCTTTTCCTTTTGCTGCTAAAGCCTATCTGAATCCTGGCTCTGATCCTATTGAGACAGGAAGAAATGAAGTTAAGATCAGAATCTTTATAGCAGTGGCATATTTACAGATTTTATTTTATTTAGACTTATTAAGAGTCCTAATGCAAGCACTAAGATAGCACCTAAGGATAACTATCCTTAATACAAATGACATTACTGCCCAAAGCCATTACAGATGGGACTGCACCGATATCGTAAATAACCCTCTAACCCATGCATCTGATGAAGTGGGTATTCACCCACGAAAGCTCATGCGCCAAAACGTCTGTTAGTCTATAAGGTGCCACAGGACTCTTTGCTCCTCTAACCCAGTGGTGGGCAACCTGCTGGTAATCCGCTGGCTGGCCGTGAGACATTTTGTTGACGTTGACCATCCGCAGGTCAGCTACCCGCAGTTCCTAGTGGCTGCAGTTCGCCGATCTCAGCCAATGGGAGATGCAGGAAGCGGCGGGCCTGAGGGACATGCTAGCTGTTGCTTCTCGCAGATCTCATTGGTCAGGAATAGCGAACCACAGCCAGTGGGAGCTGCAGGGGGCCGAGCCTGCAGAGAGTCAACATTAGCAAAATGTCTTGCAGCCCACAATCAGATTACCCTGATGGGCCACATGCAGTCTGTGGGCCGCAGGTTGCCCACCACAGTTCTAACCCCTCATAGGCATATTAGCCACTGCTGACTACCCCATTTCCCTCAACCTACTCCTCCCAGAAAAGCCTAGGAAATAGATAGGTCTTTCAGCAAAACCTAAAGAACAACAAATCTGGACTGTTTGAAACTAAGGTGGGGGGATGAGTTCAGAGCCAAGGACCCCTCCCAGAAAATTCTCTGCCGGCAGCTGTTGAACCAGGCGATGTTGGCTGCAGAGCCTCCACTGAAGATAGTTCCCATGAGCTCACATGGAGAGACAGGCAGTGATTCAACTAGCCAGCTTTACTGGTCAAACCCAACCCCAAGGGAGCATCACTGATTGCATTGCCGGCCCTAGACACTGCCCTTGTTGTGGGCTGCCTGTGGAGATGTCTGTCATATCCCTCGTGCAAATGGCGTTTTATTTCTTACCAAAAAATATTTCACAGAGTACGTCCTTAGCGCAATCGGGAGGTGTGAGTGCAGCACATGTGTGCATACCCGAGGTTGCTTTGATCTAGCTACATCCAAGCTAGCTCGAGTAACACGGCAGCAGGGAAAGCTGCGTAGGCTAGCCTCCTGGATAGAACCCTGCCCAGGAGACGGGGTGCATATTTGAGCACCTCGCCCATGCCACCTCACTAGACTGCTGTTGTTGCTTGAGCTGTGGTTGATCTAGACAGATCAAAGCTAGTGTGGGTAGGCCTAAACATGCTGCAGTCACACTATCTGTTTGCTGTGCAGACACATCCATAGACTTCATCTTATCTCATGCCAAAGGATTTGCAATGGACACAACGTTTTGATCCTGAGCAGTGCTGAATCCCTTCTGCAAAGTCCTGAACTTTGGTGGGTGATCAACATGATACAGAATTGGGCTCCTTGAGCCACAATTCTTCCTGCCCAGCCCCTTCTGCTCATTGATAAAATGGTTCTTAAAGTCACTTCTACATACACAGGTATTTAGTTATCTCTCTTCACCAAACACGGTAGCATGGTCCAGTGGGCAGAGCATGAGCGTCAAGTCAGGAGATCTGGGTTCTATTCACAACCCTGTCAGTGATCTGGGGCAAGACACTTAATCTCTCGGTCTCCTCTCCCTCTTTGTTTAAATGAGAGCTCTTGAGGGCAGGGACTGCCTGTCACTATGTGTTACAATGAGACCCTAAATCTTGCTTGGATGTTCTAGGGCGTTCTATACGCCAGTATAATCTATTTCCTTCATCTGCACTGCACAAAGTTTCTGGTGCTGCCCCATCTAACTTTTCTGATTCGAAGCTAGTTGCAGTCAAAACTTCTGGCCACATTTAAATGCATTTGAAAATGAGGTTTCACTTAAAGCAAAGCAAGATCACATTGTGCTTTACTAATGGTGCTAGTTAAATAATTTATGTTTTACTGCGCTTGATGCTTGTACTATATAGCCCAGGCAACTCCACTGACAAGACTTTGTTGTCTCCCTGCCCAGAAATAATGATCTCAGACAAATGTATGTTCACTGTCAGCTGAGCTCTTTTTGGTTCACTTGACACGGTTTTGGCAGAAAAGGCAGTTAATAAGCACCTACATCTGAGGTCATTGTTGCTATAAAAATTGCACATTCCGTACAATATCCAGACCACATTTTAAAGCTTTTAAAATGTTCTGTCTCATTACTGTGCTACTGTAGGGGTCAGAATAAATCCTATTGAAGCAGACTTCAACTATCTAATCGACACAGGATTTCATGCTGCTAAAGAATATTTATATCACATAATACAGCTGAAAAATGAATATTGCTTTTTAAAAATATTAAGCATAGTTTTTGTGTGTGTGTGTGAATACAGGATCTGGGCTAGATCTTGCAGTCCTTACTCAGGTGAGTAGTTCATTGAAATCAAGATCTGGTCCACTGTATCTTTCATATTTTAGTGTTAAAGCAGTTGCAATTCTGGGGGTCGATTCTGTTCTCAAAGTTTTGGACTGTCAGGACTACTATAAAGTTTGATACACTAAAACAGCCATTCTGACTGCTTAGATCTCCATTTTAAAACTGCATACTTTTGCACTTTTCATTACCAGATAGAATTGGGGAGAGAGGGGAAGAAGAGGAAAGGAAAATAAATGATGGGAAAGAAATGTACCCATAAAAATCTAAATTTCTATCATTAACATAACATATTTTTAAATTACTCTTGGATTATGTGTTTGTTTTGTTTTTGCTTTTAATTGCATCTGACCCATTCTGTGGTAATTTGAGATTTTGAAAATAATGTTTCACCCTACATAGGTATGAAAATCCAAAATTTTCATGGCTGCGAGAAGGAACAGTTCATTTTCGGTCACTCAGAATGGTCCATTTAATTTTTGACCATTTTGTATAAGATAAAGTAGATTTTGAAATAAAAGTAATTTCAGAATGAAATACTCAAACTTTCAATTCCTAATTTTGGAAACTGTTCTTTCCATTTTTTGTTCCAAAATGAAATTTCATCAGAAATGTTGAGAAAAATTTTGGTTTAGTTGAAATGGCTTTTTCTGATGGAAAACTCAACCATCTGTATTCACAAGAGTAATCCTTGACATCACAAACTGGGAACAGAACTCAAGAGTAAAATCCTGACCCTGCTGAAGTCAATGACAACACTACCATTGATTTCAGTGGGGCCACGATTTCACTTCAAAAGTTATGATTCGATTTCTCTTCTCTGGCCTCAAGCGCACATCGAAGAATGAACTTTAAAATACTGGGTTTCTATTCCTGTTAATATGAATTATTTGCATGACTAAATATTTGATTGCATCAGAATCCAGTTCAAGATCCAGTTTGCTCTTAATGGCTCGCAGCTGGATCTATAACTTTTTAAATGTGTTTTTAGGGACAGAACATTGACTTTTAAATGTATATTAATGGGATGATAATAAATGGAGCATCTGTAACAGGCATTGCAAAGACAGCATTCACTGGGCAATTTTTAAAGACTTATCTGTTGCAGAAATAATAGACATGCTTTTCTGTCAAGTGCTCTCTTTATTTACCATAATTATAAAAATATCTCTGAATTTTCAAAATTATCATAAGGACAACTTTTGATTAAAAAAAGGTTAAAAGATCAATGGACAAAATTAATAGAACCTATCTGATACTGAGCACTGGTATATTCCCCCTAGGGATCTGTGAAGACAGAATTTATTCTACCGCACCAGAAATGTTTATCAAAACCCAGGTTAATTGCCAAAATAGTGAGACTGCAAACTGAAAATCCTGATCATCCCTAACAGAGCTAACATATGATACCCATGTTCAACATAAATATGTGAGTACTCCTATTGAACTTGTTAAGACCACTCACGTACTGAAAGTTAGGTATGTAAATAAGTCGTTGGAGGATCAGAGCTTTAGAGTTGACAAAATTGTCTTCCTAAGTAATCAATTAAAAAGAGTCCAAGATAGATTATCCTTATTTTAAATAAAATTATTAATATATACATAAAATGCTCATATTGCTAATGTGTAAAGTTTGTATTGCTTAATAGACCACTTTTATCGAGTACACGCACACCCACATGTATATACGTTGTACATCACACTCTTTTCTTAAACTTAAATTTTACTATAAATTAGACACTAATTCCAGTAACTTTTTTTCTTTACATTGTATGTTAAATGTTACTCTTATTAAAAAAGTTCTCACTACTCCACAACACACAGAAGCAAACAAACAATAATATAATAAATAATAACAATAATCAATCAAGAAAGATTAATTTAAATATTGCAAGCATCATTCTCAGCCAGTCAGTTTTCTTTTAAATTGTTTATGTTTGTCATGAAAAACACAAACACTGCGATGGACATGAATAAATGAATACAACCATCAGCAACATCCTGACAGAGGAATGCAGGTATATACATCTCTTATGCTTTTAGCTTCTGACTTTTTTTCCTTTTAAATTTTGATACATGATCTCATTACATTTTTTTCTAAAATACTGAACTTGCTCTTCTAAACAAAACGGATCCTTCATGATGGATGTAAAAAAAATATTGTCCTCTGACTGTTTTTTTGGCTTTTCTGATTGGCCACAGAAAACTAGTTTGATGACTATGAGTCAAATCTGAACAAGATAAAAAAGCTATCAGCTTCTCAATGAATATTTCTAAATGTACATGATTATTCTGAAAGCAACTAAAATTGAAATCTTCATTAGGAATTGGCAAGTATGTTTTTGGCACAATAACGCTTTCCTGGCTTATCAAGAAAAATACTTGTTTGGTTTTCTGCCTCCTCTCTCTCTAATACCAGGCCCCTAGGAGTGCTAACGTTTTGTAGGATGTATTATTTCCATTACAGGGGCTTTGGACCAATTTTTGGGGATTTTATTTAGTATCATTTTAAGTGCAATTGATACAAGGTGAAGATCAATGTAAACAAATTCAAGGGCAAAGTATGGGGTAGCAACATGTCCGCAAAACAAAAAATAAGACTCTGCAACAGCTGTGTGGTATCAGTTTTGCTCGATGCTGCAAAGACCTGGGGCATTACGCAAGCTGACAAGAAAAGATTTGATGCATTTGATAGCAGGTGTTTCGGAGGGATATGTAATGTCAAATGGCACCACTATGTTGGGAACACAAGAGAACAAGAAAGAAGCATATTATATGCCTCCTAACAAGGAAGTGAGACTTTAGCAGACTGACCATCTAGCAAGCATGGAGCAAAGACGGGCAGGCAGAGAACATACAGAATGGAGTCCCTTATCTGGGCTTTCAAGTGTACCCTAGGGCTGAGCCACAGCTCACTGAAATCAGTGAAAAGCCTCCCTATCTTCTCTGCATCTATCTTGTTAGACTGTAAGCTCCCTGGGGCAAGGACCATCTTAGTGTTAGCCCTGTTCTGTGCTGGATACACAGCTGGGACATAAGAAATAATCATAAAAGAGGGAGGAAAAGAAACAATTTTAAAATGAAGGTCTGTGGCCCAGTCCTGCAAACCCTTGCTCTCCAACAAACATGGAAATAATGGTTTGATGAAGCAGGCCCCTAAAGTTTGGCAAATGTGAACTTAAGCTGTGCAAGGAAAAGGAGTTGGCACACAAAGAGCCAAAATCTACTCTACTAAGCCCATGTGACTCCACTGACTTCATTGAGGCTCCACAGATGTCAGCAAGAGAAAGGTCTGACCCACAGTAACAATACCCGATTGTTTGCTGTCTCAGTATCTTCCCAGATGCAGATTTGTGAATGAAAGATGAGGAGCATCTTTTTTTTTTTAAATGTAGCCTGAAGAGTTTCAGAGGAGAAGATAATTGAAAACAGATGGGCAGTAGAGCCAGGCAATATGGACAAAGTGGACCTACGCTACGGAAGCTCTAGCAACTGTTATGACCTTTAAGGTGCGAAAGAGGCTGGACTACCAGCAAGTTACATTTGTTCATGATGGAATCAAGAAAAGGAAACTTACACCTTCCAAAGAGTAATTAGAACCACATTCAAAATGATCTATGTTGATTTCCCTATATCAAATGATGTCAAAAATAGTTCACTGACCAAGCTCGGATTGTGCCTTTTCCTTTATTTATTTTTAAAACCTCTTGTTTCAGTTTTTTCAGTTGTCTAACATACCTCCAGCTGGCATAATCTGGTATTGTTGTTTTCATTTGAAAACTCCTCAGATTTCAGTACAAATATTCAATTACTGCAGTACGACTTTTAAGTGAGGCAATTGAACCTTTGTCAGCCACCAATTTCAATTGCTATTTCCTAGCTAGTATCTTTTTCTTTATTTTTATATGCAGAGCTCAGGACAGGCTCCCAGAAACAGACTTTCTTTGTTAAACTTTTAGTAATAAAAATGTTATTTGCCTGCTGTACTTTATAGCTCACTTTAAGAAAATCAGTGCAGGACAAATGTACATGATTCATCAAATCATTAAACATAAAGTATTATAATAAAAATAAGAACCCCCCCCCCAAAAAAAAACCCAAAACCCACACGTTTTAAACTGAAATGTCCTCAGCTTTGGACATACACCAGAATAAGTGACAATAGTCATTAAGGCAACTCAACTGGCCCATCAAACATTCAGTATTTGAAGGAGTTGAGCTCTTAGGTGATTGTCACAAAGGAAAGTTTCACACACATGCTAGAAATGAGACAAAACTGAAGTTTAGCACAATCATGTGCTCGGGACCAGCAGACTGAGTCCAGGGTAGGAGTCACACCAGTTAGATTACTATGACTAAATTGATAATGGTATGGGGAAAACTTCCTTTTTGATTTTGAAAGGACCATACATAATGCCTATGTTCTGTGCCTGAGTATCTATTCACAAACATAGAACATAACCCCATTGCCTGATGCTGATAGATGCCACTGAATCTACAGTAGTTAAGAAAACCTGGTGGAGGCAGCTGTTTTATACTTAGCAAGTCTCCCATTAGAATGGAATGGATAATTGTCCATCTTTCAGAGCCGAGGAGAGGGAATGCACTTGGTGCAGGCCAGAAAGCTGAATGGAGCGACGGCTTCTGAATTGCATTCTCATTGCACTGTGCCAAATAAAATATTTCATCTTTGTTCAGTTGGGTTGGGTATATAATAGATAGTCATATGTAACCCTAGCTAAAAGGCATTTCAGGGAAATATATAATGTGGATTATAGCCTCTGATGTGATTTAGTAGTATATTATATCTCCCATGTGTACCTATAGTGGAATTGTGTCTCTAATAGAGAGAGGAAAACTAGAGAAGCATTTTTTTTCATATAGGAGGGGCCTGATTCTGCACCATAAATTCATTGGGACCTTTGCTATTGACTTTAGTGGGTGAAGATTCAAACCCTAACTGTATAAGTAAGACGTTCTATTGTTTAACAAGAAATTGTGAAATGCTGAGTGGTTAATTAGGGTTGCAAGCTTTCTGATTGCACAAAACCGAACCTTGCCTTGCTTTTGCCCTGAGGCTCCATCCCTGCCCTACCCCTTCTCCAAGGCCCTGCTCACTTCATCCCCTCTCCCACTCTTGCTCACTCGCTAATTTTCACTGGGTGGGGGCAAGAGGTTGGGGTGTGGAAGGGGGTGAGGGCTCCTCCTGGGTGATGGGCTCTGGGATGGGCTCTCAACCTTTCCAGACTAGGAGTCTGATTTGTCTTGCGTACCCCCAAGTTTCATCTCACTAAAAACTACTTGCTTACAAAATCAGACATAAAAATACAGAAGTGTCACAGCACACTGTTACTGAAAAATTGCTTACTTTCTCATTTTTACCATATAATTATAAAATAAATCAATTGGAATATAAATATTGTACTTACATTTCAGTGTATAGTACATAGAGCAGTAGAAACAAGTCATTGTGTGAAATTTTAGTTTGTGCTAAGTTTGCTAGTGCTTTTTATGAAACCTGTTGTAAAACTAGGCAAATATCTAGATGAGTTGATGTATCCCCTGGAAGCCCTCTGAATACCCCCAGGAGTACATGTACCCTTGGTTGAGAACCACTGGAGTAGGAGACAGCTATCTCTGCTATACACCCACTGGGGATGCCTCACGTGCCAGGGGAATGCAAATCAGGGGACGTGCAGTAAGTTTCCATTCCCTTTGAGCTGCCTGAACAGCACAAATATCGCACAGTATACTAGAGAATATGACCCCGAGCCTTCTGATCTTTCATTATTTACCTTAAATAGTGTCTATGCGATAGGCGCTTCTGGGCAAGTTAAGCCCTTCATGCAATATTTTCACCCCGTGCTTTACATCTGAAAAGTTTAGTAACTGTTTTCCTCAGTCACATCATAGCTGTGCTAGCCATATTATTATTCATTTGTCTTATTGTAGCACCTAGAAGCACTCGTTATACCCCCAGGAGTAGGTGGTGTAAAATACCAAACAAAAAGATGGTCCCTGCCCCAATGAGCTAACCATTCAAGTATAAGACAAGATACAATGGATAGGGGAGTACAAGAAAACAGTAAGGCATATTGATAAGCATGATAGACAGTGGTCTCAGAGCACCAGCAGCCTCTAGATAAGCCTGACAACATTTTGGGGCACAAGATTCATAGGTCTATTTTTTTCATCCCCACGTGCTCTACTTTTTCATCTTTTATTCAGGATATGAAGATACAGTCCTGACAAAAGATCTAATTGACTGTTTTTCACCTGTATTTATACCAATGGCATCATATCTGACCTGTACTGGCAGCGGACATGAATAATTGTGTTAATGGGAAGTGCGTTAGCATGACGAGTTGGCATGACAGGGAGATACTCTTGTAAATGTATAATATGTACAAAATTTGAAATTTGAATTATAAGGGACAAAAGAGATGTTTCCACTAAAATATAATAGTGTATTCTTCATTGCATTAAATATGTTATATCATTGAGGATATTGAAAGTCGATGATATTTTGCAACAATCTCAAAACACCTGATGCAATATGCCTGTATTTTTCCTGCCAGTTCTTCAGTTTCTCAAAAGTTTCTCCAACAGCAGCACCTATCTGTGATCATCATGGTGGTAGTCTTGGGCAGACAGGTAAAACCCATTTCTGGAAAATGTCCATTAATTACTTCATTTTGTGTAGAAAGAGCATTGCAAAAATATTGTTTTGGAGGCTTTCATGGTCATCTGGCTCATAGGGTCAGTGTGACAGTGAACTAAGCATAGGATTTGAAGCCTAATTTTCCAATGTAGGGGCACAAATTTAGGCACCCAAGTGAGATCATATTGGCCTTAACCAGTTGTGTCTCAGTTTTCTGATCTGTAAAAATACTTACCACCCATTATGGCTGCATAAAAGATTTACTGTGCTGCAGCTATCAAGTCGGAGAGAAGTGAACTCTCCATGGCAGTATACTGGCTCTACCATGGTTACTCTGGCAAAGCAACCTATTAAGAATCCCTACTTAGACTGCGGAATTCATGATCTCTGGATGTCATTGAGTATGTCTTCACTACAGTTAGACGCCCGCAGCAGGCCTGTGCCAGCTGACTTGGGCTTGGGTAAGGAGTCTGTTTAAATGCAGTATAGATGGTTGGGCTCAGGCTACAGCCCAGTGTCTAGGACCATGTGAAGTGAGAGAGTTCCAGAGCCTGGGCTACAACCCAAGCCTGAACATCTACACTGCAGTTAAACAGCCCCTTAGCCTGAGCTCGAGTCAGCTAGTACAGGCCAGCTGAGGGCGTCCAACTGTAATATAGACATACCCATTGAGAGCAAGAATTGAGAGGATTCAAAGAAGGAATGGACTAGAATTGGTCAAAAAATTTCCACCTTAACATTTTTTTTTGTCAGGAAACACCATTTCCTCACAATAAAAACTTTCTGTGGGAATGTGTTAATTTGGGAGGGAAGGGAGAAATTTTTTGATAAGGGTCAAAACAATTTTTCATTCTGAAAATTTTATTCTATGTTATAAATTATAAAAGGAAAAAAGGGGAAAAAATCAGAAAAAAACATTTTGATTGTATTGAAATGGAACATTTTGACTGACCCAAAACAATGATTTATTTACCGACTGCATTTTTGATTAATGGGAAATGTATTGGCTTTGTCCTGACCTGGAAAGAAAACCAATTTTGAGATGTCAGAATTTCTCATGGAATGGAAATCCCAACTTTCAACCAGCACTTGAACGGACATTAATAAGGATAATAAAGACTATGCAGTTATAACAGTAAATACTAAAAATAACAAAGTTTTGGAAGGGATTAAATCCTCATGCTTCAGGAGTTCAGTCAACTGCTAACTCCTGGAGGCTAGGAGGAGACTGATTGCCTTGCAGGGGCTGTCTTACGCCTTCTTTGGAAGCAGCTAGTACTTGCCACTGTCACTGACAGAGAGGATACTGGCAGGGCCGGCTCCAGGCACCAGCTAAGGAAGCAGGTGCTTGGGGCGGCCAATACAAAGGGTCGGCACTCCGTCTGCTATTGGAGTGGCATGTCCGGGTCTTTGGCGGGAATTCGGCAGCGAGTCCCTCAGTCCCTCTCTTCGTCTTTGAGCTGCTGCTGAACAGGAAGACAGGGAGTGAAGGACCCGCTGAAGAATGGAGCAGCGCGATTGAGCTGCCGCCGAAGTGCCGCTGATCAGCTTTTTTTTGTTTTCCCCTGCCGCTGGGGGCGGCAGAAAACCTGGAGCTGGCCCTGGATACTAAGAAACACCCTGAGTGTGATCTAGTATGGCAATTTCTTTGCTACTTTTAAGAGGAGTGTGAGGATTTAGTCAAAGGGCTTGATTCACCAGTGCAGATATCCCAGATTTTTTCAGCACGTACTCAGTGGCTGGAAATTTGTCCAGAGATGACAACTGGCAGTTTCAAGGCCCCCCAAGAAGAAATAGTCAGAACTGGCCATGGAAGGGTGAGACCAAGACAGCCAGGGAACAGGTTGTCCTGTTTATCCTCTAGGCAATCTTGGCCACTGGGGAATCCTATTGAGTTGCACTCCCCAGTGGAAACCCCTGGGGAGACTAGTTGTGCAAACAGCACCTGTCCTTGCCTGGTATGAATCCGTGTTGCTGGCGCACAGGATTTCTAGGCCCCTGCTGGCACAGACAGCTTGTAATTTGCATCCCCTGGAGTCAGTGGGCATAATTAAGCCCAATGTTTGTACGGCACTTTGAAGATGTAAAAGGACTAAGGGCACAGCAAAAGTAGAGTGAAACTGTATATGCAAGTATCGCTAACGCGCAATATATTTGTGTGTGTGAAGAATCCTATGAAAAATTCCAGAAATTCAAAGAAATCTATCTGTATGTATGTTTCCAACCCTGCTGTGCTAATGTGAATTGGGAGTCATTCCATTGCCATTAACAGAGCTGCACTGGTGAGAGAATAGAATCAGGCACATAATTCACACAAATCATGTCTGAATCATGCAAATCATGTCTCGATTAGAAACAGCTGTTTTTTTCCCAATGCTAGAGGCCATCTAACATTTAAGGCTCTGGCTAGGTAAGTATCCTCTGGTACAAAGAAATAGCCGATGCCAAAATTGCTATGATCATATGAATTTCAAAAGGTGAACAGTCACAGAGGGCTCTTCCTCAGACCCCACTGTCCCACCCCCAAGTCTAGTAGCTGGGGTTGGTACAGGAGGTTCTTGGCAGGGGCGCTGGAGTAGTAGCAGAGCAGCAGGGTGGTTGCTGCTGCTGCTGCATTCCTGTGGCTACATCACCAGCCCCACACTGTAGTGACCAGCAGCCCAGCTTAATCATAGAAGATTAGGGTTGGAAGAGACCTCAGGAGGTCATCTAGTTCAACCCCCTGCTGAAAGCAGGACCAACACCAATTAAATCATCCCAGCTAGGGATCTGTCAAGACTGACCTTAAAAACCTCTAAGGATGGAGATTCCACCACCTCCCTAGGTAACCCATTCCAGTGATTCATCACCCTCTTAGTGAAATAGTGTTTCCTAATATCCAACCTAAACTTCCCCCACTGCAACTTGAGACTATTGCTTCTTGTTCTGTTATCTGCCACCACTACGAACAGCCTAGCTCCATCCTCTTTGGAACTCACCCCTCACTTCAGGTAGTTGAAGGCTGCTATCAATTCCCCCCTCATTCTTCTCTTCTGCAGACTAAACAACTCCAGTTCCCTCAGTCTCTTCTTGTTAGTCTTGTGCCCCAGCCCCCTAATCATTTCTGTTGCACTCCCATGGACTTTCTCCAATTTGTCCATATCCCTTCTGCAGTAGGGGGACCAAAACTGGATGCAATACTCCAGGTGTGGCCTCACCAGTGCCGAATAGAAGTAAATAATCACTTCCCTCGATATGCTGGCAATGCTCCTACTAATACAGCCCAATATACCATTAGCCTTCTTGGCTACAAGGACACATTGCTGACTCATATCCAGCTTCTCGTCCACTCTAATCACCAGGTCCTTTTCTGCAGAACTACTGCTTAGCCAGTTGGTCCCCAGCCTGTAGCAGTGCCTGGGATTCTTCCTTCCTAAGTGCAGGACTCTGCACTTGTCCTTGTTGAACCTCATAAGATTTCTTTTGGCTCAATCCTCTAATTTGTCTAGGTCACTCTGGACCCTATCCCTACCCTCCCAGCATACCTCTCTCTCCCCACAGTTTAGTGTCATCTGCAAACTTGCTGAGAGTGCAATTAATCCCATCATCCAGATCATTGGTAAAGATGTTGAACAAAATCGGTCCAGGAAATACCCCTGGGGCACTCCGCTTGATACCAGCTGCCAATTAGACATCGAGCCACTGATCACTATCCATTGAGCCCAACAATCTAGCCAGCTTTCTATCCACCTTATAGTCCATTCCTCCAATCCGTACTTTTTTAACTTGCTGGCAAGAATACTGTGGAAGACCTTATCAAAAGCTTTGCTAATGTTAAGATATATCACATCCACCGCTTTCCCCATATCCACAGAGCCAGTTATCTCATCATAGAAGGCAATCAGGTTGGTCAGGCATGACTTGCCCTTGGTGAATCCATGTTGACTGTTCCTGATAACCTTCCTCTCCTCCAAGTGCTTCAAAATGGATTTCTTGATGACCTGCTCCTTGATTTTGCCAGGGACTGAAGTGAGGCTCACCAGTCTATAGTTCCCCAGGTTCTCTTTCTTTTTTCAAAATATGAGCATCCAGGACCTCCCCAGATTGCCATGAATTTTCAAAGCTAATGGCCAATGGCTCTGCAATCACATCAGCCAATCATCCAGGACCTCCCCAGATCGCCATGAATTTTCCAATCATCCAGGACCTCCCCAGATCGCCATGAATTTTCAAAGCTAATGGCCAATGGCTCTGCAATCACATTAGCCAACCCCCTCAGCACCCTTGGATGCATTAGATCTGAACCCATGGACTTGTGCACGTCTAGCTTTTCTAAACAGTTCTTAACCTGTTCTTTCACTACTGAGGGCTGCTCACCTCCTCCCCATATTGTGCTGCCCAGTGCAGCAGTCTGGGAGCTGACCTTGTGTGTGAAGACTGAGGCAAAAAAAGCATTGAGTACTTCAGCTTTTTCCACATTAGCTGTCACTATGTCGCCTCCTCCATTCAGTAACACTTTCCCTGACCTTTTTCTTATTGCTAACATACCTGTAGAAACCCTTCTTGTTACCTTTCATATCCCTTGCTAGCTGCAACTCCAATTGTGCCTTGGCCTTCCTGATTACATCCCTGCATGCTCTAGCAATATTTTTACACTTCTCCCTAGTCACCTGTCCAAATTTGCAGTTCTTGTAAACTTCCTTTTTGAGTTTAAGCTCACTGAAAATTTCACTGTTAATCCAAGCTAGTCGCCTGCCATATTTGCTATTCTTTCTGCATTTCAGGATGCACCCTCAATAAGGCTTCTTTAAAATACAGCCCAGTCTCCTGGACTCCTTGCCTCCTCATATTAGCTTCCAAGGGATCCTGCCCATCAGTTCCTTAAGAGAGTCTAAGTCTGTATTTCTGAAATCCAGGGCCTGTATTCTGCTGCTCTCCTTTCTTCCTTTTGTCAGGATCCTGAACTCAGCCATCTCATGGTCACTGCTGCCTAGGTTGCCACTCATTTCTACTTCCCCTACTAATTCCTATCAAAAGCCTCCCAGCTCTTTCTCCTTATCCATGCTACAAAAGGATATGGGAAAGACATGTTCCTAGCATGCAGAAGGTTCAGCCCCAGACACAGATGGGCCTCCCTCACATGTCCTACACCACATGGTTTCTGTTACACCTGGAGCTCTCCATGACTGCAGATGACGGATCATCAGTAGCCCCGGACACAGGAAGATGTCCCATGGGATTCTGAAGAATGGGCAGAAACTTTTAGTCTTAAAAATACAGATGGGATTCTCGAAAGTGTTTAGCAGTGGCTTTGTTTTGCTCCCATTGAAAAGAATGGGAGTTTTCGCATTGGGCAGTTGGCCAACATTGCAGACTATTGCAAATTCCACTCTACAAATATACACTACTGCAGTCTTCTAAAAGGAAATCCTTCTTGTTTTTCTCTTCATGGAACAACTTAATTAGGCATTTACTTCCACTGAGATCAATGGTGCAGGATCGAAAAGAGAGAGAAACTTGGCATAACCATATTTTCCATTTTCACATTGCATTTCATCGACACAACTTGGGTGTCTTTCATGTGATTCTACTCTAGAACTTCACTAACACCAGTGACACCAGCATAAATGGGTTCTCTTTTTGTATCAGGAATATTGTGCATGGCATAAATCTTTATTTCTTAAACACAAATGTCCCCTCAGAAATAACCTCCAGTATGAAAACTAGAGTCCTATCTTAGATACACAGGAGGCCCACTTAACATAGTATCTGAGTGTCTCACAATCTTTACCTCACAATATCCTGTCCACTAGTTATTATCCCAGTTTGACAGAGGGGGAACTAAAGCAGAGAGAGACTAAATGATTTGCTCAAAGGAAATCTGTGGTAGAGCAGGGAATTGAACCTGGGCCTTCTAAGGTGCAGGCTCTAGCCATGGGATGAGCCTTCCTCTTTTCAGCATAAAAATACCCATTCAGCCTAGCTTTTTAAAGATAAGTATTTCTTTAGATCTAAGACTGTGCTCAGCCTTGTAGAAAGCTAAAAACAAAACAAGTCCTTGTCCTGAAGATTTTACAGCTTAAATATTTCATTATATGAGAATTTTCAAAGGAGCTGTAGTTTTTAAAATGAGATCCAAGGTGGCAACATCCAGGGATTCTGTACTTTGTCTAGTATCAAAGGGGTAGCCGTGTTAGTCTGGATCTGCATCTGACGAAGTGGGTATTCACCCACAAGAGTATATGCTCCAATATTTCGGTTAGTCTATAAGGTGCCACAGGACTCTTTGTCGCTCTGTACCTTTTTTGTATATCGTAATATAGAACAAATATCCATTTATCTCTGTTTTCAAAAATACTATTAAAGTATCTGTATGTTTTACTACAATTCACTAGACATTAGTGTTTTTATGTGCTAAATGTTTTTATGCTGCACAAAGCAAATGTTAAACACATACATGTATTAAGCATGTATATGGAATATGTGCTGGGGTGGCATAGAGGTTTTTATCAGAAAGTTTGGGGTAGGCACGTGACTCACAAGTGGTAATGTCATGAGTAAGCAATGCAGATTAAGTGTGCCAATAAAATGTCATAACACTTCATCATGCATTCTTTATATGCATGATATGCTACAGAAAAAATATTTTAGGATATTTTTTAAAATTAGGACTATTTTTCATATCCCATTGCTTATAAATCAAAGTGCCGTAATAGCCCTAGGTCTAACAGCACAGATCCTGGGGGCAAGAGAGGAGGGACAGAGAAATTGCTTTTTCTGAAAATTAAAATATTACAATGTTAAATTCTGATAATATCAGAGCTAGTGTAAGCCTTCTGCCAGGTGACGCCAGTAGCAACTAGGACTGGGTTCAATATCTTGGGGTTCCTTTCCATTGATACAACACAAAGATGGCTCGAGCCCCCACCCAGTAACCTGGGAAAATTACACACCACTCCTGAGCACCTCTGAGAGGCAATACTTCCCTACTCGCAAGCACAGAGTCTGAGTGGAGAAAAGAAACTTTTAATAAAAGGAGAGAAGTAACTTGGCATTAATTTGGGAAAACACCACAAACAAGGTTCATAAATATAAACTATGAGCAAAAGACCCAACTTACTTGAGGGTGGACAGTGTCCTTTTCCCCTCAGGTTCTTAAGTCCAGCAACCCAAAAGTCCCTTTAGCATGCCCGACCCTTCTTGGCATCCTCGTCATAGTTGCTGTCCTTGATCAGTGCATACTCAGAGTTCAAAAGGTGCATGTGCAGAGATCACCGCCCACCCTGGATCAAGGTAAGGAAGCACCTTACTTGCTCCTCTGCTTGGGCACGTGTCCGCTGCCCCTCTCTGCCCGCCACCCTGCTAGTTACCTGATGAGCCTCTCCACCAGCTGCCCTACTGGCCACTCATTCACCAGCCAACTGTCAGTCACCTTCCGCTGCCACCCACCTCTCTGCTGTGACCTCTGCATGTCAGTCTCCTAGTAATTTTCAGCTCTTTGCAGGCTGGGCAGAAACACTGCCCCATCTCAAGTGATTTTAGCTCTCGGTGATCAAGCTTTAAAATAATAAAAGAGGCTCCTAATGAAGCCTATTTAGCTCTTCTTTGAACAGTTGGGAGAAACAGGTCAAACCAGTTTGTGGACTCCCAGGGAGTGGCCAAACTTCTCCTGGTTAGATCATCTGTTCCCCCCACCCTTTTCCACAGGGCTCTGGCATTCAAGCCCCTCGCTCATTTGGGACAGGTTAAGCACAGTCCTGCTTTCCTCTGGTCCTACAATAATTACAACATTTTGGTAACAGCATTTCACTACCCCTGCATTCAGCACTAAAGTGATTTGTACCCAACACCAGCCAAAGTTGATCACTTTGACACCGCTCTATCTGCTGGATATCTGAGCAAGAACAAACTGTATTTACATAAAAACACCCAACATCTCTCCCCTTCCCAGCTAGCTGTCAGGAAAGCATTCATTCAGACCCTGCTTCCACTAGCATGGCTAGAAGTTGGTGTTGAATCTCATGGGGAATCTGAGATTGTTCCTTTTGGTAATGGTAAAGGGCATAGGCTATCTGAATGTAAAGCCGTGGCATTTTTATGTATAAACAAAAGCAGTCAATGGCTCAGGACTTAGTTTTGCCTTTATTGGACCTTGAGGCAGAGTAGACTTGCAAGGGAGACATTCATGTGGCAGTTTGTTTTTTCAATGGCAGGTATCCAAAGCCACTTGAGAGGTTAGATGATCAGTCCTGGAGGAGATAGATTAATGGGCAAAATGCAAGTGAAGCCAGCAAAGAGTGTTATAATAAATTCATTTCCCACTGGATAACACCATCATGTAGGTGGAGTCCCTGTATGTGAAGGAAGAGTGGGAAAGTGGGGGAATTGTGTGTACACCAGCATTGGCCTCCTAATCCCATGGTTATGAGCCCAATCCTTAAGGAGGCCATTTAGGGAGCTGTGGTAAAAATCTGTCTGGGGATTGGTTCTGCTTTAAGCAGCTGGTTTGGACTAGGTGACCTCCTGAGGTCCCTTCCAACTGTGATATTCTGTGATTCTACCCTCCTGCCTGTGTTTTCAGAGCTGTAGTATAAAGTGAGCTGGTTTAAGAACTGCTAAATGTTTGTATAGTTCATACATTCTATTGGACTCTATGAAATCTGGTAGGTTAAACCAAAAATATTAGAGTAAATGCTAAAAAAGACCTGGCTAGCACATTTAGCATAATGACACCCCCTCTTGCCAGCCATGAATTATATTGAGGCTGCTCTGAGAGAAGAATGCAGCTTCAAGAAGCATCTGTGAATCTGTCCAAGTGCATTGTCATGTTCTCCTCACTCTAACTGCTCTCTTTCCAATAGGGGTTTTGTTCCAATTTTTTGTTTATTTGCCGTTTACCCTCCCCAACATTAGTGAACCTGTTTTGCTATATTAAGAGTTGTATGCCTATATTGGCTGGAGAAAATGAGTTGCAATTTAAAAAACCAAGTGGAGAGACCATGCACACCTAGGCAATGCTGCTCTCTTAATCCCATTCTGTCATTCCCAAAGGAATACCACTAGTTAGAACTACTGCTGAGCCCAATCCTGCAAGATGCTGAGCATCTCCAGGGAGGTGTCATGCACTCTCCATTTTTGCAAAATAAAGGGCTGTCTCAGGGGGTAATTGGCTCCTTACAGGAGTGGGCCAAATTCTGCTCACATACCACAATTTATTTTTGTTCTTAACAAGAGCTTGATTCATGAAATAAAATATAGAACAAATCTGGTTTTGACTCAGATCCTTTATGTGCTAGTTAGTCTTCACACTAAAACACTGACCCCCTCTGACTCATTTGTATCACATAAACCCCAGCTGGAGTATTGCAAGTTTTAATTATAATTATCTTCATTTATATCCATGTGCTTATAATTAAAACTGCTCAGTAATGCAGCCTAATGTAACAGCTGGCGCACAATTACCTCTTCTTGTCAGGATGGCCAAACAATGCTTGCTTCTTAATTGTAAGGAAATTGGAAATTCTGAGGATTTCCTCAACTTTTTCTGTGCTTAACGTAAGGCCTTGGTGATAAGGATGACAAGGCAATATTTCAGTAATGTTAGTATTAAGGAATTAATGTACTGCTACAGCACATGGGGAACTAGACACACTTCCCTTTAATGTTAATGAGAATGGTTTATGGTTGTCCTCATTTGCAGTCTGGAAAATATATCCCATGTAGCCCTACAGTATGACCTGGTGAAATAAATCTGAGAATGAAAACATGGCTTTCATGAAGACTTTTTGTTTCCTTTACATTTTTTTATTAACATAAACAAAAACAAACAAAATTAATAGATTCCAAGGCCAGAAGGGACCATTGTGATCATCTAGTGCAGGGGTTCTCAAAGTGTGGGTTGGGTCCCTAGGGCTGGGACCCAGGACCAAAGCCCGAGCCCCACCATCTGGGGCCGAAGCCCAGTGGCTTCAGCTCTAGGTGGCAGAGCTCAGGTTACAGGCCCCTCCTCCTAGGACTGAAACCCTTGGGCTTTGGGGACCCCCCCACCCACCAGGGCAATGGGGCTCAGGTTTTTGGCTCCCGCAGGCTGAGACAGTGGGGCTCAGGCTTTGGTCCCTCCTCCTGGGGTCATGTAGTAATTTTTGTTGTCAAAAGGGGGTCACGATGCAATGCAAATTGAGAACCCCTGATCTAGTGTGACATCCTGTATAACACAGGCCCTAGAACTTTCCCAAAGTAATTCCTGTTTGAACAGAGCATAGCTTTAGAAAGATATCCCAGCTTCATTTAAAGATTGACAATCCACCATGACCCTTGGTAAATTGTTCCAAGGGTTAATTACTCTCACTGTTAAAAATGTATGCCTTATTTCCAGTCTAAAATTGTCTAGCCTCAACTTCCAGCCACTGGTTCATGTTTTACTGCTGAAGAGCCCATTATCAAGTATTTGTGGCCCATGTAAGTCAGTACAGATTACAATTAAGTCACCCCTTTACTTTCTCTTTTGTTAGATAAATAGACTCACGGAGCTCAATCTATCACTATATGGCATGTTTTCTAGCCTTTCATCATTCACATTGCTCGTCTCCAAACCCTCTTATCAGCATCCTTCTGAACTGTGGGCACCAGAACTGGCCACAGTATTTAACAGTGGTAACATCAGTGCCGAATACGGTAAAATAACCCCTCTACTTCCACTCAGAATTCCCCTGTTTATGGATCCGAGGACTGAATTAGCCATTTTGGCCAGTGTCACACTGGGAATTCATGTTCAGATGATTATCCACTATCACCCCAAATCTTTTTCAGAGACACTGCTTCTCAGGATAGAGTCCCCCATCATGTAAGCATGGCCTACTTTCTTTGTTGCTAGATGTATATACAGTAAAAGCTTTGTTATCCAGCATGTTGGAGGAATGGGGGGCGGGTGCCAGCAAGTCAAAAATTCCGGTTAATTAAGAGGCAGTTTAGGTGCAGGAGGGGGCTGGGGCATGGGCTCTAGGAGGGAGTTTGGGTGTGGGAGAGGGACCAGAGCAGGGCTTTGGGGCGCAGGAAGGAGTCCGGGGTGCTGGATCTGGACAGCGCTCACCTTGGGCAGCTCCCCAGAAGTGGTGACATGTCCCTGCTGCTCCTCTGCCCACAGGCACTGCCCTCGTAGCTCCCATTGGCTGCAGTTCTTGGCCAATGGGAGCTGTGGAGGCAGCCCTCGGGGCGGGGGCAGTGCACAGAGCCACCATGGATGCTCTTAGCATTATTTAGCTGAGTCTAGAGTTGTGCTCAGAATGGAAATTCTGTTTGGCAGAGGATTGTGAAATTAGCTTTCATTTCAGTTCAGAGTGAAACTTGAAAACTTCAAAATTCACTGTGAAAGAAATTAAAAAATATAAAATAATTTGGAATCAGTCATAATGTTTCTTTTTAATATTGACCATTTTATTTTATATATTATAATATAAATCAAAATTAAAAAAAAAGTTCTAAACAAAAAGTCACTTCCAAAGAGAAAAATCAAAGTGTTTCATTTCAACAGGAATAAAATGAGACTTTTTTGATGTTGTTGGAGCTTCTTCCCTTTTCCCTTCCAGAATGAAATTTCAGCCGAAGAGAACTGCAATATTCCTACAGAATATGGTTCCATCAACATTTTCCTCAACCGACTGTAGCTTTGGGACCTACTTCTCATGTGCTGTGGTGGATGTGATCAAGCCAGTTCATGTGCTGAGACGGTCTTTCCAACATCTATGGGGTTAATTTTGCAGCAAAGTCAGAAGGGAATTGCTGTCATTTCCAGTACAGGGCAGGAAGGAAAAAGCCAGCACAGGTAAATATGACCTGACATTCTAATTAAAAAAAACAACCTAGGGAAATGTAGTCTAGATGAAATTACTATGAAGCGAGTGCTAAAACTGCTTGAAAGATCATATTCAAAGAGTAGTTGTGAACGGTTCATTGTCATACTGGAAGGACATATCTAGTGGGATCCCGCAGGGATCTGTCCAGATTCCAGTACGATTCAATAGTTTCATTAATGACTTGAATAGTAGAGTGCAAAGTATGGTTACAAAATTTGTGAATGATATCAAACTGGGAGGGACTGCAAGCAATTTGGAGGACAATATTAGAATTCAAAATCACCTTAACAAACAGGAGAATTGGTCTGAAATCAACAAGATGAAATTCAGTATAGACATGTGCCAAGTACTAAACTTAGAAAGAAAACCAAAAAAAGCATAAATACAATTGGCTAGGCAATAGTATTGCAGAAAAGGATCTGGGAGTCATAGTGGATCACAAATCGAATACGAGTGAATGTGATGCAGTTGCAAAAAAAAGGCACAAGTGTATGTAAGACAAAGGATATAATTGTCCTACTCTACTTAGCCCTGGTGAGGCCTCAGCTGGAGCATTGTGTCCAGTTTCAGATGCGGCACTTTGCCTGCCACACTCCACAAATTGGAGAGTCCAGAAGAGAACTATTCAAATGATAAAAGCTTTAGAAAATTCGACCTATGAAGGAAGGTTAAAAACACTAGGCATGTTTAGTCTTGAGAATGAAGACTACAGGTAGTGGGACCTGACAATCTTCAAATACATTGCAGGCTGTTATAAAGAGGATAGGAATCAAGTGTTCTCCATGTCCACTGAAGGTGGGACATGAAGTTATCAGCTTAATGTGCAGCAGTGACATTTAGAAAGCTTTTCCTAATATCTAACCTAACTACTTTAGCAGAAGCACTGGAATAGGCTGCCAAGGTATTCCTTGTCGTTGGAGGTTTTTAAGAACAGGTTAGACAAACACGTGTCAGGGATGGTCTAGGTTTACTTGGCCCTGCCTCATTGCAAGGGGCTGGACTAGATGACCTCTTGAGGTCCCTTCCTGCCCTACATTTCTGTGATTCTATTGCTCTATGTATGTGAGAAAAGGAGCCGCGTTGGGCAATGCTTTTTTGGAGCCAGAAGTAGAGAGGCATGCAGTTGTGTATGTGTGTGTGTGAGAGAGAGAGACAGACGGGGGGAGGGGGCGCGGGGCGGGGGGAGGGAGGGTCTCCAAAGTGTAATGGGAAGAAAAGTACTAAGGCAAGGTTGAAGTGTCCTGAGATAATGCTGTGTCAGAGGAGAGGCTGATAATGCAGAAGGCAAGTGGGACTTTTCTATCATCTAATCCAGCTCTACGCCAATGGCTCCCTGCTGTAGGCATACATGTAATGCTTTGTTAAGGCTAGTTCTAAATGCCTAAGTGATGGAGCTCCTGCCATTTCTCTTGGGTTGCTACTCCAAAGCGTGATCAAGGAGGGCGGTAGCAAAAAGGCAGCAGGAAGGAGCATTTCTGCACTGGAGGGAGGGAGGGAGGGGAAAAAAGATAGTTCATAAGAGTTTTCTGCATGAGGAAGAAGGCAGTGGGAGGGAGCAGAGGTGGTGATGGAGGGAGATTCAGCATGGGGAAGCTGATTCTGGAGTGGGGAGGCAGTGGGAGGGTAAAGGGAGCAGAGAGTTTGTAGCTGGTGAGATGGGAGCAGGTGGAGTAGTTCTGCTGTGGGAGAGAGGCAGTGAAGGAGGGAACAGATAAAATGGGGTCTGTCCTGAGTGGGAGGGCACAGATGGGTGTGTGCATGAGCCTGCCGCTGATAAAGTCTCTTGTCAACAGTGGTTACTCGACTCTACTCCTTGTTGCTATATAGCTGTACACAACTGACTTGAAATGAAGCTATGCCAATTGATACTAGCTGTGGGCCTAGCCTACAGTCTGATCTGTCACTGCACAGTTAGTATCAGGGAAGGGAGAATGTCTTGCCTAGCTTTAAAGCGCTATGCTGAAACAGGAGCTGATACACATGAAACAGTAAAACTACTTACTTCCTACTGATGTTAAAGAGGCAGTAACGGCTCCTAGCACCTCTCAGGATCAGGTATTATGGACCTATGCATAATCCAATCAGAACAGGCATTGCAATGCTGTTGCCACTTAAAAAACACAGGTCCATGGAGCAACTCCTATTTCCCCACAAGCTCGCAAATATTTTGTTTTAACGGCAGAAATTCCCGGTGAGTGACAACTATGTTGGCAGGTCACAGGACTTGCTGTTGGGTTATATCATTGTTATGAAATTCATGCTGCTAAGGAACTTTAAGTTGTACTCCGTACTGGGAATAGGCCAAATAATCTGTGACTCAAAACATCTCTCCTCATGGATCACTGAGAACACAAAAGATTTGAGTTGACCTGGTAGGCTAAACACAAACATGTCAAGATCTCACCAGCACCAAAATATTTGTTTTAACTATCTTGGGAAAGAAATAAGGGCCAATGAGCAACATCTACTGGGTGAACACATTGTTTCCCAGATGTTTCATTTCCTAATTTTATTATTAATTAAATACAAATAAGCTCTGGAATTGAAAATAATGGGTGTGAAGAACAGTGGGCCAGATTCTGATCTCAGTTACACTGTGTAAATCCAGAGTAACTCCAGTGAAACCAGTTAAATTACTCCAGATTTGCACTGGTGCAATTGAGAGCAGAGTCTGGCCCATAATCTTGAGAGATGTTTGTCCAAACACAGCACAAACAGATACTTTTGGCTTAAATAACTCCTATTATGAGAACGAATCAGGAAAGAACAAAAGGAAAATCTCCTCTCTCACAGTCTGAGGTGAAAGTACAGCACATGTCATTAAATGTTTAGCAGTCACTGCCAAAGATATCTTAACTCACTTGGTCCATACCTCTTCATTTCCCAAGGCCCAGATGAGGGACAAAGATATTTTATTACTACAGGAATCACAATACTGCATGGATTGATTCCTTTAGGAAAAGTTACTATTCTAGTAACCGCACTCTCATGCTTGTTTATTTCTGATGGAAGTTATTATCAACAGTAAAACTGAGGGGGGGGACACTAAATTCGGGTGGAATATAGGCAATGTTGGGACTAAAATGAATGCACCCCCTTGAAATAAGGGGCATTTGAGAAATAAGATAATGGAACTGTCTTATGCAAAGACCAGGAGATAACACAAGGCTACAATAGCAAAGTAAGCAATGTTGAGTTTTACATGGAATCCACTGTTGTAAGCCCATTTTATAAAAGAAACAGGCTTAAAGTAATGAGACACAGAGCTCTAATAATAAATGTCGTTCCCTTCAGAGCCGCTGTTAATTCAGTGAAGAAACATTGCTGGAATACACAAAATGGACAGGGCGCAGAATCTGGCTGCAGAGGACATTTGAGTGGAAGGTACTGGACATGAGAGAGACTTAAGGCTGCATTTGTTATTCTTTTTAAATCGTTCTGCCTAAATTAAGCAAACTCACTTAACATACAGATTGTAACTTCTGGGGGAATTCTGCGCACACATTTTAAAATTTCGCAACTTTCTGCATATTTTATTTGTCAAAACAACACAATAAAATCATGCCGGTTTCAATTATTTGGGTCATTTATTTCAAAATACCTCTCAGCAAGTATGTCTGTAACAATCACAAAAAAGATTCAGGAAATGTTTTTGACAAATAGATTCCTTACTTGGCATATTAATACAAAACTTTAAGTAATAATTCATTTAAACTACAATAAAGAAATGCTTTTCCTACACACTCAGCAGCAGTTCAAAGGCTTGGGAGAAATCAGGGGTAACGGAGGAGCTGAGACAGAGGGAATTAACTGCTGGGAAGGAGCATGAGAGCAAACCTGAAGTGTTGGTGGGTGTGGGTGGGGTAGGTATGGAACAAGTTTTTTCGGTGGGAGAGATTATTAGGGAGTTGGGGAGCCCTCCACATGCAGACCTGGCTGTCTCCTAGCCTCCTTCATTCAGTCGGGCACATCTGCCCCATCCCCATGTGTCCCTGCACCCACCCCCCTGTGCCCATGTGGTCCTGCACCCCTACTCCAATTCAGCCCCTGCCCCAATCTCTCCCCCGCAACTAGCCTTTCTGAATCATAGTCTAAGGCCTGGTCTACACTACGCTGTTAAACCGATTTTAACATCGTTAAATCGATTTAACGCTGCACCCGTCCACACTACACTGCTCTTTATATTGATTTAAAGGGCTCTTTAAATCGATTTCTGTACTCCTACAAAACGAGAGTAGTAACGCTAAAATCGAAATTACTATATTGGATTAGGGTTAGTGTGGATGCAAATCGATATTATTGGCCTCATTATTTTACAGTGCTACCCACAGTGCACCGCTCCAGAAATCGACGCTAGCCTCGGACCATGGACGCACACCACCGAATTAATGTGCCTACTGTGGATGCACACAATCGACTTTATAATATCTGTTTTATAAAATTGGTTTAAGCTAATTTGAATTTATCCTGTAGTGTAGACATAGCCTATGTGACCCCCCCCAGAAGCCCTGTGTGCCCTGCTCTGTGTACCCCCATATCCCATGCCTCCTCACGGGGCCCCACGAGCATGTTGCTGTGAGGAAAGCAGCCTCTCTTCCTCCCTAGTGGCTGCTGGCTGCTACTGCCAGTGAGCCAGCTGCACCCGGTTCTGGCACCACAGCAGTCCCTGGTGGAAAAAAGGTGTAACTGCAGCATCACACCAGCAGAATGTATTTTCTGCAGAGAAAAAAAAAATCTGTGGTGGACATGAATTCTGTGCATGTGCAGTGGTGCAGAATTCCCCCAGGAGTAACATGTGCACTCATAAATTGAATATATTTCGCTGCAAAGTTTCAGTTCCCTTTTTTGTGTGGGGTGAAAATAAAACAGATAGAGATGGGCCCAAACCAAAACCTCAGCTTCAAGAGTCCTAATCTAGATGTGAACTCCATGGCTGGCCCCGTCTCTTTAATGCATTGAACTGAATGCCTGGAGCAGCACACCTCTGAACTTTGCAGGATATTTGCAGCCTGGAGTTAAACTGTAGCTCAGACCATCTCTTAATTTTGTATTTATCAAAGAAGGCAGAGTTGGAATCAAGTATAGTCAGGAATAAACCACAAACTTCCTAGAGTATGATTTCTAATGCAACTGGCAGATTTTATGTTCTCCTTTAAGGTGTGTGATGTGGCTAAGTGGTGGATTTCATCCTCTAACATTGTCAATCCAGTTTTTTCTGGAAATACGAATTCCACTTGAAAAGTTAAACACAATTTAGAGGAGAGCTGAACATTTCAGAGGAAGGTTAAATGCCTCTGAATGGACAAGGTATGACCGGCTCGTCAATGTGGGCTTTGGTTGAATACATGGGTGGTCCTTTGCTGAGAGAGGGTCTTGTGCCCACAGTTTAGGAACTGAGTGGCAGGGTTCCAATCCTTCAGTTGTGTGACACCGAGCAAGTCACTTCGTTTCCCTATTTGCAAAGCTTATTCTCGCCTATCTCATAGGGTGGGGGGTGAGGTTAAACTCATTTATATTGGAAAGAGGCTTGGATGAAAGGGAAACAGAAGGGTAAAGTGTCACTTTGTTCAACACAGATATGAGTCAGTTTGCTTATCTCTGTGATATTTAACCAAAGTTGCAAGGCAATCAAAATCTCCTCTACATTGTGCTCTCCACCTTCCCTGCTGGAGAACATACTTTTTCCACTTTAACCATTCCAGACACAGCTCATCTTTTATTAACTCCTAAAATAAATCACCACCCTAAGTAACAGATGCTCCAATACATGATGGACACAACAGTCATTACACTCATAACCATTTTTCACCTGTCTAAGTGGAGACCACCTATGGCTTGTTGGCAGTATACTGGCCAAACTGATGGCTCCAAGTTGACATGGTTGGACTTTGTGACTTCTTAAGGTCCCTCCAGCCCTGTATAACATAGAACCATATAATTTTATAAAAATTGACAAGTAATAAACTCTGGCCAGATGCAGAGGATGCTCAAGCAGCACATAAAGAATGTTTACATGTGGACACTGTTAGAGCAACATATGGTGTCTAGTTCATTCACAATGTTAAATTATCCCAAAGTGGAGCTGGTCAAATAACTGATTCACAAATATTTTTGTCCCTGATTTAGGAAATCACCTAATTAAATACTCAATTCCATCCTGTTTCCAGGACTACACAAGTATGTACTTGAGTTCTGTCCTGAGTCAGGGCCTTTATAAATACAACTGCTGCATTCAGTTCACTATTATTTTGTGGGGTCGTGTTGTGATTAGTCAGACATGCCATGTTTGTGAAACTCTCTCAGATTATAGCACTAATGATTATTTGTCCAAAATTATGTACCAGAAGGGTTTTTTTTAAATGTTTGAATCCATTAAGCCTCTAGTTTTAAAAGTTTTGTTCATCCAGAGATAGAACAAAAGCAATACTGTGTGAGTTGACCAATCAATTACTACAAAGAATGGATAGCTGAAAATGATTTGTCCAAATTATTTGGTGAATACATATGAATAAACTCTTCAGTAGAACAATTCCTTTGAATAAAGTTCCTAAGTGAGTAACAACATCAGGATCAAGTGCCTAGTTTCCCTCTTTCTGATTAGCAATGACACTGCCATAATAATGTAAACTGATAGAAAGCTTTCTCCAGCCAAACACAATAAATAGCAAAGATGGGAACACAGCCTTCTTCCACCCAATTCACTTCCAGTGAGGAATGCACTTTGAAAATGAATGGGGGCATAATGCTAGCAAATGTCTAACCACAGCTAATTAGACAGACAAGGTAGATGAGAGAATATCTTTTATGGGACCAACTTCTGTTGGTAGACAAGCACAGCTATAACAACACTGCAGATAACCACAGGTAAGTTCCTTTTTCTCTTTTTAAAAAGCAATCAAATTAAATGCATGATGACTATGTTAATTCAACTTTTTCTGGATGAGAGCAATTAAATGCAAATCAGATATGTTACTATAATGGTGAGATTTTGCAGGTATATTCACAAAATAAATAAATGGTCAGAAAATGCTGAAGTTCAGGTTCTAAGAGGATTATTAACTTGGCCCTATTGCACATGGGTATCTTCCATGCCTGTTTTTCTGGATAAAGTGTAGTACTATTTCTACCATACACTGTGTTCCATCATAGGTATGATGTGCAACACAGCCAAGTTAGCACTGCTGTTGAGTCTTAACTTAGGTATTTATTGTCTTTTTCAGATTTCAGCTGTGTAACCTTAAGATTGCATTCATATAAATTTGGGCATTTGACAAAAAAAATTGTCCAGGGACTACACATTGTCATAGAGTAATTAAGACAATTATACAGTTAATTACCATAAACATAATGTGGTAGCCTGCAGAGGCCCTCAGGGTGGTGGCTGCAGGTAAAGCTTACCATTACTAGCAGACCCCTCCTCCCCCGCCTTGTGCTAGCTCTCAATCAGGGCCAGCTCTACCATTTTTGCCGCCTCAAGCCAAAAAAAAAAAAAGAAGCCACCTGGACTGTGCTGCCCCAAGAATGGATGGAATGCCGCCCCTTAGCATTTGCCTCCCCAGGCACGTGCTTCCCCCGCTGGTGCCTGGAGCCGGCCCTGCTCTCAATAGCCTGCTCTCCTGCCCAATGATACGGTATCAGTTCTGCTGCCTGTTGGACTCCAGGGGCCCTTGGACAGGGGAAAGGGTGGATCTGAGTCTAGCTCGCACTTTACCGCAGAGGTACATTACTTCCAGGGGTTGTTACCTGAGCCAGTCATGGGAGCTTATGGAAGGAAAATACTTAACACATTTCCACTGAGCTTCATGTCTGCGCAACACAAGTAGCAGCAAAAAATTGTTTTTCAAGCCATTTCCTTAACTTTCGAGATACCTTGTGTGTGAGACTTTGAACTTCAGTTGCAATCTCTCCAGTTTCCCTTGATCATACAGTATTTAATTTGGATGACATATTTTTGTAGTATTTATTATTGTTTTTGCCCCATTGCAAAACTCTTGTGTCACAAGAACATCAGTCTCCCGCATAACATTTCAGTCTTGGAAAACACATGCACTTCCCACCCCCCTTCGCCAAACCCGACCCCTTTCTGTATCCATTTAAACTGCCTTATGATAATGCTTGTAAAAAGATCTGATCAGCAGTTTTCCAGCCCACTCGTATTTAATATGAAAGAAATTAGTGGAAAACCTAAATCCTGGAAGGATATTTTCACTACTGTACAAAACAAGACATGAAACCTTTAAAATAATATTTACACATATTATGTTAACCTTGCAGAAAGTATTTAAGATTTAGCACTGTTGCTTTTAGAGTCTTAAGACAGAGTTTTTCTGGGATTTATTTACACTTAATAAATCTGACCTTGAGGGAAAACTAGGCCTCTACTCTGTCTTTTGTTCCCTTTATATACTCATGTTTACAGACTAGCTATGAATTTTTTAAATGCGTTTATAAAAATCTTTAGACTTTTCAACACACATCAGATGTGATTCACACTCCAATGTACAACATTCTCCCCTCCCCCAGCCTTCAAGGTTGTTACACATTATATCAGTGCTGGCCCAGAATAGCATCTCTGAAGTTAAGAAAGCATTTCAATACGTCTGGTTTTGCAAGGCACGATGGGGTGTTCACCTTACACCAGAGCCCTGAAGGGGTGAGGGTGGATCAGAAGGGGCCAATTAACCTGATAGGCCACAACTGTGGGAAAGCCAGAGACTGAAATGGATAATGGATTTTGATACCCCAGAAGGGGAAAACTGTACAGTTACCTGGCCATTGGGCTGAGTCACGAAGAGAGAGCACCCCAAGTCCTAATGAGCAAGAAGAGCTGCAGGGCGAGCAAGTGATGGAAAGGGGCACCAGACCAAATGAGAGCTGATCCCCAGACTCAGCCACAAGGAGGCGTCCCAGTGGAGTGAAACCTGCTACACATGGCCATTAGAAACGATGCACAAGCACCAAACATACCAGCCGTTTATCAGAGAAGTTTCTTCTACTCCCTCTCACAACAAGTGTCATGGAGTCAAATGTGGGGCAGGGAAGGGAGACACCCATACATGATTCCAGGTTGAGCAGCAGAGTTGAAGAACGAATTTTAATTCAGCATTCAGAAATGTCCCTGGTCTTGGATTTGTCTTCCAGCAAGAGAATGGGAACAAAAAAGGTGTAAAATCTTTCTGATGAAGAAAAAGGAAATCTTTTTAAAAAATGGATGAGCTATTTAGATTCCTGCATACTAAGGCCAGAAGAGGCCACCGTAATCATCTAGTTTGATATCATTTTTGACACGGGCCATAGGACTTTCCCAAAACAATTTCGTTTGAACTAGTTCAGTGTTTCTCAAACTTGGGACACTACTTGTGTAGGGAAAGCCCCTGGCGGGTCGGGCCGCTTTGTTTACCAGCCGCGTCCGCAGGTCTGGCCAATTGCAGCTCTCACTGGTCGTGGTTCGCTGCTCCAGGCCAATGGGAGCTGCTGGAAGCGGCGTGGGCCGAGGGACGTACTGGCCGCCATTGGCTGGAGCAGCAAACCACAGCCAGTGGGAGCCACGATTGGCTGGACCTCCAGACGCAGCAGGTAAACAAACTGGCCCGGCCCACCAGGGGCTTTCCCTACACAAGCAGCGTCCCAATTTTGGGAAACACTGAACTAGAGCATACAGTTTTTTAAATCCAAGCTTTATTTAAAAAATTGCCAGTGATGGAGAATCAATCATGACCCTTGGTAAACTGTTCCAATGGTTCATTATCCTCATTTATGTCTTATTTTCCATCTGAATTTGTCTAGCTTCAGCTTCCAGCCATTGGATAGTGTTATACCTATGAAGAGCTAATTATCAAATACTTGTTGCCATGTAAGTACGTACAGACTAATCAAGTCATTCCCTTAAGGTTCTCTTTTAAGATAAATAGATTGAGCTCTGTAATTCTATCACTTTAGGGCATGTTTATTAATCCTTTAATCATTCTTCTGGTTCTTCTCTGAACCCTCTTCAATTTATCAACATCCATCTTGAATTGTGGACACCAGAACTGGACATAGTATCCCAGTAGCAGTCTTACCGGCACCAAATACAGAGGTAAAATAACCTTTCTACTGCTACTGGAGATACCTTGTTTATGCCTCCAAGGATCACATAATCCCTTTTGTCTACAGTATTGCACTAAGAGCTACACTTGGAGATGATTATCCATCAGGTCCTCCAAATCTTTTCCAGATTCACAGCTTTCCAGGATGGAGGAAGAGCTCAGTCATGTATTCATAGATTTTAAGGTGAGATGGAATTATCATCATCTAGTCTGGCTTTCTGTATAACACAGGACAGAAAATTTTACCCAATGATTCCTAAATTAAGTCCAATAACTTGTTGCTGAACTAAAACATCTCTCAGTCTTGGTTTAGAGACTCCATGTGATGGAGAGTTGTCCACATTCCTTGGCAATCTGTTCCAACAGTCAATGAGCCTGGTGTGAAATCCTGGCCCCACTGATGTCAGTGGGAGTTTTGCCACCAATTTCCATTTGGGCAGGATTTCACCCATGGTTCATTATGGACTTCACTCGCAATATTTTGGGATTATAAAGTACATGAAAAATCTCCAGGAATTTCAAGAGTGCAATGGGAAGTCATGTAAGCGATTTGGGAAAACATTCCCCAGTTTTTACTGAACTCTGACATTAAGGAAGAGTGTGAATGCTCTGCAAAGGGCCGGAGATGGGCTCACTTAGCACTTGATTCTGCATTCCTTGTGCAACCAAAAATCCCACCGCACAGTTGCAGAATTTGGTCTGAAATATGAGTACAAGGCAGGATGTTAAGGCCCTGTTCTTCTGCCATTGTTTCTTGGGCAGAGCTGCCATAGATATCAATGGGAATCTTTCACAAAGTTACAGTGTAAAACTATTCTAGTGCCTAGAGATCTTCTGTTTGGAAAGCTTTCAGTAGTGAGCTGTCTAAATATAAATATGAAAAAACCACAACATTTTTACTCACCAAGATGTGTACTCAAACTAACCAAATCGTTGCACCATCTTACTTTGGTTGTGACCTAAAATGCATGGTGTCATTTAAGTGCAGTTATGAGTGGAAAAGTGACAAACTCTTTTCTGACATGCTGCTCTCCCCATCTGATAAGGGACCTTCTGCATTCTGCATGGTTCTCCATTCATCCTATACATAGTGATCAATGGCTTGATGTCTAGTTGGCAGCTGGTATCAAGCGGAGTGCCCCGGAAGTTGGTCCTGGGGCTGGGTTTGGTCAACAAGAGCAGCAGTGGTGCCTGCAGCCATACGCACATTACATATGGGTAGGGGCAAAAGGGGCAATTTGCCCCAACCCCCCCCATTGAGAGGGCTCCCAAACATGAATGATGCTGTGATCACAACACCACTCATTGAAACTTGGCCCGGCGGTGCCTCTGTCACATTTTCAGTTTAAGTGAGAGAGGTTCAGATGTGCTTACCATGTGAAAAATGTCTGGGGGGTGCCCATGAAAAGTATATATGCCAAAATGTAAACAACATTTCTTTGTTCTGAAACAAGAAATTGTTACAAGAGAAAAAATATAGGACCACATTTATTTTTGCTTATCTTAAAAAGTGTTGCCATTCCCAAAGCAGCCCTGATAGTGCTCCTTTTTCAAGAAAAGACTTGGTTCGTTCTTTCTGCAAAATGTATATCATCAGCCTCAGTTAATTCATTATTGAGATTTGACAATAATCCCTGCCTTTCTTTCTAAAGATACTCTGTGTTTAATGGCTCTGTTATGTAATGTGCAGCAAGCCAAGAATATCTTGAAAACTTTTGGAAAGGTAGCACTGAAATGTTCTGCCAGGTTTATCTCGGCATCTAAACACCATTTTTAAAATGCCAACGTTCTTTCAATTACTAATATTTGGTAAGCGTTGAGAATCAGTGTAATTTATGCCCAAGAATATTCAGGTCTGAGAAATTAGGAAAACTTGTCTATATTCCAGGGGATGTCAAGTGTCACTAAAAGAAGAAAAAATACTGATGTTTACACATGTCCAGGATACTTGGGAAAGGTCTCATGCAAGTGAATTTGGAACAAATTTCTGACTCAAGAAAATGCATGGGAAGAGAGAGAGTAAAAACTTATCTCTCCCAACAGTTTCTGTAAACAATCAGGAAATACCCAGTCTAAGGTATCTATTATTGTTAGTCATGTGTGCAAGCACCACAAGACACAGAAGATGACAGTCTCTGGTGTAAGGAGGTTACGGTCTAAGCAAAAAGACAACCCCAAATCCACAAGGAAACCCAGAGGGAGTGTGTGTCAATTTTAGAGCATTCCCTTCTCTTCCCACCCACTTTAGTAAAACAGATGAGTGGGTTAGTGCATGCAGGGTTTAAATTACTGAGTTTTGAGGAGGAAGGTGAAGAGAGAGGGTGAGCTTCCAGTTCACTGCAACAGTGGCCCAGGCATACACAGCAACATGGAAGAAGGCAAGAAGATAGCAGAAAAGGCAGACAAAAAGAGGTCAAAAGTGGGGTTTAATTAGGAGAGTGAAAGGGGCACAGGGTAGGTATTAAGAAATTAAAGCAGAGAGATACAGGTGAGAGCAGAGTTGTGCAGAAGTTTGGAGGCAAACATCAGTTTCTCCTCAGGGATCGAGGACAGCCTGTCTTCACTCTCCCCTCTCTTCTGAGCGTGGGGAGAAGCAGCCAGACTTGGTAGAGTTTTGAGGTCTTGAGAGAGAGAGAGACTGACTCGTTTGACTGATCTTTCCTTCATACCTTCAGGGAAATAGCAGGAGATAGAAGCTCAACACAAGGCCAAGAAACAAAGTGAACATTAAGCTAGACCAGGTGAGCTCAGTACGGGAGTTGTGGGAAAAGGAGGCTTAACAAAGTGTTGGTCTGGCCTGGTAACACACGGGATTGGAGGGGGGAAACAGAACAGATATTGCATATTGGGCTCCATACAGGGATAACTGGGTGACAATTAATGGCTTGTGACATACAGGTCAGGCTAAGTGATCTAATGGTCTCATCTGTTTTTAACTTTGTTAAAGTTCGATATCTGCTCTAATGACCAGGGGCCCAGAGCATACCTTGAGGAGACAGCTGCACTATTCATGCTCAGTTAAGATATTAACCAGACCCACCCAACAGAGTGCACAGACCAGTGCAGACAGACTGTGGATCAACAGCTAATACTTGGCAATTTGACCAACACTAGGACTGGCCTCCCAGCACCTTGCCCCACTCCTAGGTTGCAAATGCTCGGGATAAAAGGTACCCATATACAGAGATCCAAAGACATAGGCCAGAGTGGGGGGTTGGAATGGTAGTTTGACACAGGTTGTGTCTCTGCTAGGTGGTGTTTAAAGGGTCACAGATCCAGGAAGTTAGATTTCCAAGATGCGAGCTAGATCACTCGGGACACATTTCAGTCCCACCTGGGGAAAACACCATCTTCCTGGCTACTTCCCTCACTTGTCCACCTCCTAAGTAGAGCTGCTGTAGGAAACAGGCTGAGGTCCCTTCCCACTCCTCTGCAACCCAACGCTATTCTCATAGCAAGGTAGGGGGGAGAAAGGAGCAGAAAGACATCAGCAGCTGAGGTTAGACCTGCTCTCTCCTCTCCTTCCCATGAGCAACAGGAATGACTCCTCTGCTCCTTCCCTTTCCTTCTCCCGGCAACACCCCGCCACGGAAGTGGGGCAAGGAGACCCTGTTGCTGCCCCCCAGACTTGAGAGAGGGGTATGAAGAACCCCAGGAGCTGCAGAGGTGAGGTTGGGGGGAGGCAGAACAGGTCAGGATAGGGATGGGACTAATTTGAGGGTTGGGGAAGAATTAATTGCTGGGCAGGTAATAGACAGATGTGAGGGAGATGAGACCCTCTCCACACTTCCTCGAACACACACACACCACTTTAATCACTGCTGCTAGGCACATGGCTAGGTAATATTTTCTACCCATTTTCAGAGTTAAGACACTTCTGGGTGAGTTGTCTCAGATGTCACCCACTATTGGATACTCTACTTTGGGTTTTCAGTAAGTATAAATCTGGAGTAATTTTCACATTATTTACTAATTTTTCCCAGTGTGTCTGAAATTTCACTGTTTGCCAGCTGCCTGCTAAAATGGTTTGAACAATTTTTTTGGTAGTGTCCTTTCTGGGTAGTTGCAGGTCTCTCCCATGCATATAAAATAGAACACAATGGGTTAAATAGGGAGGGGAGATATTCAGAGTTCAACCACCTCAATCCCAGAAACCTAGGGACCACTGGCAGCATACCACCAATGGGACCCTACACAGAGCTTTAGGCTCCCCAACAGCAGAGCCCAGAAATGTCATTACAGCGAGAGAGTTTGACAATTCTGAAGGTTGTGGTTTGTCTCCTCCAGTCTTAGGACAAAGGGCAATTGTGCACCTAATTATAAACCTTTGCCCCTGGGTGCTCTCTTTGATGTTTAGTTTATAATATCATTTTGCAATTCTATATGGATTTCAATGCAAGGATCTAAAAGTGCTTTGCAAACACTGATGCATTTAGATTCAGCATATATATGAAGGTTGGTAAACTTATCTGAGTTCTACAGAATGGGAAATCAAGGAATAGCGAGGATAAATCATCAAGTCATACAAGCGTCTGTTGGAAAGTCTGGAGTAGAACTCAACCACCTGTGTCCCAGTCATTTTTGTTGTTATACTGGGGTTGGGAAGGGCATCTTTGAGCTACTGGCAGTGCCAAACCTTATTTAAGCCAGTGGGCATGATAGCTATCTTAAGGGAGTGGTTAAATGTCCCTTCATTTAGTGATAGCTGAAACAATTGAAACCACTGTCCAAATAATAGAATACCATGGCAAGGGTGGAGTAAGGGCTGAAAGGTTTCCCTGGGAACTGAATGCAAATTCAGGGGCTGGGGATTGTTTGATGGAAGTTGGTGTGAGTCAGAAGTAGCCAAAGAAAGGCAGAAAGCAGCAGAATGCTAGAAGGCAAGAGAAGCGCCCTGAGAGAAAGCCAAGAGAGCTTTATGGGCAGAGGGCTGGGTGAAGAGAGGCTGGGAAAAGTGAGCTTGAAAACTGTTTCCTGTTTGATTCCTACTCTGTTCAGGAAAACAGTACCCAATGTACATTCTTTGTACTTAAACAGGATTGTATCAAATAAATATTTAACTCCATCATCGATTTCTCACTCTAATAGAACCCACCAACAAGGCCCCGAACATTGGCTAATCACTCGAGCTAGAAAGGGTAAACTATTTATATTGCAATAGCCCCTACAGGCTTCAATCAAGATTGGTGTCCCATTGTGCTAGGAACTGTACAAACACAGAGTAAGAGATTGTCCCTCCCCAAAGAGGCTACACGGAGAAGTCAGGTGTATGGCAGGAAGAGAAATAGAGGCACACAGACGAAGTGGTTGGCCCAAGGCCACCCTGTAAGTCAATGAATAGGACCCAGGTCTTCTGAGTCCCGGCCTAGTATTTTATTCATTAGACTATGCTGCCTCTTGAGCTCTCACCTCAAGATTAGCTTCCTATCTTCTAGGAAATCTATGCAAGTTTATTAAAAACTGCAGATTTCTTTGCATTTAGCACACCATATTGACTGTGAAAGATAATAATTGAGAGGCTCATACTCAAGCACATTTTGAACTTTAAGCCCCTGCACTCATTCAGATGAAATAACAGGAATAGTTTGCAGTGGACTGTAGTGCAAACTCAGTCTGAAATGTGCCTTTATGCTGGAGACAATTTGACACATGATCCACTTACCATACATGCAGGTTCAAAAGCAATCTGTTCAGAATTGTGCCAAGTTCGGAAAGCATTTTTGATCAATGTGCTTTGGAATTCTGAAGAACATTAATTCCATATCCTATTCTCCAAAATGTCTGCTTTAGACACAATTTATGAGCATACTTGTCAGGATATATTTAAAACCTTTTAGATTTCCAAGTACAGGAATAAAACACATATCACTACCACCTTCCTTAACATATTAGGATATAAATCAAGTGAGAGAGTCAGGGTTTTCTTAACTAAGGAAAACCACTGCATTTAAGGAGAGAGTTAAGTACTTATTTATCAGTGTACAATGTCTCAAATTCCTTTCTGTCAAGAGCGATTTAAAGGGGGCTGTCTTGAGGGGTTGAAATTAATGCACACTTAGCACTTGGAAGTTAAGTCTACTTCTTTACTTTGTCTCATTCTCATATGGAGCCTAAAAGGGTGGGGATCTATTGGCTTCTTCTCCTAACTATGTGAAAATGTCTTAGGAGAAAAAATTGGAAAAATGATCTGAATTTATCAGCAATCTTCTTGTCTTACCCAGCCATCTATCATCCGTGCAGTTTAGGGTTATCCTGAGGTGCTCAGCCCCAGAGTATCTAGGGGCTGTATTTTATTGGAGATATTTCTTGGTGCCCCCTGAAATGCAAGTTTTACTGATTAGCCAGGTTACACCAGACCGAAGGGAGGGTTGTCATATAAGGTGGATGCACAATTGGTTGATCATACTCCAAGAGTACTTATTAATGGTTCACTGTCAAACTGGGAGGCCATATCTAGTGGGTGTCTGTGAATGGGTTCACTTTCATCAGGTGATGCCTCCTTGTGGCTGCTCTGAGGAAATCAGCTCTTGGCTAGTCTAATACCCTCTTCAGTTGGTTACCAAGGAGCTAACCTCTCTCTCCCCCTCTTCAGGACTCAGCCTTCTGGCCAGGTCACTATGTATTACTCCCCTTCCAGGGTATCTCCAGACCAGCTGTCCAGTAGGTGCTCCTGTGCCACGTCCCAGTGGGTGCTAGGGGAGCCCAGCCCTCCTTCCCTCCACCACCGAGTTCCATCCCAGGGACCCTATATCAAGCAGTTAAGATTTGCGCTGTCCTACCCCTTGCTGCTCTTTCCCTGGGCTTCTTCCTACTCAGGTTCCTTTCCCCACAACTCATCTGGGGTGGACCCTTCTTCCAGGACTAGAAGCCTGGGGCTTATTCTCCCTCTTGGGTTTTCACTTCTCTTCCGCGTTGCTCCCAGAGAGGGAATGCACTCTCTCCCTTCAGCCCCTTTCTGCTGCAAACTTCCTGGTTTTATAATCCAGCCGGCTCCTCTCCAGCTGGACTTCTTGTTCAAGGAGGCCTGGCTCTCCCTCCAGGTACAGCCAGGTACTTTAATTGATCCCTTTAAGGCCTGTTTGGGATGCACACCCCATCACCGGAGTGAGTCCTGGGTCGAGTGTGATTCAGTATTTTCATTAATGGCCTGGATAATATGCTTATAAAATCTGAGGATGACACCAAGCTGGGAGGAGTTGCAAGCACTTTAGAAGACAGGATTAGAATTCAAAATGACCACGACACATTGGAGAATTGGTCTGAAATCAACAAGATGAAATTCAATTAAAGTAAGTGCAAAGTATTAAATTTAGAAAGTAAAGTCAAATGCACAAACACAAAATGGGGAATAATTGCCTATGTGGTAGTACTTCTGAAAAGGATCTAGAAGTATAGTGGATCACAAATTTAATGACTGAACAATGTGAGGCAGTTGCTAAAAAGGCTAATATTCTGGGATATTTTAACAGGAGTGCTATATGTAAGACACTGGAGGCAATTATTCCACCCTATGTGGCACTGCTGAGGCCCCAACTAGAGCACTGTGTATAAGTCTGTGTGCCACACTTTAGGAAAAATGTGGACAAACTGGAGAGAGTTCAGAAGAGAACAACATAAATGATAAAAGGCTTAGAAAACCTAACCTATGAGGAAAAACTGGGTATGTTCAGGCTGAGAGGGGTCCTGATAACGGTCTTTAAATATATTAGGAGGGCGATCAATTGTTCTGCATGTCCACTGGAGGTAGGTCAAGAAATAATGGGCTTAATCCCCAGCATGAGAGAATTTGGTTAGATAGTAGGGAAAACTTTCCAACTATAAAAGTTAGTTAAGCTCTGAAATAGGCTTCTAAGAGAGGCTGTGGAATCCCCATCTCTGGAGATTTTTAAGAAGAGATTTGACAAATACCTGTCGGGGATGGTTTAGGTTTACTTGGTCCGAACTCAGGGCAGGTGAACAGACTTGACTTCTCAAGGTCCCTTCCAGCCCTACATTTCTGTGCTTCTATGACTCCACTTGTCCTTTGAGATTTTGCAACAGGAGACAATGGGAGTTAAGAACACAGCATCTGAAAAATCAGGCCTTATTAACTTTTGCACTTCAGCTCCAACACACAGAAAAGGGCTTATCTGTACCATTCCTTTTTTAGCTCCTTCGGTAGGTCTAATAGTACCATTCAGAAACAGAATGTTGCATTGCACAGAAGGTGAAAATTCAGAGAAAGTGGAAAAACTGCACAGAAACTTTAGGTCAGGTCTGTCTTCAGTTGTGATGGTGCAGCTCCATGGACTTCCTTAGTAAGTCATTGGGCCAAGGTGAAATCTGGTGTTAAGCAGTTGCAACTCAAACAAAACAGAATTTGACTCTATCTTCAAGTCAACAGGGTCCAGTTCAGAGGAGATCACTCTGTCCGGAGCTTGTAAATCATGAGATACATTCAGGTCGCTACAGACATGGTGATCATACTGCATACAGTTGTGACACTGAAACGGAGGACAATTTTCCTTGTCCATTGCCATGGATGCTTCAGTAGCAGTGCAACCGTCCTCTGAAGAGAACATTGGACAATTCAGGTTTCTGCTTACACTTAAACACCAAGTTCCATCCCAGGCAGCAGGTAGCATTCAAAGGGTCTTTTAACTGCTTCCGATGCCATGATGTTTCTGTGATCCTGTAGTTCCTGTTCAGTTTCCCCTTTCTTATTACTGAAGAGAGGGCACATCCCTATAAAAGGAGACTCTCCCAAATGCCACCCTGTTATGCATAATAGCTTTACCGTTGTATGACCTTTGGGGAGCGTGTGGGGGTGCGAAATGCTAGACATTTGTTGATATCTGAATGAGGTTATGAGCCATGGCAAGTTTTTTTTGCATTTCCACCAGAGTCATCTTTTCTGTTTCTTTTTCTCAATGACCCAGGCTGACAACTCATTTGGCTTTGTAACTTTTTCATTACATATATGCAAGGTTTAAAAAAAAAATTCAAAGCCCCTGCTCCTTTTTCTGTGATCCTGGGTCAGAATATGTTATAGGAGTATTTGTGCCTGGAATTGAGTTGTATAGCGCATCAGTATCTACTCTCTTACTAATCACATGTGAACACATATTTCTTGTGATCAAAGGTCAAAATTGGTCTATGAGTAGCATGTTGTCTTTTCTAGAGAATAAAGTGCGGGATTCTGAGCACATTCAGGTTTTCTCCCAGCCATTCAACCCAAGTCAGGATGGCTGGGAGAAAACCTGTAACTCCCACTCAAGCCTGAACACCTTTACATCCCTTGTGGGGTATTCCGCTGGGGCTTTGTGGATATGGTCTTCCCAGAACCATGATACACCAGGACTCCCAGCAGCCACTTAGGCCCAGATCACAAAGACATTTTGCACCTAAGTCACATGGTTTTCATTGTGAGATGTGGAAATGGGGTGCAGTGGTTCTACAGCATGCTCTCTGCTCCCTCCTGAGTTCACAGAAATCACCTCTGTGTCAAGCCCAAGTGTTTGGGGCTCCTTAACTCTGAAGAGAAGGCCAGGGGTGAGAAGAACAGGTGTATTCTGGGGTATCGTCCTCTCTGAGCAGAGGCAATATTAGTTCATTCATTAGTTAATAAAGCTCTAGACACTATTAAATCCTGCTCTGCAATGCATTTGGAGAGGGAGACTCACACTGCAGCCTTGCTGCCATGAAGAAGTGGGGTGCTCGTCATCACTGAAGAGCCAGCTTCCTACCCAACAGTAACATCTGCACCCTCTCCCTCCTACACACAGAGTCCCTGAATCTCAAGTGTTCAGACACTGTCTTCTGCTTCCTTAAGGGCTCCCCAAGCCCATCTTCTGAGGTGAGCAGTCAAGGAAGTTCTGTGAGGTTCACCTCACTGAGTCTGCATGACTTTGTTTCCTTCCCATAGGCTTTACACCTACAGGAAAGTAAAAAAAAGGATATTGTCTGGTCACATTTGCGTTTGCATAGAAAATAATTATTTACAAACTCAGAATCTTTCTGAAAAGTTCCCTTAGAAGTTTAGATAAACAAGTAATAGAAAGAAAGAGGTTTTTTAAATAACTATTCCCCAGCAATATTTGTGACCCAAACACTGCAGCCTTGTGCTAATGCCAGAGGGCCTGCAAGTGATCAGAACTAGTAAGAGACAGTGTCGGGCACAACCTTAAAATGGGATATTTATACATGCTGCAGTTCTGGCAATGGTGCCCATCCCATTCTAAACAGAGAGTACTGCAATGGGACTATTCACACTGAGTAAGGTTTGCAGAATCAGTTACCTAATCTAGCACCCTAGGCTAGCTAGAACATGACACAGACAAGGGAGAGAAGATAATAGGCAAGGAGGTGGAAACAAGAGAGAGAATTACATAGGATAAGGTTGTAAGATTACTAATTTTTGCATTGTATGCCTCATAATATAGCAGTTTTGATAGCTCTCAAACCAATCTGATCTCCTTCTTTGAGAAGGTGACGGATTACTTAGATAAAGGAAATGTGGTAGATATAATTTACCTTGATTTCAGTAAGGCGTTTGACACGGTTCCACATGGGGAACTGTTAGTTAAATTGGAAAAGGTGGAGATGAATATGAAAGTTGTAAGGTGGATAAGGAACTGGTTAAAGAGGAGACTCTAGCAGGTTGTATTGAAGGGTGAACTGTCAGGCTGGAAGGAGGTCACTAGTGGAGTCCCTCAAGGATCGGTTTTGGGACCGATCTTATATAACCTTTTTATTACTGACCTTGGCACAAAGAGTGGGAATGTGCTAATAAAGTTTGCGGATGACACAAAGCTGGGGGGTATTGCTAACACGGAGAAGGACAGGGATACTATTCAGGAAGATCTGGACCACCTTGTAAACTGGCGTAATAGTAATAGGATGAAATACAATAGTGAAAAGTGCAAGGTCATGCACTTAGGGATTAATAATAAGAATTTTAGATATACGTTGGGGACGCATCAGTTGGAAGCGACAGAGGAGGAGAAGGACCTTGGGGTATTGGTTGATAGCAGGATGACTATGAGCTGCCAATGTGATATGGCTGTTAAAAACGCAAATGCGATTTTAGGATGCATCAGGCGAGGTATTTCCAGCAAAGATAAGGAGGTGTTAGTACCGTTATATAAGGCGCTGGTGAGACAACATCTGGAATACTGTGTGCAGTTCTGGTGTCCCATGTTCAAGAAGGATGAATACAAACTGGAACAGGTCCAGAGATGGGCTACTAGGATGATCCGAGGAATGGAAAACCTGCCTTATGAAAGGAGACTCAAAGAGCTTGGCTTGTTTAGCCTGGCCAAAAGAAGGCTGCGGGGGGATATGCTTGCTCTATATAAATATATCAGGGGGGTTAACGTTAGGGAGGGAGAGGAATTATTTAAGTTTAGTACTAATGTAGGCACGAGGACGAATGGGTACAAACTGGATATTAGGAAGTTTAGACTTGAAATTAGATGAAGGTTTCTAACCATTAGGGGAGTGAAGTTCTGGAACAGCCTTCCGAGGGAAGTAGTGGAGGCAAAAGACTTATCTGGCTTTAAGACGAAGCTTGATAAGTATATGGAGGGGATGTTATGATAGGATAGTTTAATTTGGGCAATTGATCTTGGATTATCACCAGATAAGTCTGCTCAATGGTCTGCGGGGAGATGTTGGATGGGATGGGAACTGAGTTACTGCAGAGAATTCCTTCTTGGGTGCTGGCTGGTGAGTCTTGCCCACATGCTCAGGGTTTAGCTGATCGCCATATTTGGGGTCGGGAAGGAATTTTCCTCCAGGGCGGATTGGCAGGGGCCCTGGAGGTTTTTTGCCTTCCCCTGCAGCGTGGGGCATGGGTCGCTTGCTGGTGGATTCTCTGCAGCTTGAGGTCTTCAAACCAATTTTGAGGATTTCAATAACTCAGTCCTGGGTTAGGGGTTGTTATGAAAGTGGATGGGTAGGGTTCTGTGGCCTGCCTTGTGCAGGAGGTCAGACTAGATGATCATATTGGTCCCTTCTGACCTATGAGTCTATGAGTCTATGATTTAGGTGCTGTGCAGAACAGACAGGCCCAGCCATGCCAGTGCCATATTTATTGTTATAACTTTATTTATTAAGTTAGCATGAGAGCATTTGTATACTGATTGACTCAGGACAAAACATGGATGGCTGTTTCTTTTCTGGATAAGCATTTACACAGCACAATACTGACTCAAATGTTATTATAAAAAGGAATCTAAAAAGTGACTATGGATTTCCTTGAGTAAATGATAAGTACCAATGTGTCACTTTATAAAATCCTAACCTCATTCAAATTGATTTCCTCAGGAATGACTCACTGCCATTTCCCTAAGCAACAGTCACAGCTGGATCCCAGTGCAATACTTCATAGTAATAATTACATTTATTCTTGCTGTCAAGGAAACTCAACTGATGTTTTCTGGAAACCCACCCTATTACCTTTGGCAGCTTGCAAAAGTCAATTTTATTCAACGAAATTGCTCATGCGCACACTCTCAAAGGCCCCAGACTTACATTTTTTACTGGAAATCTCACAGTAATGGGTTGCCTTTGTTCTTAGCATTCAGCAAACACATTTTAGAGTTTGCTGTTGTAAAAAGCCCTGCTATTACCTGCCAAAGCCTGCAGAAGTAAATTATCTTCGCTCAGCTATGCATCTGCACACACTGCAGAGTGAATGGAAGGAAAGGTTCCAAGGGTGCAATGAATGCATCCTAACACAAAGCTGTCCCTACTCTCCTATGGGTGCTGTGCCTTTACCAGAGGGTCGGGGGGAAGCAAAGCTCTGGTCCTGCCTCAGTCCTCCTCTGCACCGGCCTGTGGGGCAGCACTGGTTGATGGGAGTGGGAGCTGGCTACACACTATTAAAGGAGGTGCAGTAACAGGCACAAACATCCTGCCTCAGAAAGTTGAAAAAGCTACTAGGGAGGAAGCTGTTCTAGACTTGATATTAACAAATAGGGAGGAACTCGTTGAGAATTTGAAAGTAGAAGGAAGCTTGGGTGAAAGTGATCATGAAATCATAGAGTTTGCAATTCTAAGGAAGGGTAGAAGGGAGTACAGCAAAATAGAGACAATGGATTTCAGGAAGGCCGATTTTGGTAAGCTCAGAGAGCTGATAGGTAAGGTCCCATGGGAATCAAGACTGAGGGGAAAAACAACTGAGGAGAGTTGGCAGTTTTTCAAAGGGACACTATTAAGGGCCCAAAAGCAAGCTATTCCGATGGTTAGGAAAGAGAGAAAATGTGGCAAAAGACCACCTTGGCTTAACCACGAGATCTTGCGTGACCTACAAAATAAAAAGGCGTCATATAAAAAATGGAAACTAGGTCAGATTACAAAGGATGAATATAGGCAAATAACACAGGAATGCAGAGGCAAGATTAGAAAGGCAAAGGCACAAAATGAGCTCAAACTAGCTATGGGAATAAAGGGAAACAAGAAGACTTTTTATCAATACATTAGAAGCAAGAGGAAGACCAAGGACAGGGTAGGCCCACTGCTCAGTGAGGAGGGGGAAACAGTAACGGGAGACTTGGAAATGGCAGAGATGCTTAATGACTTCTTTGTTTCGGTCTTCACTGAGAAGTCTGAAGGAATGTCTAATATAGTGAATGCTTACGGGAAGAGGGTAGGTTTAGAAGATAAAATAAAAAAAGAGCAAGTAAAAAATCACTTAGAAAAGTTAGATGCCTGCAAGTCACCAGGGCCTGATGAAATGCATCCTAGAATACTCAAGGAGTTAATAGAGAAGGTATCTGAGCCTCTAGCTATTATCTTTGGGAAATCATGGGAGACAGGGGAGATTCCAGAAGACTGGAAGGGGGCAAATATAGTGCCCATCTATAAAAAGGGAAATAAAAACAACCCAGGAAACTACAGACCAGTTAGTTTAACTTCTGTGCCTGGGAAGATAATGGAGCAGGTAATTAAAGAAATCATCTGCAAACACTTGGAAGGTGGTAAGGTGATAGGGAATAGCCAGCATGGATTTGTAAAGAACAAATTGTGTCAAACTAATCTGATAGCATTCTTTGATAGGATAACGAGCCTTGTGGATAAGGGAGAAGCGGTGGATGTGATATACCTAGACTTTAGTAAGGCATTTGATACGATCTCGCATGATATTCTTATAGATAAACTAGGAAAGTACAATTTAGATGGGGCTACTATAAGGTGGGTGCATAACTGGCTGGATAACCGTACTCAGAGAATAGTTATTAATGGCTCCCAATCCTGCTGGAAAGGTATAACAAGTGGGGTTCCGCAGGGGTCTGTTTTGGGACCGGCTCTGTTCAATATCTTCATCAACAATTTAGATGTTGGCATAGAAAGTACGCTTATTAAGTTTGCGGACGATACCAAACTGGGAGGGATTGCAACTGCTTTGGAGGACAGGGTCAAAATTCAAAATGATCTGGACAAATTGGAGAAATGGTCTGAGGTAAACAGGATGAAGTTCAATAAAGATAAATGCAAAGTGCTCCACTTAGGAAGGAACAATCAGTTTCACACATACAGAATGGGAAGAGACTGTCTAGGAAGGAGTATGGCAGAAAGAGATCTAGGGGTCATAGTAGACCACAAGCTTAATATGAGTCAACAGTGTGATACTGTTGCAAAAAAAGCAAACGTGATTCTGGGATGCATTAACAGATGTGTTGTAAACAAGACACGAGAAGTCATTCTTCCGCTTTACTCTGCGCTGGTTAGGCCTCAACTGGAGTATTGTGTTCAGTTCTGGGCACCGCATTTCAAGAAAGATGTGGAGAAATTGGAGAGGGTCCAGAGAAGAGCAACAAGAATGATTAAAGGTCTTGAGAACATGACCTATGAAGGAAGGCTGAAGGAATTGAGTTTGTTTAGTCTGGAAAAGAGAAGACTAAGAGGGGACATGATAGCAGTTTTCAGGTATCTAAAAGGGTGTCATCAGGAGGAGGGAGAAAACTTGTTCACCTTAGCCTCCAATGATAGAACAAGAAGCAATGGGCTTAAACTGCAGCAAGGGAGATTTAGGTTGGACATTGATGTAAGCAGAGTCAGGATAAGCTCTACCCTGACATCTGGTGGAAAGAATGTCAGAGAGTGTATTTGCATAGGCACGCCTACCCTATCCCAGACTGCTGAGCTGTGGGACTGCTTGGTGACAAATGACTCACCCTCAGTTGGGTGGTACTTGCTAGACAAGGGACATGGGTTCCAAAACCCAGTGAATAGAGAGAGGCTGGGGACAGGTATTTGTACCTGGTGGTGCAGTCTCCTTGTGGAGCCAGAAGCACCAGTTGCACCTCCTCCTCTCTCCCCTGTGGAATATCAGAGTTGATTTTTTTTTATTCTCTCAAGAATCTAAATACAGGTTACTGAGCTGAATTCACTTTGGGCTAAGGGTGCACTAGCACTGGGGCTCCCCCACTAAGAGCTGAGATCACTAAGAGTTGAAATCACTAAAGAGCTGAAATAACTGAGCTGAGAGCACTGAGTACTGTGCTAACTAGTGGGGGAGCCTGAAGATATACTGTGGAACAGAGCAGCTGGTGGAGTGGAGCAGTTGCGGGGACGGAACCGCTGGTGGCAGCAGCGCGGCTGGCAGAGCGGAGTAGCTGTGGGACGGGTGGAGCGGCCCACAGAGCGAGCGGAGCTGAGCAGTTTGCAGAGCTGCTGGTGGAGCGGAGCAGTTTCTGAGGACGGCTGGAGGAGCAGAGTGGAGCGGCTGGTAAAGCGGAGCAGTTCGTGGAGAAGGCAGAAGCAGAACCCATGGAGAGGCAGGGCAGTTGGCCCCGGACCATATAAGGTGCCCCTTTCTACCCAGGCTGGGGGGAGGGACCTCTACAGATAAACTCTCGAACTCTGGGTTGGCATTGACCAGAGACTTTTGGGTTGTTGGACTTTGGGGTGATTGGACTTAAAACCCTAAGGGGAAAAAGGACAGTGCCAAACATACTTGGAGGTGGGTTTTTTTGTTTATGGTTTGTGTTATAACCCTGTTTGTGGTGTTTCTCCAGTGGGATGCCGCATTGATTCCTTCCTTTATTAAAAGGATTTTGCTACACTCAGACTCCATGCTTGCGAGAGGGGAAGTATTGCCTCCTAGAGGCGCCCAAGGGGGTGTGGTATATGAGTGTCCCAGGTCACTGGGTGGGGGCTCGAGCCGGTTATGCATTGTGTTACTGAAACGGAACCCCTGGATACTGAACCCGGCCCTTGTTGCTGCCAACTCAGATGGGCAGAAGGGTTACATTAGGAAAAAGTTCCTAACTGTCAGGGTAGTTAAACACTGGAATAGATTGCCTAGGGAAGTTGTGGAATCTCCATCTCTGGAGATATTTAAGATTAGGTTAGATAAATGTCTATTAGGGATGGTCTAGACAGTATTTGGTCCTGCCATGAGGGCAGGGGACTGGACTCGATGACCTCTCGAGGTCCCTTCCAGTCCTAGAGTCTATGAGAGGCTATGAGCCTGCCTGGGAACCCCATCAGATGAGCACGCACTGGGACTGAGAATGCCTCCCAGTGCTCTGCCAGTGGTTGGGTGGCTCCACGCTTCCTCTTACTATGGGCTGTCCCCAAAAAGCACCATACAGCTCTATTCGATGTAGGACGCTTCATACTCTCTAAAGGCTCAGTATCCCCACTTTAGAGGTCTCACCTAGGGATTCTTCCTCCCAACCCCAGAGAGAGACTTCCTCCTGGTTCAACCTTCCCCTACACATGCCCTCTGGCCTCTCTATATCACACCCACACCTCTCAACCCAGAAATAGTCTTCCTTCTCTCCCTTCCCAGCTTTAGTCTCACAAGATTCCTCCTCATATCCCATGTGTTCTCTCTTTCCCACCTCCCTTATCTTCGGAGCATCTCCTTCCCAGACTGTCACCTCTCACCCTGGGTTTGACCAGAGTGTCCCCTGATTTTTACTACCCATCATCTCCTCAGCTCAGCCCCTTCCCTAGGCTCTTTATCCTGGCAAGCCTTCCCTCTTCAAGCTTGGGTGTGTACTGGTTGCCTATGTTATCCATCTCTCTCCCCATCCATCTCCAGCAATACTTGCTATCCTCTCACTCAGGTGTGTGAGAGAGACAGTAGCTCTTCAAAAAACAAACAAAAAAACCCCACCCAACAACCCCAAACCCCACCTTCCACCCCAACAGCCAGGAGTCCTTGTGGCACCTTAGAGACTAACACATTTATTTGGCCATAAGCTTTTGTGGGCTAAAACCCACTTCATCAGATGCATGAAGTGGAGAATACAGGAACAGGTGTAAATACATGAAAGGATGGGAGTTGCCTTACCAAGTGTGAGGTCAGTCAGTCATTACAAAACCTAAATCTATTTTCCTCAATACTAATTTCCCCCTACTGTTACTCACATCTTCTTGTCAACTGTCTAAAATGGACCACTCTCTTTCCACTACAAAAGTTATCTTTCATCCCTTGGTATCCTACTGTTAAGTGACTTGTCTCATTAGACTGGCCTCATACTTGGTAAGGCAACTCCCATCCTTTCATGTACTCATACCTGCTCCTGTATTTTCCACTTCATGCGTCTGATCAAGTGGATTCTAGCCCATGAAAGCTTATGCCCAAATAAATTTAATATCTAAGGTGCCACAAGGACTCCTCGTTGTTTTTGCTGATACAGACTAACACGGACACCACTCTGAAAGCTATCATCATGCAAAGTAGATATTCACAGGCATTAGGTAGCAGCTGCCAGCAGGAGACAGTGGGGGAGTAGCTAGACTTCTGAAGGAAGGGGCTTTCTGTATGCAAAACTGAACCAGGAGGAGACGAGATTCCCATCCCAGAGGGTTTTCAGTTTCCTCCCCTGTGGAAGTCCAGGAAGGATTTTGCAGCACATTTTCAGAGTAAGATTCAGAGCTCAGAACTGCTGACAACTTCCATGAAAGGTTTTGCACTTGGGGCAGGAAATGGGCCTGATCGATGTGGTGCATACCAATGCCCCTAGTTGTAATCCACCATTGGGCCACAGTCTTGGGTCTTTGTTTGTCTTAAATTATTATTACAGACAGGGCTTATGTAACCCACTAGGTTAGTATGTGGCCGTGGTCCCATCCTGTGCCTAATCATCAGATGATGAGAGTCTGTTACAGCCCCAGCTAAGGAGCTATGCCTCTTTATCTCACATTTTGAGCTAGATCTTGGGTGTGGGTCATCTAAAAGATAGCCATCACACATACAATTATCAAACTTCTCCTAGAACAGCATGGAGCCATTGGGCAGGTAGCACTATCCTATCCTATCTGAGAGGCCCGGACATTTCAGAGCAGGGGTCAATTAAGGGTGTGCAGTGAGTGAGCACCCCAGAGGGAGAAGATCTGTGTTAAATATCTACGTTCAACCAGGACTGTTTCCCCATCCCCTCCCCCACAGAATATTTCAGGCCAGAGTCTGTCCACCTCCTGAGCAGCTGCTGCAGGAGAGGGGAAGTTAGATGGAGCTTGTGCCTTCCACAGTTGCTAAGCTGAACTGCAGCTCTTTCTCCTATTCTGTGGGAACTGCTTCTGCCTAGCACTGCTAGCCAGCCCAGAAGGGGCTTAGAGGGCTGGGAAGGAGGCAGATCCATGTCAGGCTCAGAAGGCAGTGCACTTCAGACGGGCAGTAGCCTGCCAGTGCTCTCAGTTTGCTTGCTAGAGAGTCAATGCCCCTAGGAGCTTCTTCTGCAGTGGCACAGCTCTACACCCGCTGCAGCTTCAAGGCACAACTGGACCTTCAACCTCAGGCTAGCCAAGAAGCACAATTCTCCAATTAATTTACAATTAAAATTGTATGTGTGAGATCTTGTTAGGACTCCCATAGACCACCAGACTTCTGTATATTTTACCTATTACCAGCCTGTAGAAAGATACCTGTTCACCTTCAGTAAAAGCCCAAAGGAACAAAAAGTAGAGTGTCCTATGCTGTGTGCACCTGCTAAGCAGGAAAGGGAATTTGAGCAATAAACTTTCAAAAATTCTTTCCTCCTTTGTGAGTCTTAACTGGTTCTTTCTATTGCGGCCATTCCCTCAAAGCCATGGAAATTCATGGACAATATCCCATGACATTGCAAGTCCAAGTCTCATTTGCACGTGTAATCCATGGTATCTGCGGTGTCACAGTGAGGAAATACCAAGAGGAATTCACAGGAGGAAAGACTTTGAAGTTAATTTATATCTGTGCCAAATACCACCCTTTATACAATCTGGTCACTGGTGCGTTTAAAACAGATTTCTGTGCTAACCCAAAATCAAATATGAACATTCAGTTTAACATTAATTGCCACCTTTTAGACACCAGAGAAAATAGAACTACTCCACTGAAATAAATGTACACATCTAAAACTCATGGGGCTGCAATTTATGGCTTTGTTGAGGAGACTGTTAACAGGAGAAAGAACCTTTAATAAGTTACAGAGAAAGATTACACATGACTTTTGACTCCTATTTGTAAAAGAAATTTGATTTGGTAGATCTGAGCAGCACAAACTGTACTGGTGAAAGTGAGGGGTTAGCTTCACTCATGGAAAGTTTTATTTTGAAAAGAACAGAAATATGGTAATACATTGAGTCAATAAAGACATCGCAAGGCTGAGAACTGGCAACTGGCAATGTTTTTCCCCTGTAAAATGTTGCCCGGGGGAATTTAAACTGCATAATTCAAAATGACATACCTCTAGACCTTAATTTTTCTTGAAAGAGGAAAAAGACATTATTTCCACAGAGTACATTTTTCCTCCCCTGAGTTGGCATAACCAGAAACAGAATTTCCTCAGAAAGAAAATATATCAAATATTTAAGATAAATATGAAAAGTTTTTTTAAGCAATCCATATGCTCTTGTGTAGCAGCCTATTATAAAGGAAGCTTCCTGCTTCCCCCAGAGATCTGAAAGCACCTGAGAGAAATTAAGTGGAAAACATATTGGTATTAGAAAATACTATCAAGTATCTTTGGAGAGCAATGCCAGGTTGCTCACTTTGCTTGAACCGGACCATTGCAAAATATTCCAAAGCTGCAGAAATGTTGCTCTCCCTTCTGTAGCTTTAATTATTAGTATGATGGCAGTGATGGTGCTGGAGACTTTCCAAATGTATAGGAGAAAGTCCCTGCCCTGCAAAGTTTAAACAAGCCAACTGCTCTGTGACTAGTCAGTTCAATGAAAGTCAGTCTCACTTTCCCTAAAGCAAGCAGTTTTGAGGCAGACTTAGCAGAACACCCCTAGAAAAGGGTCACCTCCACAGATGTCCCCCACCCCCAATCCAATCCACAGATGCCCCTCGAGGTGGCCAGGGAGGAGAGAACCAGGCGGAGAGCTGTTAGTGTAGGATTATTCTCCCCTCTGGAGGCAATGGATATCATGGATGGGATTGGTATTGATAGCAGCACTATCTTCTGCCCTAAAGCTTGTGTCCCCTTCAGTGAGATGCGGCTGGCCAATGGCACCATAACACCTAAAAGGAGCCCTTCTGAAAGGGAAGCCCCAGAAGAACAGCATAAAACAGAACGGTCTTCTGATACTCCTGTGGCTGTGGAGTCCTTTCCCAGCCAATACCCAGCACCTGTACAGTTGGAGGCGATGTCTCCTGCCTCTCATGTAACTAAGTCACTCCCCCCATGAGGAGGCAATTAGTTGTAAACTGCAATGGTCATCTCAGATGTTCCTGGCTTCTCTCTCCCTGTCAGTTTTTCCACAGGGGTGGGGGAAGTAGAAGTGAAATGGCCCTAAATTTGAAATGAAGGAACAGCAATGTTGCTGTTGGCTGGTCTGAGGAGATTCCTTCATGTCACACCCATGACCCTAATACCTTACGACAGCCCAGTCTATCATCAGCCAGAAACCAAGCATATCCTATTTGTATGCGGTTTTCATTTTTGCATGTTTCTGCTCTTTTGGGGTGCTTGCTAGAGAGTCAATGCCCCTTGTTCATTGAGATTCAAGCTTTGAGGGGGGGTTTAAAAAATATTTGGGAATCCTTTTGGAAGACAGATGCTTGAAATGTAAGATTATTACTGACCAGACTTAACACAGGCAGTCACACATGTTGCTAAATCAAACTGCTGCTGGGAATCGGCGAGCTTTCCGAGACTTGTTTCCAATGGAACATAATGCTGGAAAAGTTTACCTAAAAATTCACCATTAAACTCAATCCTAGAAGTAAAAGGCAGATACTGTATTAAATACAGTTGAAGTTGAGAGGAAGTGAGGGGGTGGAATAGGAGATATTTTGCCTTCACTAGCTAATGCCATTAGCATTCCAGCCGGAATGTTACCAGTACCATATCCTTTACAGGGTCTCAAAAACCAACATTTTTTTTAAGGATAACCATGACTGAAAATTAAAGCTCTTTGTGGGAATAAAGAAAGGACTTCAAAGTAATAGAAAATGCTAGATCTGGAAATTTGTTTTTCATGGAAGTAGAAATCTGTAGTTTTATATTCCAAAATGTAATGAGTAGAATTTGGTTTCTATACATGGAATTGTGCCCCCAAATTAACAAATTCCAGATTAAATGCCTATTCCAAAACAGAAGAGTGCTTTCTCCATCTGTAAAATGATAAGACAATAAATGACATTACACAGTCAATATGTACTGTTGTGATAACTGAGCCTAAAAGTTTACCCTAAGTTTAACTGTAAAAAGTATACAATCTTAGGTATTATAAGAGGCTACAATAACCTAAAACAAATGTTGTAGGTCAAGTTGCTTTCAATAATGAATGTTATAAACAGGCACAAGAAAACCAGACAGAAAGACTAAAAGTTAGTCCAAAGGAAAAAACAGACCTTGTTGATATGATTCAAGGACTATGCTGAAACCATGACCGGTTAAAAAAAACAACAAAAAAAAGTAGAACTGGTAATTCATGTACCAAAATAAGTGTGTTGGATATTAGGTATAATTGGTGGAAAAAATAGTGAGGGAATGGGCTATTTCACCCATCACTCCCTATTTCGGTCCTTAAAGAAACAAATTTAGGAAGGAAAAAACAGAAGAACAGACAGAGGCTACTGGAGAGAGTTTTACCATAACGGCTGCCACTATCTCCTGAGAACCTGGACCTTTTTTGTCCTAGTTCTACGGGTTTCCCTGACCAGACTGGAATAGAGAGAGGGACCCAGATGACATTGCCACGTCTACCAGCTCTGTCTGAATCCCAACCACCGCCTGGGATGAAATGGGATTGAACTTTAACAACAACAGCTCCAGAGCATCTCATCTAATGACTTCTCTTTTACCCCAAAAGGTCAGTTATCACCAATTTTGTTACCATCTAAGAGAGGTGGGGAGCTTCCTTCAAAAACTCTTTCTAGCTAAAGGAAAAGGGAAGAAGCGGTGTTGTTAAAATGGAAGCCTTTTTTGATGCTTTACATTTCAACTGCTTTAATTGTTTTTCGTTCTTTTCTGTATTGTTAAAAAAAGGGTCAAAGATATTTAATGGTGTGTTTGCCATGGTAAAAAATAAGCAGGTTGAGGTCTCTGTATACCAAACAAACTATTTAACACTCTTTAATGCTGGACAGTGACTGGGTTATTTGAACACTTTGGGCTCATTTATTTCATCTAAATTAATACAATACCCACTGTTGTTTTCTACTCTAGACAAGAAAATGTCCTCATCTGGATGGCACTGTACTTGTTAACTCAAAACAGTGACCATTTTACTGACTGATACTTAAGCAGTTCATGAACATTAACAGGAGATGTTAAGATTAGGAAACGAAAGCCACTATATAAAGGCTGATTTGTAATTTGACCATTCAGCTAATGGAGTTGCCTGACAAAAGACAGAAGTCTTGTGTCATGATCAGAAGGTTGTAAGAATTGGTCTAAGCCTGTTCTCTGGTGGTTGCCTTCCATGGGACTAGTTTTCCTTTAGATGCAGCTGCCACGGAAAAGAGAAGAGGTGGTTTTAGAAGTAGCTCTCATTGCACCAGCCCAGGAGGGGAAAGTTATGCATATTGCTTACCTAAGTCAGGGAGGGGAAAGGTCCCAATCCTTCCCCCTTTTAGTTTTAACAACTATTGTGCTAAGTGGATCAGTCCATTAAGGAATTTGAAGATAAGGATTGGAACTTTGAACTGAACTCAGGACTGATCAGCAGCCAAAATAAAGCACAGAATATTGGTTCTGTGTGTTCTTGTTGTTCCACTCCACTTAGCATAGGAGCTGGTGAAACTTCCAAAGTCTGTAGATGAGACTAGTTCAGACTAAAGTGGCAAGCGTATGGATCAGTGTGGTTAGGTCCATATCCCAGATAAGGAGGCATAGTCTCGAACTTCCAAGAGCTTTTGGACACTACTACTACCTGGTCTTCCTTGAATAAGTGAAGAGTCCCTTATGACTGCATGGTTCCACATTACTTTGATATTTGAAGGCAGAGATGCCTCAGAGGCCAAGGTGATATTTCTTGCCTGTTTCTCCAGATGCGTCCCCTTTTCCTGCCAGCATTCCATTTGCCTTATCCAGCTGGAGCTTGAAACAGTAATTTTTCATCTAGAGTGAAGTGTTCCTTTAGATCACGGAACAGCAGGGAGTCCAGTCTAGAAGAGAAGATGTTGAGCAAAATAGCTTTCTTCAGATCATGGAAGTAGTTTAAATACTAGAATCTGTTTGCTCCTGTAGGGCTTGTTCTGGCCAGGTGATTAGGATGCTTATGGGTTCTGAATAAGTCTGACCAGAAATCAAGTCTGTTTTGGAAAAAAAATTGACATTTCAAAATTTGTTCTGATGCAGAACAAAAACGAGACCTTTTGAAATGTCACAAAAAGGCGTGACAGACCAACCCACTACAGAAGTGCCAATAGCCAGGTGATTAGGGAACAACTCACCTGGGATGCGGAAGACTCACATTCAAGACCCTGCTCCTAGTTAGGTAGAGCAGGGACTTGAATCTCCCACATCTGCAGGTGAGTCCCCTCATCACTGGGGTGGTGCAGGGTGACATGTTATTTTGACTAGAAATCCCATCTTGGACCCAAGATGCCTTCAACAAGACTTTTGTGAAAATTGCACAAAAAAATGTATCTAAGTTTTGGTTTTGATGGTACATGATTTTAACTGAAAAAAGTTTCACCAATTTCCCCCCCGCCACCCCTTGCAGTTCCTACAGCCCTCAACTTCCACCAGCTTCAGCCTCTCACAGGAGGGCTCAGTATGTTGCATGATCTAGCCTCCAACTCTTACCCTTTAATAAAGGGCTATCAAAAACGCTCTTCTCAGGGTAATGTTTCTCCTGCATTTATAACAGGAGTTTCTAACCTTCCGAGTTGAAGCTTTGAGCTTTATGTGGAATTTCAGGATGGGCTCTTTCTCTTGCATGAGATGGAATTCTTTTCATGGCAAGTTTTGTCTCCTTTAAATGTTCCAGAAAAATATCAGCATATCCTGCAGTGCCCAAACAATGTGTATTTAAAATCCACCTTAATCTTCTTATGGCACTGATGAAAAATCAAGTGCTGCTGGAAAGTGGTGGCATTTTTTATCAGCTTGCCAAGAGCTAGCAAAGTCTTTGTTGGCCAAAGTAATCCAGGCACCCTCTTGCTTGCTGAGATGGTGGAAAAGAGACGTATAATTATCCCAATCTAGCATGGTTTCTTCCTGGCCAATCCCTAATCTGATTTTGCTACCATTAGTCTGGGCTCCCAGTCTGATTTGGCAGCTTCTCATGAGGTAATCTTCTCCTAGTCTATGTCCCCTCAGGTGGCTTTGGTTTATTTTCTCCTATCTGCAGTGGCTCACCTCACAGAGTGCTGATTAAAAGGAAAGAGTATCTTCTCTTCTCATGGCAAAGTACTCCAGAGAAGGGAGTTCCTTATGCTGTTTTAGACCTGAAGGACTTGAGAAGCTACAAGAACTCTGGGCGCTATAGCAATTAGAATAGGCAACAACAAATTCACCCCAAAAAGGGAAGATTAAACAACATTTACACATTGTTACAGTTGAAATAACACTGAAGCTAACACAGCAACCACTTCAATGATCCATACATGGGAATTAGTTTTAACAGCCATTCTGCTAAGTGAATCAGTCCAATATGGGCACTGAAGACAAGGACTGGAACGTTGAGCTGAACCCAAGATCGATCAGCAGCCAAAGCAGAGTGTTGGTTCTGGTTCTGTGTGTTCTTGTTGATCTGCTCCACTCAGGACAGGGGCTGTTGAAATGTCTATACTGTATGGATGACCTCTGATCATTCCATGAAGCTCTTTCTTTGCCAAGCAAAGCATGACCCCCAAGTCCTGATTAACTCCCTTAGTCAGAGACTGGACCAGGCAGGCAGAATGATCTTAGCGCTAATCAGCTTCTAACCATGGCCCAGGATGTGCTGATGTTTCTGGGGGAAAAGCCAGTCCAGTGGCCCATGAAAGTGACTCGTCAGCCCTGGCAGCACTACTGCCTGGGTGCATTTGCATGGCTGAATGAAACTGATGTTGCACCAAATGTTTGACCTTTTAGGATGGCTGCATCGTTCATTTTCAGGATTTCTTTAATTTCCACTCCCTTCTCCCCTCGCTGGACAGCCTCCAAAAACAATCCTCCTGCAATGCTCTCCCATGTAAAACACAAAGAGCTCCTTTTACCAACCCGCTAGCTGTGCTGCGCAGAGCACAAAGAAATTCAACTAACAATGCAACTATGAACTATCCCATTAGAAGTCAGATTCGATGAAGGTTTTCTTTGATTCTGTCTTCAGATGTCCCTGCCACTCCTCCCCTTGTGGAGCCCCCTGAACGTCTCAGTTTCTGATCCTAGGTGATATTGATTATGCCAGTACTTGAAGCAAGGGCCAAGTGAACTATGACTGTCCCCGGGGTCTTTATAAAGACAAGTGAACACACCCAGCTGCACAGCTTAGCCCAAAACACTCTCCGCCAGTGTGAAGTCAATATAGCATACACTATTTAGTTCTCCTTTTAAAAATACTTCTGCTGCCTCTTTGAAAGTGTTTCTTTTAGATGTGATTTGTGCGTATTGGGCAAGTTCACACAAGGATCACACTCTACTTGGGGAGTTCTCACAATTGTAAAGGGAATACCGTAAATATCACAAATAATGGCAAAAACAGTAGCTGGCACGATTTTAAGGACATGCACTGAAATGCAAACTGGAATTTCTTATATATTCATACATGTAGTAGGCTACAATAATAGTCTTCAGATGGGTTGATTTCAGACCTCAATGAGATCTACAAAGCCATTCAAGTTTGAAACTACTGCACTGAATTTCTTTAAGATTTTGGATTCATAGATTCTAAGGCCCGAAGGGACCATTGTGCTTATCTAGTCTGACTTCCTGTTCCAGCTTCCCCATAATAATTGCTAGAGCATATCCTTTAGAAAAAAAATAACAACAGCCAATCCTGCTCTAAGAATTTCAAGGGTCAAGTGCATTAGTTAAACCTGCTCTCCAGAGAGTTAAGCCAGTTGCAGTCAGTGTGAGCTGCAGGCATCTAAACACTCAGAAAATCAGCTCCTAGTTTTGCAGGTTTTGCTCTGAAAAGTGACAACATAAAAGTGATGGCTGGAATTCTGAGGCGTGCCTCTTGGGTAAGGCAGAGCTAGCTAGGGGCTGTTCAGTTTACTGTGGTTCACACCTCTTTCATCCCCAGTTTATAGACTGCTCTGCAGTCACTACAAAGTCATATCCAGCACTTACCTGGTCTGGCACCCAGACGATCACCACCTGTTTTCCCTCTCAGCAGTCACCCACAGGCTTATAGGCTGATGTGCTGCTCTTATACAGGAGCTTCAGTGCTATACCACCAGGAAGTGACTTACCCCTCCAGCTCAGCTCTTCTGGAGTGAAGAGTCCAAAGGAAACATTGACACAGTTTAGCGCACCAGACTCTTGTCAGGCAATGCTTTTCCTCCAAGGTCTGCCCTCTTCCACAAGAGCCCTGCCCTTCCTGTGGGCACTAACCAATCCTTTCTTCCTTTTGATGACAGAGCTGGCTGTACCACCCTTCAAGGGGGCAGCACAGGCAGGAACCCTGGTGCCCCCGGCCTACCAGACACATCCCTCAGGCAGCAGATAAGGGAACCCCATACATGGTACAGGTTGCTATAAATATACTAACCAAGGGGCTGTGCCTTTATGATTATAGTTGAGCAAACAACATGGCACTAGCGAGACAGTGGTGGGAGCACTGAGTTGCCTTGGGTGTCATGAGGCAGGAAAACATCTAATTTAAGTGAAATACACCCACTTACTTCTACAGGTTTCTAGCCTTGGGGCCCTAACTAATTAAGCTGTCCTCATCATAGAGGTAACTGCCCAGACATTTCTTCCCAAGGCCCCTTCCTTTCCACCCAGGCCAGGCCCCCTCACGGCACTTTCCTGGCTAATCCTCCACTCTTTCGCACAGTTCCCCCTCGACCTTCCCTAGAGTCCTCTCTGAACCAGACAGGCTGCCCCTATAAACTCCCAGCAGGCCTGGCTCTTAGTCACATGCTCACCCTATCACATGACCTGTATACTCAGTCCCTTCACCTGGGAAGTTGGGCTAACTCTGGCACAGGTAAGACAGAGTCCCAACTCCCTTAAAGGGCCAGCTCACCCTGAGACAGGTCAACATCTACCAACAGTTATTGCACTTACTTCCTGATGTGAGCATGGTGGAAACTGCAATACTTTAGACACCAAACGGCAGTAACTGTGGTAAATGGGGACGTTGTAGCAGCCACCACAAGGTTAAGTTTTTGCAGAATGCTGCTCTCACGCACACAGGCTAAATCCTATTTTCCACAGGTGGTGAACGTTTTAAAAAGAGATCGTATTCTAACTGGATCCCACAATGAACAAGGAGGCAGCTGAGTTGTTTGAAGCTACCGATAATGTTGTTGTGCTTCTTTGAGAAAGCAGGCAGCACCATTTTGCAAATGCTGAGTTCTGGAAATATGTGGAGGCCATTGAGAGTGCTGTAATTTTGACAGCTATGTATTAGGGCCTCATTAGCCCAGCAGAAGGGGATTTGAGGCAGTGACATACATAGTATGGAGCTGGCAGTAGACAGCCATAGAAAATGGAAGTAAGAGAAGCAGAGGATCAAGGATGACCCCACAGTTGCTATGGAAGACAATGGCTAAGGTCCGTTACTATTTAAACAGTACATTTGTACTGGCATGGCGGACATCTCTAGTACAGCAATTGCATCGCCCTCTGCTTTCCAACCCCCTTCTTCCCCCCATGATTTTTTGGGACAGACTGTACAACAGGGGCCTACCCCTGGGACAGTGCAAACCCTCACACAGCTCCAAAGGCAGTTCTGCTCTGGCACACATGGGAGTGCATGCTCTGTACCATCTATTAGGATGGTGCAATCTGCTTTCCTCAGTAGGGAAGGGGCCAGGGTGAGGGCCAGCCTCTTCCCTGCCCTTTCGAGCTAGTTTGTACGCCTGGGAGTATCTGGGGGAGCAGTCACTGAGATCATCAAAGTGCAGAGAGTGCAAAGGGGTCTGGCCCCTGTGCTGTCCCCTCCCTTGCACACATGCAAAGCCCAAACCTATCTTGCCCTTAGGTCTGGTTTTCTTTATAAAGTAAGGCGAGTGCTAGTGTATTGTAACAACCTGTGAGCACTCATAACATATATTAAAAGTAGGCATGGTGCTCTATCTATCTCCCTTATGTCAAAATACTTTAAAAGAATAAAAGGGAAACAAATTAGGAATCCATTTGTAATTTAACTCAAAATTCATCCATTTTTATAATGGTGTCATGTGGGCAACAGCTGGGCTAGGAGCCCAGTAGCAGGTTTGGACATGTAACACCCTTCGAAAAAACCCTGTTAAATTAAAGCCTACTACTGTTTAAAAAGCTCCTAGCTGGTTTGAAGTCTACAGATGTGCAAACCTCAAGTCATTTTCCATTCACCTACTTCGATTGATTAAAGCCTGCAGGTTTGTCAGTGTTTTGTGAAGTGCTCTGATACTAACCAGAGCAAGTCACCCATAGGAAGCCTTGTTCTTGGACAGCTAGATACTGGAAAATAAGAGGGCACCTGCATTTTGTTCCTTCGCCAATACTGTCAATAATTATTTAAAAATTGTTATTTTTTATTATTGTCAATGGGATCAAAACAAATTTTACATCAAGGTCTTGGGAACAAAGGAAACCCCATTTCTAGAGGAAAAATATTAGTGACCTTGCCCTATTTGTAACCTAATAAAATATTTATATAGATTTTTTCCAGTGCACATGAAACAGGGTTTCTGTAGAGTATTAACTACCGGGAGAAAAAATATCTAAAGAAAACAAAAGAAAAAAAATCCCCAAACCTACCAGCCCTTACGCAATTTTATTTTTCATAAATAATTTCCAGTGTCGAACCAATTAACCACCAGGCTACATGGATTTGTGTGACCTGAACAAAGTTTGCATATTGCTAGATACAGTGAGCTGTTGGGTGGCAGCAGAGAACTGACTAGTGTTTTCACTACATTATTTTATAATAGAACTGTGTGGAAAAGGAAGTTCTCATTCATGAAGGATTTTGAGATTTCGAAATCTGTCTTCATTCTGAATTGTAACAAAAACTGAGAATTTTGAAATAGTTGGTGAAGGAGAATTATGAAAAAAAATCATTTTGGGTCAATCAAAACATTTTGTTTTGACAAAATCCTTTCACTTCTATTTGACCTTTTTTATATTATTATAGAATATGAAATAAAAAAATATTTAGAAAGACAAATTGTTTAAAAATGAAAAAGAAATCAAAATATTTTGTTCCAAAAATGTCAGAGTGAGCTGTCTTGATATTGACAGAACTATTTAGTTCTGAATTACTTCCAAAATGAAATTTGGGCAAAATTGACCTGATTTTGTGAAGTATTTAGAATTCAGCAGAACTGCAAATTCCAGCAGAAAACGGTTCTGTTGCAATTTCTCTGTGTTAGAGTGATGCAGTGTTTAAACTAATTAACAATGTGGATAAGGCCACAGTTCAGTAAGGTGTTTAAAGACCTGCCTAACTTCAAGCCCCATCGAAGTCAATGGGACTACTTTTGAGCTTAAAATTAGCAATGTGTTGGGGCTTCAGAGGAGGCCTATGCAGCCAAAGGGAAACAAACAAACAACTCCACTAAGTCTGAAGAGCCTGAGTCAACTGATTCAGGCTCATGGGACTCATGCTGCCAGGCTAAAACTAGCAGTGTAGATGTTTGCGCTCGGGCTGGAGCCTGGGGGCTCTGAAACTCAGTGGAGGATCTTGGAGCCTGTGATCCAGCTTGAGCCCAAATGTCTGCAGTGCTATCTGCAGCCCTGAAGCACAATCCTGAGTCAGTCTGTTGACCCGGGCTCTGAGAGTCGCTGCTGCAAGGATTTTTTGCTGTGTAGACATACCCTAAGACATCAGACTACAACTCCAGAGAGCCGGATTCTGTTCCTGGCTCTGACAGACTTCCTGTGTCACTTTTCAGGTGCATAGATACTACAGTGACGAGAGCCACAGACAAGCCTATAGTTAAAAATAATGAAAATATTTAATATTCACTGAAGAGTGATACAATTTAGGGGTCTGAGCACACCTATCTACATAGGTATGTAGCAAGATGTCATAATATTAAGGTATAGGCTACCTAAATCTGAACAGCAAGAACTTGCCCCAGTTGAATGTTATTACTGTCCCTAGGGACGCATCAATGAAAACAGAACATACGCCAGAACATCTTCAGGACCCAAACAATGATGCTATTGCTAAGACCTCAGTTTTCTCTTTGCTCAGAATCTATGTCTGTGCTTAACCCTGATTCAAATTTGTAATAAAAACCATCTCTGAATTTCCATGGGATTCAGTCAGTTCTAACTATGTGCCAATAGTTCACTTCCTCATCTTCTGTCGTATCAATCCCCAGAAAATCATTCCCCACACATTTAACACATACAGTTTTATATTACTGTACAAGAAGTCAATGGGAGCACTGTGCAGGCATCTGTGGGTAGAATCTAGACTTTAACATTGACACCCTTCCTGTATTTGCAGATGGTTATCATATCAATGCTATAGTGATTCTTCACTCCAGCTATACATACAGTGCCACACAGGGCCGGTGCAAGGATATTTTGCGCCCTAAGTGAAAATTCCATCTTGCGCCCTCCCCCCCCCCAAATCACATACATTATACACAATACACGGTCACAGAGTAACATGTTATAATTTAGAATTTATGTTTCCATGCTTTAAGTTTAGCAAATTTAGAAACAAGTTCCTCCAAGTCAATGTTGTGAGCAATGTCATGTTCTATTGACAAGGTAGATAGCCCAACAAGTCTTTGTTGCAACATTGATGTTCGCATATATGTTTTTATCAACTTGAGCTTCGAGAAGCTTTGCTCTCCACTGGCCACAGAAACTGGGAGAGTCAAGAGGATGCGAAGAGCAATAACTGTGTTAGGGACACTATCTGTCAGCTTATTTTCCCATATGAAGTTCAATACATCTTGGGGTGATGAACTCCTTTGGACTCGTCTTGCAAATAGCTTGCAATTCACTGCACAAGTCAAAGGCATCAATATCCTTGGATTCACCATGTTGCAAAGCTTTCTCCAGATTCAAGCAATGTTCCATAATTTGCTTTGGTGTTTTATTTTGCAAACTGTAAAGATCATATATGAAGCCAAATACTGAACTAATTTGCTGCATCAATGTGAATCTTTCTTCAACCGAATGTATTGCTGTGTCAATGACTGCAAAGTAAAAGTTCACTTTGAATTTTTCTTTCGGATCATAAATAGGTTCGTCATCTGCTTCATATGTGAACTGCTTCCTCTTCTTTCTAATACGGATTGGATCTGGTTCAAAAAGTGCCGGTACATCCAACTCGTCCGCAAGTTCACCTGCATCTACCAATGTTTTCTCAAAGGCTGCGTCACTTCTGCGGCCCACAAGAAACTTCTTGGTTTCTCCAAGTTGATTAATGGCATCACATATATCAAATTCTTTTGCCTGAAGTTGTTTGCTAGTTATGTTGATCTCAAACAATATGTCATACCACAAAACAAGAGAAACAAGAAACTTGAAACTAGAAATGGCTTTTGTAAGAGCCTTTGCATCAACTCGTGATGTATTGCCAGATGATCCTGTCAGAGTATTGTCTTCATAGATGTATACCAGAGCATCACAGATGTCACCAATGAAAGCAGGATGGAGTAGCTCCCCCCGCAGAAGACCTAAGACATGATGGCTGGATACATAAACAGACACCTGTCCCTCACAGGCACTACCTCATAACATGCCAATTGTGCTCAGGACAGAACATCACAGAGGAATATTATGCATTCAGTGGTCTCTACACTGGCCCAGCAACAGCATGACAACTAACCTAACCAGTCCATCCAACTTTTTTGACTGCTTCTTGGGCACTGGTGAGGGGTAGCGGTGCCAGACTGAGCCCGGTGATGGGTGCACTACAAATCTACAAACTGAGGCAAGGTGCTGGGCCTAGAGTCCTGCTGAGACTGCTGTCCTGCACCAAGTGGAGCACAGCCTCCATGAGGAGAGAACTCAAACAAATATCACGCTCCTTCTGCATGATTCCCCCAAGCACTTCTTCAGGCAGCTGCTATGGCGGTCACTCACAGGCTTAGGCCTGCCTGTTGCAGGCAAAACACAGCAGCAGGGCTTAAAACTCAGACAGGGCTGCCCAGAGGATTCAGGGGGCCTTGGGCAAAGCAAAATCGGGGGCCCCTTCCATAAAACATTTGCAATACTATAGTAACATGTATTAGGAAATGTAAAAAATAACTAGTGAAATACATTCAAAAATTAATTTGTAATAATTTGAAAATAAACTAAATACATTATTTAAAAACATTAAAAGCTGTAATGGTCTGTATCCATTTGCAATTACATAATGGGCAGATGATGGATGATTGTGATGGTTGGTATCAATGGGCTGTCGTTGCCTGGGGGTGGTGCTGTTTGTTGCCCACGGCTGGGTGGGAGCTGGGCTCTGAGTTCAGGGGTGCCCAGCTCACAGGGGCTGGGCTCAGGGATGTGGGGAGATAGGGTCAGGGGGGTGTCCAGCTCAGAGGGGCTGGGCTCAGAGCTGGGGGTCAGGGCTGTTGGGGGGGATGGGGTCAGGGGGTTTCCAGCTCAGAGGGACTGGGCTCGGAGCTAGGGGTCAGGTCTGTGGGGGGGATGGGGTCAGGGGAGTGCCTGGGGCCACTGGGGCAGCTCAGCTCTGCAGGCTGCTGTTCTCTCCAGCTGTCCAGGCACAAGGGGAGCAGGAGCAGGGACCAGCTAAGGACCAAGGGGGCAGGAGCACAGGCACCTGAGGCTGACCCATGGGGAGGCACTTGCTTACCTTGCCCAATTCATGAGCACTAGGGTCCTCTTTCTTCCTCCGCTCCACCAGACCACTGCTGAGGCTTTTTTCTTCTCCGTGCCCCTCACTGGGGCTGACGTGGAGGCTGAGCCAGGGGGCAGCTGTGGTTTTCCTCCAGAAGCGAAGCCCTGGTGTTGCGCCGCTGTCACAGGGCCCCTGCCACATGCCCTAAGCAGAGCTGAGCAGCTCTGCCCAGCCGCCGGCGCCCCTGCTGGACAATGAGAAAAATTGCAGAGGCTGGAGCCCCTGCTCTGGGAGGGAGAGGGATTCTGAGCCTCTACCTGCAGCTCAGGGATTCCCCTGGGTCAGCGCAGCCGCCGTCAGCCCAAACCTCTGGGCTGCCGCGCCGGCGCCCTGACCCCAGGGGCACCCTGGGCTGCCGGGCTGCCGCCCTGACCCCGGGGGCACCCCGGGCTGCCGGGCTGCTGCAGCGGCTCCCTGACCCGGGGGGCGCCCTGGGCTGCTGGGCTGCCAGGGGCTCCCTGACCCCGGGGGCGCCCTGGGCTGCCGCGCCGGCGCCCTGACCCTGGGGGTGCCCTGGGCTGCCGCGCCGGCGCCCTGACCCCGGAGGGCGCCCTGGGCTGCCGGGCTGCCGCGCCAGCGCCCTGACCCCGGAGGGCGCCCTGGGCTGCCGGGCTGCCGCGGCAGTGCACTGATCCCGGGGGCGCCCTGGGCTGCCAGCTGTAGGTAGCTGCTGCCGCGGGCAGCTCAGACTGCCTCTCCAGCAGCAGCGGCTGCAACCATTTAAAAATTTTTTTGAGGGCGCCGCTTTTTGGCGCCCTCAAATCTTGGCGCCCTAGGCAACCGCCTAGTTTGCCTAAATGGTTGCACCGGCCCTGGCGCCACATTTTAAAAAGTGGTCCCTCAATCTACACACACACACAGACACACACAAACACACACACACCCCAGTGGGAATTTCCTTGTGTAAATCACACCTGATTTGCACACATTATGTTTGTCTGGAAAAAATTATGTGCATAAAATTGTAAGTGCAAATTTAGAAGCTGGGTTGAGACCACTTTGAAAGTGTGGGTCATGATACTGCAAGTTCACATACAGGTAAATAGTCCAAATGACTTCAGTAGAACTTTTAATGACTGGTCAGGTCAGTACTGGTTTGCAGGACTGGCCTCCTCGTGGGCCACAATAGTTAGGTATTTTACCCTTTTTGCAATCTTATTGTAGGTCAGTCCACCAAACCCTAACTCCACTTTGTTGTTTCTCTCTAGATCTCCTCCAATCTTTGCTGTCATGTCAATACAGCCAAGTGACATGGGGAAATTGGGCCAGCTAGATTTATACTGTACTTCAGTACAGACAGGATTGTCTTGCAGTTACAGCACTGAACTGTGACTGGGCAAATTGGGTTAGATTCCTAATTCTGCTACAGACTTTGGGCAAGTCACTTAGCCCAGCTCCTCAAAGGTATTTAGGCAGCTATGGCAAATATCTTTAAGGATCTGGCCCTTCACCTCTCTATGCCTCAGTCGCCCATCTTTAAAATGAGAATAATACTTTGCTCCCATCCTTTGTCTTGTCTATTTAAATGGCAAACTCTTCTGAGTAGGGACTGTCTCAGTGTATGGCTGCACAGTGCCTAGCACAATGGAACCATAACCTTGTCTAGAACTTCTATATGTACAACCATAACACAAACACTAAATAACGATATTAATCCAAAGTCAGTAAATTTCCTCTGATAACCTGCTGGTACATGGAAAATACTAGACAGAAGTCCGCTGAATATTGCTTATTTTGTCATTTAGGAAAGTTCTCTTTAATTATTTTTTCTTGCTGAAAGAAAGTCAGAGAAGTGTGCCAGTTTTCCAAACATTCCTTGCTTGCAATCTGAAAATAGGTCTCCCCAGACGCACGGCATGCGGTGAATTCTCAGTCTCCTGTGCATGGCATTAAACACGCACCATGTTTCCAAAGAGAGTGCAAATTCTTAATTGTAACATACTTTTCCAAAGCACAAACTACCTCCTGGCTAATTTCTTACAGTGGCGTAGTTTATCACTATTCATATACAGCAGTCAGATCAGTGTCTGTTTCATTACCCTGCCGATTTCTCTGGTTAGTTCTCTAGCAGCAGGTGTCCAAAATACAGCTTTGTTTAGTTCTGTCAGTGTTTTAATAGACAGACTAGGCTGCCCTCTGCCCCATTTTTGAGTATTGGATCTTAAGGTGCACTAGAGGAAAACTTTCACCCTCTCCCTTCAATATATCTACAGACAGGAATTTTCAGTTTCTGTACAGTAAGAGAAAGAAAAAAGACGGTTACTCACCTTTGTAACTGTTGTTCTTCGAGATGTGTTGCTCACATCCATTCCAGTTAGGTGTGCGCGCCGCGCGTGCACGTTCGTCGGAAACTTTTTACCCTAGCAACTCCAGTGGGCCGGCAGGTCGCCCCCTGGAGTGGCGCCGCCATGGCGCCCAATATATATCCCTGCCGGCCCGCCCGCTCCTCAGTTCCTTCTTGCCGGTGACTCCGACAGTGGGGAAGGAGGGCGGGTGTGGAATGGATGTGAGCAACACATCTCGAAGAACAACAGTTACAAAGGTGAGTAACCGTCTTTTCTTCTTCGAGTGATTGCTCACATCCATTCCAGTTAGGTGAATCCCAAGCCATACCTAGGCGGTGGGGTCGGAGTGAGAAGTCGCGGCATGGAGCACTGCAGTTCCGAAGGCCGCATCCTCTCTTGACTGCTGGACCAGGGCGTAGTGGGAAGCAAAGGTGTGGACCGATGACCAGGTCGCTGCCCGACAGATTTCCTGGATGGGCACACGGGTGAGGAAAGCCAGCGACGACGCCTGCGCCCTGGTAGAATGCGCAGTCACACGGCCCGTAGGGACATGGGCCAAGTCATAGCAGGTCCTGATGCAGGACGTTATCCAACGGCGGGTCTCCTTCGGCCCTCGCCTCTGCCTCAGGAGCCAAAGCGGAGTCTTGTTGCTTGGACCCTTCCTCCCCATCCGGGGAGGGAGGGGGGCGAGACAACGAGGCTTCAGGTGCCCTGCGCTCCGCAGTCGCCGGCCTAGCAGGGAGCTGTTGGGGGCCCTGGGCCTGATGGTATGCCCAGGGTGTCCAGAATCCCCATTGTTGGGGGCCTTGGTCCTGCTGTGGCGGATCGCTGAACAGTGCCGCCTGCCGGTCGGTGCCCAGCGCATACCCGCTGTCCGTTTGTGAAGATACGGACGGCTGTCTAGAGGGCCATGGCGGGGCTGACCCTGGATGGTAAGGGTCTGCGCGGGTCGGCACGGAGGAACGTCTCGGTGCCGGGGACTGGTGCCGGGAGTCATATCGGTGCCGGGATCGGGACCGGGACCGGGTTCTGTCACGGTGCCGGGATCTGGACCGGTACCGGGCGCCGCTTCGGTGCCGGGATCGGGACCTGCCACCAGCTCGGTGCCGGGAGGTCGACCGGGACCGGGACCTGCCACCAGCTCGGTGCCGGGAGGTCGACCGGTGCGGCGAGTAACGTCGGGATCGGCTCCTGGAATCGCGGTGCCGGTATCGGCGGCTGGAGTCCGACCACGATCGTCTTGATGTCGACCGGCGCCGCGAGTGCGACCGGTACCGCTGAGGGGAGCGGTGCCGGGACTGCGAGCGGCGGCGGGATCTGGAGCGACCGTGGCATCGGGACCTGGATCGTGAACGTGAGTCCCGAGAGGGTGCCGACATCATAGGCTTGCCTCTGGACACGACCCGCACCGGAGGTACCGGGGGTGGCAGCTGAGTGGGCTCAGTCAGGGCTATGAGGTCCCGAGCCGAGGCGAAGGTCTCCGGTGTGGATGGGACCACTATCTCAACCCCAGATCTCATGGGGGAGCTCGGCGGCACCGGACTCGACGGACCCGCCGGGCCCGGAGTCGACGGTGCCGGCGGCGCCGCGGCCGATGTTGAGGCCGGGCGCTCCAGTCGGGTCTGCCTGGCCGGAGTAATAGACTTTGACGGCCTTGGCTCTGTCCCCGGTGCCAGAGAAGGTCGGTGCCGGGGAGTCTTCTCGGTGCCGGTACGATCCGGTGCCGGCGCTGAGATCACGGCCTGCGAAGCCGCCGGGTCAAGTGCCGCCTCCATAAGGAGAGTTCGGAGTCTTTGATCCCTCTCCTTCTTTGTCCTTGGCTTAAAAGCCTTGCAGATGCGGCACTTGTCGGATCTGCGCGATTCCCCCAGGCACTTCAGGCACGCGTCGTGGGGATTGCTGGTAGGCATGGGCTTCTTGCAGGCCGCACACTGCTTGAAGCCCGGCGAACCAGGCATGAGCCCGGTGGCGGGTGCCGGGAAGGGCTAAGCCCCCCGGCGAAGAACTATTTACAACTACTTAACTTAACTACTACTATCTACACTTAACAATCTAATTAACAATAGTACTAGAGATAAACGATAGATAACGAGGAGAGCTAGGGACGTGGAGGACAGCTATGCCGCGCTCCACAGTTCCAACGACCGACACGGCGGTAAGAAGGAACTGAGGAGCGGGCGGGCCGGCAGGGATATATATTGGGCGCCATGGCGGCGCCACTCCAGGGGGCGACCTGCCGGCCCACTGGAGTTGCTAGGGTAAAAAGTTTCCGACGAACGTGCACGCGCGGCGCGCACACCTAACTGGAATGGATGTGAGCAATCACTCGAAGAAGAATGCTCTTTTTTATGAAATAATCAATGGGGATTTCTATTTTGCTTCACTCATCGTAGGGGTCTCTATACCCAGAACTATGATCATGAGATATTATCCTCTCTCCCCCCTGTCATAAACAGATAGCTAAGGGTTAATGTTCTTTTACCTGTAAAGGGTTAACAAAGGGAACGAAACACCTGACCAGAGGACCAATCAGGAAACAAGACTTTTTCAAATCTGGGTGGAGGGAAGTTTGGGTGTGGGTCCTTTGTTCTTGGTCTGTTCTCTTTCTGGGCTCTGAGAGTGACCACAGGAATCTCCAGGCTTTCTAATCTTCTGTTTCCAAGTTGTAAGTACAAGGATAGTAAGACAATAGGTTTATATTGTTTTTTTGTATTTACATGTGTGTAGTTGCTGGAATGTGTTAAATTGTATTCTTTTTGGATAAGGCTGTTTATTCATTTTTTCCTTTAAGCAATTGACCCTGTATATTGTCATCTTGATACAGAGACCAATTTTATGTCCTTTTTCTTTCTTTTTATATAAAGCTTTCTTTTTAAGACCTGTTTGAGTGTTTTTCACTGGTTAAGGCTAAGAAACGAAGGGAGGGGGAAAATCTCTTTGTGTTAGATTTACTAAGCCTGACTTTGCATACCCTCTGGGAGAGGGGGGAGAGAGATTTGATCTCTCGGTACTTGTGTTTCAAGGACTTGAAGCAGGGAATCCCCTAGAGTACCCAGGGCGGGGAAATCTGGGAGGAGGTAAAGAAGGTGGAATCCCTTTGTTTAGATTCAAGGAGCTTGAATCTGTATATTTCTCCAGGAACCCAGGGAGGGAACACCTGGAGGGAAAGAGGGAGAAGGGAAGTGGGTTATTTCCCTTTGTGGTGAGACTCAGGGCATCTGAGTCTTGGGGGTTCCCCAGGGAAGGTTTTGGGGAGACCAGAGTGAGCCAGACACTGGAATTCTGGCTGGTGGCAGCGATATCAGATCCAAGCTGGTAATTAAGTTTGGAGGTTTTATGCTAGCTTCTCATGTTCTGAACTCTAAGGTTCAGATCTGAGTAGGACAGTTATGACACCCCCGGCCAACTTCAACAAAGAAATAAATTAAAAATAAGAGGCCTGGCCCTTGAAGTTTATCTGATCATCCACTGAACTTTTTTTTTAAAATTAAACTTCATCCCCAGATAGAAAACTCTCCTCCTCCATTTATTGTATTAATCCTGAACTAAATACAGTAGAATACCTGTGCAACTGTTCAAACATGTGCAAACACACAGAGTCTGTACCTGGCATCTGCATTACATTAGGCCAGCACCTGTGAATGGAAGTCAGCATTACATGAACTAAGAAAATAGTTGAAAAGGAAGACAAATTCCCATTTGCCTTTCATTCACAGGTTTTCAGGCCAGAAGGGACGATTAAATTATCAAGTCTGACTTCCTGTATAACACAAATCATAGTCACCCCTTTATTGAGCCCACTAATTTGTTTTTCGGTAATATATATCTTCCAGAAAGGCATCTAGTCTTCATTTGAAGACTTCAGGAGCCATTGCTTCTTGTTATGCCTTTCTTTGCTAAACTGAGGAGCCCTTTAGTGAAGATACTTTACACTTATTCAGTCATCTTCAATGTTAGTTTGGATACACTAAGCAGACTGAGCTTTTTCATCGTAAGGTATTGTCTCCAGCCCTCAAATCAGATCTGTCTCTCTTTTCTGCTCCCTCACCAATTATTAAACATTCTGATTAAGAAGTGAACACCAACTGGCCTCAGAATCAAAGCTGTAAACATAGGTAAAAATCACCTCCCTACGCCTACTCCCGTTTACACATCCAAGGATTGCATCGGCCCTTCTCGCCACAGCGGCTTTCTGGGACCTCATATGAAGCTGCAGTCTCAGATACAGTAACTGGCCATAAAACTGTAGGAATGGCAACGTGTACCAGTGTACAATGCTGTAGTTGTACCATAGTGATGATACATACATTAGGTATAATTGCTGGTGTGTCAGTGAAGCAGTAGTTAGTGGCTTGTAGCTGTAGTTAAATCGCTGGAGAGGTCTCAGGGCCACTGTAGTTAAAGGCTTGTCAGTGTTTCCATTATAAAGTCTGAGTCTCTGGGTGTTTCAGATTACATCAAGAAGAAAAACTCAGTATTTAATTTGCCAGCCAGGACACAAATAGCTTTAGAGTTAGTAAATTAGCCTTCTGAGCTATTTTTGAATATAAGAAACATTTTCCCAGTTATGGAAACTCTGGGAAGTTTCTGGGCATTTGTCTTACTAAAGACTAATTGACTCTGCTGAAAGACCAAGTGGAGGAGGGAATCTATGGCCTTTTTTCTTAGTTGGAAATGCCTAAAGAATATTTTTGTTGTTCGTTCCCTGCTTCATCAAGAATGTGAAGTCTTGTTTTGCTGGAGAGCTCCTGGGAGTTCCAGAGACCCGTAGGAAAGAGTGGTCTCAGCCCTTAATTGAAAAACCAGGATATAAAAATTTAACAAGGAGGCCTCTTCTCCAAACTTTTTGAAATGTTTATGAGTTAAATGATTGTTCACAAAAGCGAACAAAACTAGTTTAAATAAATCAATGGGTGGGGGAGAATAATGAAAAAAGAATAACTACATTCAAAATTGCAGGGAAACAATCTTCACACAAACTTTTTTCTTATTGTTTTAGTAAGAAATAATTTTCATACCCTTTTATTAGGAAACCCTTTTTCTAACGAAAGGATACACAGCATCACATTCCTTATCTTTCACTCAGAAATGTTTGGTTTTAAGTGAAAATTAGAATTACTAATCCAAACTTTGCTAGCAGTAGCTATTCCAGCACGTGCATGGTTACACTTCTTACTTGAATGCATTCAGCTTCGTGTCTAAGTCTCACCATGCACACAGAGCATGCTTGTACTGTTGTGACTTAATGCCATATTATGTCTCTCTCTTTACTGGTTGCACCTTAAATGCATACTTAAATGCGTACTTCTCAAAATATCCAGGTGACAGCCAATGTTAAGTGACCACACTGCATGCTCTTATTTCAGAAATACCATCATTTAGAGTCAATAGTCTAGGAATCAGATAAAGATATGGCAGGCCTCATCCCTGGGTACAAAAGGGCCAAACAGAGAGAAGAGTTGGTCAATTCAGTTCTGATGCATTACTAGTTTGGTGCAACTCTAGCTCCCTTTCAAGAATGGGAGTTAGTGTTACAAAGAAACGGGAAAAAAACCTTAAAAAAGCCAAAGGTAAATTAGCTGCACAGCTTACATTATCTTTGTAACTTCCAAGCAAAACTCCTAATCATGCACTAGCATAGGCCCCGGCACCAATTGTGTGTGCCTCTGAAATTGATAAATGGGCACAAGAACCCTTGCTAGCAAATTCCAATGTGGGATCCAGGTTTAAGGAAACACGCAACATATGCAGGGCTGAGATGAATATAATCAGTAAATAAAAACCACTTCTGTAAATGTTATATAGACCAAGGCCACCCGGCGTGGGGGAGGGGGAGCAGGGGGGCAGGGGGCAGCAAGTGGGGCAATTTGCCCCAGGCCATGGGCCCCAGAGGGGCCCTACGAACCACTCCAGATTTTCGGCGGCACTTCGGCGGTGGGTCCTTCAGTGCAGTGGAAGACTCGGAGCTAGTGAAGGACCCGCCACTGAAGTGCTGCTGAAGACCCGGCCCTGCCCCAGGCCCCCTGAATCCTCTGGGCGGCCCTGATATAGACGGCAGGTTCAAATGTCCTCTCACACACAGGGTATCTACAGGACTTGATCTGAACGTACATTCCTATTTTACATGAATTAGGAAGCTCCAAGACCCCTAATGGTTATACTCATCTGCAATATTCCATCTTGCTAAATACCAGTTGTCACTAAATTTGTGCAGGAACTAAACAGCCAGTGGGATTTTCAAAAGCATTCTGAGTCAGCTTGGCTCTGCTTCCACAAGAGTTAATGAAAGTTTTACAGAGGCAGCACTAGGGCAATACTAAGTGTTTTTGAAAAATCCCGTGCTTCATATCGACCATACAATAGGCCCTAGTCAAAGTGTACCTTAAAGTAAGACACCTAAGATGCCACACTGTATCAGGATCAGAGATGACAGACTATCATATTGCAATGGTTAACATTTGCCAGTACATGGCTTTGGGCAAGTTCATATATCCTTATGTTAAACTTTCTTTTCTGGTTTTCATTTACAGCATTTTCCCCCTTTCAGATCTGCAATACGGTATTTTATTCCTGCGATTTTAAGATTGTAGTATTTGTATATTCTGAGTCAAACTTTTAGGATATTATCAACTGTGTTAACTATCGTTGGAAGTACATACTTATTTAATTAATTATTGATTCTGTTACAACACAGTGCTCCACAAAGGTTTGGCCTTCCATATAATCTGCTGTATTTTGAAACTTACTGTTCATTCTCAATGAAAGCACAAAATAGATAAAGATATGAAAGCAAGTGTATACCATTACACTAACCAAAGCAGAAAATACAATTTAACTGGACTTTTAAAAACAACGTGGGAAGCTTTGTCTTCTGGATTGATGCAGTTTAAACAAATAGTTTAAAACTACAGTAGTTTCCCTCCTTCTCCTCACTCCCATATCACACTTCATCTTTTCTCCTAGTCCTGCTTGACCTTTCAGTGAAATTATATGGCCAAATTCACCTTGTTTCCAACTCTATTGATTTCAGTGTTACACCAGGGATGACTCTGGCCGTTTGTAAAAGAGTTAGATGCCGCCTGAGCTCCCCCTGGTGGGGAAAGTTGGCTCTGCAGCACCCTGGTTCACTTTCCTCTCTTGGACTCCTTGATCACTCACAAAAAGCTTTTCTCTCTGCTCCATAAGATCCTTTCTTAGAGTCTGGCTTTATTGGCATAAAGTTCAAAATAAACAGAAAAGACTCTTCCCCCAACCTTATGCTGGGCAAAACCGCTCCTCCCTGAGGTACTGTCTTAGGATCTTCCCAGCAAGAATCTCACTCCCAGGCCTACCTGCATGGAAACTTGTCTGACATCTCAGTGTCTGCTTTGTTTTAGCAAAAAGCAACGAAGAGTCCTGTGGCACCTTCTAGACTAACAGCTGTATTGGAGCATAAGCTTCTGTGGGTGAATTCCCACTTCATCAGATGCATGACTCTTTGTTGCTTTTTACAGATCCAGACTAACATGGCTACCCCTCTGATATTTGTTTTAGCAGACAACTCCCAGCCCTTCCTACCTAGAGCAACTCACCTGGGGTCTCAGGGCCTTTGTTCCACAAGCTGCCCTCACTCATTCTCCGCAGTCTCACTACATCTTCCTCTGGCTCCGGCTTCCAGGCCCCAACTCTTCCACCTGGTCAAGGGTTTCCTGCAGGAGCCTCAGATCACTACAGCCTCCTCTGGCTTTTTGTAGGGTGTCTGCACTGCAGCCTCTTCATGTTTCCAGGCACACAGATATACCCAGCCTTCCCTATTGTCCACATTATATTAGGAAACATGCAAGATCCCAAGCTAGCTAGCTCATCTGACAATGTAGGTATGCTCCTGGATGAGTGATTCAACCTTGTACCTGCCCATTTTGCAGAATGGATGCATCAATAGAGACCAGCTGTCTCTATCAGCCCCCATCAAGAGGCTGTTAACGAAGCACAGGTGCACTAGACCAGTTTCCTCTTAAAAGGCTCAGTCCACTCTATGACACCCATTAGCAATGAATTTCTGACAATCACATCCCATACTCATGTCATTATTTATGACATACTGGACTATGGCATCATAAACAGAGAACCATGATTTCACTGCAGGATAAAGTAGGGGATAGAGCTGATTGGAATATTTTAGACAGAGTGAAATTTCATCACAATAAGGTATTTTGTTGAAGTTAAAATATTTGACGGAGATATAGCAGTTTTGACAAGGTGTTGGTTGGGAAGGTTTTTGAGGTCTAGGGCTCTCAGGAAACTTCTGACCAGGGTGTGAGAGAGAACCTGAGCTTTTCAATCAGAAAACAGACATTTTGACAATTCTCTTTCATTCAGACATTTGAAAGGGTTTGGTTTTGTTCCAATGCAAAAGGAAAGCAAATTTCAAAATCTCAAAAATGGTCATGAAACAAAATTGTCATCTTCTGGGCAGCTCTGGTAAGGGAGGCAGGTTGGTGATGGAGGGCTTGCTCCCTTTAGAGAGAAAAACCCATGGGACGAATCTTGGAGGGGAGAAAATGCTGTGAGTTTTGCCCACTGGAGGATTGCCTCCCTTTTCCCCCTCATTAGAAATGACTGTTCCATCCCTTTTCACAGGGTGTGTGAATTATTTTATAGATTTCCGTTGAAATTTCGAAGGGACAGTGTGTTTCATTTTGGGTCATTGATTCCCATGAATCCCTGACACTGCAAGGAGCAATAGCTGGGAGATGAAGCTAGATAGAAATACAGGCACAAGTTTTTAGTACTAAGGGTATTAATAATTGGGAATGTAGCTACGTATAAGATTAATTCTCCATCACTTAGTCTTTACTCATAAAATTGGCGCCTAGTTCAACCACCAGACATGGATAAATTCAGGAACTAGTGGGTGAAATTCTATGCCCAGTGTTATGCAGGAGGTCAGACTGGATCAGGGTTTCTCACAACAAAAATTTTGGTGACCTCAGAGTGTGGCCACCAATTCTTGCTGGTGGGCACTCTGACAAATTTTCCTAAAATACTTAATTAACTTTAGGAAAAATAAATAAATATGCACATATACATGTCCAAACCATTGTAATTTAATTATGTAGGGTTTTTGTTTGTTTGTTTGTTTTTTTCAGACTCAATAATAAAAATAATGTACAGGTTTATTTTGGTGCCCCTGGCCCCCACAGCCTCCCCCGGGTTTCCCATCGCCCCCTGGGTCCTGCTGCTTCTCCCCCCAAATTACCCTGCGCTTCCTTCCATGGCCTTGCACCCCAGGCTCATCCCGCTCCTTGACTCTTGATCACAGCGCCTGGTAAGGTCCACCCTGCTGAAGAGTGGTGTGGAGGGGTGTGTGTTTATGAAGCCTGGAGCCCACCATCGGAGCCCTGCAGCTGAAGCTGGGGTGGGGTGGGGTGGAAGAGAGGAGGAGGGAACTGAAGCCTGTCCCTGGCTGCAGCAGGGAGAGGCTGCTGGTTTACCCCCTCCCCATCTCTGCCCAAGAGGCTGTTGTTGGCGCAGGAAAAACCCCTGGTGGCCTCATGCAGCCACAGAGGCCACATTTGAGAAATGCTGGACTAGATGATCATAATGGTGCCTTCTGGCCTTATAGTCTATGAAGTTCAATATGTCATGCTAAACATAATCTAGACAGTGTTCAGAGGCAAAGTGTCATTCTGCTTTTGTACAACCAGATTTTTACTCAGTTTTCAGCCATATTTACTATTTCTGTATTTGGAGGCGTTTAAAGAATAATAAATTTGAACGTACTGCATGTCGTACTTCATTATACCAAGAGATCTATTGTTAAGGAACTTTATGGAAGATGTTCAGTGCATTAATAAGCTTTCTGTTGAAGACTGTGTTAACCGCTTAAATACCAGGAAAGAATTATTTGAACACGGAGTGAAAAATGTTGGTTTTTCCACAAAATGTTATTTTCTGGAGACTTCCAGAGGAAAAGTGCTAAATGGCACAATCCTCTGCTGGGATAGTACAGCTCTGCAACACATTCAACCCAGGGCTGTGTGCAAATCACACAGTGTAGCCCAGGGTGTCACAAATTATTGATAAGTAAAAATCTAAATGGAATCTGATATCCAGGCTCATCAAAGGGAAAGCATTTTTAAATAACATTACACCACAACAAAAGCATTCCCAGTAAAGTATCTGGCATTGGTGAATTGTTACAATTCATGCCGATTTCTCAGAGTGCAAGTTACTGAAGATAACATCTGAGAAGTGAAAACAAAACTTGAGTGCACCTGTGAAAAAACAGATTCCATTAGCAGCTCCCTTATGAACTTCTATTCTGCTGGTTTGAACTTCTGGCAGTGATATTTTCTGATGATATGAGTAATGATGAAATGACAAACAAATTAAACCAACAGAGTCTCCATTTCATTTACAAAGCTCCTTTCCCATTATTTACCATTGCAAAGGAAACACAAGACCAAAACATCTGGTCCTGTAGCTGGGCTTCCAGCCAAGGCTTTAAAGTCTGCCACTGAGCTAAAACAACAGTCGCCTAATCTCAGCATTGTCCTTAGCCCTTTTACTGTTCATCCTCCAAAGCTAGACCGAAGAAAGAAAACTTCTCTCAATGTCTTTTCTTCAGATGCGGTGCATGATACTGTAGCTGCATTCTGAGGAGGGGGCTGTGGCAGCTTGCTCACAAACCCACCACTTCCTAAAGGCAATGAAGACTCAAGCTCGGGAATAGAGGTGTTCCCATAGCATACCTCACCGCACACGGCTTTTTACACATATACAGTTCTGTGCTTGCACAACACCATAGGAGTCACCAGTGCGAAGTCACAATTGATTTTGAAACGTCTGAAACTGTGAGCCCAGAGGAGAAAGAGTATGTGGAAAAGCCCAGAGCTTTCCCCACTGACTTGCATTAAATTATCTCGAAACTTTCAAGCTTAGGAAGCTTTTTTTCTTAAAACTGGTATCCCAAAAGCTATCAACTCTTCTGCTTCAGGGTTTTAGCCAATATCTGACTATTAGGGATTAGGGAGACTTTCATGAGAGGCAGATTAACCCTCATTGACCTACTATGGGGTTGGATACAGTCAGAGAAAGGATATTGAATTGTATGGACCACTGGTTTTGATGCAGTCTGATAATTCCTATGTAGTAAAGACAGCATAAAAGGGAGAGCCTGCTCACTGGGGGTGAGAGAGTATCACAGAGTAGAAGTGCCGGGGTATAAGGACTTTCTTACTCCCCTGCTCAGATTGTGACTCCAGCAGCAGGGATCTCCCTCGTCTCAGGAAGATGCTTTTACCACTGAGCTGGCTTTCATGGATTGCAGTCTAAAGTGCCCATCTCTCTCCAGCCCTTGTACAGAGAGCCGAGGCGCCTCGCTCGCCCATCTCTCTCCAGCCCTTGTACAGAGAGCCGAGGCGCCTCGCTCACCCATCTCTCCCCAGCCCTTGTGTGGGGAGCCGAGGCGCCTCCCTTGCCCATCTCTCCCCAGCCCTTGTACGGAGAGTGAGGCGCCTTGCTCACCCATCTCTTCCCAGCCCTTGTACAGAGAGCCGAGGTGCCTTGTTTGCCCATCTCTCCCCAGCCATTGTGCGGAGAGCCGAGGTGCCTTGCTCGCCCATCTCTCCCCAGCCCTTGTACAGAGAGCCGAAGTGCCTTGCTCGCCCATCTCTCCCCAGCCTTTGTGTGGAGAGCCGAGGCGCCTCGCTCGCCCATCTCTCCCCAGCCTTTGTGCGGAGAGCCGAGGTGCTTCCCTTGCCCATCTGTCCCCAGCTTTTGTACAGAGAGCCGAGGTGCCTCCCTTGCCCATCTGTCCCCAGCCCTTGTACAGAGAGCCGAGGCGCCTCATTTGCCCATCTCTCTCCAGCCCTTGTACAGAGAGTCGAGGCACCTCCCTCGCCCATCTCTCTGCGGCCCTTGTGCGAAGAGCCGAGGTGCCTCGCTTGCCCATCTCTCCCCAGCCTTTGTGCGAAGAGCCGAGGCACCTCGCTCGCCCATCTCTCCCCAGCCCTTGTACAGAGAGCCAAGGCACCTCACTTGCACATCTTTCCCTAGCCTTTGTGCGGAGAGCCGAGGCCCCTCGCTTGCCCATCTCTCCCCAGCGCTTGTGTGGAGAGCCGAGGTGCCTCGCTTGCCCATCTCTCCCCAGCCCTTGTACAAAGAGCGAGGCACCTTGCTCACCCATCTCTCCCCAGCCCTTGTGCGGAGAGCTGAGGCACCTCACTCAGGCTTTGTTCATTGCTTGTTGTTCCTGTGATTTTTCTAGATGCCCAAAAGTTAGGCATTGCAATGCTCAGCATTGCATCACCTAAGTTCCTTTGTGACTCTAGCCCTTACAGTCTACCTGTAAAATAACACATAGGAGAAGCACAAGGTTATGACTACTGTAATATGCAGCAGTCACAGCACACCATTATTCAGTGTTCTGTGCTTATCACAGCATATGTGGGTTTAAAGGACAGTTTTGAAAATGGATAATGTAGTGGTCTTGCAGATTTTTTTTTAACACGGAGCCATTTCCATGCATAAGGGGTAGCCCAGATGACAGCACAAAGTTCCAAGGAGTGACCCAGGAAGGTGTCTACTAACTTGTGAGAGTTGAATGGATTGTGGGGCAAGATGATTTGCACTAGGGTTTAGCTTTTTATACTCAAAGCTGTTTTCCTAACTGAGCATGCCTGTATTTTCCCACCCTCCAGATTCCACAGCATCTGGAGAAGAACCCAGCAGTGGCTCCTCTGAAAGCAATTCAGTGTTTAAACCATGAATTTTCTGGGAAGAACTCTCCGCTACATACTAGAAGGTCCTGCCACCCTGTTTCATGCACCCACACCACACCTGGGTTCTCATGATCAGTTGTGTCTCAGGCAACAACAGCCTAAAATGATGGAGGAACTGTGGGGAAGAGAGGTGGTTTCTTTTTTCATTAAAGAAAATACACAGCTCCCTGTGAGAGGCAGTGATAGCAATGAAATTGCTGTTTAAGTGCCAGTAGCAATTACATTATTAAATAGTTTGTGTGTGATCACTCTGAAAGGCATTTGTATTGTTCCTGATCAAAAGAATGACATTCTGATTTCAACACTCTCTTTTAAACAGCTATTACTGCTCTGAATGCTGGGGAATATTTCTTAAATTAGGCATGCCACAGCAGATGCGGTAATCTCAGGCTCTGCTATGCTCACCTGCAAGCCATTTTGTGTAACTTCTTAGCAGACAATCGGAAGTACCTTTGTCCCCCCCAAGACTCAGAGCTGACAAAATGAAGCCAAACACCTTGATAAGCTCAATGAAAGCTCTTTTCTTCTTCAAATAGAGAAAACCCAGGCAGGCCCTTTAAGAAAAGAAAGAGAAAAAAAAGACCTTGGAATGGGAAATGCGTCTCATAGGCAGAAAATGCATTAGAGGCCTTTGTGTTGGTCTTTGGATGACAATGCTTAAAACGCTAAACTTGGCCTTTTCAAGAGCAGCCCCAGACTGCCAGGTCTATTCTAAATAAGCCACATTTATGAGGCCAGTATAGCCAAAAGAAACACACTTCAGAAAAGCAGAAAATGTGTAAGCCAGTTCCCAGCACAAAAAAAGAAAATCTCTATTACAAAGCTACTAGTATTCAGCCTCTGTATAAACACCATTATCAAAGACATATCGGTCTAAAAAAACAGTATGAAAAGGCAATAATGCTAGCCAGTTATTTATACATGTTTCCATTCTTCTCAAAAGGAAAAACCACAAAGGTTCCCTTCGCTGGCTGTGGAAACATTTGATAAAGAGACGTTTGAGATGCTCAGCAGCGGGACATACAGTTACTATTAATATATTAGCTTACTAAAAAGGTTTTTGTTTTTTTTCCAAAGAAAGATCGTATGTGTTCTTCTGCTTCCTGCTCACAAGGGGCAAACGTCTCTCCATGCAGACCTCCAGCCTACAGTATATTGTGGTTTTTCTAATGCAGAGATTTAATTTGTTTTACTTGGCCTTTTCCTTTCAGGGATATAAATCCTAGTCCATCCTGAAGTTGCCCTTTAAAAAAAAAGTCATAACTGAAGGCTCAGGGCTGTATACAGGAAAAGATCTTGGCCCAGATTTTAACCTGCCCATCACAAAGGCACTCTTTGCTATCAGGCTATTGTCAGCATAACTTAAATAGACAAAAAGAAAATCTTTGTTTGAAATCTTATAAAGAAAGAAAAGCCCAGAAGGGAACATATTATTCTTTGTGGGAAGAAAGTCCAAATCCTGTCCAAACTCCTTTTGTTTTGATCAGCGATACAGTTACATTGCTGCCGGGGAATGCAGAGAAAACATCCACGCTGTCCAGTTTTCTTGGATAAGAGTTTCACCTGTTTCCCTGGCACTGTAAATAATTACGTCATGCTCTCAGTTTGGCCTGCTAATTCCCAAAAGGCAAAATTCGTGCTGCTTCCTTATGGGAGGTCTAAATTAGACAAGCTATTTTATCAAGTTCCCAACTCACCAGGAGTCTCAGGGTAGGCCTCCACTGAGACAAAGAACTGTAGCACAGGCATGGCTGGCCTGGCTCAGCTGACTCCAGCTAGCAGGGCTCAGGCTGCTTGGCTGTAAAATTGTAGTGACCCCCAGCAACCCTCCCCTCGTACGGGGTCCTAGAACCTGGGCCCCAGGCCGAGCCTGAACATCTTCATTGCAATTTTATAGCTGTGCAGCTCAAGCCTGGGGTTGCTGAGCCAGGGAGCCGTGGGTCTTTCATTGCAGTGTAGATAGATTCTCCACCATGACAGGTGAGGTATAAGTGTGTGTAGGGCCCAAGCTTGTCCATCATTTCCTACTACAGCCTCTAGCCTGGAGAGGTCACTTTGTATTACTCATCCTCACCCAACCCCACTGCTAGTCAGTATACGGGGAGCCCTGTGTTCAGTAAATCACTGAAACCTGAGACTCTCTGCTTCAGTAAGAATAGAGCTGCGAGAGTCCCCAGGATGAAAGGTCTCCAAGGATAGGGAAAGGAATTAAAGGAAGGAAAACACTGGAAATCCTCAGAATCCCCCTCCCCACCCCATCTATAAGGGCACCACATAGTGTCGATGTGGTGTTATAACCACCAGGAACTTGACGGAGACTGCAAACTCATTACATACATAGTGCCTGCTCCAAAGCCTATTAAGTCAATGGTGGTCTTTCCAATGACTTCAAGGGGCTTAGAGAGAAGCACCAGAGCTCTGGTTAAAGGCAACAAGAAGTAAAGTTCCATTTCTTTTATGTATGTGCTATTTCGCTTTGGAAACTTGCATATGGTTCGTGTGGTGTGATCTACAGTATGCTACTGGTAACATTCTGGTTTTCTATAAAGGTAGGATTTCCATTCGTGTGTTCCTGTAAATATGGGCACTGAATAGTTGTCACAGGGAAATACAGTATCTGCTAATATTCAGAAATACCCATCTTTTATATTCTCTGTTTGCACAGCACCTAGCACAGTGAGGTCCTTGTCTATGACTGGGCTCCTAGGCTCTATGAAAATACTAAGACTCAGAAACAGAACAATAGCTGCACATTTTCTCTGCTGGGGAAACTGGCCCCCTGAAGGACCTTGTTGTAGTCGTTTTTACCCAGCAGCCACAGAACTCAGCACAAATACTCTTGCAGTAGAAAAAGAATGGGTGGGTGGAATTCACTTCAGCCTCATAAATCCAGCTGCATGACAGTGTGTGTTATTGGTAGGGCAAAATCTAACCCCAGCTGGGACAGGGGTGCATTGAAACCACCTTCTTCCTCCCACTATTACTACTCCAGTCTATGGGCTGAAACAATAGCTGCAGTCCCTCTTCAATGCTTACCAGATGGTGAGGCTAGGCCTATTGGAACCATGTTATCTCAGATCCTCTGTCTACCCGCAGTACAACTTTCCAACCCAACCTACATGGGATCAATGCAGAGATCCCCTCCAAAGCATGCCAGGGGTTTGGAGCCTTCTTGTATAGCCAATCTGCTGACACTTCCCTGCCATCCTGACCCCAACACTCATAGAGAAAGAGTCTCACCTTAATGTTTCAAAGGGTTTTGAACAGGCCCTTTAGACCAACATAAAATACTTGGATAATATTGTGACTGGTGCAACATACATACCTAAATAGAGAGAGAAATAATGATAGTGACATATTTAATTCTGGGCAGCTAGACAAATCTGTCTTTAATGTACAAATCCTTTGCTATGGATGTTGTCACACCACCAAATTACTTGTAGTATAATGACTAACTAATTGCTGGAGCACCACACGATGGTGATGTTTGCCCTTTTATCACACTGAGGTATCTCTTGTTGTGAAGGGGCTTGAAGACCCCAGGTCGGCATTATACACAAGACAGTTGGTCACACAAGCAAAACCCTCAGATTAAATCTGATCTCAAGGGCAAAGCTACAATTATTAGTACTCCTGTTTATAAGCCAGCTGCTCTAATCTTTTCCTTACAACTTTCCTCCCCCATCTGTTATCCAGCAAGGCAGGGACGTTGGGAGATACTGTGCAGATGGCTTTAGGGCAACCTACATTTTACACTAAGCAGCATTCTAGCCTACTATATATTTCATGGTGACATAACAGTGACTTGCCCCCTTTTTCTAACCCATTCTGTCTACTGCTAAAAAGCGTAGTGTTTTCTGCTCTGAAATCCACAAGAAAGCATCTTTCTCTGCCTCCTCCTCTCAACTCTGGATGCCCTTGTGATGAAGGGTGCAACATTTAGTTCTAGTGCCAGAAGATTAAACTTTTGTCCTCTGGGTTTGATACTTGGACGGAATCACACAAGGAAATGAGCGCTAAGTGGCCACTGCATGCCAGGCTGTATTGAAAGATCCTGCTGGTAATATATGCCAAGAGAGTAAACAAGGGGATATTTGGGGCTTGTGCACTGGGGAGCATTACATTTTCCTAAAACAAAGCTTCCCCATAAGGCTTGACTCTTTAGAGAAGTGAGGCAATTCATGGCAATTTAAAAAAAACAACCCACATATAGCATCCTTCTATTCAGTGGGAAGGAAAAGGCAGGCAAGCAATAGCGGCAAGAGGCCCACAGGTGATATGAAACAGATTAACGGATGTGTCTGCAATGCAGTAGGGGAGTTCAAAAAGACAGCACAATGTTGGACTGCATTCACACAGACGTATCACGGAGCAGGGACACAATAGGACCGTACGGGATATTCACCTAGGGCTGGTCTACACTAGGGGAGGGGATCGATCTAAGATACGCAACTTCAGCTACGTGAATAATGTAGCTGAAGTCGAAGTATCTTAGATCGAATTACCGACCGTCCTCACAGCGCGAGATCGATGTCCGCGGCTCCCCCGGTTGACTCCGCTACCGCCGTTCGTGTTGGTGGAGTTCCGGAGTCGACAGGAGCTCGTTCGGGGATCGATATATCGCGTCTAGAAGAGACGCGATATATCAATCCCCGAGAAATCGATTGCTACCCGCCGATACGGCAGGTAGTGAAGACGTAGCCCTAGATTCTAGGAGTGAAATCCTGGCCATTGAAGGCAATGACACTTTGCCATTGATTCAGTGAGGACAGAATTTCACACCAGATGTCACCAGAAGTTGAGGTTTGTTATCCATCAGAATCAATCCCACGCTTGGAAAAAAGATCCCTGTCCTGGCCCTACAGAGTTTAGGCCTATTGGACAGCCCCCAGGTTTTCCCTTACTATTCACAATGTAAGGTTCCCCACCATATGCTACCTGGGTAAAGCACTAGGAAATATACCCCTGTGAACAATCCTGTACAGGCTGGTAGATGGACTACATGGCCTCACAGGTCAGGCTAGCTGCAAAACAACAAGACTGTTTCATCAAAAAGTTCAAGGTTTTGAAGTTTGTCTTGATTCCGATGTGGAATGCGAATGATACTTTTCAAAAAATGTAATGAAAAAAATTGCTTGTATAGTGCAGTGCCAGGGCATTTGGGAGAGCCAGGTTCAGGTTTCTGCTCTGCTTGGTTCAGGTCAGGGACTTGAACTATCCTCCAGACTTTTCTGTGTGTTCTCAGGCCAGAAATTCCCACCCTGGACCTCAGATACCTTCCCAAAGTTTTGTCAAAACAAATGCGTTTCCACAAAACATTTTGGTTTCAATGGAAGAAAGTTTTGTCCGGGAGAGGTTTGTAGGAGTGAGGCAACAACTGACATAAATCATTAGAATATCACAAGAAAGCCCGTTCACCTGAGATTTCTAGACCAATTTAGCAGACCTTAAGATTCCAGTAATGTCTGAATTGAAATCTTAAAGGGGCACTCGCCTCAATAATCTCTATATTGTGAGATGTACTTATCACCCGAACAAACTGTGTAACCAAAGTTCAGTTAACTTATTGCTGTAAAAGAAATAACCATGTGCCTTGTGTTAAAAAAAATCACAGCAAACTCCCTTGCCTCTCTATTATGGTTATGGGTATATGTAGAGCATCTTCACATCTGTGCACTAGCTTGGAAAGCCAGTGACTGATAACCATAGGTACCAGACTGATGGATGCTATAAGACAGAAGTGTAAACCTCAGCATATCAGTTTAACTTCTTTCTGACTGATAAGTGGAACAGCCAAACTGCAGAACACATAAGCCTATGAGAGAGCACATTGTTGTCCAGTTCACATATAGCCAGTCAGAGGCATGCACTAATTGCTGAGTGGGTAAAAATAGTGATTGTTGAATACTGTAGTGATTAGTCTTTTCAAAGGCAAAGCACCATGGAAATTCATAAGGCACTCAGATGTTCTTGGAAGAATGCCTTGAGGTTTGCTCTGAAGTAGGGATGTAAATCCACCTGCTTTTTGAAGTGCCCTTTGTAAATTGGATTTATTTTTCTAGGGAGCCATTGTTACGCTCTGCGTAGGAAGCTCTGAGAATAAAGCCCTTGGTATTTCTTACCTCAAAGCTTTCAGCAGCACACTCCGTCAAAGTCAATATTTTTAATTTGGTAATTTAGTACCATTGGTAGGTATGATGCCTTACAGATACACAGTCAGATTTTTTCCTTTAATTACACCCCAGCAATCTCCTTGAAGTCAGGGCTCTACATGTGTGACTGGAAGGAGTTTTTGACCCACATATTTTTAGGCATGTACCCATGTTACATATATTCACTAATGAAAAGAGAGATCTTCCCCCCAGTTTCTGAGATGCCTAACAAGTTGAGTCCAGTCTAATTTGCAAAGGGTGGTCATCATTCAAATGTTATTCACTCACATGTTGTGATTTAAGATATCTGTTGTAAGGCGAGAGAAAGGATGGTCGTGTGGTTTAAGTATTGGACTGGGACTGAGAATTCCTGCTTCTGCTATAAGTTTTCTTTAGCAAGTCACTCTGTGCTTCAGTTCTGCATCTGTAAAATAAGGTTAATATTCCTTCCTTTGTCTCTTGTCTATATAGATTTCAGACTGTTTATCTAGGTGTTAAGATTCTCTCTTACTGTGAGTTTGTGGAGTGCTCAGCCCAAAGGGGTCCAGATTAGAAATGAGTGAATAATGGATTTTTTTCAGTTTGGGGGGTCAAACTGAAAAATCTGAAAAAAAATTCAGTTGGATTTGAACGGAAACTATTTTTTTCAAAATTTATGAAAAATTGAGTTTTTTCATTTCATTTTGGCCAATTTGAGATGTTTTCAGACTTTTTAAATTGACCAAATATAAAAATAAAGTGCCATTTCAAAATGAAAATTCAAAACAAAATATTTCAAAATAAAAAAACAACATAAAATGTTTTTAAATAGTTGAAAGAAAATGTTTCAACTTTCTCAAGGGGTTGAGGGTTTGTTGTTGTTTTTTGGACAAAACTCTTCATTGACCTCAGGTTGAGTTTGAAAACAGTATCAGAGTCCTGAAGAGTACTTTTTTTTGTCAATTTCCCCCCCAAAAAAACAAGCTATTTGCCGAAATTTTTTTGCCCAGCTCTTATTCTTATCTCAGTTTGGGCTTCTAGGCCCTACTACAATGTAAATATTGAATAAATAATCGCACTATCATTTTGCTGAATACAGTCCAATTTCTAGTCTGAACTTCTCTCCTTAATGCATGGAATTCACACATCACCCCTAACTGAGATCAGAATGGGCTCTGGTTCCCCATAAAGGTCATTTTAGATTATCTAATTTTTTAGCTCGCTGTTAGAGAAGATATTTCATTCTCTTTCTAACGGTGCAGCCTTTATCCACCAAGAAATAAAGATCACCAATGTGCGAGCAGATTTCATATTCTATGAAACAATACACTAAGACGGAATCATGACAGCTAATCCTTACCATGCACAAGTCTTAGTACAAGGAATGTCAGATTCTGAGGATATTGAACAATTACAAAAAATTGTTGGCAATGACACTTTTTGTTTTGAATGAGTGAAATGCTAATTCCTTGTAATAGAACTACCTGTCACACGCTGCCAATCAGGAATTAAATTCATGTTCCTCCTTCGAGCTTGTACTTATTTGGTAACATGGAAAATAGTATTTACATGTCTGGCAATTTAGCTGCAATGTTAATGAAGTGGGGAGAGGGAGCATGAAATGGGGAGGGAAGAGGGATGGAATGCAAGAGACATGACAAATTTTAAAATCTCATCATGAACGGCTACAAAACCATCTACCAGGCTGCTGAGGTGATGCGTTTCTAAATGTAAGTAGATTTTTTTAAAAACTCCATTTAACTATGGAGAAGGCTATAGTGATCTACCACAGGCACAAGAAACAGAGTGAAAGATTGATTCACTCAGCCTCTTCTCTCTGATGTACTTTGTGCTGAGAATCCTGTCCCTGTCATTTGTTCCTGTACAAAGTGGATCTAAAGGGCTACCAGTTCAGACAATCCATGGTAGAAGCATACCTTCCCTGCACACCCCTGAGTATGCCTCAGATCTTCATTGAAAAGCTTTTTGATTCATGAGTGAGTGAAATACCATTGGAAGTGGCCCTTGTAGTGATTCTCTCTAAGGAAAACACATATGGAGGAGGCAGCAGCACTTTGCCAGGTTTGGGACCACTACTCAAAAGAGATTTTTCTTCCTGTACCTTCCCCTCATATTATCAGAAGGCCACATTTATCCTTCAGAACAATTTTAATATGTCTTGTCTTAAAACTGCACGTTAGACACTTAAAGCGTGAGAACCAGGATATTACAGTTTCCACTTCTGTAAGATGTCCTTGGAAACACTTCACAGCTTTGGTGCTAAGAGCAAGAGGTTTTAGGCCCCAATTCAGCAGGTACTCTAGGCTGGTACCTATGAGCAGTCCTGTTTAAACTGAATTGAGGTCTTCCATTGCAGATAGAGATGAGTAAGAAGCCTTGGGAAATTAAGAAGTGTTTTGTAGGGTATCTATGTCCAAAATCTTTAAATTCCATAAAAATAGACCCATTACTCTGAATCCAGCCTTCTGACAGAACGCACATATTGTAGAAGGGGCACATTAACACAAGGTTGGGGTACTACTTGAAGGAAGCCATGACCTTTTCTCTTGAAATCTATTCGTTGCTAGAATTTAGTAGAAATATTTTAAACTGAAAAGAAAAGGAAAAAAAGCGCCTAGCTGCTGAGGCACTACTTGCAGACGTTCCAAGAAACCTCAACCCCCCAAAATAAAATAAATACGTTAAATGAAATAGATGATATGTTAAGATCTGAGACGCAGTTTGTTAATCAGGAAGTTAGGAGCAGGAGAGAGTAATTTGCTCTTTCCCTAAGACTATTAGAACACTGGAGGTGTTGCATGGAGGTTGTTTGCATGGAGGTTGTTGCATGGAGGCTGTGCATGGAGGTTGTTTGGAGGTATTATTTGGGGCTAAAACTCCTGTACCGTGTGGGAGGAAGTCTATGGATTTTCTTTAACACAACCCTCACCCACCCACAATCCTAGTGAAAGTATATGGGAATTTGCTTTCAATTCATATAAATTAATGACCAGACTAGCTAAGCATGACCTCAGTGGCATCCAGGAGCCTGATAAAAGGTTGCAGAATTACTTGGTGACAGGTTTAACAGAACCCAGCCTTAGATAGTAGCTTAGGGAAAATGAGAATACGCTCTTTTCTGAAGGTAAGAAGGAGACATTATGTAGGTAAAGGGAGAAAAGCTCAAAAGTGAATTTCTGGCTTTGTGAGTGGTTCATCTGAGACTGTGGCTTATTATAAGATGGCTGCACTGGGAGTGAGAGAGACTTGTGAAATGAAAAAGCAGAAGACTAGGTGGGCAGTGACTGGGTAAATTTGAAGTGATGTTTGTCAAAAATTGGAGAAGTTAAGAGGAGGATGTGGGAATGAAAAAAAGTATGGAATGTTTCCCAAATATTAATAAGGGCCACATTGTCCTCTGATTTGCATTCCCAGGGTTTCATTCTCTTCTAACTTACACCAGTTTAAATCAGGTGTAACTCCACTGAAGTCAGTGAGAGAAGTGCAAGGAGAATCAGGTCTCTAAGCTTTTACCCCCTGTGTATCTCTAATGCATATACTGCACTTGATCTGTGCATGGAACTTTCATGGTTGCTCTCTAATAACAGAAATGCAGAAAATACAGGAAACAGCTTCAATGCAGTTTAGAGAGAATTTTGCCCTAAAGATTTATGTAGCCAGACTAAGTCTTTATATTTTCTTGTAACAGACCAAGTTAGGGCAAGATTTTTAAAGGTATTTAGGTGCATAACACCCCTCAGTAATGAATATGGTGGCAACTAGTGTTAGGTCTAGTCTTATTAAATAGCTTCACAAATCCTTGAAGAAGACCTAAACAAATTTGCAAATTTGAGTGGTGGGGAGTAAAGAGATTGCTAATGAAGAGTAAAGCTAGCTTGTCCCAAGATTTCCAATCATTCTTCCTCTTCCTGCTGGATACTGTTTGACAAAACTCTGTCATGGTGCCGCATTTCAATGGTTTCAATTCTATCTGGAACCTGGCAGTGCAAAAGATTTTCAAAAGTAAAATGTAAGAGAGAGAGAGGAAAAGAAAACAAACAAACAAAACAATGCTGTGGCCTTCCAGAAAGTTTAGGTTTGATTTGGGTTGAAGGTTTTTGGGAGGGCAGTAGGCAAGGGTGGGCGGGGTGATCAGGCCTGGGTCACTAAACCATCCTGTCCTGCTGATTGAACATTGGTCATGTCACAACAAACGCATTGTTCAGGGTTTCTGTAACCCTGGAGAAGAGAAGATATATAGCACCCAGACGCTATGGGAAGAATGTAGCCTAATCAGCATCAGACAGATTAGAGACAACAATAAAAAATGAGTTCACTAAGGCAGATCTGTAAGACTGTCTCTGAAGCTGGGAGAACCAGACTAGCTCCTCTGCAACCTATTGGTGCTCTGCCAGGTGATTCCTTAGACAGCAAGCCACCACTTTTGTTGACCGGTGACCCAGTGAATAGAAGTGACTAAGGGCCACTCCCTAACTGTGGCAGAAACTCATGCTTCAAGCTATTCATGGGCCAGCAATGGAAATTAATAGTTCATTGTTTACATCAGTGAACAAAATAAAATGTGACTTCTTTTCTTCCTCTGGAAGAAACTAAGAACATAAGGATGGCCAAATTGGGTCAGACCAAAGGTCCATCTGTATCAGTGTCCTACCTTCTGGCCAGTTCTAGATGCTTCAGAGTAAATGAACAGAAGATGGCAATTATTGAGGGATCCGTGCCATCATCCAGTCCCAGCTTGTGGCAATCAGAGGCATAGGGAGACCCAGAGCATGAGGTTGAATCCCTGACCATTGTGGCTAATAGCCACTGATGGACCTATCCTCATGAACTTGTCTAATTCTTTTTTGAACCCAGTTACACTCTTGGCCTTCACAACATCCTGTGGCAAGGAATTCCACACGTTGACTGCATTGTGTGAAGAATATTTCGTTCTGTTTGTTTTAAACCTGCTGCATATTAATTTCACTGGAGGAAATTTTCTGTGTTAACTATCCCCTTCCTAATGGTTCCCAACATTGTTAGCTTTTTTGACTGCTGCTGCACATTGAGTGGATATTTTCAGAGAACTATCCACAATTACTCCAAGAGGTCTTTCTTGAGTGGTAGCAGCTAATTTAGATCCCACCATTTTGTATGTACAGTTGGGATTATGTTCTCCAAAGTGCATTACTTTGCATTTATCAACATTGAATTTAATCTGCAATTTTTTTGCCCAGTCACCCAGTTTTGTGAGTTCTCTGTGTAACTGTTCGCAGTCAGCTTTGGACTTAACTATCTTAAGTAATTTTGTATCATCTGCAAACTTTGCCACCTCAAAGTTTACCCCTTTTTTTATAGATCATTTATGAATATATTGAACAACACTGGTCCCAGTACAGATCTTGGGGCACCCTGTCATTTACCCGTCTCCACTATTCCTACCCTTTTAACTACACATCTACCCTGATATAATGCGACCCAATATAACATGAATTCGGATATAACGAGGTAAAGCAGCGCTCCGGGGGAGGGGAGAGGAAAGGGGGTTTCACACTCCGGTGGATCAAAGCAAGTTCGATATAATGCGGTTTCACCTATAACACGTTAAGATTTTTTGGCTCCCGAGGACAGCGTTATATCGGGGTAGAGGTGTAGTTACTGATCCATGAGAGGATCTTCCTTCTTATCCCATGATGGCCTACTTTGCTTAACAACCTTTGATGAGGGACTTTGTTAAATATTCTCTGTAAGTCCAACTACACTATATCCACTGGATCACCCTTGTTCACATGTTTGTTGATCCCCTTAAAGAATTCTAGTATACTGATAAGGCATGATTCCCCATTACAAAAGCCATGTTGACTCTTTGCCATCATGTCATTTTCATATGTGCCCCTGATAATTCTGTTCGTTGCTATATTTTCAACAAATTTACCTGGTTCTGAAGTTAGGCGTACCAGCCTGTAATTGTCAGGATCGCCTCTGGAACCTTTTTAAAAAATTGGTGTCACATTAGCTATCTGGCACTTATCTGGTACAGCGGCTGATTTAAGCAATATGTTACAGAATACAATTAGTAGTTCTGCAATTTCACATTTTCTTTTTAGTAGTTCTGCAATTTCCTTCACTTGGGTGAATGACATCTGGTCATGTTGACTTATAACTGTTTAATTTATCATTTGAGTTAATTGGGGCCATTTAAACCAGCCAAAACAAACTTCACGTTCAAAAAGTCTTGTCTGGTCTCACAGAGTTTTGATTTTTTCCCTTGGTGTTTTAGATAAGTTGAGAGAGAAAAAACAAATGTTGCCTCTCTGTCCGCAGCTCTCCCACACACAATGGGAATGGTATTACAGCTCTGACATATCCTGGAGGGCAGTATAAAAAGCTTCATTCTCCTCTTTATCTCAGTGTAGGACATCATTACCCAGCGAAATACAATACCTCTACACTTACACCTGAAACACAATCTACCCCCTCCTTTCTCTCTCCACCTTTTACTTGGAGCTGCTATTCCCTTGCTCCTTTATGTAGGATATTACTTTCACCGTCTACAGCAGGGAAGACATCAGCTGTTATCTTCTAGCTGATAAAGATCTTTACTTGCTCCTGATGGATTGGAATTGAAGAAAAAATTCCTTCTATGGAAGATATGAATAGCAGAGCAAGAACACTGTGAGTAGCCCCAATCTAGATAAAGCTATCTATCTCAACATCAGGAAACATGAGTGTGATAGTCTCTGAGACTTTTTGATCACCTGTCAGCAGTCTACGTTTGTCTATGTTTTTTCTCCAGTGAAAATATGTAATTATCACCTGTGCCACATCTTTTCTGCTCTAAGATTTGATGTCAGCTTTAAGTGCAGGCTTGGGGCAGAATTGTGGATAATAAAGATGAAGATCTATTAATCCTGAAAACCCAGCTGTATTCCACAATGTTTTCTCTTATGAGCTCTTTCCTCTCCTTTCAGTAGGCCTAATCTTGCCAGGTGCCCAGAGCCCCTGGCATGATGCTGTGCCTCCCCACATCCACTGACACTGGTGGGAGTTAAGGGCACTCACTCAGCATCTGTCAGAAGGCACTCTACACCTTGTATAATCAGGCCCCTTAATAGACCAAATCTGACTAAGTGCTCAGAGGTATGGGGCATGGAAGTGATGGGAGTTATGGGTACTTGGCAGATGCTCAGCTTTGCCTCATGGGAATAAAGGGCCTAATTCAGGACCCCATTCAAGGAAGCACTTAAGTATATTCTTAACTTTAAGCATGGACTTAAGCCCCATTGACTTTACAATTATTATGTGTATTGTGGTTGTGCCTCCCTGCATTTGAATGAGACATGGGTTCTCCTATTTCTCCACAATATAGTCCCCATTTTAGCAGAGAGATTGCCAATGGGAGACCTGATGTCCATAAATCTGACCCAGACCATCTTCCCCCGCATCTCTGTGGCAACAACAGCAATTATGTATGCAGAAAAGTAGCATTAGGAAAATATTTAATATATTTTTTTATCTATTCTCCTATGTGCTTTAGCAGCTGCACATCAGGCTGAGAGTTAACTCCATGAGATCAGCCATCACTGAGGACCACCAGCAAGGACGAAGCGTTGAGAACCACAAGGATAAGTCACTGCACTATTGTCCCAGCAGCTGTTGAGCAAATACACACAGATAGATGGACAAGTTCACTTTGGCAGATCTCTGTGCATCCATCTGCTGATAAAGACTGATGTCTACAGAGTTTGAATTTTGGGGGAACATAGCGAGGGGGTAATATTTCCCATGGAAATATTCTGAAGAAGTGGCTTCCCCTGACAAATGAGCTTAGTTCATGCAGACTCAATTGGCTTCACACAACTCACCACATGCAGAGAGCACCTAGGTGTTGGTGAGCACACTGAGGCCAAGCAGAGACCTCTTGGAAAACTTGACTGCGAGCCTATAAAACACTCCTCAGCTGCAGCATTCATCATGGTTGTACTGGGCAGCATTTGGTGTTTTTCTAAAAGATACTCCTGAGACCTAAGCAGTTCTCCATGCTGTGGCTTTGTTGGCTGTCACTCTGGCTGATCTTGATCACTGAGCAGCCTCCTTTTGCTGACAATCTGTTGGCTGACTATAGTTGCAGTGATGGGTGATGTGTAACATTAAGCAACCCCATTGCTGCTGCTCTGATGGCCACCACAGTTGACATCAGCCTGTTACTGCCAGAGCAGTTATAGGGATGAAAGCATATTACAATCTGGATTGCATTGTAATAGACTAAGGGATATAGCTTTCGCAAATCAGACCGCAGCACGCTGACAGCTGAGCAATCACTCTGGTGGTGATTTTCTGGGTGCTGCCAGGGTGACAAGCAGCCAGAGCAGCAACCACTCTGTTGCCCAAGCTACACTGTGTGAAAAGCATGAAAATGCACTGTGTGAAAAGCATGAAAACTAACAAGGAAGCACTGTCTAGAGTCAGCAGCGAAAAAGCACTTCTCAAACAAAAACTCCCATCAATACAATAAGGGCTTGATTTGCTGCCCCAAGCCTCCACTTGTGCGTGCACAAAATTCAATGTATACCTATATGTTTCCACACATTACAGGTGCAAACACGTGAACAATTCCAGCCTCTACACAGAAACATAGGACTAACCACTGTAATAGAGTTAGATATTTCTGAGGGTACAAATGGTCTATGTAATCTGCAGTGATCTGTCTAGGGTGACCAGACAGCAAGTGTTAAAAATTAGGATGGATGTGGGGGGTAATAGGAGCCTATATAAGAAAAAGACCCAAAAATCAGGACTGTCCCTATAAAATTGTGACATCTGGTCACTCCAGGTCTATCTCATCTGCTGTCCTACCTGCCTCTGAAACTGCCCCGTACCAGGTGCTTTAGAAGAAGAGACAAGAAACTCTGTGAACAATTGTGGAATCACCTGCTCATACAGGAAGTTTTGCCCTATTCCCAGTTATTCGGTGCTTGATTTATTCCCTGAAGTTTTTATTCCTCATATTACGTTAGGTAAGATTTTAAAATAACTGGACATGTTCTCATTACGGATTAAGTGGACAATCCTTATGGCAGTGAGTTCCACAGGCTAATTCTACATCACGTAAAAACAATTTCCTGTGTAGCAATTTGAAAATGGCTGCCTTTCAATTTCACTGAATGGCCCCTTGTTACTGTGTTATGCCTGTGTGCTAGAATTTGGATGCACTAGACCCAGTTATCCTAATTGTTATGGCTGCACATGCAAGATTTACACTTGTGCATTCAGGCCTTGGAACTGTTCAAGGAGCTTGGCTGAAAACTTGGCTCTGCAACAATACAAGATTTGGCTCTTACCATGATTTAATTCTATAGAATCTTCTTTATATTTTCCTTTAGTTCTTCTGTCCCTGTCCCCTTCTCTCCTTTCCTTCGTCTCTCCCCCTCCCCTAGTCACGCTTTGGCTGGCCCTCTAAGGGTAGCTGGGCTCAGACATACCTGATTAGCTACAGGCACCACTCCCATCCACTCCTGATCAGCTGGATGGTTTCTTTCCAAGGGCTGAGAAAACTCAGTTTGAGGTTGGAAGCAGAGGCAGGCTGGCTCCCACTCCTGTGGAAGGCCCTGAAGCAGGGTCAGGGAGGAGCCTGGGAGTCAGAGCTCTATCCCAGAGCCAGAGGGAGTGAGACTGTGAGAGGGATTCAAGGGAAGCCGCTGAGGAGTCAGTCTGTCCCAGAGTGGAGAGACTTAAAGGGAGCCCAGAAAGTGGGCTGAAGAGGAGCCCAGCTGGGGATGTGTAATAACTGACTTACAAAATTACCCTAATTATAAACTTAACTAGAAGTATGAGCACAAGTTCATACGATGTCACAACAACTTATAACAAATGTTGATGGGGAAAAGGTGCAAAAGGAAGACACACTGGATTAGCACAAACAAGAGGGCCTACTGATATAACTCAAGGACTGTGTTCAGATCCTGCCTGGTAAACAAGGAAACAGGGGGACCACAAATCCGTGAACCAAACTTGGTGTGTTGGAAATTAGGGCTAACTGGCACACAAAATGAGCAGGCGGGCTATTCCACTCACCACTCCCTTTTGGGTCCTTAAAAGAAAATACTTTTTAATGGGAGGGAGAGGAAATCAAGAAGTTGCAGTCTGCCAACAACCACTGCTGCGTGCTTTACCATCATGGCTGCCACCCCCACCATCTCCTAGGACCCGGGATCTACCATAACCCAGTGGGCCTTCATTATCCTCATCCCGAGATATGTCCTGACCAGATTGGGCCACCATAACCACCTACTTTGGCTAAATCCCAACCACCACCCTACTCTGCTCCCATATGTCCTTTTCCTTCCCCAACTTATTTCTTCTCTTGCCTATCTCCATCCCTCTATCTAATAAGAGTCTAGCTTAACTGGCCAAGACTACATTTTGCAATAGTGCTATAAGCTCGTGACCAGAGAGGCAGCTAAAAAAGCAATGCCCTCAACAGCCTGATAATAGTACAAATTTGTCAGGTCTCAGAGTGTGTTCCATGCTTGCATTTCTCCAGTTGTGGGGTCTCAGGTAAGTCCTTGTCTCCAGGTGAAAGTAACTTAAAGGATTTACTGGTATACCAGAGTCCTGAGTGGGGGTGTGGCCTCAACTGGAAGAGGCGGGGCCTCAACCAGAAGAGGCAGGACCTTTCAAGATTTAAAGGTCCTGGGGCTCCAGCTGTGGCTGGAAGCTCCAGGGCCTTTAAATCACCCAGCAGCTATCAGCTGCAGAGGCGGCTGGGAGCCCCGGGGCTCAGGGGCAAATTAAAGGGCCTGGGGCTCTGGTTGCCATGGAGCTCTGGGCCCTTTAAATCCCCACCCAAGCCCAGCTGCTGGAGCTCCGGCAGGGATTTAAAGGGCCCGGGGCTCCCTTCAGTGGCTGGAGCCCTGGGCCCTTTAAATCACCACCATGGAAGCCGGTCCAGTCCGTACCGGCTTACTTTCACCTTTGCCTTGCCTACACTACAGGTTACTTTGGTATAACTTGCGTTGCTCAGGAGTGTGAATAATCTACACCTCATGAGCGATGTAATTATACCGACCTAAGCACTGGTGTAGACAGCGCTATGTTGGTTGGAGAGCTTCTCCTGCCAACATAGCTGCTTCCTCTTGCAGAGACAGGAATTAAGATGATGGGTGAGCTCACAAGAGTGTGTCCATCACAAGCGCCACAGCAGCAGGTCTGCATTGGCGCAGCTGCGCCTCTATAAGTAGTGTCATATAGATGTAGCCTGAGAGTCAACACCAGAGCCGGAAGCCACATTTTCAGCTTTGCTATTCTTCCCTCACCCAGCGTGTGTGCTGGTCTTCTTTTGTCTTTTAGAAAATGATATCAGACTTTAGCAGCAGCTTTGGCACAGCTCAAATAATGTCTTTTCTTTTCTCCAAAAAGGAGAGTCATTACCATCTTTAAATATCCTTTAAATACCCCAGGAGAGGTGGGAACTGGAAAGGAGGGTGCCATTTTAAAAACCCTCCCCAGCAACAGGAAAAGGAAACAAAAGAGGTTGTTAAAATAAAAGCCTTATTTAACAAATAGTTTTCATTTCAGATCTTTAACATTTTGGAGGTCTCTTTAATAAAAAGGTTAAAAGGCTATCTAGTGGTGTTTTTCCTATGGTACTAAGAAGGCGGAGGTTTCTGTATACCAAATCTGGACCCTTGTTTAAAACTGTTTAATGTTAGACAGTTTCAGTGTCATGTTAACACTTGTGACTCTTTGGGCCTATTTAGTCAACTGAAATTAATACAATAGGTGAAAAGAACCTTCTGTTTGTTTAGGACTTTTTGGTGGGTCTGTTACCCTGAAAGAGGATTGATATTAGAGTGACCCAGCTGGAAGGCTGAGTCATGTTAACCCCTGGAGGAGACAGAAAGCCCTGGGCAGGAGTCAGGGAACACCTGCAGTGCCAGGCTTAGCCAGCAGGGAGTGCTATAGAGTAGGCATGCCTCACGATACCCCTTTATGTAGATCTTCGCCTAACTCCATGCAGTTGTGCAACAGCAGCATCTGTTGGCACTGTTAGAAAAATGTCAAGTAAATAGGGTAAAAACGAAACAATAATAATTTTGCTTCTGGCCTTGCTTTTAGTTTAAACAGGCTAAAAAAGCAAGCAAAAAATGTAAGTGAAAGCACAAGGCTGCCTTCCCCTTTTCCTTCCCCCCATAGCTGGTAGCCTTGAAGATAAGGGGCTAATCGAGCAAGGGGTTGCTATGGTAACTAAGCAGCTGGAGAGGTGGGAAGGGTGTAAGAAGGAGACACAAGGTCTCCCAAATAGTAACCATGGCCCAAAGTAACCCCCATCTTTACCTCTCCCATCAGGTACAAAAGAGGTGGTCTTGTCGATCCCAGACTCAAGACCACCCAGAACAGAATATGACCATATATTGGAAGAGGTGGTACCAGGAAAGGAGCACTACAAGTATAATTAGGTTTGCCAAGAAGATGGGGGTGAAAGAGGGAGCTTCATCGGTGTTTGGAGATAGGGGTCAGGAGAAGAAGGGGGTTCTATCGGTGTATAGAATACTCGTTGGGGAATGGGACAAGGAAAACTCTATCAGCATATGGAAATAGCCCAACTGGTGTGAAAGGCTTCGAAATATGCTTGCTTGTTTAGCCCCAATAAACCCATCAAATTGCCTGCAGACTAGACTCTGGACGGTTATTTTCTGACAAACTGTGTCTGGGAACTAAGAGGGAGGAGGGAGCTGGACCCCTGTCAACATCTTGCTGCTATGGCTTGGATACACTTCGCTAAATGGGTAAGTAATACAGTAGCAGCCAGGTAAGTCTCCCGCGTCAACTGTTTGTGCAGCTGTTTGACGTGGTATGGCGGGCTCTCATGAAGGGAGTTGAGGTTTCTTGCAAGCTAAAATAACAAAGCTTTAAACAAATGCATACAAAAAAATCAGGGCCTATACCAGGTACAGGGGTCAACATACAATAAAATAAAATAAAATAAAATAAAATAAAATATTTAAGACAGTAGGTCCAGGGTGTTCTTCTGCTGGCACTAGCCTACCTGTAGAGTGTCTAGAAAACAAAAGAACCATTTCCCAGCCTGTTGGTGGGGAAAGATTATTGTTTAAAAAATATCCCTTCCTTTTGCACACATTTTTGGCTTAAAAGCCAGGGTTCTCCCTGCATGCTCAGTTAGCCTTAGCAAAAAATTTAGGGTGGATAAGCCTTAAAAGCTGTTTTTAAATTTTTACCCACCGTGGATTAAGAGCTTTGACTTGACTTTTTTTTAAATTCCATTTTGTGGCATGTGATGGATTTTTACTTCAGTGGAAAGCAATGCAGCCTATGAGGTGAGAGGCTTCAGTCCTTACGATCAACTGTGTGCTAAAGCTAACATTACAAAGGTGGACAAGGAAGTTTAAACAATTCCTTGCCACAAACTCAGTGGCAATGTGACGATGACAAGCACAAAGATCAGTGAGAAAGCAGTCCTCTGTGAATGTTGGAGGGCAATTACCCTTGCCAAGAAACAGCTTGACTTGAGACACACATAAGCCTGAGCCATGGAGTGGAGAATAGCACTGGCAGTGGTGCAACTTCTTCATGGAGAAAGTTTTCCAGCAGCGGCATACAGCTCCACTGAAACTGAAGTTTCTTGTATAGAAAAAACAAATTGACAAAAATAATTGGTTTCCCCCACCGGAAGTTTCTAAACAAAGGGTTTCAACTGTAAAGACATTTTTAAAAAAAAACTCACAAAAATAAACATAATGAAATGACATTTTGAATAGGAATATCAATTTGAAGTAAACATTTTTGTTTAAATTTAAAATATCATTCCATGTTGGTTTTTCAATACTAAAAAGACATCTTAAATTGAAACAAAAAGAAGTGTCAAATAGTTTTGTAAGCTTCCCATGGAAACTCAATTTTTTCCTGTGTTTTCATCACAAAAAGCACCCTCACAACTGGCTTCCTCGATGGAAGTCTCAGCAGAGAGGCCATGGATTGAATGGGCCATAGGGATTAAACCATTTCCTTAATCCTAGGTGCACAAAATGGTTTCAAAGAAGTGCTATATTGCCCAATAGTACAGTCCACAATACCATTTTAAAGCACAAACTACTTATTTAAATTCATAGCATTTATAAAGCACTTGACAGAAGTAAGTATCATTATCCCAATTCTACAAATGGGGAAAGTGAGGCATGGAGAGAATAAGTGACTAGTCCAAAGTGGGAGCAAAGGAGTCAGATGCTGGGAATGAATCATGATTGTGGGTTAGTGACACAGACTTTGTAGTGGAAAAAAGGTGCAAAAAAGAGGAGAGGACGGAGTCCAGGGAGTTGCCAGCAAGTCAGCAGAGGAGTGGGAGAAGGGGACTGAGAATAGGAGAGAAATAATGAAAATCAGTGGGTTGGAGGTCCAAGAAGGTCCAGATGGAGGGGCAGGTGGATGGCAAGAGGCAGTAGTCTGAACTGAAAGAAAACTGGCTGTGGCTGGAGAGAGGGAACATGGCAATAGCAAGATCAGAGAGGGAGCAATGTGTAGGGAAGACAATATCTCATGAGTAGCAGTCGATCTGAGGTTGAAAGGCAGTTACACAAGTTAACGGAGGGAATAAAAGTGATAAGTATACAATAGTATTTGGTAGAAATATTTTTATTTTGTAGGCATGTGGGCCAGAAGTTGACTCAAGTTTCCTCAGGACACGGAGCTGATTTGGTGTTCACAGAGAAATTTGCTCTGATTTGGTGTTCATAGAGAGAACCATGAAATTCTGAGTGAGTGATCCACAGCATTGAGCCCCACCCTGTCTCCTGGAGGGAAATCCGTGAGTTGTTCCCCATTGCCAGATGGGGTGTTCCTCTCACCAATGTCCCAGCATAGAGAGTGCAATCTCCCCAGCTGACTGGCAGCCAGAGACAATGGAAGGAACCAAGTGACCCATCCTTGAGGAGCTGGCTGATGTACCCCGGTATCTCTAATCACATATAAGAGATTCACTATTGGTTGAATACTGACCATGTGCAAAGGGAATGTTGTCCACACACCAAACACCAGGATTATGAATTTGGGGGTAAGAAAGGACTTGTAAAAGCTGAAAAGTGCTGAAGAGACTTGGGGATTGGCAACAAAGCAGAAACAGGATGTGTTAAGTGTTTAATCCAACCCTCACCTCATATTCGGATTTACCCAGACCCTCTTAGACAAAGCTGATCCATCCTGCATATAGATGTAGGTTTGCCATTGATTCATTGGGAGCTGGAGCAGGCCCCAGGAGTCTTATTCTGCATTCCTTACTCAGGCCAAATTCCCAAAGCAACTGGGGTTTTCGCCTGAGTAAGGATTACAGGATCAAAGGTTGAATGCAAAATCTGCTTGCTTCTGAGACCAAAGCATGATCATTCAGCAATGCACCCTAATCATTCCACATAAAGAAATTAGTCAAAATAACGTAAGAATACCCCAAAACAATAAACGCTCTCTTATAAAGATTTAATGAACAATAAAATGCAGAATGACACATTTTTGTTGCACGTACAGTACTTTCTTGACTTGTCATGAATCATTGTAAGGCAAGTGTAGTGTTGCTGTAACAGATTAAATATAGCAGATTTCCATTTAAATCTCCCATCATACTAATAACTCAATGGCACATTGCTCCCTTAAGAATAGCAGATTGTAAATAGCATCTAAAGAGAGGCTAGAGCACTTGTGTTGTCTTTCTTAGGGTCTGATGTAAAACCCACTGAAGTCAGTGTGGGCTCTTCCATTGATCTTAAATGGACTTTGATTCAAGCCCATAATCCAATTTCATACCAGAATCTCTCCATTGACTTCAGTGGTGTTACTCCTGATTTATGATGTAAGTGGAAGCAGGATCAGGCCTTTCATGTCTTTAAAGCGTGGTTAGAAGAGACTGACGATACAGTTAAAATATTGTTGCAAGGTAGGTTTTACTTTAGGCAGTCAAAATGGATCCCAGCATAAAATGATGTTCATTTGGCTTATTTTTATTACAGAGGAGTCTGTATTACAGCTTGGTGAGTCTGTCTGCTGGAAATCTGGCAAGAGTAGCTAGCCAAAAATCAGTTTCATTGCACATGATCAATCAGTTGTGCATTTTTAACTTTCGGGCTGCTAGCCTCAATTCTTTCTTCCACATTTACTTTGGAAGCTGTACAAATAATTGCAAAGAAAATTACAGGAACCACAGGTTATGGAAATGAAAATGGCACCTAATAGAGTATTCAGGATCAAAAGCCATCCATCAGACCAACTTATAAAAAGGAATCTGAAAATTTTCTTTATCCCAGGGGCAATAGGACTTTTCACCATAAAAACAGGTTGTGTACTGAACCAAACTCACACAAATTTTATGTTTTCATAGACCTCCCAGATCACTGTAAGGCACATTGCTCACATCCAACCAGGCATATCGGGGAAAGCAGAGCAAGGAAATTCGGAATCATCCGCAAACGTTTATGACTCTGGAGAGGAGTTTCTACCCATGGAAAATTCTGTTGAAGAGTAAAAATTTTGTAAATGCAATGGAGCCTTTTGCAATACTGGGATGCTTCTTGGAGCAGCCAGGGCAAAGAGTCTCCTTGTTACAACCTGACTCCATTGCGGGGGAGGGGGGGGGTGGTCTTACCGTGCTGGCTGGGTGTTAGGGAGTGAACACATTGAGCCCATCAGCCTCTCAAACACTCTTCTCTGGGCTACACCAGCCCCGTCTTTGCCTTGCAGGTTCATAGTAGATGCATCCTAGTCCATGAGTCCCTCAGAAGTGTCCCACTCTGGTGGCTAGCCCCCAGTCACTGGATACCCAGAGATATCCCAGATCCTCTGTTCCCAGAGGAACAGTATACCTAGTTTAACCTTAGACCACAGCTCCGGTATTACACACAGCACACGTTCAATTACAAAACAAAAAGGAAATTTAAGGAGGAACAGAGATTCAAATGCAACCAGTGAGAGAGATGAAAACAAGTGATTACATCGAAATCAAAACAATAACATGCGTTCTAAAGTCTGCACTTAACTAACAAGTGTGTCTCTTTAGACAGGAGAATCTCTCACCGAAAGTTTTCTTCAGCCTTTTTAACCAAGCCTGGCTGAGATCCCTTTATCATGAAGCAAATTCACTGTCAATTTACTCCTTAGGTGAAGGATGCCAGGATGCCTCTCTGTACCCCCAAAATATACCAGAACAGAAGTTTGAAGGTCACCTCAAAATAGGGTCCTCCCACCCCTGTTTACTTCTTCCTGTTAATTTCCTCTCTCTGAAGTTTTCACAATCCTTCATTAGCATTCAGCTTAGACTGTAAATGGATACCAGTTATGAACCATACAATATTTTAAATGAAAACAGATAGCCAGATAAACATTTCTTGCCTGAAAAAGCAGCCTGCTTTTCCCCTTTGCGGGTGACCAGTCCCTAGTCACATGCTTTAAGAATATAATTTTCAGTGTATAATCTCCTTACATAACATCCATAGATATGTGTTGCAATGATTATGATGACCAGGGTGACACAGGCTTTCATTAGAGACCTTGCATGGCATCCTTAGAGATATAGGATTCCCTGGCTTCCCTGCGAGGTACCAACTGACAGAGGGCACAGAGGTCCTTGGATCACAAATACCAAAAGCCCAATTTATTTCTTTAGATCTAACTAATAGTACCAAACCCAAAATACCCATACAAAGAGCTGAAAACCAGTTGATCATCCAACATAATAGCCACACAACAGGATTAAGTATATGAACCACACATAAGCTCGTCTCACCAGCAAAACAAAACATACATTATTTTTTTATTAAACAAAAATATATATACAATCACACCTGATTCTACAGATACCTTGTCCTCCCACCTTCCTCCCTTCTCTTTGTCTGCTTATTCATCTGTTGCCTATTATTTGAATCGTTGATTGTGAGGTTTTTGGAGGTAGGGACTTTGTTTTATTTGGTTGAACAATGCTTAGTATAATGGGGCCCTGATACCCAGTTAGAGTGTTTGTGTAACTCTCACGCCTTCTGGGTGTGGTGTTCTGTCCCATCTAGTAGCACCGAGACCACTTAGAGAGAGAGAGAGATTAATGAGTATGCTCTACAGCCTTAGCTAGCAGTCATCTGGCTTTTAGTTCGTGAAGCAGAGGCTCATGCACGAGGCTCCAGGTTCAATCCCGCCCGCCGATGACTGGGGTCTGTTGGTGTTACACTTGGACACTACTACAACTGAAATAATAAATAATAATCCGGGCAACAAGCTAACACCTCATGGAAAATTGGAAGAGGCTGCCCTCATCACCACTAAGCAACGCACATAGCTAGTCTGTGTAACAACAAACACCCCTATTCCAATCAAATGCAGATCATTGAATATTGTTGTCTTTTGAAACCAGATGTTCTCTTATGAGCAAGAGTACGAGAGGAGCTCTGTCCTAACTGGGGAGTGTCTGAGATACTTATCTGTGTGTATTTCTGCTAATGGTGCCAAACATGCACAACAGTTATCTCTGCTAGCTAAATTACTGGAGCTGCTCATGTAGCTAACTTGGTAGAGGGGTCTTGTTTTGGAGAGGAGACCGATGCTCCAATTCTGCTGACTCCTTTTGATATTGAATGTTTTAAAATAGACTAATATTAGCTGGATGTAGACAGGAGACTCCAAATCAATCCTCAAATATCAGAATAACATATAACGAATAGGATCTTTTAGTTCTTACTAAAAAAACCCCTAGTGAAGTCAGAGATTTTGCCTGAATATAAGGTAAGAATTATATAATTTGATGAATCTTTCAACATGGGGTATACAGATGTAGCAGAACACTAGCACTAAAAGGACTGCATTCATGTGCTTATAGGAAATGTGAAATTATCCTTCTTTATGACTGGAAAATTATTCAGTGTCTTTCGCTGTTCACCAACGTAAATCTGTTCATCGCCACTTGTGTAACAAGTTCTCAGGGTGAATCATGAACTATGCAGTCTCTCCACACATCCCGTTTTTTCCTCAAACATGCTAAAACCTTTGTTGTTGTTTTTGTGAATAGCCCAGTTGACTGCTTATGTTAACAGAATGCCCAGTGAAAAAAATGAAGTATTGACAATCACAGTACAAGTCCCACACAATCAGTAGAAACAGGTTCAAATCAGAATTACCAATTTCATTAATGTGTACAAAGTATGTCCTGAACCAAAGTCACCCAAAGTCAATGGAAAGTCACAATACCAATAAAGCACTTGGGCTGTGTACCAAAAAAATAATTCAATAATTAAAATCTCATAGACCAGGCCCAATGGTCCAGGTACAGAGCATTCCCCATCTGTGCAGAAGGGAACAACTGATAGAAAAAAGGGGGAATTTCTACAAATGATCAGGGATAAAATGTGTGAAATTGGAAAGAATTTCAGGCCTGAGGCCTTACACCTGCCTTACATTTTCACCTGTCCTGAGATATTTCCTGCCCTGCAAAGTGAATGTCCTTGAACAGCATTGATTTCCTATAGAAAGACCCCACCCTTTCTCCACAAGATGTGGAATTAAGACAAATAAACTGTAAGATAAACAGCTTCAAACATTTCTGGGACAATGCCTAACTTTTGGCACCTAGAAAAGTCACAGGAACAACACTGTGATCCAGAAAGCCTGAGTTAGGCACCTAGGCTTCCTGTACAATGAATGGGCAGAGATAGATGCCTTAGACTATGATCCACATAAGACAGCATGCTAGGCCATGAGCCACCTAAAATAGCCAACGGGAGATGCTGGTGAGGGAGCTGAGTCCTCCTTGCAGATAGAGGTAAAGAGAGCAAATGTGAAAAATCAGGATCGGGTAGAGGGTAATAGGAGCCTATATAAGAAAAAGAACCAAAAATCGGGACTGTCCCTATAAAATCGGGACATTTGGTCTCCCTACAGAGAGGTGAAGTGACCTGCTCAGCTAATTAATGAGATAATTAGGTATAAAACTAACAAGTCCCTGACATCCAGTCCTGTATTCAGTCACTGGGCCATACAGCCCACACTCAGGTGCTAAAAACAGACCCGGGGGCCGAAAGTCTTCCTCAAGCAGGAAGCACCAGTAACAAAGCCTACACTCAGAAAGCCCTTTCCTATTCCAGTTCATTTTGTCCTTCAGGACAGCAGCACCCCTTCAATCACAGTGCTGCAGCGTCACAGCACTGCTTGTGGTGGAGCCATACCCTCAGGTTATGAAACTGAAATGAGTGACAGTAAAAACTACGGCTGAGATTTTCAGAGCTGCCTAGGCTATGCAATTCCCATTAACACCAGTGTGGTAGGTGATTATTGCTACATTCTAATAAGATGAGCCCTGTGCTATACGCTTATAATGGAGTCAAACTTCACTGGACTTTCACTCCACTAATAGTGAAGCACATTGAAACAATTTAGGGTTTTCACTCCATTTCACTGCATGCAAAGTTGGAGCATAACTAGGTTCGCCACAAGTGTTGCCCGCTCTCATGTCTTTATCTAGAGGACTATTCATCACAAACTCTCTGTATACTAATAGATCATGTTCCATAGTCTAATATGTTGGTGTAACGGGGGCAAAAATCTATTAGCAGGGATTGGAATCAAGCAGAGAGCTGCAGGTTAATTATTACTGACTCACTAGTGCACGTGTAGCTCATTAGACTCCAGCCTGAATATTAGGAAGGTTGGAAAAGCCCATGGAGAGATGCTAGGGTCTGGGACGGGGCCAATGGAAAAGTAGCACTAGCAGCAACCAAGCCTGGGAGAAGGATTAGCTTGGGGTTTATGTCATGTTATTTTTGAATTACTGTTTTGTTAATAAAACCAAGCCCCAAGGGGGATGACTGACTTTTTACAATGAGGGTATAGTTTGTTTGGAACTACAGGGAGACTCCACCAGCTTACAGTCGGCATAACCTAGGCTATTTGCACTCTTCTCTAACCTAGTTCAGCCTTTATGTACCCTAGTCATGATCTTCTGTAACCTAGGAATGACCTTTGAAACCTCAAATTCCTTGTATAACTTCTTTCTTCTTATATTTGTGTCCCTCTTTTAAAGCCAGCTGTGTCTTTTCACCAGCAGTGGAGCTTTTCAGCAATGAAACATTATGTAAACATGCATTGATATGTCCTCCAAACTTTGTTTTATCAACAAAAGATCAAAAGTTCTCACTGCAACCATCAAAGCAACCTAGACTTTCTTGGTGAAAGCAGCCAAGCTCTTTCTTTTAATTGCCCAATAGCAAACATAAGGGGATTTTTCTTTCTTTTACAGTTAAAAATAAATCAGGAACAGGAGGGCAGTGGTTTAAATGATCTCTTAATCAAATCTGTACATGTAGGTGGATGTATTTCAAACTTGGCTTGAAATGCAGGGAAGAAGTCAATACTTCAAGCTTTCCCCCCACTGTCTTCCCGCTTGCTAAGAAAAGATCTTTATCTTAACAATGGAAACAAATCTTTTCCTTTGCAATATTTCAATAGGCCTTGATTCTGTAAAACAAGCCACTTCTCTGACAGGTGCTTTGATTTCACAGAGTAAGCATGCTAAATAAAAGGGCAGACAAACATCACAGCTGCTTGAGCAAAAGTACCAGGAACAATTTAGCACATACAATGTGTACCTAGCAGTGTGAGGACAGGCAGATTTGGTTCTCCTTACTGTGCTTTTTAAAATTTCACCAGTTTGTCGTCTCTCACATATAAAAATTGCCTTGTTTCTTCCCATTTAGGAATTTACTTGACCAGAGTTATCTCCCTTTGCTTTCTCAAAGTCTCAGGATGGAACTAAGTACAAATGTCAAAGCTGGCCCCAGATCCAGAATCTGAAGTTATTCAGGTCATGTCCAAGGTTTGCTGAGCTACAGTCCGTTTATTCATCTACTTTCCCTAGCTTAAGTAGCTGCAATGTGAAACAAAAATCTAATCAAGTTACCAATTTGCCATGCCCAAGAACATTGCCTGCTAAGATAGTCTGAGGGGCATCACTCCTTTTATTAATTACACGTTACTTTGCAGAGAGAAGGAGCGAGATCTAACAAGCCATTTTCCAATCACACTGATTGCTTTAGTTTGAATGTTGTTTCCCTTTCCCTTCCCTTCTTCTATGTTCTTTGAGGCAGGAACTCTATCCTCCTATGTGTTTGTACAGCACTTAGTACATTTTGGGCTCTACCGTGGTATAAATATTATTATAAACAGGGCTGCTCAGCAGACATTGATTTGCAATATGAGGGGGAAATCCCTCCCTATGATGCAGAGGGGTGATATGATAGAAAGAAGTCATGGGGCCTCTACAGCTTTCCATCATTGCATCCTCACAATAGCCAGGCAGGAAACACAACCACCATAGCAATCTAAATAGCACTAAATGAAGGATCCAGCTAGCAGAATGACTAGCTCCTTATAGTCCTTAGAGAGTGTGGTTTGCTAGTTTGGGCTCTGATCAATTAAGCCCACATACTGCCCAGTGCAGATGCTGTGATACGGAGCACTCACTTCCTGGGAGGGGGCACAGCTGCTGTTGTCCAGCATGTTCCTTTTGGGCCCTGTGCAGAGTCCCCTCCCTCACACTGGCAGGATGATTTGGGGACTTCTGTCACAACTAGCACTGCTCCGCTGTGCAGCCACATTGCATAAAGAGTAGTATTTACTCTTAGGGCTACACTAGGAGAGGAAATCGATCTAAGATACGCAACTTCAGCTACGTGAATAACGTAGCTGAAGTCGAAGTATCTTAAATCAAATTACTTACCGTCCTCACGGCACAGGATCGACGTCTGCGGCTCCTCCTGTTGACTCTGCCACCGCCGTTCGCGTTGGTGGAGTTCCGGAGTCCACAGGAGTGCATTCGGGGATCAATATATTGCGTCTAGATGAGACGCGATATATCGATCCCCTAGAAATCGATTGCTACCGGCCGATACGGCGGGTAGTGAAGACGTAGCCTTAGAGCAGTATAGATGGGGGAAGAGCTCTTGATTGTGAAATAAATGCCAGTCAGATCAGCTGACCTGAATGATTCTGCAGCACACTGGTGTACCTGTGATCTTAAAACCATGTCTCTATTTACAGGGACTCGGAGAGGGTGTATTTTCAGTTAATGGAATCACACTGCAGACATTTTCTCTACTTGGATTTTGGCATAAAGTTGGGTACAGCAAAAGAAAAAGCCGAGGGTACAGAAATTTGTTTCTACTATTATAGTGCCCTGGGAAGAGGTTAGAAAAATATTTGATGTCTATAAAATAATTTGAAACAGCTCATTACAGTGCAACACTTGACATTCTACTTACGTTTAACACCTTTAAACACATTTTTCACTGGATTTGCTTGTGTGCACATTTTTAACTACTTGCCTCTTGGCTTGCTGGTCATGGGCAACATTATTCGTGCTAGACCTGGGCCCCATCCAGCATTCTCTGAGCACTTCAGTGGGAGTTTAGAGTGCTCAGGGGACATAAGGATCAAGCCCACGGTGCATGTCATCATAGGGAACAAAGCAATTAATATTCTTGCACATGCTGTAAACCAAAAGTCTTAGGCTAAATTAATTCTTGGGTGTAACTCCATTGGAACTACACCAGGAATTCATTTGGACATGTACATCTCCCCTCGTTATGCCATAGGCTCCCCTTTTGGTATTAGGGTGACCAGATGTCCCGATTTTATAGGGACAGGTCCCATTTTGGGGGCTTTTTCTTATATAGGCACCTATTATCCCCTACCCCCTGTCCCGATTTTTCACATTTGCCCTCTGGTCACCCTATTTGGTACTTTCAGAGAGCTGTCAGTGTTCTGTATACGCCTGCTGCCAAAAGCACTCCTTTACAGAAGCATTTTACCATACATCCTGCAGAAAATATTTCTGCAGTGCTGTAATATGTAAAATATATGAAACACTCAACCTAGAAATAGTGGGATCTATCAAAGTCAGATCAGACAGTGACTTGTTCATTCTGCAACACATGTGTGAACCATTGCTTTAACACGGCACAGAACAAGTCACTTTCAACTCTGTCAGCGTACCAAAAAGAACAGACAAATGCAGTACCGGGGCTGAAGCTGAAAGGATTGGCTACACTGGGTTTCATTTACTTGCACATCTGACAAAATGAATTCTAGGCCAGCTGGAATTGCAGGGGAAGCAAGCTGTGTAACTTCAGGGGGGATGATGCTACTATCCCGAGAGACATTTTGGGTGGTAGTTTTATACGAGCTCCAGATCTGCCCTTTATTTAAATGAAAACGGCCTAATATTTTTCTTGCTGTTAACAATTTGTACATGTTTATTTTTACTCTTCATCTTTTACTGTGCCCCAGTACTTTCTATTCCACCAATGATGCCAGTTTTGATGTCCTATTCACCTTGTTCTCCCATTCCTTTCTCTATGCTTCTCCATTTCCTTGTTGCATTCTGTACCTTGTTCTTCATTTCTTCTTCCCTGCCACTCACTACATAGGGAATGCCTTGCCCATCCCAGTTCACTAAACTTCCTCCCTGTCCTCACTGAAGTCCCTCCTTCGAGATTCCCAGTGCATCCTGTCTTACAGAATCATAGAAATGTTGGGTTGGAAGGGATCTTAAGAGATCATCAAGTCCAGCCCCTTGCACTGAGGCAGGACCAAGGAAACCTAGACCATCCCTGACAGGTGTTTGTCTAACCTCTTCTTAATAGCTTCCAGTGATAGGGATTCCACAACCTCCCTTGGAAGCCTATTCCAGAGCTTAACTATCCTTATAGTTAGAAAGAATTCCCTAATATATAAACTGAAATTCTCTTGCTGATGATTAAGCCCATTAATTCTTCTCCTACTGTCAGTGGACATGGGGAATAATTGATGGCCTTCTTCTGTACAACAGCCTGTAAGATATTTGAAGACTGTTATCAGGTCCCTTCTCAGCCTTCTTTTTTCAAAACTAACGTGCCCTAGTTTTTTAACCTTTCCTCATAGAGCTATTTTTTTAACCCTTTTATCATTTTTTGTCATTTTCTTCTGGACTTCTCCAAATCTGTCCACATCTTTCTTGAAGTGTAGTACGTGGAACCGTACAATGCTCCAGCTGAGGCCTGACCAGTGCTGAGTAGGACACTTATCTCCCATCTCGTACACACAGCACTCCTGTTAATACAGCTCTGAAGGGGTACACTCGCTGCAGGTGCACCTCCTTATGGCCAGGTGGGGTGTAGTGGCTCTCTCCTTGTATGGTGCCCCCTGCTGACGGTTGCTTCAGCATTGCAGTGGGCTCTTCTTCCTGCAGCTTGGCCGTCCAGCTGGGCCATATTTTAGTCCACCCCTTCTGGAGTATCAGAAAGTCCAACCAAGCTATGACCTTACTGCAGATCTTTTGTCTGTCTCTGGGCTCTGTGGTCCTTACACCTCTTAGCTCAGGGGGTTTCACCCCATCTTCCTCAGTGGCTGGTAGAATTCCAGCCCTCCCTCTACTCTGGGTTCCAGCCAAGGGACCTTGTAGCTGGCAGCCAAGGTCTGCTCTCTCAGGCTCCTTGCTGCCTCCACGGACTGCTTCCTACCTCTTCTGTCCCCCATAGATTGACTGCAGACTCTCTACCAGCAGCTGCCTTGCTTTGTCTTTGTTGGGTTTTCTCACAAGGCTACGACTTCCACTTCCTTCATTCAATTTTTAGCCTCCCCTACTTTTTTTTTTAAAATAGTCTTTCACTCACTTTAGTATCCTTAAGGAAAGCCCCCCTTTCTGCTAGAACCCTCCTGACTTTATAATCACGACCCAGCCATTCCCCAGCTGGGCCTCATTATCAATTAAACCTGGCTTTCTCTCAGGACCATGTTAACCCCTTCCAGGCGTAGACATCCTATAACAATACCCCTTAATGATATTAGTCTTTTTAGCAACCACTTCATATTATTGATTCATATTTCCATTGTGATTCACTATAACCCGCAGATTTTTTTCAGAAGTGCTGCTGCCTAGCCAGTTATTCCCCATTCTGTAGTTGTGAATTTGATTTTTGCTTCCTAAGAGTAGTACTTTCCACTTGTTTTTATTGAATTTCATCTGGTTGATTTCAGACCAATTCATCTATTTGTCAAGCCCATTTTGAAATGTAATCCTGCCCTTCAAAGTGCATGCAACTCTGCCAGCTTGATGTTATCCACAAGTTTTATAAGCAGACTTTCCGTTACATTTTTCAAGTCATTAATGAAAATATTGACTAGTACCAGACCACTAGTACCAGACCTGACCCCTGGAAGACCACAGATGCATGGTGCCTTCCCATACTGGGAGGGCCCACAATCTAAAGGGGAGGACATGTGATCACCCCACATGTCCACTGTCCAGTGACAGCCCCACCGACCTCTGCCCAGTCTGGGGATGCTATGCTCTCCTCGTACTTTCTCTCCCTGTGCCTGTCCCCCGCACATTTGGCCACTCTTCCTAGTGGAATGGAGCTGCTTCTGCCTGAGAGAGCCTGGCTGGGAGGCAGCAGCAGCCCGCTCCCTGAATGGGCTGTCAGGGACAGGGGCCAAGTATGCAGGGGACTCGGCCCCTGTCCCCAGCAGCAGGGCCTATTTCGGGGCTGGCCTTCTGCAGCCCCAGCTGCTGAGGACAGGGGCTGGGTAAGCCAGATGCCCCTTCCCCCCATTTCTGGCTCGCTCATCCCGTTCCTAGCAGCCAAGCCCGTTCAGGGAGCGGGCTGCCGCTGCTTCCCAGCCAGGGTCTTTCAAGCAGAAGCAATTCTGTCCCACTACCCATCCTGCTGCCAAGGAAAGTGGCTGAACATGCCAAGTGGGAGGCAGAGAGGGAGAAGGACAGAGTGCCTCTCTCTTTCCTGCCCCTGGCAGGCCAATCGGGGAGTGTGGGGGGGGATTTGACCTTCCATGACCCCCAAATGTCGCCTCTTCCTTGAGAAAGCCACTTCACCTCTCTGTGTCTGTTGCCCCTCACATCCTTTTTAAAAATCTATATAAAATATAAACTCTTGTACTCTCTCTTACTCTGTGTTTGTACAGCACCTAGCACAATGGGGCCTGATCGCCACTGGGATACCTAAACACTGCTGCAATACAAGTTGTAAATATTGCAGATTTTTTTTAATGAACCTGGAGAGACCAACTTATTTCTTTATAACTCAGCCAGCCACCTGACAAGAAAAAAATGGGGAAGAGGCTCATTTACATCTGTTGTCTGCACCCACAGCTCATGTGTTTGAGAAAAATGATGCTGCTTATTATATCATTCTGAAATAAATGTTCAGCTACATTTTGAAGAATGTCTGGAAATTGGCAGAAATCACTGTGTGGGAATGAAACTAGACTACATTGAAGGCTTCCTATGCATGGCCTCTTTCCACTTTCTCTTTCAGACTCTCTATGTTAAAGAGAAAACAGCCTGGTCAAGTTCTTTAGGACCACTACTACTTTAGGTAAAGAAGTGGCTAGAGAGACATCCTTTAATTTCCCCAAATATGGGCGAGTTACCCGTAAATCTGCTGGAAGAGAACATCTAAATGGATTCTTAGTCTTGTGTTTCAAGTCTAAATTTTCCTGGAACTCTGCAAGCCTGTGAAACATTCTGATCCTTAGAAGTACCTGTAGGTGCCTTATACACAGACCAACAACTAGAATCTTAGACCCACCTCAAACATTCAGTTTCTGTTGTTATAATGCAGAGGCAGTGACTAGCTTTTCTCGAGAAAACTATGGAGAGATAAACAAATGTCTATCTGTTACAGGAAAAATAAATGCACAAAGAGAATTATCTCAATTCAGCTGTGGCTCAGTCTTCTGAAAAGCAGCAGTTCAGGCCTCCACAAACTGCTACAACTCTGTAAGTCAAACTTGGCCTGAAGGGACTACTTCTAGGGGCAAGAGGCTTGTCAATCTTCATAACTCTACTGGGACTGCTAATAAGAGTGTCAGCTATCAGATGCGGACAATAGTTAACCAGGAATTGACTGAGGCAATAAGCTACTAAACAGCCATCAGTAACAACTTTCAGTTAGTATCAGTCTGGGTTGGATTAGACTATACTCATCTGCTGTCTTTTGTCTTCTACTCAGGGTATGTCTACACTACGAAATTAGGTTGATTTTATAGAAGTTGCTTTTTAGAAATCAATTTTATACAGGCGGTTGCGTGTCCACACTAAGCGCATTAAGTCAGCGGAGTGTGTCCTCACTACTGTGGCTAGCATCGACTTACGGAGCAGTGCACAGTGGGTAGCTATCCCATAGTTCCCACAGTCTCCACCACCCATTGGAATTCTGGGTTAAGCTCCCAATGCCTGATGGGGCAAAAACAATGTCACAGATGGTTTTGAGTACATGTCATCAGTCGCCCGTCCCTCTGTGCAAGCAATGGCAGACAATCATTTCACGCCTTTTTTCATGGCTTATCCATGCAGACGCCATACCATGGCAAGCATGGAGCCCACTCAGCTCACCATCACTGCTGTTGTTGCATCAGAGAGGCTTTGAAAACCAGTTTCATGACTGGTCAGGCTTCGGTGTGACAGTTGTGCATGTTTCTCCTTGATGCAAACCTGTCCCCTTTGTTGATTTTAATTCCCTGTAAGCCAACCACCATCCCCCCTTCGAAATAAAGTAACTATTGTTTTGAAACCATGCATTCTTTCTTTATTAATAAGAAAAAATATGAGATAACAGACCAGGTAGCCCGGGTGGGGTGGGGGAAGAGGGAAGGACAAGGCCACATGGTTTATTGTAGCCACACTAAAAATCAAACTGTGAGTCTTCTGTTGCTTGGGTCATCCTCTGCAGTGGAGTGGCTGGATGCCCAGAGCATCCTCACCCCCGTCCCACATTCTTGGGCATCTGAGTGAGGAGGCTGTGGAACATGGGGAGGAGGGTAGGTGTTATATAATGGATGCAGTGGGGGTCTGTGGTCTTGTTGGCTTTCCTGCAGCTCCAACAGACACTTCATCGTGTCCTTTTGCTCCCCCATTAGCCTCAGCATTGTGTCCTGCCTCCGCTCTTCATGCTCATAGAGTCATAGAGTCATAGACTCATAGACTCATAGACTCCAGGACTGGAAGGGACCTCGAGAGGTCATCGAGTCCAGTCCCCTGCCCTCATGGCAGGACCAAATATTGTCTAGACCATCCCTAATAGCCATTTATCTAACCTACTCTTAAATATCTCCAGAGATGGAGATTCCACAACTTCCCTAGGCAATCTATTCCAGTGTTTAACTACCCTGACAGTTAGGAACTTTTTCCTAATGTCCAACCTAAATCTCCCTTGCTGCAGTTTAAGCCCATTGCTTCTTGTTCTATCATTGGAGGCTAAGGTGAACAAGTTTTTTCCCTCCTCCTGATGACACCCTTTTAGATACCTGAAAACTGCTATCATTTCCCCTCTCAGTCTTCTCTTTTCCAAACTAAACAAACCCAATACCTTCAGCCTTCCTTCATAGGTCATGTTCTCAAGACCTTTAATCATTCTTGTTGCTCTTCTTTGGACCCTCTCCAATTTCTCCACATCTTTCTTGAAATGCGGTGCCCAGAACTGGACACAATACTCCAGCTGAGGCCTGACCAGTGCAGACTAAAGCGGAAGAATGACTTCTCGTGTCTTGTTTACAACACACCTGTTAATGCATCCCAGAATCATGTTTGCTTTTTTTGCAACAGTATCACACTGTTGACTCATATTGAGCTTATGGTCTACTATGACCCCTAGATCTCTTTCTGCCATACTCCTTCCTAGACAGTCTCTTCCCATTCTGTATGTGTGAAACTGATTGTTCCTTCCTAAGTGGAGCACTTTGCATTTATCGTTATTGAACTTCATCCTGTTTACCTCAGACCATTTCTCCAATTTGTCCAGATCATTTTGAATTTTGACCCTGTCCTCCAAAGCAGTTGCAATCCCTCCCAGTTTGGTATCGTCCGCAAACTTAATAAGCGTACTTTCTATGCCAACATCTAAATCGTTGATGAAGATATTGAACAGAGCCGGTCCCAAAACAGACCCCTGCGGAACCCCACTTGTTATACCTTTCCAGCAGGATTGGGAGCCATTAACAACTACTCTCTGAGTAAGGTTATCCAGCCAGTTATGCACCCACCTTATAGTAGCCCCATCTAAATTGTACTTTCCTAGCTTATCTATAAGAATATCATGTGAGACTGTATCAAATGCCTTACTAAAGTCTAGGTATATCACATCCACCGCTTCTCCCTTATCCACAAGGCTCGTTATCCTATCAAAGAACTCTATCAGATTAGTTTGAAACGATTTGTTCTTTACAAATCCATGCTGGCTATTCCCTATCACCTTACCACCTTCCAAGTGTTTGCAGATGATTTCTTTAATTACCTGCTCCATTATCTTCCCTGGCACAGAAGTTAAACTAACTGGTCTGTAGTTTCCTGGGTTGTTTTTATTTCCCTTTTTATAGATGGGCACTATATTTGCCCCCTTCCAGTCTTCTGGAATCTCCCCCATCTCCCATGATTTCCCAAAGATAATAGCTAGAGGCTCAGATACCTCTTCTATTAACTCCTTGAGTATTCTAGGATGCATTTCATCAGGCCCTGGTGACTTGCAGGCATCTAACTTTTCTAAGTGATTTTTTACTTGCTCTTTTTTTATTTTTTCTTCTAAACCTACTCTCTTCCCGTAAGCATTCACTATATTAGACATTCCTTCAGACTTCTCAGTGAAGACCGAAACAAAGAAGTCATTAAGCATCTCTGCCATTTCCAAGTCTCCCGTTACTGTTTCCCCCTCCTTACTGAGCAGTGGGCCTACCCTGTCCTTGGTCTTCCTCTTGCTTCTAACGTATTGATAAAAAGTCTTCTTGTTTCCCTTTATTCCCATAGCTAGTTTGAGTTCATTTTGTGCCTTTGCCTTTCTAATCTTGCCTCTGCATTCCTGTGTTATTTGCCTATATTCATCCTTTGTAATCTGTCCTAGTTTCCATTTTTTATGTGACTCCTTTTTATTTTTTACATCATGCAAGATCTTGTGGTTAAGTCAAGGTGGTCTTTTGCCACATTTTCTATCTTTCCTACACAGTGGAATAGCTTGCTTTTGGTCCCTTAATAGTGTCCCTTTGAAAAACTGCCAACTCTCCTCAGTTGTTTTTCCCCTCAGTCTTGATTCCCATGGGACCTTACCTATCAGCTCTCTGAGCTTACCAAAATCCGCCTTCCTGAAATCCATTGTCTCTATTTTGCTGTACTCCCTTCTACCCTGCCTTAGAATTGCAAACTCTATGATTTCATGATCACTTTCACCCAAGCTTCCTTCTACTTTTAAAGTCTCAACAAGTTCCTCTCTATTTGTTAAAATCAAGTCTAGAACAGCTTCCCCCCAGTAGCTTTTTCAACTTTCTGAAATAAAAAGTTGTCTGCAATGCAGTCCAGGAACTTATTGGATAGTCGGTGCCCTGCGGTGTTATTTTCCCAACATATATCTGGATAGTTGAAGTCCCCCATCACCACCAAATCTTGGGCTTTGGATGATTTTGTTAGTTGTTTGAAAAAAGCCTCATCCACCTGTTCCACCTGATTAGGTGGCCTGTAGTAGACTCCCAGCACAACATCACCCTTGTTTTTTACCCCTTTTAGCCTAACCCAGAGACTCTCAACACTTCCGTCTCCTATGTCCATCTCCACCTCAGTCCAAGTGTGTACATTTTTAATATATAAGGCAACACCTCCTCCCTTTTTCCCCTGTCTATCCTTCCTGAGCAAACTATACCCATCCACACCAACATTCCAGTCATGTGTATTATCCCACCAAGTTTCAGTAATGCCAACAATGTCATAGTTGTATTTATTTATTAGCACTTCCAGTTCTTCCTGCTTATTACCCATACTTCTTGCATTTGTATATAGGCATCTAAGATACTGGTTTGATCTTGCCTCCCAGCTTTGCCCTGACCCTCCTTCCTCACTGCCATTATAGCCCATGCTCCCTCCTGTTTCCAACCCATCTCCCAGGTCATGTTCCCCACTTACCTGTGGGGTTTGCTCACCTGTCCCCGTCGAACCTAGTTTAAAGCCCTCCTTACTAGGTTAGCCAGTCTGTGCGCAAATAAGGCCTTTCCCCTCTTCGAAAGGTGAACGCTATCTGTGCCTAGCAGTCCTTCCTCGAATAGCATCCCGTGGTCGAGGAAGCCAAAGCCCTCCTGGCGACACCATCTTCGCAGCCAGGCATTCACCTCCACGATGCATCTGTCTCTGCCCGGGCCCCTACCTTCAACAGGAAGAATCGAAGAGAATACCACCTGTGCTCCAAACTCCTTAACCCGTACTCCCAGAGCCCTGTAGTCACTCTTGATCTGCTCAGTGTCACACCTCGCAGTATCATTTGTGCCCACATGGATGAGTAGCATGGGGTAGTAGTCAGAAGGCCGGATAATCCTCGACATTGCCTCTGTAACATCTCGGATACGGGCCCCTGGCAGGCAGCATACCTCCCGGGATGAACGGTCAGGGTGACAGATGGGTGTCTCCGTCCCCCTCAGCAGAGAGTCTCCAACCAGCACTACCCTACGTTTCTCATCAGTGGTGGCAGCAGACCTCCCAGCCTTAGGGGTACGAGGCTTCACCTTCTTAACTGTTGGGTGTGATTCCTTCTCTCCTGTATCAAGAAGAGCATAACAGTTATCTTTTACCACAGCAGGAGGGTTTGCAGCAGGGGTGGAGCACTGCCTGCTGCTAGAAGTAACCAGCTGGCTGTGTCCACCCTAAGCCTCCTCCTCCACTGGTGTGTCAGATACACCCTGAGGCATCTCCTCCTCCACTGGTGTGTCGGTAGTCCTGTGAACTGGGACAGCTACATCAGCTGTCTCCACATGGATACTGTCCAAGAATTGCTCATGGATATGGATGTTCCTCAGCCTAGCCACCTCCTCCTGTAGCTCTCCCACCTGCTGCCTGAGAGATTCCACCAGTAGGCACCTTTCACATTGGATGCCACGCCCAGCCTGGATATCAGTAAGTGGAAATTGCAAATTTCAGTCTTTGCAAGCCCACACCAGAATCTGGGTAAAAGCATCCATGCTTTGGTGCTCTGTCTGGCTACAGGCGCAGGTGGAGGAGACAGAAGCAGTGCTGGCACAGGTGTTGCGGGTCCTCCTCACCATTGTAAGCCTTCCTCTGTCCAACTCTCTCAAATTCCCGTCTGCAGCTCCCTGTCCGCTCTGCTGTAAACAGAAAGGTTTTGGATGTGACTTGGTTTATAGATTCAGGGGGACCAATGGGTCGCAGAGGAGACCGACAAGGGACCCCCGCTCCCTTCCTACTCCACTTCCAAACTCCCTTGCAAAACTCCCTGTTAGCAGCTCCTGGTCGCTAAGCTCCCTGGTCGCTTGTGTGCAGCTTTATAAAGCCCTGGCCTGAGTGAATGCCCCGCCCACTGATTAAGGCTCAGCCAATTACCAGAGGCTTCTAGCTTTCAAACCTTCCTGGTAGCTCCGCCTCCAACTGCCAGCTACAGCACACGGTCCTTCAAACAAACAAACCAAACAGACTGACAAACACAAGCTCAGCACACAGCCAGTAACCCACAAACACAAACACAAACACAAACACTGCAGACAGTCACTTACCCCACAGATGCTGTATGTGCTCCTCCTTCACCTGGAGAACTCCCTTGCAAAACTCCCTGTTAGCAGCTCCTGTTCGCTAAGCCTGCTCACTTAATTCTTTCTTGGCCCCTGCCACTGAATTAAGCTGTGCCCTATCAGTACGGGAGGACTGCATGAGCTCGGAAAACATGTCATCGAGAGTGCCTTTTTTTTCACCTTCTAATCTGCAATAATCTCAGGGACGGAGATGATGGGGGGGATGTAGAAACATTCTACGTTCTACGATTTTGGGGGGACCGCATGGTCTCCTGTGCTGCTGAGTTCGTCACACTGACCAAACAAGAAATGAAATTCAAAAGTTCCAGGGGCTTTTCCTGTGTACCTGGCTAGTGCATCGAAGTTCAAAGTGCTGTCCAGAGCGGTCACAATGGAGCACTCTGGGATAGCTCCTGGAGGCCAATACCATCGATTTGCATCCGCACTGCCCCAAATTTGACCCAACAAAGTCAATTTTAGTGCTACTCACCTCACCAGGGAAAAGTACAGAAGTCAATTTTAGTGCCCTTTAGGTCAACGGAATGGGGTTGGTTGTGTTGATGCATTCATTTTTAAATCAACCTAACGTGGCTAAATTCGACCTAACCCCATAGTGTAGACCAGGCCTTGTAAACTCTGTGGGGCAGCGACCACCTTTTAGGTCTGTGTTTGTACAGCACCTTGTGTAATAGTCTACTATTCCATGACTAGGGCTTCTACATACAACAGAAACACTAATAAATAATTAACAAATAAACAAAATACTGTTTCCAGTCTCCTTCTCAAATAGGCTAGCTCAGGGAAGAGTTTATAGGACCTGTGCAAGGTATCACACACAGAAAGCACAGGGCAGAGCTTGGTTACAAAACATACTGTTCTGACATCATATCCCTGCTCACACCATCTTTTTAAAAAGTACACATCTTTGTTATGCAACAACCTATCCTACTGGAGATTCCTATGTTTCAGGGAGGAGGAAATCAAGGGCCAACCCTTGGAGTCAATGGAAATTGCAGTTACTCAGCAACACTCAAGATCTGGCTCAGGGTGCATCAAAACAGTGACATACCCAATCTTCCCTGAGATAGCCCAGCCTGACCTCCGCAGTGTCCAGAAAGTCATGTTGGCTTACTCATGAAATGGCATCCATGCCAGTCCTGGAGGTGCCAGTGAAATCCAGTGATTATAGAAAGTCCTCTAGGAGTGAATAGGTATAAGAACCAAAAGGAGTCGTTAGAAACTATTGTAAAAACCAAGAAGATTTAATATTGGGAGTGAAATCCTTTCCAGAGGAAGTTTTTTTAAAAAAAGGATGTCATTCTTTATTAAATTCCACTGCCTGATTTAAACCTTTTCTAGAATTTAACAGAGTGTTATATCCTACCTATAGAATTCTGTAGAAAGGTTATTGCTTGCAATTACTTTCTGTAGGCCTAACCCATTTTTCCTTTCTTTGGTCAAACAACAGTTATGATGGAGTTACTATGGGAAAATGATGTTTGTTACAGTCTGTATTGCTATGTTTGCCCTTTTTGCAAAACTAGGATAAACTTTGTACAAAGTATGTTGTGTGAGATATCATTTGAAAACTCATACTTTTCTGATTATTATTGTCCTGGTAAAATATGTGTTGCAATATTGTATATAAAGTTATAAGATTCTACTATATAACATTACTGAGATATGTTCCAGGTTTAGAAAAGCAGGCACAAACCAGTTCCTTGGAGACAAAAGGCAAAACTGACACCTCAGCCAGATGTCAACAAAATCAAATGAACTATCACCTGGTTAAGTGGCCATTCCTTGGCAGAAAAAAGGGCGTGAGCAAGAAATGTACATTTTGGCAAAGAAACAGTTGAAGGTTTTCGTCCCAATAGACTTTCTGACTCCTGAACCTCATCTGGAGATAATTTTCAAAGAGAACTATAAGAAAGGGAAATGACAGCCCAAAATACTCCTCCCTTTCTCTCTGCTCATGGCATCAACAAAACCTGAAGGACAAGGAAATTGTACTGAACTAGGGGATGGGTCCTGGCTGAAAGGAATCCAGACAGTGAGACTGCCAATGAAGCATGTGGTGAGTGAAACCTTTTCCTTTAAATTAATTAAGCTTGCAAAATTAGGTGCTAATTGCATTTTACCTTTTGTTTTCTTATAACCATTTCTAACCTTTATGCCTCATTACATGTAATCACTTAAAATCTTTCTGTAGTTTATAAACTTGGTTTTTTGTTTGATCTAAACCAGTGTGTTTGGATTGAAGTGTTTGGGAAACTCCATTTGAGTTAACAAGATTTGTGCACATCATTTTCTATGAATGAGATGATGGACTTTATATGAGCCTGTATTGTCCAGGACAGAGCAGTGCAGTATAAGATGCACATTTCTGGGGGAAAATCTGAGACTGGGAGTTTGCTGGTGTTGCCCTACAAAGTATCACTCATTCGAGAAAGCTGGGAGTGATTTACATGCTGGAGGCTGTGTGAGAGCTGATCTCAAGTGGTTGCTCTTACAACGAAGTGTAAGAGGCACTCCAAATTGGAGAATTGAGGGGACACAACTGTCCATGTGTCCAGATTATCTCCTGGGTAATGACACAGAGACCACACAAATGATTCATTTTAGGATGCTTTGTGTCTCTCACCAGCAAAAAGCAGATTGCGGGGGAGGGAAGAGGGGGAGGAAGTAATACCACTGGTGAGTATCACATTTCTTCATTAGAATTTAACTAACGGAATAAATGACAAGTTCAGCATGATGACTGGACACACACTGGACATTTTTTCTTGTCATGAGGCTCTCAGTACTATCACCAGGTACTAATATTATTTTCAGGTGCTTTCTTCATCTAATCTAGTTTAAGAATTCACTACCATTTTGGAATGGGTCTCTAATCCCACATCAGCAGGACGTGGCCTTCTGCTCCTGCACACAAGGAAAACCTTTGTCTATTATTTCTTTGTTCCTTGGTCAGAATGAGTGCACTTAGGGAAAGGTAATCAGAATATTCCTGGATGCCTTAAATACTTTAACATGTTTTTGCTCTTTATGGTTGAAGAACAAGGAAAACAGAGAGACTCAGAAAGGGACAGTGCATATTATGAAAGAAGCATACTAAGAATGGTTTTCTTCGCTTCTAGATTGCATCAGGAAATCAATCCCCAAAGCGATCACTGAGCATGACAATGGAAGTAGGTATATATATATATATATGAATGGAATGGCAGCTGGTGGCCTTGTACAGAAGCAGGTGCTTTCAAACAGTCTCCAGATGGCACTTGTGCACCCTCCGCCAAACAGTATGTTTTATCAATTGCACCAAAGAAAGTGAACCTGTTATCATTCAAGTCACTCATGCAGGATTTCCTTTCACTGTCCTGGAATCATATGACTCCATTTCAGACAGGCAACAGTAAGAAAGCCACCATGCAAAGAGCAACTGATTTCTATCAGTCACAGTGGAATGGTTTGAACTCCTCTACTTCAGTTCCCTTGAAATGGTGGCAGAGTGAGTGAATGGAAGAGCTGGCAGTTCATTCAGAGTGATGTGAAAGGTAATTTGCTGTATCTTCCCATTCAGATAAGAATAAAAGAACGGCCATACTGGGGCAGACCAATGGTCCATCTAGCCCAGTATCCTGTCTTATGATAGTGGCCAGATACTTCAGAGGAACAAACAGGGCAATTATCAAGATAAGGATAAAAGATGAAATTCAGTCTTGGTATAAGTGCATACATCTTCTCTTGATTTAAATAAGTGCATGCAGTTTGGGGAGAGGTGAGAGTAAGTGAATATGTGAGTGAGTGCTTCTGAGGAGTTTGGAGATAGCAGCTGAACAATGGAGGTGGGGGGGCATGGATCAGCATTCATGTCACGCTCCCCATCAGTACCTGGCCCAGGTTGAGTAAGCTAATGATCTAACCAGCAGACCAAATTCCAGGATGAATCTTGGTCCTGTGCCAGCTGAGGCATATCGTATAGATGCTAAGAAGAAAAAGAAGTAATGAAGTGTAGAGAGGTAGTGAATGTGAGTGACGGTACTTTCTGGTTTGTTAGGAAAAAAAGAGGGTACGATTGATGGGAGACTTGAGAAAATAGGAAAGATGGGAAACATATACTACAAAATCACAAAGTATTCAAAACCATTTCACCCACTAGCCATGATATCTCTTAAGCAAAGGGAAGATATTAGTGCACAGATCAAAACTAGTAAGTAGGTAAAAAGTTTCTTGAATTACACTGTGGTACTCTGCACCTCAAAGCAGCACCCTGGAACCTCCATATTCACCCCATCATACAATTATGATATATTTCATAAAAGGCATGATGTAAGATATCATATGAAAGCCTACGATCTGCTGAAACTCATTGTTCTGTCAAAATATGTATATCATCAGTGTGCAGGAAGTTATGAGATTTTGCTGTATGGTTGTTACTGAATATGCTGTAAGCTTGTGAGTTGTCTCCTGCCAGTTCTCCAGTGACAACAAAGGAGGTGATCCACTCCCAAGAGGGTGTTAAATGACCATTAATCAGCAGAGGAGTTGTAAACAAGGGGTTTACAAGGCTGTAAGAGAGCTGTGCAAGCATCAAATAGTGGGGGATTGCTCAACTCTGTGACTCAGCAAAGCCCACCAGGACATGTCTGGACTAGTGTTTTCCAGGCACCTGGACTAAGGATATAAAATAGCAGACAGTGGCATCGTGCTTTTACCTTTCTCCTCCCTCACCTATGCTGGAAGCAACAAGAATGCTGGAAAGACAAAGACTTGAATTGAGGAGACAAGTCCCAGGATTAAAGGGGAAGCCTGTGTATTAAGAACTATAACCTGCAACATCCAGTGCAGTGAGAAAAAATGCTTGATCCGAATACTGTCTAGCCTAATAAGGTTTAAGATTTAAACTTTGCACTTACCTTTTATTTTCTTTGATAACTATCTCTGGCCTTTTGGGCCTACCACTTTTAATCACTTAAAATCTATCTTTCTATAGTTAATAAATCTGTTTTATATTTTACCTCAAACAGTGTGTTTTGGTTGATGTGCTTGGGAAATCTCAGCTGAGTTTACAAAGGCTGGTGTGTGTCCTTTCCACATTGAGGGAGGAGCAGACTGAGTAAAAAAATTACATGGGTCAGGCTTGACACATGCAAGATGGTACAGTTCTGGGGTGCAAGGCTGGGGGTTTGGGAGATTTGCTGGTGCCTTTCTCTGAGTGATTCATGAGTGGCTCAGGGAGCATTCTTGCAATTTAGCTGAGTGTGGGGATCCACATGCTATTGTGCTGAGTGATACCAGTGCCTGGAGGGGTTTGCTGCTTGTCACTATATAAATATCGTGAGAGAAAACCCAGACTGGACAGTTCCAGTCCCAGGTTGTTCCCTGGGGATCCCACCACATACACAAAAAAGGGGTTTTGTTTTATTTTCTTACTGAAGCACTCTACAATCTTGTAGAAAATAAGAAACTCATTAACCAAATGGCCAAGACTACATGGCTTAGAAGAACAGGGATAGGCTCTGTAATGTGTATAGTGAAAGTCGTGGGATAATATCTTGAACATCTCTGGTGACAATACTAATCATGATACATTATTAGTGATCATTTTTTTGGATTGGATAACATGAAAATTTCCAGTGGACCCAATCTTAGTAAGAGCTCCATTGTACTGGGTTCTGTACAAACACATGGTAGGACGAGGTTCCAGAGAGCTTACAATCTAATAGACAAGATAGACAAAAGGTTGGCTCAGGGTGAAAGACAAACAAGGAACTCTGGTGAAGGAAGTGGCATCAGTGAACAGAATTTATCAAGGATGAAGGTTAGGAACTGTGAGAAGTAGAAGAGGGAGAGCTAGAGGTTGAGAGCCAAAAGGCAGGAGCAGAGGTGCACTATATGATAGCTACAGGAAGCAGGAAGAGAGAGGAAAGACTGAGTGTGTTGCTCAAAGGAAAAGAATAAGTGAGGGGGGGAGAGAAGGGAGCAGCTGGAAGTGGCAGAAGGGGAGAAGCCTGATGCCTAAACCTTGTTCCATTGGTGATGATTTGGTGGAGAAGGGGACAGGATGACAGCTGCAGAAATGGAGTCAGGAGTGGGGAGATCCAGGTTTCAGTGAGAGCCAGCAAATGGAGAGAGAGAGACATTAAAAGGCTGTGGATGGAGATGAACCCAGCATTCCAGAGGGAGGAAGAGAAGAGGAGGGGGATGGGACTGGTGATGTGAAGGGAAAAGCTATTGGGAGAGAGCTGGAAATGAGGGGGATTGAGAGAAGGCCAGAACTGGATGAGATATCACCCAAGGATGGTGCAGAAGTAGGACAGATATTTGAAGGATGAGTTGGGTCACGGGAGGAGGGGTGAGAGGGAGAAGAAGGTGCTCAGATATCAATGTGGTGGGAATAATATAAAAATAATTGAACAGAGTAGGCAGAGTAGAAGGAGCAATGAATGAGGGAAGAATAAAAAAGCTGGTGCGGCGGGAGAAGATAGAAATGTTCTGTGATGAGCACAATGGAAGGGTGCTGGCAACCTGTTATCTAAATAGTACTAGAAAAACAGGAAATTAAAAAAAAAGAAAGAAAGAAAGAAAGAAAAAGACAGTGAATACAGCAACAAACCAGCGAATGATTGTAAAGCAATATAAATAATAGGTTAAAATAAGCAAATGGTTATCTAAGTAGCCAGAAAAAGCACATTAATTTTAACAGCACAGAAGCACATTAAAGACTGTTTCTCAGCAGGAACCATAGGAAAACAGGCCAGTTTTGTTTTAATGAACCAGCCCCAGGGGGTCTTTCATAAAATATAAAATAGAAATGTTGTAAGAGTATCTAAAATAAAAATTTACACAGAGTATGGTGCCTTTTATTTGCAAATGACCTAAATGATTATGTGCAATATTTGGCCATCTCCATAGTAAGTGCTGCATTATGGTTATAGGAACATGATGCCTTTGTATGGGAGGAAAAATTCTCTGAATGCAATTAAAAATTCATGTAACATGTCCTTAAAGTATCCCCCCACCACCCTAAAACCTCTTTGCCAAACAAAACAGGAGGAGATAATTGCCTTTGACAGGAATATTGACCTATACAATGTTCCTTCTCTTTCCCTCGCCTTTTTTATTTTTTTCCAATCATCTCCATGAGACTCATTGTTTCTGGTGATTACGATAGAGAGAAGGAAAGGTGTTTTCAGGGCAGGAGGAGGTAGGGGTGTAGCAAACCCCAGAGCCCAAATGTTGTTAACTATGGTGTGATTCTCACTTACACTAGGCCCTTTTACACCACTCTGGCAGCATTAAGGGGCCTTAAGAGTGTAAACATATTTATGCTCACTTTAAGGTCCCTTTAACACTGCCAGAGGAGCGTAAAGGGGCCTTAGCGTAAATGAGAATCAGTCATAGAGTTTAGTATTTAAATTCCAGGATTTCTTCGGTAATGCCTCACTTACATGGATATGGTGGAAGTCAAACTCAAAACATTTCTTCCTTTTTAAAAGATTCTACTCAGTTGAAAGAAATGCTTAAAATGGGGAATGCCACCAGAACCAGTGATAGCTCTCCAAATTCACCAGTACAGTATCTGCCTTGTACTGCTGCGGTGATGCAAAGCACCTGAAACCCTGGCTTAAAAATTAAGACTAGTAAATCTGGTCACTCAAATGCACCCACTGTAGCTGTGCTAATTCAAACCAGCTGGAGTCTCCCTACACTGGACACTATTCGCCTCTTAAATCTGTTTTACACTGGTGTAAGTCTGTTGATTTCAACAGATTTATTCTCAGTTTACATTATTGCAAGAGGAGTGCAGTATAAAGAGTATCATAAAGCTCTACTATTATTCCCTGTAGGACATATGTTCCCATCAGAACAGCAACCCGATACCCAAATACTCAGTAAGAAACCAGGTTAAATTGTGAAATATAGAATGCTTTGCCTCTGAATTTGAAGGAAGTGAATTTTGTGGCTAACGAGTGACCCCAATGATTGGTTAAGAAAGAGGGTTGACGCATATTGGAGTAACATCCAATCCTCAGTCAGGAGAAAGGAAGGCCATGATGAGTGAGCTGGATGTCTGAAGGAAAAACATTTGGTATCTACTTATATATGGATAACAGCTCCCATATTGCTAAAATTGTGATTCCAGTAAGTAAGCGTCCAGTTTGGGTTTTGCTTTGGTACATGTTTCGTCAGTAAAATAACTTTGCTTAATAACTGTTAAATATTATATTATTTTACTGCTATGGTGGCAGGGCTAGTTGCACCTCCGTCCCCTTTCATTCCTTGTCTCTCTGAGTACACCCCTTCAGCTTTTAGGCTTTGGGTCTTTACCCATCATGAGGTGGAATTCCACAATTCTCCTACCCTTAGACTATGATGTGCATCCACATAAAAGGGCACTCACCTCTTAGGCACTTTGAGAGGTTGGGTGCGGTACTAGTGTCCTTTTCTTGACCCTGTTGCCCCCAGGAGGCTGCCGGCCAACCATAGCAGGTCTTCAGTGATGTGATACTCCAACCAAGCCATAAAGTTTGAATTAACCCTTTCTGTGGTATTAAAGAGTCCAACAAAAAGATAATCTATTTGCCCTCAGTAGGGTCTTCAGCCCCAGCCTTAACCCTTTTAATGCAGCCATTTGTTCAGGCTCCAAAATAAGTCCTGTCCCCTTCTTGGTGTTTACGTTACTTTACCTGTGGTCAGTAGGGGAACTCAATCCATGCACTGTTTCAGGTTCCAGCCAAGGGACCCCTTAAACAGTAGCTACATATTACTCAACTGCAGTTTTCTGCAGCTATTTCCTTGGGCCTCTTCCCACCAGGCCCTTTTATCTCCAGCCCTATCTCAGGAACAATGTATGCAGATCCTTCTCTCTCTGCAATCTCTGCTATGTAAATTCAGCCAGCCATCAACTGTGTCTAAATGTTGGGCACCTTTGGCCAGGAGAAGCACCCTTCTTCCCCCCTCTGATCCCAGCCAGGAACTGAACTCCTAAGGCCAGGCAGCTCCTTTTATCTGGCCTAGCTCTTCTAGCTTCTCTAGCCCTTGGAGGACCAGGTCTCAGTGGTTTCTCAAAATGGCTGCTCCAGAGAGTCCTCTTTAAGCAATCAGGGAGGACTCATTCTCTGCTAATTTCCTCTCAACTCATTACTTCTTGGGGTGGAGCAGTAGGCCTGTAGGGTCCCTAGTAGGGAGTTGCAAAGGCAGAATGCACCCCATCACAATCCACTGTTCTTAACTGGAGTTCCAACCGAGTTATGATTTTTCCCTTGGGAAGTCTGTGCCAAGAGGTATATGGTGAACGAACAGTCTTCTTAAAACAAACTGTTGTTTATTTAGCCCTAGGAACAAACAGTTAGCTAAAAAAGGACTTCAAAACAAACTAGAATCATGTCTATCTTACCCAGAGTTCGACCATATCAAAATGGTGACCTGTACAGGTCTATCTTCTCCAGCCACCTCCAGCAGATTCCTGTGTCCAATCTCATTCCCCCAATCCCCCACCCATTGACTCCCTCTCCTGCTGTGACAGTGTTCTTTAAACCCTGATATGGTTCTTTGTTGTCCTGTGTTTGGGGGATCTGCTCATAACCAGTTTTTTAGGTAGGTCGGAGACAGAGGCAGAAGCAAAGCTAACAGTTTTGGCATTGTCTCATAAGAACTCAAAGTGTTTGCTGATATGTGGCTATCTTGAGCCATTCTTCTTCTTCCTGCCTGTATTTCAGACAGATCTCTAATGAGTTAAACCAGTATATTCCTACCGTAAACATCCAAATAACCAGATCAACATACAGTGTCAATATATAATCATAGGGCAGCTCCAAATCCATCACAATCACATTTCAATATTCTTTTTGTAGTAAAATGTCTAGTCATGAAATAATTTGTTTAAATATTAAAGCTTCTTACATTTTATTTATTTGGATTTCTAAGGACAGACAAAAAAGGGGCCTATCCTGAGCTCTAGGGACTCTGGATGACTATTTAAAAATACAGTCAATAAAACCTATAGACAAAAGCCAGCAGTAACCCCAACTATGCAGCAGTAAGTAACCTACCCTTGCAGCAAAGGAGAAATGAGGAAGCAGGCCAACTCCTAACCAGTGGCCCTCAAGCAACAAGCCTTTCCATGATCCTAAAATATCAGCTTTACCACATGCCCAGAAGATCAAGAAATATTTGCTCTCATAGACCAAGGGAAGAAGGTCCCAAATCAGTGGGTTTTCACAGAGAAAGCTGTCAGCAGCCCCTTCGTCTTTTCTTATTATTTTTTATTTATTAGCAGATCTAATACATTGTTACAAAATCATTTTTATAAATCTAACTTTACAATTCCACCAATAATAGTCTTAGTGACTATATAAGTTCCAAAATAGAAACTGGCCTTCAGAAATCTGTAATACTAGGGAGGAGGTAGGCAACTTATGGCACGCGTGCCAAAGGCGGCACGCGAGCTGATTTTCAGTGGCACTCACACTGCCCAGGTCCTGGCCACAGGTCCAGGGGAGTTCTGCATTTTAATTTAATTTTAAATGAAGCTGAAACATTTTGAAACTTTATTTACTTTACATATAATAATAGTTTATTTATATATTATAGACTTATAGAAAGAGACCTTCTAAAAAAATTAAATTGTTTTACTGGCACGCAAAACCATAAATTAGAGTGAATAAATAAAAACTCGGCACACCACTTCTGAAAGGTTGTTGACCCCTGTACTAGGGCAATGGCCAACTAGTAAGGTCATAGTTTAACCCTTTCCCAATCCTTAGTATTCAAAGAATGTTCTCCAATTGTGTGGTGAGGGACGATTATTTCCCAGGAGAGTCCAGGTTCTAGGTAAGTATCCATTTTCCTTTGACATTTTCTAAACAAGGCATTTCAAGTTTTTTTATTTGAAATGACTTTTCATTTTGAAATTTTCTTCAATTTTATTAAATTCAAAATATTAAAAATGCTCAGTATTTAAAGGAATGTTTTGTTTTGGATTGAATGAAACTTTTCATTTGCCCCCCCCCAAAATTTCTTTTTATTTTTCAGTTTGCCAGAAATATTATTTTCAGTTTGACCCAAACGATTTTTTTAAATTTTTCAACAAATTGAATTCACAGAGCTCTAAACATTAATGTCTGGTAGCACCACTTCCCCTTTGATCAACGTCGTTGTAGAATGGCCTGTTTGACACTTGGCTTGCCCCTTCTCTTTTCCATTGTGGCAGCGCTAAATTGAATCCTCTCTGTCTGTTAATCTCAACTGTGGTAGTATGGAACAAGAAGAGAGGATAAAACTGAGTTCAGGCTGACGTAAGGTTTAGGAACCATCTTTGCTTCCTCTCTCTGGGTATGTCTACATTGCAAAGTTGTCGACAAAACTTTTATCTTTCATGGATACTTAAAAAGCCCCCCCACAAAAGACAGTAGTTTTGCTGATGCAAGTGGCAGTGTGAACGTGGCTTTGTCGGCAGAAGCGTTGTCCTGCAACAAAGCTAATGCTGCTCGCGGGGCTGGAAATATTTTGGCGGTAAAGGTGCCGACAAAGTATCGACAAAGAGCATTTACACATTCTGACTTCTAGTGACAAGGCTGTGTCCCTTGTCGCTAAAAGCTGCGTGGTGTAGACAAGCCCAGAGTCTCCGTCACTTTTTTTGTCAGTCCCTGAGTGTCTTAGAGCTCAGCTCTTAAAACAGCCTCCTGAAACCTTTCCTCTCTGTCCTCCAGTCCTGGGGGGTTTATTCTGTTTCCTTGAAGAGAGATGGGGGGAAATCTCTGGACTGTGGGTCACTAGGTGTGAATGTCCCAGCCCTGCAGGTTTCCATTGTCTCTTCTGGATCCTCTATTTACATGTGCAGACTTTATTCAGTTTGTTAATGACGCTGATCTTCAACTAGGCTGGTATGTGAATATAATACTTCATCTCTTCCCTTTATGCTCAGTACATAGCAATGTAAAGCACAGAGGGAAACTGAGGTATACATAAGACTCATAAAAACATTATCAAAATTCCCATGTTCCTCACAAAAGGCATGAATCTCTCACCAGAAAGTGAAGTTCTCATCCGAGAAAAAAGTCTGCTATCTCCTGGCATGATGAAAATGAAAAAGTTGTCCTGGTTACTGCTGATAATTGGCCATCAAACAATAATTGTGAATTAAAAAGGAATGAATCAATTTTTATATTATTTGTATCACATCTGTGTGTGCATTTGTTTTAAACGCGAATCTTGTATGTCATAGTTATGTTACATAAAAACAGCTATTGAGCTAATTAAACGTTTTTGGTTAAGTGAAAGGATGTAATATTCTCTGTGAAAACCAAGAAGCCTTTCCTGAGGATGGCATAATCCTTTCATGAACAAAATGTCCAAAAATGCAGCTGTTTTCATTGTACTGAATAGCAATTTTCACCCTGGATCACATGTATAAGTATACCTCTATCCTGATATAAAGCGGCCCGATATAACATGAATTTGTATATAACGCAGTAAAGCAGCATTCTGTGGGGGTGGGGCTGCGCCTTCCGGTGGATCAAAGCAAGTTCAATATAATGTGGTTTCACCTATAATGCGGTAAGATTTTTTGGCTCCCTTGGACAGCATTATATTGGGGTAGGGGTGTACATGCAAATGTATTTTTCACTTGCAAATACTCACGAAGTGGTAGTTTTGCACAGCGCTCCTGAGTTCCTTTCCTCCATCCTCTCCATAGCAGCTGAAATAATAATCTTGTGGAACTAGGTATAATTAACACTTCATAAAGCTAATTTATATGTGTTTCTTGCATCACCTTTAAGGACTGGAGGTATCTTTACCTATAAGTAACGATTTTGTATTTTTTACCAAATACAGGGCTGTGCAAATATGTTTGTACGGTAGCTAATGGTCCAGCGCTGCTTTTAGCTAGACTATGAGACCCTTTCTCATTATTATTGTATTCACCTACAAAATCTAAAAGGCAACAGAGTATAAAGTTCCCAGTCTTACACAACACCCTCGAACTAAACCTTTGACCATGTAAAGCATCAGGATTGGGCCCCAAATCATTATGGTCTGCTCCTGCTCCCACTGAATTTAAAGGGAGCAGGATTATGCCTGATAGGTTTGTTTTCACGGACCCTGCATCAACAGTACAGATCGAGTCCTTTACATTTTACAGCTTTTTATTTTTAGCTTTACTATTGGGTTCCTTATTTTTCTACATGGTGTGCAAGACAAGGAAAGAAGTAACAGCCAAGAGCTGCTAATTCAGGAGCAGTTTGCAATTTCTAATTGTAAAACAGTCTGTCTTTTTTCCTGGCAATACTAGTGTTTTGTGATTTTACATATACTTGAAATATCCCATGCACATGCACAGAAACACATCTTGTTTCATGATCCACCTTCAGAATGAGATTTCCCATAAATGTGAAGTAAAACTGTTCCACACAAGTGAATAAAGCACAAACACAATTGCAGCAATGTGTTTCTTACATTTTTCTGGCAAATTATAGAGGTCTGCTTATCAAATTTATGATGTTCTGCTCCTGTAATAAATAATCTGTGAAACCATTAAAACTCTGTTTCTCATATGTCATTTACTATGGATAGACAGAACACATGTGCAAACATAATCTCCTTCACAAAGCCAGATACTGTATATAAAACTTCATGGCTTTCATTGTTACCTGTTTATAGTATTCACTGAACCCAGGGAATTAAACTGTTTGATACATATCTGAGGCCTTGAAAAAAATTGATTTTCTCCAAATAGACACAGTTTACCAAGTTCAAATAAGTTATCCTTTAAACAGATTCATTTGAATTTTAACACAATACCTCTTCCCATCAGATCTTCACTTGGAGCCTACATACCTGCTAACTAACTCCTTGTCACAAAAGCAAACAAACGAAACAAAACCACACACGCTAGATTTTTACTTTGCATAACATTATATATGTTTACATAAAGTGCTCCCTGTAGGTGACGGAGTTCCAGCTTCTCCCAAAATGCCAAATAATTCTGTTCCCCTCCAGCCTCATATCTGCCCATCCCCTACACCCATGTCAGTTAATTATGCACTTCTAGCACTCCCATCACCTAACCAATTTTACATCATCTAGCTCTCATATCAACTGTGCACTCCCATAAATAAACAAGGCAGACAAAGGATGAAAAAACCAAGAACAGTGAGATTAATTGACTTTCCCAAGGTTACATTGGAAGCCAGTGGTACAGCCAGCAATAGAAGCCAGATTGCTTGAGTCCCAGTGCAATCCACAAACCATAAGACCAACCGTCCTCTCTGCAATAAATACTGATGCTTTTGCAAATATTCATTAATTCAACCGACAAGAATGTTGCTCTTTCTGCCAGCAAATACCATGTCTCACAGCAAAAAACAGCAAAATTGCACTCTGAACAAAAATTGGCCATTTTCTCCAAACCAAGTTGCTGTCTCTCTCATGAAAGTTGCACTTCATTGTCATGAAAAACATGTCTTCTTCTCTTGACCACATTAAATTATGAATTTTCACTGGTGAGAATATTTTTACCCAGCTCTATTTTTGACCAAGGTAGGAAGAAAGTTCTGTGGTATAAAAGCCTTCTAAAATCATAATACTCACTAATCCCTTGCTACATCAATCCAACTATTTTCCTTGGAGGGAAACAAACATTCTTGCAAGTACAACAGATGACATATGAAATGATAAAAGTGCCCACTGGGTAAATGAAAGATCTCCTTTCTTTTCTGGAACATGCAGCTTTATAAGTCTAATGTGAAGCTCCGTACTATGCCAGATACATTTGGAAAATATCCCAAGTATAATTTTGAAACTGCCTATTTAAAAGTTTTGGCAACTTTAATGATTGCTTACAAAAGCTTCAGCAAAATTGCCATTTTCATGAGGCTTGCTCTGCCAGAAAGTGACAAAGGCAGCCTATGCCATCAGTTTACATCCTCCTATATTTAATTTAATAATGTGAGCCAAACTTATAGCAATCAATATTATTTTACCAGTCTAAAAATATGTAGTAGGTCACTCTTGGGGTAACTCTACTGAAAAGAGTTACACATAGTGTAAATCTGACCCAATGTCTTTGGCCATGAAAAAAGACAGGAAAAATCCATCTCCACATGCAATTAATGCAACTAGCTTATGGCAAAGCTTATGATTTTTCCACACATATATTACAGCTAACTGACAACTAAGTACAGTTGTGGAACATTGTGAAGATAGCTGGAATCAAATGTTTGGGATAAGACCAATTAATAAAGAGATCATCTGTGCTCAAATCATGTTCCTGCTGAATGCCCCCATCATATAGTAGCTAAAACAAATCAAACCAGGAATTAAAGGATTCCTGTCCTTAGCACCCCAAGTAAACATAAAATTTTCCCTCATGTTTCCCCCATATGGATTTCTGATGCAAAGATGCTTGTTGTGGTGATGGCTTCTGTGTTGTCTGTCTATGCATTAATAACTGAGGCCACTAAGGCTATTTCTACAATAGGAATAAAAAACCTGCAGCTGGCCGGGATCAGCTAACTTGGGCTTACAGGGCTTGGGCTTCAGGGCTGAAAAATCACTTGAACTGAAGCCCAAGCTCTGGAACCCTATGAGGGTGGTGGGTCCCAGAGCTCAAACTGCAGCCCAGGCCCAAACGTTTATAGAGATTTTTCAGATATGGAGCCTGAGCCCGAATCCTGACCCGGGCCAGCCACAGCTGTGCGGGTCTTTTATCCCTGTGTAGATGTACCCTAAGTCACTTGTCATAGGCCTTGAACAGCAACCCTTTGATCATTGCCAACCTATAAACACATTGGCAATGGTGTCTAGAAGTAAAAGACTTCATTTCCTGAAGCATAGCCTCTGAAACATCCTGCTACTAGGCTGTTGGGTTTTTTTTTAATGTTCCTACTCCAAAGCTGTTTGTAGTGAAAATTAATTTAGATACTTTAAGTAATGACTTAGCCCAGTTCACAAACCTGTTCTTGAATATCACTTTAAAAAAAAGGAAGAGATAACTCCACTGCAATTTATTATTATTTTTCAACATCTAGTGATTCAGTCAAGGTTTTCAAGTATGGGTTATAGGAGACAATATAGTCAGATTGTTACCAGATTTGCCAGTTGCTTTGGGGTACACTCATTTATTAGGGTTACTCTCCTGGGGGGTTCCTGTAATTCTATCAATGTACTGCTTGTGTCACTTGGGTTTTCATACAGAGCTCTACTTCTCCTTGCTTCAAGTTCCCTCCCAGTGAAGCTATCCTGCAGGACCTAGGTTCCCCAGGAGTGGGTTCTTCCAGTCCCAGAATCAGACAAACACACACACACATTAACACGGCGCATCTGAGCGGACTGGGTCAATCAGCACTCCCAAGCTGACCCCTTAAATGTCCCTGGACTCAGCAGGCACTACACCGGAATAGAGTACGCCTGAGCAGGCTGGGTCGAGCAGCACTTTTGATCTGCCACCCTCCTTTGCCACAGGTTCAGCACACCCCTATCCCCACTTTCATATTACAATTGTTCTGGTAGTAACCCACTTGATGAGCAAACCCCACAGGATTTTTGGGCGCTGCAGGGATCTTTATCTTAGGTAAGAGCAGCATTGCTGAAGAGCAAATGGGGAAGCCAAAAGCAGAAAATGGTGGGGGAGTGGGCAACCAGCTTAACCATAAAAGTTATTTATTGCCAGGTAATAACCATACAAGGAGAGCCAAACAAACAAAACAGTTGCAATCTAGCTTAAATGTGATTACAAAAGCCAAGTTTAGAAAACTAGACCTGATCACACAAGTCAGTGTTATAAAGCTATATCTAGAGTAGAAAAGAAACAGAGAGAGAGAGAGTTGGGTTCTCACCACTCTATAAAGCTTGAACTGGTTGGGGTTCCCAGGTGGTGGTGGCAGCTGAGGGTCCGGAGTGCTGGAGACAGGCAGAGCCCTCAGCACGATCAGTCAGGAGATTCATAGAATATCAGGGTTGGAAGGGACCTCAGGAGGTCACCTAGTCCAACCCTTTGCTCAAAGAAGTCCCAATGGAATTGATGCAGATTTTGGATCCAGGTATCAGAACACTTACTTGAGCATGGGTAGGGTTTTTTGTAGGGAAACAACAGTAGTTCAAGGGAGAACACTAAATTTGTTTATGGGTAAACTGATGGCTCAGGGGAGTATACCAAAGTATTTTTGTTCAGGCTAGACAATAGGAACTGATCTTCCTGGTTATGGGTGATGTTCAATCAAGGGAGCTCACAATGCAATTAGGCTGCTTCAGTATTTTGGATACCAGTAAAGGATTTATTACTAGAATTGGTCTGATAAGCACTGAGCTGGGTGTGTGCAGGCGGGTTCATTAACATCTGGAGCAGAGATTCCCCATCATGCAGTGCTTCCCTGCTTTTTTGGTCCCAGAGTTCTGTGCGGTTCTTGCCTTGGAATTTCTGTTCTCCATTCTGTATGCTAATGGAGATGCCTTCCTGTCCCATCTTTGAAGAAAATGAGGCTAGGGGAGTTGCCTTAATCCTGTCACCCTGGTCCAGAGGGGTTTAGGTGTGTCTCCCACTGCCTTTTTGTTGCTTTTTGTAAGTCTTTCTTCTGATCAGCTTTGGTTCAAGCAGAGGCTTAGTGAGTCAGACAGGCTGGATACTGCGCCCTGGTTCCCCAAGAATACAGAGCCGACAGGTAACAAGTCTGCATGTCAGAATAGTTAAGCCCAGGTTCAGTGCTTCATTTGTGAAATTTTTAGAGGGTTTGGAACCACAGAATAGTAACAAACCTGCACACTAAGAAAAAAAATTGTGATATTTAGCAGGTAGTAAAGAAAACCACGGATATACAGAAGAGGGGAAAATAAATTCTGTAAGATTTTATTGAATACAGGTAGCATTTGGAAACAGATAATCTGTGGGGTGTAGTGAGGTAAATTTCCTTCGTTTCTCTTCAAATAGATAAATCACTCTCCATATTTTGAGAGTGAAATATAAGGTTACAGTTGATATTCTTCAACATTCAAAGACATTTTTGGCTTCACTGGTTGATTGCAGAAGTCTCTTTAGACATGATGGTACTGGGCTAAGAAACTTATTTCAGTAAGGTGTTAGCCCTCAGAGCAAAATGCCTTACAAACTCTCCTGCTTTTTGCAGTTTCATATACTACTTGCCCAGAAACTAGTTGTGATATTTCTATCTGTCTTATCGTGATGAATATGACACAGTGGATTAACGCAATAATTTTCCATCTTTGGGATCATGAGTTAAGTTATTACTGTCTTACTCCTTGTACATATCACTAAACCGACACAGAATTTTGCACAATTGATTATGGCTGGCTATCTTTTATGCAAAGCCCTGCTGTAATTCTAGAGTACTTCCATGGATTTAACTGAAGTTACTTACTTTGGATTTACATCCATTTAACTCTATCAGAATCCAGCCAACTGTCAGCGGGTTTGTTCAGAGTATAAAAGAGGGCAGAATCTAGCCTACTATTTAACTGTATGTTTTTTAATTAGACAACTTTCAGCCTCTCTGTATTACGAAGAATATACTGTGCTTATTGATCAAACTCTTAGGATGTTTTACTTTTTTAAAACAAGACCCTCTTTTCTGGTATGTCTGATTCTTAGGTGCCAGTATGAAACTAAGCTTGGACATTAATAAATGTTGCCAGTATTTTCCCTCCATTTAATATCCAGGTTCAGAAAGAGTTTAGAGGTTTAATTTGCCTTGCTCAGCTCATATTACAATTAAACTGGTTCCATCAATGCATCATGTTCCATGCGTAAAATGGTTTAGGGTTTAAATTTAAAATTCGAACGAGCATCAGAATTCACAACATTCCATATCTCAGACTAGATTAGTTCAAACTTTGCTGGGCGATGAATACAGGAACATGACAACTACAATACTCTTGGCCAGAACTGCCAGTGGACCATCTAGTTCTGCATAGTAGTTTCTGATAGTAGTTAACACTAGCTGCTTCAGAGGAATGTGCAAGAAATCCTGTAGTAGAAGTTATGCAATACCCTGTCTGCAGGGAAAGTTCCTTCCTAACCCCCAATTAATTAGAGATTAGTTTACGCCCCAAAGCATGAATGTTTATATTCCTTCCAAAACTTTTTTTAAAAAAATTCTTACTACTATAACTTAGATATTTGTGTTACCCATATGTACCATTTTCCCCCTAGTGGTGATCTCCAGGCTCTCTTCTTTTCATATCTCCCTATTAACTGGCATGACCATATGCAGTACTAGAGAGACAAGATGGACCAATAAAAGATATTACCACACCCACGTTGTCTCTCTAATATCTTGGGAATTAAAATATTGCATAAAACAACATACAATATACATACGATATGTTAGTACTATCACATTCTTCCTCCTCGCACTGACACAACAGGTCGTTCTCCTGAATAATCTTCTATCACTTGTTAATTACTGCTAATTGTACTTTTTTCCTTACTCTACTGTAGTCCAACAGATCTTAATACAAAACTTTAGTGACTGGGCCCATCACTTTTCTTAAACCACCACTCCCCAGTGACTGGGAGGGTGGCTGTGAGCAGTGGCAAAGAATGGGGCAATCAGATAGAGGGTTTTTGGGGGGAAAGATTATAAGGCTAATGTCTACACTACACAACTTTTAGCAACTCGGCTGTGTCATCACAGCCGTGTCGCTAAAAGTTGAGCAGTGTAGCTACTGTTTGTCAGCTCACCTGCTGGCAAAAAACTCCTACCAACAAGTGGCATTTGCATTCATAGAATCATAGAATATCAGGGTTAGAAGGAACCTCAGGAGGTCATCTAGTCCAACCCCCTGCTCAAAGCAGGACCACTCCCCAATTAAATCAGAGAGCACTCCTGCCGACAAAGCGCTGTTCACGCTGGCGCTTGTCACGGCAAAACTTTTGTCTTTTGGGGGAGGAAGGGTTAACACCTCAGAAAGACAAACATTTTGTCGTTCAATTGCCAGTGTAGACATAGCCTAAGTTTATTCGGGTTTTGTGCAGAATGGTGTTGGGAAAGAGAGTGTGAGGGAGCAACATTTGTCAACCAACACTTAAACAGTGAAGTGCACGTTACTGATAATGTTGATAATAAACACCTCTCTTTGTATATAGTAATGCAAATGTCAATTAAAATCCATTCATCTTAATACCATTGACACAGCTGCCAGACCTATCGTTTCTAACATCCATAAACAAGTAAATCTATATCGAATAAGCATGTCTCAGCTCATAATACAAAATGAGGTTTAAGCCAAAGCAAGTTTGATTTAAAATAACAATGGGAAAAACTGCTGCAATTATGTTTAATATAATATTTATTATCACGAGTTAGATCCTAACCAATATCCATATTTAGCAGTCACAGAATGTCAGTTTGAACTTTAATAAACTTTCAGGGACTGACTCATCAGTGGATTTATCCCAGTGTAAAACTGGAGTAACACAGCCATGAATCAGCCATCATTCCACAGTATAGGCCAGGCCCTCAGCTTGCGTAAATCTGAGTAACTCCAGAGACTTCACAGTCGTTATAATAATTTATACCAGCTGAGGGCCTGGCCCTTTATCTTTTACTTAATTCAAAGTAGACATCAGACATGGTCCCAAAATGGATTTTACAGTATGATTCTCTGCTAAACAAAGGTCTAAAGGTCTTTAATTTTCAACTTGTGTTCAATCGCTTACATGCTTAATCAGCACTGGGAACTATTTCACAATAATTAAACAGCTTTTGTGGGGTTTGTTACGTTAAAGAATGCAAAGTCTCCCTCATATTATGATAAGAGTACACCTATTACAACAAATGACATTTAATATCTAGAATGACACAGCCGTGAATACAGGGAATATTGTATCTACCAGATGGCTAAAGGGTGCTACTGACATGAAATTAGCCACATGTGCCAGCTTTGCAAAAAAGAACACTTTGTTTCTGCTTGGCCTTGGCACACTTTTAACCCTGGCTAATTTAGCATTACATCTACACTAGTTGTCTCAGTTCCCCACTGTTAAACCCCAGGGGGATATGCCAAAAACTGCAAAGAGAGAAAACTTTTGCCTAAGCAAATAATACTGTCACTTTGCATAAGGACTTAATCTTGTTAAGGAGTAACAGGTAAGGCGACTGCCCTGACAGAACACATTTTTCAGAGACAATTACATTTAACATATTGCATGCTGATATCCAATACAAGACGTGCACTGAAATCTTAATTTCACTCTTACGCAACAATTTGTACTTAGCTTATGTTTTGCCTTTACACTGATTATAGCAGTCACAGTCTAATTACGTAACCATGTATCAAAATGGCATGGGGGTCACTATAGTTAAGGTTGCGTCATGATATCTGTTTAAATGTCAACATTTCAAGTCCTCTAAAATCAATATGCTGAGTCAGATTTCTTTGAAATTAGTTGTGTCTCAGAAGGGTTCAGAATAGGGTTAATAACCCAAATTTGGAGTCATTTGAGCCACAGGTTCGAGAGATGTAAGCCCCACATAAAATACCCATTTAAAAAAATATATACATGGTGGGGTTCTGGTGCTTTTTCGTTTGTTTCCCCAAACCTAGAGATAACACTATTGAGGTGTCAAGTATCAGAGGGGTAGCCGTGTTAGTCTAGATCTGTAAAAGCAGCAAAGAATCCTGTGGCACCTTATAGACTAACAGACGTTTTGGAGCATGAGCTATCGTGGGTGAATACCCACTTCCTCAGATGCATGTAGTGGAAATTTCCAGGGGCAGGTAGTATATATGCTAGCAAGCAAGCTAGAGATAATGAGGTCAGTTCAATCAGGGAGGATGAGGCCCTGTTCTAGCAGTTGAGGTGTGAAAACCAAGAGAGGAGAAACTGGTTCTGTAGTTGGCAAGCCATTCACAGTCTTTGTTCAATCCTGAGCTGATGGTGTCAAATTTGCAGATGAACTGAAGCTCAGCAGTTTCTCTTTGAAGTCTAGTCCTGAAGTTTTTTTGCTACAGGATGGCCACCTTAAGGTCTGCTATAGTGTGGCCAGGGAGGTTGAAGTGCTCTCCTACAGGTTTTTATATATTGCCATTCCTAATGTCTGATTTGTGTCCATTTATCCTTTTCTGTAGAGACTGTCCAGTTTGGCCGATGTACATAGCAGAGGGGCATTGCTGGCATATGATGGCGTATATCACATTGGTGGATGTGCAGGTGAATGAACCAGTGATGGTGTGGCTGATTTGGTTAGGTCCTGTGATGGTGTCACTGGTGTAGATATGTGGGCAGAGTTGGCATCGAGGTTCATTGCATGGATTGGTTCCTGAGCTAGAGTTATTATGGTGCGGTGTGCAGTTACCGGTGAGAATATGTTTCAGGTTGGCAGGTTGTCTGTGGGCAAGGTCTGGCCTGCCACCCAAGGCCTGTGAAAGTGTGGGATCATTGTCCAGGATGGGTTGTAGATCCTTGATGATGCGTTGGAGGGGTTTTAGCTGGGGGCTGTATGTGATGGCCAGTGGAGTCCTGTTGGTTTCTTTCTTGGGTTTGTCTTGCAGTAGGAGGCTTCTGGGTACACGTCTGACTCTGTTGATCTGTTTCCTTATTTCCTCGTGCGGGTATTGTAGTTTTGAGAATGCTTGGTGGAGATTTTGTAGGTGTTGGTCTCTGTCTGAGGGGTTAGAGCAGATGCGGTTGTACCTCAGTGCTTGGCTGTAGACAATGGATCATGTGATGTGTCCGGGATGGAAGCTGGAGGCATGAAGGTAGGCATAGCGGTCGGTAGGTTTTCGATATAGGGTGGTGTTAATGTGACCATCACTTATTTGCACCGTGGTGTCAAGAAAGTGGACCTCCCGTGTAGATTGGTCCGGGCTGAGGTTGATGGTGGGGTGGAAGCTGTTGAAATCGTGGTGGAATTTTTCCAGAGTCTCCTTCCCATGGGTCCAGATGATGAAGATGTCATCAATGTAGCGTAGGTAGAGAAGGGGCATGAGTGGACGAGAGCTGAGGAAGCGTTGTTCCAGGTCGGCCATAAAGATATTGGCATATAGTGGGGCCATGCGGATGCCCATAGCAGTGCCACTGATCTGGAGATATATATTGTCATCAAATTTGAAATAGTTGTGTGTAAGTATAAAGGCATAGAGCTCAGCAGCCAGTTGTGCTGTGGCATCATCAGGGATAGTGTTCCTGACAGCTTGTTTTCCATCTGTGTGTGGGATGTTTGTGTAGAGAGCCTCTACATCCATGGTGGCTAGGATGGTGTTTTCTGGGAGGTGACCAATGCATTGTAGTTTTCTCAGGAAATCAGTGGTGTCACGGAGATAGCTGGGAGTGCTGGTGGCATAGGGTCTGAGTAGAGAGTCCATATATCCAGACAGTCCTTCAGTGAGAGTGCCAATGCCCGAGATGATGGGGCGTCCAGGATTTCCGGGTTTGTGGATCTTGGGTAGTAGATAGAATAACCCGGGTCGGGGCTCTAGGGGTATGTTGATTTCTTCTGGTGTTAGTGTAGGGAGTGTCCTGAGTAGATGCTGTAGTTTCTTAGTGTATTCCTCAGTGGGATCTGAGGGAAGTGGCCTGTAGAATTTGGTATTGGAGAGTTGTCTGGCGGCCTCCTTTTGGTAGTCAGACCTGTTCATGATGACAACGGCACCTCCTTTATCAGCCTCTTTGATGATAATGTCAGGGTGGTTTTTGAGGCTGTGGATGGCATTGCGTTCTGCACGACTTAGATTGTGAGGCAAGCGATGTTGTTGTTTCACAATTTCTGCCTGTGCACGCAGGCGGAAGCATTCAATGTATAGGTCCAGACTGTCATTTCGACCCTCAGGAGGAGTCCATGTGGAGTTCTTCTTCTTGTGCTGTTGGTGGGAGGGCACCTGTGTATCAGTGCACTGTTCAGTGTTGTCCTGGAAGTATTCTTTGAGTCGGAGACGGCGAAAGTAGGCTTCCAGTTCGCCACAGAACTGTATCATGTTGGTGGGGGTGGCAGGGCAGAAAGAGAGTCCCCGAGATAGGAGAGACTTTTCTTCTGGGCTGAGTGTGTAGTTGGATAGATTGACGATATTGCTGGGTGGGTTAGGGGTACCACGGTTGTGGCCCCATGTGGCAGGTAGGAGTTTAGACAGCTTACAGTCCTTTTTCCTTTGTAGAGAGGTGAAGTGAGTAATGTAGATCTCCTGTCTTATTCTAGTGAAGTCCGTTTGTATAGAAGTTTGGTTATTAATGAGAGTCTCCAGGTTGGAGAGCTCTTTTTTGATGTTTTCCTGTTTGCTGTATAGGATGCTGATCAGGTGGTTCCTCAGTTTTTTTGATAGAGTATGGCATAATCTCTCACTGTGGTCTGTGTAGTATGTAGATAGCAGTGGATTTTTTACCTTTAGTCCATTTGGTATGATGTCCATCCGTTTGCATTTGGAAAGGAAGATGACATCTATCTGTATTTGTGCAAGTTTCTTCATGAAGTTGATGGATTTCCACTCCATATGGCTAAATGCAGTGCCTTGCATGGTGTCAAGTATCAGAGGGGTAGCCGTGTTATTCTGGATCTGTAAAAGCAGCAAAGAATCCTGTGGCACCTTATAGACTAACAGACGTTTTGGAGCATGAGGTGCTGTGGTTTAAAATGGCATCAATCTGCTGAGTTTTATGTAAGGTATTGCATGGCACTCATTAAACCTTTGGGGGATCCAAACTGAGAATGGTATTAAAGAAAATGTACACTTCTACACTCTGCGTGCTCCAATACAGAAAAACAGCTAGATGGTTTCCATTGCCACCATTTTATATGCTTTAAAGCTTGATTCTTGCAAGTGCTCTACAATCTGAACAGTTAACTCGATTGCTTTGAAATTTAGTGTGCCTCATGGGAGTGCAAGGTTGCATTATTGACTCAAATTTGGCATCATTTGACTAAGGGGTTCCTGAGTTACAGGTCCTCCCCCCAAAAAAACAATTTCCATCTACTGTCTTGTACTATTAAACCGAGAGGTCCTAATGACTGGATGAATCTTGATTGCTGTAAGCTCACCCTTCAATTAACATAACTAAGGACAAGTTAATCACACAACACCACCTAAGAGAAAGGAGTTTTGGACTCATGTTGGCTGGATGTTGCTACAATTTGTGAATCATGGGTGACATATTTCATTTTGGTGCGAATGTAATCAAAGTCTTTAGTGGAAAATAATTAGACATGTGAATGCTTCCTGGGAGGGGAGGAACGGTCAGTGGACAAATAAGAGTTTAGGGATGCAGTGAGAGGAGGTGGATTTATAGGGGGATGGATATAGAGGAGGTGAGAGAGGGTAGGGGCTCAGGTAAGGCGGATATGGCCACCTCAGCTCTGCCAGCTCACCCCAGCCCCTATGCATTCCATAACTTTGTTAGTGCATCCCCCTCTCCAGTTCTGCTAATGCTCCCCAACCCCCATACACCTCCCAGATCTGCCAGTGCATCCCAACTACCCTGTACGCCAAGCACCCTGCAGCCTCAGCTCTGTCAGTGTACCCCAACCTGCCTGCACCCCTCAGCTCTGCCAGTGCACCCCAACTGTTCACCCCAGCCCCTGCACCCCAACCTTCATACACCCTATAGCTCTGCCAGTGCATCACAGCCCCATGGCAGTTAATGAAGAATTAAGGTTGCTTGGTGGTATGTCATACCCTTGCGGAAGATTTTGTTGAGCAATGTCTGAACATCTGAAATCCAGGAAAGACAGTTAAAGTTGCCCATACAAACTGATCTCTGCCCTCTTTCGGTAATACATCCCATTAACTTTACTCTGCCAATCCCACAGTTGCTGAAATGCACATCTTCTTAATCTCCTATTACAACACATTCATTCTCACCTACAGGATTCCATCCAACACCATTAAAGGACAGAAACAAAAAAATAAAAGCTTGCCCACACCATCTTCCCTCTGTTCCCCTGGAGCTGACAGTAGCCATTTAATTTATAGTAGAGATGGGTCAAGGAAACAGTGTTCCAGTTAGTTTATAACAGGATTTCCAGTTTGGATTCTAAAATAAACCAGAACTCACGTTCCGGCTCCATGATGTCAAAATTTTGTAATCTGTTCTAATGAAATTTCAGTCCAAATGGTGGAAATCTTGCAAGATCAGCTGAGTTTATATGATTCTGCCACCTGGAATATTGGAAATCTCACAGGATCATCTGTTTTTGCATGATTTCTTCTACACGGGGCTTCGAATGAACTGGATCTGAAAATCAGACTCCTTTTGGTTTTGGGTTTGGCCTGGATCCAGAACTGTAGGGATGAGTTAAGATATGTGGTGTATAAAAGGAAAATTCTGCAAAACACATAGTTTGTGGAAAAGTTCTGCTCCATCTTATTTTTAAATAGGAGGCATTATGTAAAACTATCACTGAAAATGAGATACAGTAGGTACACTACCACTGATGTTAGTGTAACTTATGTCACTCAAGAGTGTGAACAAGCCACTCCCCTGAGCAACATAAGTTATACCGATCTAAGCGCAAGTGCAGACAGGTCGAGATAATACTTACTCCTGCCATGAGTGCAGGGGACTGGACCAGATGACCTCCCCAGGTACCTACCAGTCCTATGATTCTATGACAGTGCTACGTTGATGGGAGAGCTTCTCCTGCCAATATAGCTACCAGCACTCATTGGATTCATTAAGCTGATGGGAGATCTCTCTCCTGTCATCTTAGAGCAGCTACACTAGAGAGTTTACAGTGGCGCAGCTGCATCTGTGAAGCCATAGCCATAATGGAGAAGGCAGCTTGAGGAACCCGGCCTACAACTTCAATCAGTTAACTTTCCAAATATGATTGTTCAGTTCTTAGAAAAAAATAATTTTTTAGCTGAAAACCAATAACATTCTGGATATGGGATATTGCGTTTTTTTCATAAAAAGCAAAAAACAAAAAAACAAAAAAAATCCGCAGCAAACAGATCCTTTCCTCCAAGAAATTCATTTACTCAATATTCCAGTTTCTGTTGAAAAACAGTTTCACCTCACTTCCTTAGCAGCTTTGAAATCCCTGCTCTAATTAACTTTTTAAATTGCAGTTCATTTTAAAGTAATAATTAACAATAGCAATTAAAAAAAAAGTGAAATAGAGATATGTGGGATCTAAGTATATGTGACAGAATAGGGCCCTAAGTAGTGTAGATAGTTGGCCCCTCAAGAAAGGATGTTCTACTGCTATACCTTAATCTAATTTTCTTCTAGCCTAACTAAATCATTTTGACAAAATTACAGTAAATCACTCTTTACCCAAGAAATCAGCACCAGATTATAAAGATATAATCAGATTTTTTGGAAACATTTCAAATGTAAGCTCCATTAGCTACCAACTCACAAATGTTTGTTATCTCTCTTGTTATAAGAACCCAGTTGCCAGAAAATTGGTTAATTATAAAATTATCTGGCAAGATGTCTACATACATATCTGGCTAGATGCCAAAGTCCACAGTGTTCTTAGATGCAACTAAAACTGACTCCCATGGTTCACTCAAAGTTGACCTCTACAGAAATTAATGTTTTGGATATTATAACACATTTTTGTTGTTCTTTAATAAAAATAATCGTTAAGAAGCAAATAAATATATACCAAGCATTTCTGCCCAAAGAGTTCTACATTGAGAAAAATTCACTCTTTGCAGAAGCCGGTACAAAGTCTATGCAGAGAACCAGCACAAGGCCCATGCACAACTTTTGTCGCACTTACTCTCTATTTTGAGGCTTGCATGGGAATTAAGTGGTGCATATGTCTTTTGCTAGCACTCTTTCCTTGAGTAAATTTCATTTTCTAGATATCAGATCCTCACTTGGCATTAATTAGCAAATCTTTATTGACTTTAATTAAGCTATACTAATTCTCACCATCTAGCCCTGAGTGTTTAATAGCACAGTTGGTCTTGTATTCTTTGCTCAGCTAGAACGTTCACTCTCTTGGGCACATGTAGAATTCAGGACTGACTTCTATGTAAAACTGGACAAAACACAAAAGAAATTGTAAATGATCAGTCCAGGGAAAATATATAAGTAGTATGGTGATGTTTCATTAGAAGTGGTCAAAGCAGTAAGATAATGTTCTATCTGGCATGTTTAATAAACTGAATACCCATTAAGTAATCATTTAGGTAAAGCAGAAGAATACTGATTAGCATTTCATGAAAAAACCTCAAAGTATTCTACTTAAACTTTTATTTTTTTTATTAATGATCTTAATTAAACTTTTTGGAAACAGGCAGTATTTATGATTTTTGGAAACTAAATGAAACACAGCAGGGATCCCAGTTTATTGCCTACAAAACTATTACTCTTTTAAATGTTCTGACAGGCACAACTAGGTCTTAAAAAAGCTATTTCCCTCCTTCACCACCTCTCAAACTTTCTGTTACCATTTTAACAACCAATTTAGAAGACTTGCAATTACCTCAACACCACATTTTTAGAAGGCCAATTTTCGAACTGATTTTCCTTCAATTTATTGTCAAGAAAATGGTTACTATGTGAGTTACAGTTTCAACTGGCAGACAAGTTTTCATCCTATATATCTGTAGTGTTTACTTTACAGCTTACGAGTGGATGAATAATGTTTGTAAGTCTGTCATCATCTATTGCAATAAGATTTTTAAGGAGAGATATATATTTTAGAAAAGAAAATTGACACAAACAAAGAGTGGCTGAGTTGTAATTTAGTGAAATGTTTGTGCATATGAACACTAGTTATGAAGCCATCCTTTGGTCTGGTTTCCAGTACCTGGATGGCTGAAAGTGTTTTCATTACTTAATGCTGCAACAATTAGTAGCAGGGCTTAGAAAGTCTATCTTGAATGCTGAGGAAAGAGGCACAAAGGGGTGTTAGGCACCACAACAGAGGAATGCAAAAGAGGCATGGGTGGAAATGGCATTCTGCTTCACACATAGATCTCTGCAAAGTTTTCAAAACAGCTGCCTTTCCACTGGCTAGACTGTGAACTCTTTACTCAGTGAAATCAATGGGTCTAGTTGAGAGTAACTGCTCCTCAATACAAGGAAAGCATTCATAGTTTGGATCCTTATTAGTATTATAAAAGGTTTGTGATGTGGGCAGAGAAAGCTTGTGACCATGGACATATATCTTCTGCTTCCCTACCCTAAAGTGCAATCTCAGGTATGCCACAGTCATATTGTTCAAATAGTTACTCCAGCACACTTGCAGGAGCAAGTGAAGATATATGCCTGCAGTGGCCACTAGTGAACAGGATGGGGGTGATGGATACCAGTTGTTCAGGTGTTTGTCTTAGGCCTGGTCTACACTACGTGTTTAAACCGAATTTAGCAGCGTTAAACCAATTTAACGCCGCACCTGTCCACACTACGAGGCCCTTTATATCAATATAAAGGGCTCTTTAAATCGGTTTCTGTACTCCTCCCCAATGAGAGGAGTAGCGCTAAAATCAGTATTACCATATCGGATTAGGGTTAGTGTGGCCGCAAATCGATGTTATTGGCCTCCGGGCGGTATTCCACAGTGCACCACTGTGACTGCTCTGGACAGCAATCCAAACTCGGATGCAGTGGCCAGGTAAACAGGAAAAGCCCCACGAACTTTTGAATTACATTTCCTGTTTGCCCAGCATGGAGCTCTGATCAGCATGGGTGGCGATGCAGTCCCAAACCCAAAAAGAGCTCCAGCATGGACTGTACGGGAGATACTGGATCTGATCGCTGTATGGGGAGACAAATCTGTTCTATCAGAGCTCCCTTACAGAAGACAAAATGCCAAAGCGTTTGAAAAAAATCTCCAGGCTACACAGTGCTGTGTGACCAGTGTAACATAAAGCCAAAGAATCAAATGGACACTCATGGAGGGAGGGAGGGGATACTGAGGACTCCAGCTATCCCACAGTTCACAGCAGTCTCCAAAAACCATTTGCATTCTTGTCTGAGCTCCCAGTGCCTGTAGGTTCAAACATATTGTCCAGCGTGGTTCAGGGTATAGCTCATCAATTTACTCCCTCCCCCCACCACGTGAAAGAAAAGGGAAAGAAATCATTTCTTAACTTTTTTGAATGTCACCCTATGTCTACTGAACGCTGGTGGTAGACACGATGCTGCAGCAGTGAAGAGCAGTATCCACTCCTCCCCCTCCCTGGTGGCAGACGGTACAATATGACTGCTATCCGTCGTCACCATCAGCCCATGAGTGCTCCTGGCTGGCCTCAGGTGAGGCTGGCCGGGGGCGCCTGGGTAAAAATAGGAATGATTCCTGGTCATTCCCAGTAGATGGTACAGAACGGCTGGTAACCGTCCTCATCGTAGCAACTGGGGGCTGAGCTCCATCAGCCCCCTCCCTTTCATGTGCAAAGAAAAGATTCTGTACTGCCTGGACTATCATAGCAGCGGGATGCTGGGCTCCTCTCCTCCGCACCGCTTAATGTCCTGCCTGGACTATCATAGCAGCTGGAGGCTGCCTCCCCCTCATTTTATCTCACTAATAAGTCAGTGTTTCTTATTCCTGCATTCTTTATAACTTCATGACACAAATGGGGGGGACACTGCCACGGTAGCCCAGGAACGTTGGCAGAGGAGGGAAGCAACGGGTGGGGTTGTTGCAGGGGCACCCCGCGTGAATGGCATGTATCTTATCATTTCTGCGGGATCTGACATGGAGCAGCTGTGCTCTCTGATACACTGGTTCTCTAGTACACTTGCCCCATATTCTAGGCAGGACTGACTCTACTTTTAGAAATCATAAAGGAGGGATTGACTCGGGGAGTCATTCCCAGTTTTGCCTTTGCGCCCCCGGCCGACCTCAGCCAGGGGCACCCATGATAGCAGCAGACAGTACAGAAGGACAGATAACCATCATCTTACTGCCAATTTACAATAGCAGCAGATGGTACAGAACGATTGATAACCGTCTCTGCTATCATGCAAAAGCAAACGAATGCTGCTGTGTAGCGCTGCAGTAACGCCTCTGTTAGCGGCATCTAGTACACATATGTTGACAGTAAAAAAAAAAGGTGAACGGGCTCCATGGTTGCCGTGCTATGGCATCTACCAGGGCAATCCAGGGAAAAAGGGCGCAAAATGATTGTCTGCCGTTGTTTTCCCGGAGGAAGGAATGAGTGACAACATTTACCCAGAACCACCCGCGACAATGATTTTTGCCCCATCAGGCACTGGGATCTCAACCCAGAATTCCAAGGGGCGGGGGAGACTGCAGGAACTATGGGATAGCTACAGAATAGCTACCCACAGTGCAACGCTCCGGAAATCGACGCTAGCCTCGGACCATGGATGCACACCGCCTAATTAATGTGCTTAGTGTGGCCACATGCACTCGACTTTATACAATCTGTTTTACAAAATTGGTTTATGTAAAATCGGAATAATCCCGTAGTGTAAACATACCCTTACACATACATACATCTTCAGCTCTGAAACTGAAAATGCATGAAGTATTTGAAAAACAAAATTATTTAATTTGACTGTGTTTATTTTATAATTCCACCTTTTCTGTCAAATGTGAGGACTGCATGTTGTTATTATTTCATGTCAGATTCACTGACATGAGAATAAAAAGGAAATACCATTAAGTATGCCTGTATCCATGTAAAAGGTTTCCCTACATTTTATTCACATACTTCCTATAACAACTAGAAAAAAAGTGAAAACTGATAAAAGAACAATTAAAATGCATATTTCATGAATACAGACTCTAAAGTTGTCTTTAAATAATTTCACTCAAAGAGTGCTGTGTCAAGGAACTGACATTGTTATACACTGGCAATTTAGCACTGAAAATATAGTGTGAGTATTCAATATACTGTACTACAGCCACTTACCTTATTAGTTTAGAGTTGCAGTTACACCAAAAGCAGAGAATATGAAGGAAGCATACAACTGGCAAAATGGTTCCTTCCCCAAAACAGGTAAAAGACCCTGTATCTATGAAAAATATGCAAACCAAAGTACGGTATTAAAGACTAGACTTTGCTAATTCACACTTCACTAATCTGCGCATCCTATAATTCTCACACACACAAAACTCATGGCCACATCTCAACAAAAATATAATAAGCGTACTGCAGTGTCATAGCGTTATTAAGGCTTTGTTGTGTTTACAAAATATATGCCATCCATTCACATGAATTGTTACCATAAATAATGAAAGCTAAAAGACACTTGTGAAAAAAGCACAAAGTCCTAGATATGTTGAGGTGCGTTACCCTTGCTTTTTAACTCTGTCCATTTATTCAATAATTTGCAAAATTCAGTAATTTGCAATGGGTATCCTGGCCATTAGTGTGAATTAGAAAGGGTCTCCTGTTCAGGGGTATATGGGAAGATGGAGATAACTATTCCAGAGCTCAAATGACATCAGGAAGTTTGGTGTTTTCTTGTGAAACTCTTTTTGAGCTACAAAATACCCAATTGCATCTCCACTTGCATGGGTGCAATTCAGGGGTGAAAGTAAGTTAAAGAATTTACTGGTACGCCAGAGTCCTGAGCAGGGGCATGGCCTCAAACAGAAGAGGCGGAGCCTTTAAATCAAGATTTAAAGGCCCCAGGGCTCTGGCTGCGGCTGGGGCTGGGGCTGGGAGCCCCAGGGCCTTTAAATCACCCCAGAGCTACCAGCTGCAGAGGCAGCTGGGAGCCCCAGGGCTCCGGGCGACTTAAAGGGCCCAGAGCTCTGGCTGCTGCTACCGCAGCAGAGCTCCAGGCCCTTTAATTCACCGCCAGAGCCCTGCTGCTGCTTCCCCAGGGCTCCGACAATGGGGCTCGAGAGGCGATTTAAAGGGCCCTGGGCTCTAGCTGCTGAAAGGAGCCCCGGGCCCTTTAAATCACCAGCCTGGGGAAGCCAGTCCAGTCCAGCATGGTGTACCAGCTCTTGCCGGTACACCATACCACACAGAACCGGCTTACTTTCTCCTCTGGTGCAATTCCAATAGATGTCACTTGGAGCTGCACTCAAATAACTGAGGGCAGATTGGAACCAGAAGTATATCAGATGCCTGATAGGACACAGACATTAATGTGAAAATATCAAATACAGTAAGAACTGTAGTCACTGTTAAAAAGTCAGCATTGCTACATATAATGAGAAATAACCATAGTTTCTGATACCACAGTGTGGCTGGCAATCATTACAACCATTTTACGCCTGAAAAGAAAGAACTGGTACTACTGCCCTGATAAAGAGCAGGTGTGAAACCACAGAAAAACCTCTTTTCTATGGAATGGATGAACAGTCCCACACATGGGCAGAAGATGGGATTAAAAAATCAATGTGATAATCCCAAAGCATATAAAAACAAAGTTTCATGGCCTATGTGGATGACCTCCAACTAGTCTCTGAATCAATGAAACTATCTTTCTTTCACTCTGGGACCTAAAAGGCCTGTAGCAGGGTGGTCACCTGAGCTTCCCAGCAGCCAGCCCCTATAAAAAGTCTTTGAACCAGGAGCACAGAGTCTTTCTCTGCCTTCAGAAAGAGAGGGGTCTGGCTGCTGGGAAGCTCAGGGTGCTAGAGTGAGGCAGGGCTGGGGAAAGGCCAGAGGGGCTAGGGAGCTCCAGGCTGGCAACTTCCCAGGCTGCAGAGCCTTGTCCAAGGCCCCATAGAGGCAGTGGGTTGCAGAGAGAGGCAGCAGGTCCAGGCCCACCCTTGCCTATGATGAGTGGCTGACACTGCAGTCTGCCCCAGGGCTCAGGGATGAGTTGGTGATTGTCAGTAGCCTATGACTGAGGCAAGGTAGGAATAAGGGGTGGGGAGACCCTAAGACTGAAGGGTGTATTGCCAGGGGGCAGCACCCCAGATAAAGGGGCACCAGAATCCAGGGAGGGATATGGGGGGCCAAGTGGCAGCAGGATACCGGCCTGCAGAGGGAGCTCCAAGTCTGGGAGAGCTAATTCCCAAGATGACTAGCAGGAGGCGCTGCAGGGGTCAGTCCTGCACTGCTATATGGCCTAACATAGACAAATGGACTATTTGATTTGGGAGCCCCTTGGAACCATAATTCTCCAGGGATGATAAGATTTAGAAAGTTGAAAGGATTCAAAGTAGAGTAAAAAGTGTCTCTGACCTGAATATTATCAGCCAATATCTTCTCCTTTTAGGAACTCTCCTTGTTGCCAAGAGGATTTCGAGAAGCCAAAATTGTTTCCTGACCTTGGCCAGGGTGAATGGTGGGAGAGGATTTATTAGGAGACGGCTTCTGTTTAAGTCTCTACAAGAATAGGAGGCCAGGGCTAAAGGCACACAATGCTGATGTGCAGGTAGAGTACTTTCAGCTCGTTTTAACTTTTATTTTATCCATGTTGGTCTGGGGAAGAAACAGAATAGAGTTCTGCCTCAGAAACCATGGAAGGAGTGAACTACTGAACTGCACTTCTTCAGATCAGAGGCAGATTAAGTACTAGCTGAGAAAGGAAGTGTTATGGATGGATGGTGCCAAAAAGTGCTGCATCCTGTTTAGTTACTCTCTTTTATCTCTTCACAAGATTGACGTGACTGGCAGAACCTGAGCGTACAGAAAGAAGCAGTGGCAATTTGGCATCTTAATCAGCTTGATTGTACAAAATGCTACTTGTCTGTGAGTTAATACTTGCCTTAACATTTGTCTGCTGCAGACTTCCCCTCTATTACAAAATAATAAATAATTGAGAGGATGCCTTTTATGGTATAAGATATCATTTTGTGAGAAAGGTAAGTGAGAAAACTGCACAGGGAAACTCGAGTAATTTGGTGCAGACACTGCAAATAACTGCTCTACCTGTAGCACAAGCAGTAACCCCAATGACATCTATTACCTCATGATATGTCAAACTAATTTGTTATAAAAATAATACTCTTTTTTTGTTTACACGCATTTAAAACACCCTTGGTTTATTGGAACTATCCACCAAGTGAAAATGGATAAGCACCCCATCATTCCTTCCCAAGGGAGTGGGTAAAAGGGGAGGAAAACTCCATAACCTTCTTCTTGAAGAGTTTACTCCCCCCTTGTTCTATTGGGGGAACATAGCTCTCCTAAGATCTCTGGGAGGTCTGGTTCCAGGTTGGCTCTGTGACATCCTCAGCCCCACTCCCTTAGCAGTGCTCAGTGTAGCCATGCTGACAAGTCTCAGACAGTTGATAGCTGCTCCTGGGAAGTGGAATCTACCTTAAAGGAAGATTCCCCAGTACTGAAAAATACTATTTCTTTTTTTTTTTTACAGTGCAAATACTTGTAATAAAAAAAATATAAAGTAAGCACTGTGCACTTTATATTCTGTGTTGTAATTGAAATCAGTATAGTTGAAAATGTAGAAAACATCCAAAAATATTTAAATAAATGGCATTCTATTATTGTTCAAAAGTGTGATTAATTGCAATTTTTTTAATCACACAATTAATTGTGATTAATTTTTTTAATTGCTTGACAGCCCTAATTTTTACCTTACTGGATTGTTCCACTCCAAGTTTTGATGGGAAGTGCCCTTGGCATCATCAAAACTAAAAGTAGAGTAAAAAAAATCAATAGTTGAACTTTACACTCTACCCTAAACTATACTACAGTAAATAAAGGAAGAAAATACACACAATAAGGTGTGTGATTGAGAGAAAGCAGGAAGAGGAAGCTGGGGAGGTTCTGATCAGGTGCTCCTGTCTCTCTAAGAAACCGAAGGACAAGGTAGGGTTGTGGCTCTTGAGATCCACTTGAGCTCACACCTTTGTTTGAGTACCTCAGATAAGTATGAGACTTCAGGGAACTGCGCATGCAAGTCAAGTTCTTTCTTTTGTGCAGGGAGCAGCTAAAATCCTGGATGCAAGGCATAGAGAAGTGTTGGTACCAAGAGTAGCACTATAATAGTGGGTGTAAAAAAAGAGTACTTTTTTTTTTCCAGTTGATTGATTGGTTGGCTGAGTAAATTTGCTCCTGTTTAAATAGTTGTTTAAATGTTGCTGGGTATATTGTGCTGTTTTAAAATTCACTTTTAAGATTTACTTACATCAAAATAAATACCCATCCAAAAGGAGTTGCAGTGATGTTAGGGCCATGCTTCAGATACTCTGTCCTATATTTAGTAGCAAAGGAAAGCCAGCGCTGGAAAAAGTGCACGTTACATTCCTTTCAAAAAGTAGTGGTGCCACCTCAGGCCTGGTCTACACTGGGGCGGGCGTTGGGGGAGGAATCTATCTAAGTTACGCTACTTCAGCTATGTGAAAAATATAGCTGAAGTCGAAGTACTTAGATCTACTTACCTCGGTGTCTTCACTGCGATAGGTTGACTGATGCTCCCTCATCAACTCCACCTACACTTCTTGCTCAGAGGGAGTACCGGAGTTGAAGGGAGAGTGCTTGGCAGCCGATTTATCGCGTTTTCACTAGTCACGATAAATCAACCCCTGCTGGATCGATCGCTCAGGAGGTAAGTGTAGACATGCCCTCAAAGTGCTCACAACTGCCACGGGATGTTCCTATGGCTAGTACAGTACATTTTCACACACCCACGATTGCAACTGACAACTGAAACTCAAAAAGACACAGTTTAGCCCGTTTGTATAATTTGTATTTAAGAAGGAATAAAGAGCTGAAATACATAGAATTGTAGCTAAACAGGTCAGACGAAAAACTCTTAAGTAATTCAGGCTGACCCCTGCATTTTTCAAGACTATACACTACATCATTCCCACCAACATCTTATCTCATGTATTCTTGAATATCCACAGTGATGGTGCCTGGACCCTATCCCCTGGGAGTTTACTCCATTGCCAAGTTACTCTGTTAAGAATGTTTTCCTATATCTAGCCTAAATATTTCTCTCCTTCAGGTCATTGCTCCTTGCCCTACCAGTGTCACTAATTCTCTGCTTCCATCGCTATTATTACCTTTAACGTATTTGAAGACTATAGATCATGCTCTCTCAGAGTATTTTTTTTCTGAATTTAAATATAGTTCCTTCAGTCTCTTCTTGTATGTTTTATCTTCAAAGCCTTGTATCATTGTGTTGCCTTTCTTTGTATGATTTCTAACTTTTTCTAAACATTCCCTGAACTGAGAAGACCAGAACACTTCACAGCTTTTATACTAGCAAGCCGTGAATTGCCTACAAAAATCTGATGACTGAAATTATTTTGTTTAAAGGTAATTTAGCACCCTCTGGTGTACCATTGCTCTATTGCAAATTTCATTTTAGATGAAGGAGAGTGAAATCTCCAGAGCAATAATACTGTATAAGTTTTCATGTTAATGTTTGTGAAGCAATAGTTATGGGTGGTTCAGCAGTTTTATTATTTATGTTTGTATTTAGGAACTTATGGCTCATTGGAAAACTGCTCAGGACTGCAACATGTGGCTAAAATTAAACTTCCATTGACTTCAATAGGAGATGCTTAAATATGAGCATAGTGTTTGGACATTTGTGCATAGTGTATTACAGAGAACACCTTCCTCTTTTTTTAAAAGAAATTCTTTCAAATATTTTAATCATTTTTGTGTTGTATAATGCTAAAAAAACCACAAACAAAAATGACAACATGGGAAGTTAACCACTTTAAGATACTCTTTTTTCTTTGCTTACATCACACATGGTTTCCATTTAAGAAAATTATTTTTGCAAATAATTAGTCTGTACTGTAAATTAGATCCACTATAATGTTTTCTTTTAAATTTCATATGACCTAGTTATAAACTCTTGAATAATGCACATATACACAGTTTTAAGTTCTCATCAATCTTGAACCAACAGGCACCAATTAAGAATATTTCCCAAAATTTGCAGTCTCTCTATCAATGCCATTTATTAATTTTGAATCAAACTGGATTTCCCTTTCCTCTTCCTCTAAACTCATTAGCACTGCTGTAGGTTTCAGGGTTGGATTGGCAGCCACCAAGTGGACTGGATAGCTTTTGACCAACTTACAATATTGAGCAATTTGCAGCAGAACCATAAATAATCCGAGCACCCCATTCTATTCCCAAATCCCTATCAACATCAATGTAAAAAAAAAAATTCCCAAAGCCTTACCCCAATCAGTGTTTTGATTTTGAAAAGAGAGATGTTCCAGGGACTCCATGAAGTCCAATAGGAACTTAGCTATTGCTACTGACTTTATGTGGAAGGCACCCAGATACTTCCGGACGAGCAGCAGTATAAAACCCTAAGATAGATACTACCTTAGTAAGGGACCCCAGGCATATTTTCCCCTGTTAAAGTCTTTTGAAAATATCCTATGCTTGCCACTTGGTGCAATATGGCACATTTCATTAAATTACTTTTCAGAAGTATTACTAAGCTCAAGAAATAAATTCAAACTGTGTGGGTGAGCATTCCTATAGAAGTTATGCTGCTGCCTGGGAAAAGGAGTATGGAAAGAGAGGACCTCAGGCTGCCTCCTGCAGGCTGTGTGTGTGTTGAAAAGGGAAAGTTCATGTTGCGCACCAAAAGTTTTGCTGCTGCCTGAGGGGAAGAGAAGGCTCACAGGCCTTCCTCACTACATGCTGCCTTTTAACAAGTGGGGGCCAAAGAACTCTGAAGGGTAAGAAGATTCACTAAAGGAAACCAGTAGGGCTCTAGTGCTACCATTCAAAAGGTAGAGGGGGACAAGTTCAATTGAGGCGCAGTTTAGTTAGTTTACTTTTATAATGAAAAATGACTATGTAACTATGGTACCTTCCTACTCACACAGTCTGCTCCCTGTGTGTATTCAGAGTCAAGCTGATTATTTTATGACAAAGTTTCTATTACTTTTAATTACTGTCAGCTCTGCAGAATCAACAGCTCTAGGAGTGAACTGGATTCTATCCAGGTGTGTTCAACATCAACAGAACTGCCAAGTAAGTTCCATTTGAAGAGCCAACTGTGCAATGTCATTGTGTTCTGTTCTGCCCTCAGTTGCATCTGTGCAATTCCCCAGAAAGCAATGAAGTTCAACAGTTATAACAAAGGGCAGAATTTGGCTTTCAGAAGCCAGAAAGAACGTGCTTTACTTTCAGATCCCAGGATGAGTTTGCAGTGAGATGAGATGACAGTTCAGAAAAATATATTTTACTTGTCATCTGAACTAATCTGATATGGAAATCATTGAGACCTATTTAGTATGGAAGATTGCAATAACATTTTTATAACTTCACCTCTCAGAGGTATTGTAAGCAGATTGGAAGGATATACATTAACTGTCATTTGTTTTAGTGTTAATATCTTTCTAAATCATTCACTCTGGGATAAAATTTTGCCTGAAGGTGAATTATATGGGAATCTTTTCTGCTATTTGAGTTAGAGGAGAATGGGGACAAAACTTTCTACTGTAAAATAAATTAACATAATATTAACCACACATTTTTGAACATGTCTGCAATAAAAACATCTCAAATGTGTAGCTTGAAACTTGCTATGTACATAAGCCTCAGTGAAGCCTTTGCTTGGTTTGAAAAAATGTTTTTTTAATGTATCAGTTATGAGCAATAGAAAATTGTGTATTGAATTGAAATGGGTTGACCCAGATGTGCTTAAAATTGGATGCTATCAAAGTTGGAATTGAGATTTTTATTCAAACCAAGATAGCAGTTTGGATCCAAATTCAGACCAAGCATCTGAACTAAAATGGTGGAAATTTCATAAGAATAGTGTTCTTCCAAGACCAAAAGCTGTTCTCAAAAGACCTCTATCACTCAGGCACCCTGCTGGTCTCCAGACTCCCATTCATTATTGTTGTGTTTTATCAGGGTAGCAGACAGACCTCCAGTCTCTTCATGAGAGTACCTGCTGCTCTTTTCCCACTTTACTCTCTGTCTGGCAAGTGGGGAGTGCCAAGCAAATCCAATGGTGGACTTTGTGAAGTATTGAATCTCTGATCTCATTTTACTCATGGGCACAGCAGTGTTTGCCAGAATTTAAAATCCCAGAAAACTTGTGCATTTCTCTAGTGGAAGCCAACAGTGTTCTTTTGAATAGGAATCAAGATCTGGTATCCTGGATTCAAATACCACCAAAGATTAAGATGTTCTGATCTGGAGTTTTGATCTAGACCCATCTCCAATACAGAGCATGCACACAATAGTGTATACATGCACAAACATTTAAACAAATATGCACTTTGCAGCTACTCATATACATGGCTAGTTTGGTGATTCAGAGAATTTATAAGCTCTCACCAACAGAAGAGTACTTTAAAGATATTCTTATTGCATATGCAGTCATGTTAGTCTTGATGCCTGGTTACAAAAGCATGAATATTTATGCAATAAATTTTTGGTCGAAGATTTTAAGAACAGTAAAAAAAAAATCCATTTCCATTTAAAAGAACTGCGGATGTTAATTAGCAATATTATTTTAAGAGTGCTTTCACCAGGGTGACCTGTTTGTTGTTTTATTCCAATATTACATTTTACAGAAATTACATGTACTTTCTGATGTACACAAACTAGTGGAGGGTTTCTCCAGATGCTTATTGAACAATACAGATTGCAGACATTTGCTTATCTTTCTACTGAACGTCCTCCAAGATTAGTAGATCCTATAATAAGGAAGATATAAAAATACAAAGGTATAAATATTTTTACATAAAGTTAAAGAATTATTTCATTCACTTGTTTAAGTGCTTTTAGAACTCTATTTTAAGAAAAATAAGAATAAAAATAAAAAATGAAAATATTATAAATATTAATATAAAAACAAAGGAACACGTTGCTGTGAGTTTTGGCATAGCTTTTTCTATGTATGCAAGTACAAATATGGTAAGTGATTTTACAGGGAACATGAAAAATGAGTCAGTGTACTTGTGAATAGGATTGAGCCCCATACTTAGAATTAGGATTCTAATTGTTTAAAAGACGCTAGGGTAAGACTCTCGTCTCAGTTATACTGGCATAAATTCAGAGAAACACTATTACACTACATTTAAATTACTGGATTTACACCAGAAACTGAGATCAGATCCTTGTTCCTATAGCTGAACCTCAAGATATCTTTCCATTATTACAAATTCAGTTTTCTACCCAGTCCTCCATCACCCATTTTTCCAGAATCCATCAAATGCATATGTCATTTCACAAGCCAGATCATAGCCCATGGAAGACATTTCTGGGGCAAATTGCATAATGCTTTTGGAAGATATGGGGGTTCAAAAATTAAGGTGAATTTAATTCTTCTTTCTTTCATTTTGGCTTGTCATATTTCCAAATTTCAGTTTTTGAATATATCACAAATAGGGCTGTCAAGTGATTAAAACAATTAATTGTGATTAATCATGCAATTAAAAAAATTAATCACAATTAATCACACTGTTAATAATAGAATACCATTTATTTACATATTTTTGGATGTTTTCTACATTTTCAAATGTATTGATTTAAATTACAACACAGAATACAAAGTGTGCAGTGTTCACTTCATATTTTTTATTACAAATATTTGCACTGTAAAAAAATAGTATATTTAAATTCACCAAATACAAGTACGTAGTGCAATCTCTTTATAATGAAAGCTGAAGTTACAAATGTAGAATTATGTACAAAAAAAACTGCATTCAAAAACAAAACAATGTAAACCTTTAGAACCTACAAGTCCACTTAGTCCTCCTTCAGCCAATTCCCCAGGCAACGAGTTTAGTTACAATTTGCAAGAGATAATGCTGACCACATGTCATAATGCATGCCATGAGGGCAGGGGACTGGACTCGATGACCTCTCGAGGTCCCTTCCAGTCCTAAAGTCTATGAGTCTAGAGCCTATGAGTCTATAAACAGATAGCTAAGGGTTAATGTCTCTTTCACCTGGAAAGGGGTAACAAACAACACCTGACCAGAGGATCAATCAGGAAACAAGACGTTTTCAAATCTGGGTGGAGGGAGGATAGTAAGACAATAGGTTTATATTGTTTTTTTTGTATTTACATGTGTGTAGTTGCTGGAATGTTTTAAATTGTATTCTTTTTGGATAAGGCTGTTTATTCATTTTTTCTTTTAAGCAATTGACCCTGTATATTGTCCCCTTGATACAGAGACCATTTTATGTCTTTTTCTTTCTTTTTTTATATAAAACTTTCTTTTTAAGACCTGTTTGAGTGTTTTTCACTGGTTAAGGCTAAGAAACGAAGGGAGGGGGAAAATCTCTTTGTGTGAGATTTACTAAGCCTGACTTTGCATACCCTCTGGGTGAGGGGGGAGAGAGATTAGATCTCTCGATACTTGTGTTTCAAGGACTTGAAGCAGGGAGTATCCTAGGGTCCCCAGGGCGGGGAAATCTGGGAGCAGGTAAAGAGGGAGAAGGGAAGTGGGTTATTTCCCTTTGTGGTGAGACTCAGGGCATCTGAGTCTTGGGGTTCCCCAGGGAAGGTTTTGGGGAGACCAGAGTGAGCCAGACACTGGAATTTTTCTGGCTGGTGGCAGCGATATCAGATCCAAGCTGGTAATTAAGTTTGGGGGTTTCATGATAGCTTCTCATGTTCCGAACTCTAAGGTTCAGATCTGAGTAGGACAGTTATGACATCACGTCTTGTTTACAATGTCACCTGAAAGTGAGAACAGGTCTTTACATGGCACTGTTGTAGCCTATAGAACTACTTCCAGGATACCCCCTTATGTGCTCTGTTTTCTTTCCCTAGTCTTCACCATAACTGAAACTTTGGAGGAAGGAAGGTTTTGATGTTACCACTGGTGATGTTGGGAAAGTGGTGGGTGGGGTGAATGGAGATGCCAAAGCTGGCTCCAGCTTCCCCCTGCTACTATCCAGGTGCCAGCTGTAGAAGAACCATAAACAACCTCATGTTGCCCAGCATCTGAAGCCCCAGTAACCCCTGGAGGTAGAGTGACCAGATAGCAACTGTGAAAAAATGGGATGGGGTGGGGGGTAATAGGTGCCTATATAAGAAAAAGTCCCCAAAAATGGACTGTCCCTTTAAAAACAGGACATCTGGTCACCCTATCTAGACAACAAGTGCATGCTATTTATGAAAACTAAACCGCAGCCAAATAGAACCACTTGTTCTTGCATGTTTATCATCTACATCTGCAGCTTCTTCAGGAAGGCAAGGCCACTGCTGCTGTTGATTTCAAGACTTTCAGAGAATACCTACACTGCAATTAAACACCTGTGGCTGACTTGGTTCATGGGGTTCAGGTTGCAGGGGTGTAAAATTGAGGTGTAGATGTGTGGATTTGGGCTGCAGGCTGAGCTCTGGGACCCCACGAGTGGGAATAGTCCCAGAGCCTGGACTCCAGCCCAAACCCAAATGTCTGCACTGCAATTTTATAACCCCACAGCCCAAACCCTGTGAGCCCAAGTCAGCTGACATGGGTTAGCCAGGGGGGCTTAAGGTAGACCTACATTCAAATAACATTACATTTTTTAAAACCCCTCAGGGTATTTGCCAAAAAGGTCAATGGTAGTAACTTCTTATTCAAGTTTTTTGCCTCGGAATAATTACAGATTTCAAAGGATTAACTAAGGGAAAAAGAAGTACATTAAAGTTGCCATCACAATAGCAACAAAGAGTCCTGTGGCACCTTATAGACTAACAGATGTATTGGAGCATGAGCTTTCTTGGGTGAATACCCACTTTGTCAGACTCATGTAATGGAAATTTCCAGAGCTCTGACGAAGTGGGTATTCACCCACGAAAGCTCATGCTCCAATACATCTGTTAGTCTATAAGATGCCACAGGACACTCTGTTGCTTTTTACAGATCCAGACTAACACTGCTACCTCTCTGATAAATCACAATAACATCTACTAAAGTATTATATAGATTGAATTTTTCAAAACTGGGGCTTCACTTAAAAGCAAATATTAAAATTATTAGATTTAAGCTTTTCTGTATCTTTATTATAATATTATTATACAAATGAAAACAAAAGGTATATTCTCAACTACTCTAAATATGGAAGGCTCACATTGTGTTAATATTATACCCCAAATTTTCCAAAATTATAACTTGTTCGTTGCATAATCAATAATTTATATTGTACCTTGAAAACTTTTCAAGGCAAATAATTTAATTTTGATAATTCATAGAATTTACTTGCCTACATGTTGCCTCTGTAGAAGACTGGAGATGGTGATTGGATGCCTTGTTACAGATGCTTGTGAGGAAGGTGGTGTACATGCATACAACTGAGGAGTTCTGAAAGCAGAAGTATCCCATAAGCCTATTCTAGTACTTTGTGAGCCAGATGATGAAGTGAACGAATGTCCACTATGTGGTATTCTTACTGGTGTTGACCTGTTAATGCAATCAGTGCAGTGAAAAGATCTGAGGCATTTTTATACTTCAATAGATCTCAAAAATTGTTGAAGAAATTCTCAAAGTTTATATTTTAAAGGAAAAATGTATTATCAGTTATTGCACACTACATGTGTATTATTTATCAGAATGTTAGGCTGTTAGGTGACATTTTTTTCAAACAACTGACAGACAAGACAAGTGATGAAAGAGATGAAAGTGATGAAAGAGGAAAAAAAGACATTTTTATATTTGTATTATATATTTTAATATCAATCTGAAAATGTATAATACTATGAAATTAATAGGTAGCAGGTTTAAAACAAACATAAGGAAGTACTTCACACAAAGCACCTCCAAAAGTATAATTGGGTTCATAAAAGAATTAGCCAAGTTCATGGAGGATAGGTCCATCAATGGCTATTAGCCAAGATAGTCATCCTCTGGGGTGTCTTCCAAGCCTCTGATTGCCAGAAGCTGGACTGGATGACAAATAACAGATCACTTGATAATTGCCCTGTTCTGTTCATTCCCTCTGAAGCATCTGGCACCAGCCACTGTGGGAAGACAAGATACTGGGCTAGATGGAATATTGGTCTAATCCAGTATGGCCATTTTTCTGTTCTTGTGATTCAAAACTATGGATGCAATGCACTTGTATGGTCTGGAACCATATCACATTGTTCTGTGATTTCCACAGTTCATGCAAGTTAAAAAAAAATGAGGCTGTCAATACTTGGATGAGAAACTTCAAAGCGAGATGTAGGTCCTGCAGGAAGTGGTTCAGGTGATTCAATGGGTAGCACTGTTCTCTCTGAGTAATTACAGAAGCCATATTCCAAGTATAATGAATGCAATATTGTGCTGGTGGAAGTGTTGCCTTTCAGATGAGACATAAAACAAAGATTTTGGCCACTTTGTTTACATTAGAGACAGATGTTTGTGTGAAAATATCATGATTGCAGGTGCAAACAGCTATATATGCTCTAACTGCCTGTGCAAATTTTGGAACCCATGGTTTCAAAATCAGGCCCTCCAACAAGAATAAAAACATGTATAAATTACAGTTAGCTTGCACAATATTTTTCTTTTTTGGAAAGGCAAAATATACAATACAACCTTTACACTGCATAGCTTTATTACGAGGAAAGGCAAGATTTAATTTCATTCTCTTTACAAAAACTGTAACATCTTGAAAAGCATGAGCTGTATCTAGTTACCTTAGAGATCCTGCTATGCTATTTTGACTTGCTGTTAGTCCCGATGATTGACAACCTTTATAAGAAACACTACCTATAATGAACAATAGGTTTAAAAACAATATTAAAAATTATGTCCCCCCTTTACTGACACTATCCTTTTTGGAGACAAAGGTAAGAATCTTAGTTTATATACTTTGGGCCAAATTCACCACAGGTTTATGCCAGGTGGAGAGCACTGATGACAAAAAGTGAAGGATAGAATTAGGCAGGTTCTGGCTGCAGAAAGTGATCACAACTAGTATGTGTATGAGGGAGTAACATAGTCTTAAAATTGTGTAGAGCTGAGTGAATAGCTAATTTTTCACTTCACTAACTATATCAAAAATTTAAAACAAAATTTTATTTCAGTTGACCCCAATTTTTTTTTGCAGTTTTTCAGTAAATAAAAAAAAGTTTAAGGGTTTTTTTTTCCAATTGAAATTATCTGAGAAATTCTACATTAATTTGTGAAATGTTGATCAACCCAAAACTACATATTTTGGTAAAAAAGAAGTTTTGGCTAAAAAAATTGGCCCATCACTTTTGTTAGTTTCTTTTTCCTGATGTTGTTAATTAAAATATTAAAATAGCATCCATCAAGCTGCTAGCCCATTAGGGGCTCTAAACAGGAATACTCCCCTGCTGAAAACAGATAATAAAAAGCGAATAGGGCTCCCTTTGAGCTGCTCAGGGCCCTGAGCAATTGCTTAGTGTGCTCATGCCTAGTGCTGACTCTTATTTACATTTACGCTCAGTTATATTATTTAATTCATTTCATGCATTTATTTATATTTAAACATCATGACAAAATGCTTATCCAAAGCTCTAGACCAGGGGTCAGCAACCTTTCAGAAATGGTGTACCGAGTTTTCATTTATTCACTCTAATTTATGGTTTTGCGTGCCACTAAAACAATTTAATCTTTTTAGAAGTTCTCTTTCTATAAGTCTATAACATATAACTAAACTATTGTTATATGTAAAGTAAATAAGGTTTCAAAATGTCTCAGAAGCTTCATTTAAAATTAAATTAAAATGCAGAGCCCCTCCAGACCTGTGGCCAAGACCTGGGCAGTGTGAGTACCACTGAAAATCAGCTCGCGTGCCGCCTTCGGCACCCGTGCCATAGGTTGCTTACCCCTGCTCTAGATGTACCGACATCTTGAAAGAAAAAATGTAGCTTCAGAGGATCTGAACATTTTAATAAAATATGAAATAGATGATAAAATCATTATTGATTATTGATAAGTAGAAATAAAAGTATGTGTATTACAATTACAAAATAATGTGTACTGCACACAGACTAAGGACTCAATCTGGCAAGGTGCTGAACAATCTAGCCCTGATCCTGTGAAACACTTAAGCATGTATAGAACTTTAAACATATGAGGAATGCCATTGAAGCCCTGGGAGTCTTCATCTTTGCTCCAGCTTTTTTACATCATGTAAAATGGCTAGAGGAGTGAAAAGGGCCCCTAAAAATTCTATACTCAGCTGGTGGAGGATTACCCTGGTGCAGGAACTGCAGAACCCAGCCATACGGCTGCCTCCTGAGGACTCCTCCACAAGCTGTGGTATAAGGAAGCATGCTGGGGTAAGGCTGGAGGTGAAAGGGGCATGCTGGAGATGGGTTTACAGGACACAGCACTGCGGAAGATCTGGGAAACATAGTAGAAACCAGGAAGGTTTCCATAACATAGACATGCCTCCAGGGTTGTCCAGTTTACCTCAGGGACTTCCCCAATGCCCAACCCCAGAACAACCCAGTATTGGGAAGCTGCAAAGGTGACTTAAAGTCACCATAGCTCAGGGCTGCCCAGATGGGGGAGCAATTGGGGAAATTTGCCCCAGGCCCCGGTCCCCGCAGGGGCCCCCACGAGAGTTTTTCAGGGCCCCTGAAGCGGGATCCTTCACTCGCTACGGGGGCCCCGGAAAACTCTCGAGGGGCCCAGGCCCCCGGAGCTTCTTCCGCTCCGGGTCGTCATCGGCAATTCGGTGGTGGGGGGTCCTTCCGCTCCGGGGTGGAAGGACCCCCGCAGCCAAATTAGCACTGAAGACCCAGCACTTCGGGGGCGGATGGCCCCCACCTTGGGTCTTCGGGGCATTTCAATGGCGGGTCTCAGAGTAGAAGGACCCCCCACCGCCAAATTACCACCAAAGTGGGGGGCCCCCACCGCCGAAGACTCCAGGCCCCCTGAATCCTCTGGGCTGCCCTGCCATAGCCATTCCCCATTCTCTCCTCACCCTTGTGCTAGGAGAAATCAACTCTTATGAAGCTTCCAATTTGGACTGTCTTACTTTCATTACCAAGCTTCATGTTTTCCTTTTCACATCAAATATCCATACTAAGACAATGTTAATCTGTAATAACTAATAAGACAGTATACTAATCAAGTAAAAGGCTGTGCATGCACCACAAGTAAATCACTTCTGTTTCTGAGCGCTACATTAGTTTAATTGTTCTCCAACTATTAGCAATGGTTGTTTAGCAAACATTACTTAGTTTATGGGAGGTCACCCACTGGCCAGAAAAAATAAGTACTGAACAGACCACTTCATTTCTGCTTCTTAACTAGCTCCTTCTTACTGGACTGATATCTCCACAATACCTTCCTTACAGGTCAGAGGGCTCAAATCAGCAATCCATCCCTATTCAACAAATCACTCAAGCATGTATTTAACTTTACACATATGCTTAAAACTAAGCATTATAGATATATAATACATTATGTCTAGTCAGGTACTTTTTAAAAAAAAAAATCTTACCCATACGTCCATCATGAGGTGGGCTTATCAATGACAGTCTTGTTGGACCAGTCACTGTCTCAGACTAAGTGCATGGAAAGGTATTAATAATAGAATAATATATGTGCTATTTATTAATGCACTTTAACATTATAGATATTCTATAAAATATTAAGGTAAAACATTGAAAATATTTTGATAAATATTGCTCAAATGTGAGACTACGCTTCATGCATAGTGACTTAAGGCATAATGGTACAGGTGTATGCAGCATTCATGTAGTTTGAAAGTAGATCAGCACATATATATGCTGCCTTCATTTTCAAAATGATACCCATTCAGTGATTTCTATTTCCCCTCCATGCCTTATTTATCTACTCAGTAGCCTTCCCAGAATCCTTTTCTGGCAACCAGCATTTACAGTAATTCAACAAAATAGCTTTTTTCAACTGGGCATCAGAGATATTTTCATTTGACGTATATGACTATAAAGCAAAAACTCTCAGACAAAATACTGGAGATAAGTTACTAATATATACAATCAACCCTAAGGACAAAAAAATTACAAGACTGTTCAGACCTTATGTAAGATAGGAACAAGGAAAGATTGGAGACTAGTGCCACTACAGCAAAAAGTTAAGGTTGTCTGGATACCTCAACTGCATTTGCATCCCTTAAAATGTTGAGATTTCTTTTAAGTGTAACATTAACTCTAAAGTTCCGGCATAAGGATGATTGAGGATGATTACAACAATCTTGTAATGTTAACATATTGGGATTCATTTTAGAACAGATTTCAAGCATTTTGCTATATAACTTGGCAATGGCATGATAAATCCCTATTTATTGTATTCAGAGGATGGACTATTAGAAACGAACTGCTAGAATTTAACAACTAGTGCTTCAGAAAAACATCTTTGTTTTGAAAAGCATGCAAGCACTTAAACATGCTGTGATAAATGTGAGGTGGGGAGAAAGGGGGGAGAGTAGCTTCCTTTTATGGACACCCAGCCAGTCATTTAGCTATAATGTTCTTCTTGGTAGCTGTGTTCTACTTGCTTTACCTGTAAAGGGTTAAAAAGTCTGACTGCATGCATAGGAGAGCCTTCTGCATTTTCCCCGAAGAGCAGGGACATGGCTGGAACAATGCTGTAAGAGCTTGCACCAGGTATGAAAAATCATCAAATTATACCTAGAAGCTACTCATTTGAAACCCCATATATGTAAGTAGATCGGGAAATGTCTAGAAAGATGCAATTAGGTTTATCTCTTTTCATAGAATCATAGAAGATTAGAGTTGGAATAGACCTCAGCAGGTCATCTAGTCCAATCCCCTGCTCAAAGCAGGACCAACACCAACTAAACCATCCCAGACAGGGCTTTGTCAAGCCAGGCCTTAAAAACCTCTAAGGATGGAGATTCCACTACCCCCCTAGGTAACCCATTCCACAGCTTCACCACCCTCCTAGTGAAATAGTGTTTCCTATTATCTAAACTTGACCTCCGGCACTGCAACTTGAGACCATTTGCTCCTTTTTCTATCTGAGAACAGCAGAGCTCCATCCTCTTTGGAACCCCTTTCAGGTAGTTGAAAGCTGCCATCAAATCCCCCTCACTCTTCTCTTCTACAGACTAAACAAGCCCAGTTCCCTCAGCCAATCCTGTACCCCAATCCCTGATGATTTTCGTTGCCCTCCGCTGGACTCTCCCCAATTTGTCCACATCCTTTCTGAAGTGGGGAGGGGGACCAAAAGTGGAAGCAATACTCCAGATGTGGCCTCACCAGTGCTGAATAGAGGGGAAAATCACTTCCCTTGATCTGCTGGCAATGCTCCTACTAACACAGCCCAATATGCCGTTAGCCTTCTTGGCAACAAGGGCACACAGCTGACATATGCAGTTTCTCATCCACTGTAATCCCCAGCTCCTTTTCTGCAGAACTGCTGCTTAGCCAGTTGGTTCCCAGCCTGTAGCGGTGTATGGGATTCTTTCTTCCTAAGCAAAGGACTTTGCACTTGTCCATATTGAACCTCATCAGAATTCTCTTGGCCCAATCCTCCAATTTGTCTACATCACTCTGTACCCTATCCCTACCCTCCAGCATATCTACCTCTCCCCCCAGCTTAGTGTCATCTGCTAACTTACTGAGGGTGCAATCCATCCCATCATCCAGAACATTAATGAAGATGTTGAACAAAACCAGCCCCAGGATTGACCTCTGGGGCACTCCACCTGATACCAGCTGCCAACTAGACATCAAGCCGTTGATCACTACTTGTTGAGCCCAACAATCTAGCCAGCTTTCTATCCACCTTATAGTCCATTCATCCAATCCATACTTTTTTAACTTGCTGGCTAGAATACTGTGTGAGACAGTGTCAAAAGCCTTGCTAAAGTCAAGATATATTACGTCCACCACTTTCCCCATCCACAGAGCCAGTTATCTCATCATAAAAGGCAATCAGGTTGGTCAAGCATGACTTGCCCTTGGTGAATCCATGTTGACTGTTCCTGATTTTATTTCTTTATGGTTTGTGGAATCAGCCTTGACACATGTTTAAAAATAAGCATGTACTCAAGTGTTTTCCTGAATCAGGGCCTGGGAGTCTAAGAGTTGCTTTATACAATGATTATCAGCTTTGTATACATAGAAATGAACTCACTTTCCTCATTGGGGAAGGTACAGGGTCAACCTCCATGGATTCTATCCTAGTAATGCAAAATAAATGTGCATGTTGTAATAATAAATAACAAATGTATTCTAATTAAAATAATATTATTTAAAATTATGTTATATCCTCACATTCATGATTGACAAATAATATATTATTGCAGTATTTATTGTACTATTTTACTTAATATAAATAAATTCATTTACAGCTCCTTCACTTGTATAGGCAATAATATTATCCTGAAATATGAATAAAACGTGTTGTTTTAAATGTTATCAGTTACAGGTTATGAGATAGGCTCTGCTGTGAAAACATGGAGAGTTATGACTGGGATTTTGAAAAGCACCTAAAGGAATGATTTGCCAAATCCCTTTGAAATTTAATGGGATTTGGGCATCTAACTCTTGTAAGATCCTTTGAAAATCCCAGTTTGTGTGTATAAATGAGAGGAAAGCAGATTAAAAACAGCATTAGAATCAGATATGAAAAATATGGCCAATATTTTAAAAAGTGATTAATAATTTGAGGTTCCTAACTTGAGACACATTAAGGGGATCCCGATTTTCAGAAAGTGCTGATCTCCCACACTCTGAAAATGAGACCTCTTTAAGTCACTTCAAATGGAGCTCCAAAAATTGTGTCTCAAAATCAAGTGACTACACTTTTGAAAATCTTGATCAACTTTTTAAGAAATTAATGTTCATTGTATTGTCATGTACAACTTAAATATTAGAAATGCAGATTCTGACGTGATATTGGTCTCTCTCGGACCAAATTCTGCTCTGAATTATAAATTGTGCAATTACATCAAAGACAGTGTGGGGTTTGCACAGAAATAAGTCCATAAAGAATTTGGCTTGAAATTATTTTAAAGATTGAAATGAAAATATAGGTGGGAATTATGGTCCCGATTCAGCATGGCTTAAGTAAATGCCTAACTTTAAAGATGTGAGTAGATCCACTGAAATCAGTGAAACTACTCAGATGCTTATTGTTGGGCATATGCTTTAATACATTGCAGAACTGAGACCTATACCAGTAATACAACAATATTTAGGATATAGCAGATTAAACTAATTGCATCCTGAATTCATTGACTACTGTACCATAAATAGCTGTTTTTCTCATCAACTCTTTAGTCTCACTACTGAGGAGAGACTAGATATTAAAATTAGAATACACATTAGTGTTTGGACTCACATCCAACAAGACATATATTCTTCTAAAGTAATAACACAAAGTAAATATAAGAGGCTTTGGACAAATACTAATTTTAAACCTCTCATTGTTCCTAAGGTTTTCAGTGATAATTAATAGATCTGTACCTACATTTCTGAGGTTGATGGGCAGTTGGAATGAGGTATGTATGGAGAATATCCATTCTGTTTTGCTGAGGAAACTAAAGTAATTAAACTGAATGTTAGAGCAGTGTTACAATCAATGGTATATATTTCATAGTTAATGTTTTAAATTAGTACTTCTCTTACTGGAAATGGGATTTCTAACTGTAGAGGAAACTGACGGTTGAATAGTTTGTTGGGGAGGCCTCATGCTAAATGCAAAACAAAAGTTACAATAGACATAAATTAAACAAAAAATATGTCTGAGTTATATTACTACCATCTATTGCTCTTTTAACATGCCAAAGTTACTCATAAAAATGCATACGATTAGCTATAAAGTCTATTGTATGTATATTATATTGTCCACACCAATCCCTCCATGCACAGCAATATCTACTAATGGTAACATCTGGCAGACTATCTTATTAAAGGGCCCAATATTAATGTACAAATAATTGCAATTAACTCTGCAACCTTAGTTTTGTGAATTTCTTTAGCCTTTTTAAATAAAATTTTCAAGAAAAAATATTGACATGCATGTGTTTATTCATTAACATATCATCCTGCATATGGGATGCAGGAAGCTCTGATGTTAGCGTTTCTGAACTTCTAATGTCCACTGGAATCCTTGTTGGGTATAGAAGCTTTATTCAGAAAACCGTAAGTCACATGCACAACTTGCCAGGCCCATCAGACTTTTTGCGAACATTTCTAGTTAACAAGGTGAAGTTTTAAAAATTGACTTTAAAAGTACACATCATACAAAAATGCTTGTCTCATAGTACACAAGTAATTTTCAAATGCACATCCATTCAGATCTAAGTCATTACCTGGTACAAACATAAAATATGGACAGCAAAAAAATGTTAACTTCTTAGAAAACTTATTGATTTTAATGTTAAAATAAGAAGCTTGTTTCCTGGCATGTTATGTTCATGTGGGAAGAGGTAGGATAACAGAAAACATCATTCATTCATTCATTTCTAGAAAGCTAAATAATAACTTCATCTACTCACACAAGTATGCATCATAGGAGAGAGAGGCAAATAAGCATGATTCTTTTTGTATTTTAATTTATATAACTTCTTGTTAAACATGTGGTATTCCAAATACAAAGCATACTTCAAACTTATCTTTGCTATGCTAAGCCTCTTACCACTGAATCTGATGTATCTGTTGTGTCGCCTTCTTAAGAGATTCTTCTAATTTTGCAATCTATATGACATAAACAAAGACATAGAAATTCCATTTGTGCGAAACACAGTTTGATTGTCAAACAGATACTTTTATAGAGAGTTTACTGACTGAATCACATTTATTCTTAGATACTATTGTCATACCAGTCCACAGAAAGAGTCAGCATAGTAATTACTATATGGATCTATTTTATTTCCGAAGATCTACATGTCCATGTTTTTTGGCCGACATAAACTTAAATTTTGATTCTAGAATGCACTGACATGTTACAAAGCTCTGGTAAAGTGATACTGAGAAGAGAGTTTAAAGGAAGTTTGTTTCTATCTTTCTTCTAATTTTTGTCCCTGATATAAAATTGGAGTGAATAAGAATGGAAATAACTGAAAAAGCCCAATATAAAAGTGTTATCACAGATTTCCTTTCTGAGATCTGAAATGCAATTAGTTTTTTAGAGTCCTTCTTTGTACTTTGACTTGATTCAAAAAGAATTTTCAAGAGATACAATAGATTGTACTACACACACAAAATACACTAAAAGAACATTATTAAGATTTGCAAAGTCAAGCACTCTAAAGGTTACAAATCTGCTAATGAATCATGTGCATGTAAATATGATTTTTTTTTCAGTCTGCTTTTGCAGATATCTAGGAAATCAAACATTCACACAAAAACTATAATAAAAGAACATATTAAGGCTGGGGGCTTATGGAAAAATAGTATGTAATCAGGTTAGGTGTGTCAGATTAGTCACACAGAGACAGAGGAAAAATGGACATGAACAACAATAATAATTTTATTGGTAAAAAAGGAATGGAGTGTGTCTCCAGCATTTGGTAAAGATGTGCTGCAGTATTCGTCACACAGTATCACTTAATAATTAAACATTATAATGCAGTTTAAGCTTTCCACCACAACTACCCTTATTTTTTTCTTTTTCTGCTTTTTAACAATTTTAAAGCCATTAAACTATTTTTTAAAACCAACTACAAATTTCAACATGTGTCCATCTTCTATTTACTGTCCATTCTTAAATCATACTGTTTGTTTTAACTATATGGTCAGAACGGGTAACAACTTGGTGACTAAGCTGCCTTTTATTTGCAGCAGTTGTCTCTGGCAGTTCTGAAATAGGTGAATCATCTCCTTCTGGTTCTGCATCTGCAGCTTGTAGAGTTTGCTCTGTTGATTGTTCAAACTCTGAACAAACTGAAGATGTTGATAGTTTCTGTTGAACGCCTCACTATCTGTCTCAATAGAGTATACCAGTGGTCAGCAACTTTCGGCATGCAGCCCATCATGGTAGTCTGCTAGCGGGCTGCGAGACATTTTGTTTACATTGACCATCCGCAGGCCTGGTCCCCCTGCAGCTCCCAGTGGCCGTGGTTTGCTGTTTCCAGCCCAGGGGAGCTGCTGGAAGCTGCGAGCCTCAGGGACGTGCTGGCGGCTAGTTCCCAGAGCTCCCATTGGCCGGGAACTTCGAACCACAGCCACTGGGAGCTGCGGGGCGCCATGCCTGCAGACTGTCAATGTAAAGAAAAAGTCTCGCAGCCCACCAGCAGATTACCTTGATGGGCTGCTTGTCAAAAGTTGCTGACCCCTGGAATACTCTATTGGTCTCTCTCGGACTAAATTCAGCTGGGATGCGAAATCATGCACACTGTTCCTTCCAATATGATGGTCTGTCAAAGATGAAGCTCTCTCATGCATGTGGAATTATGATAAAATTCTGCAGTTTCTATTGTTACTCTGACACCACGTCAGCTTAGTCACACAGACAGAGAAAAATGGATACTAGCAACAACAACTTTATTGTAAAAAAAAAAACATAGACCGTCTCCAGAGTCGAGCACTCAGAGATGTGCTGCAGTAATCTTCAAACAGCACAACCTAGTAACTAAGCATGATAATGCAGTTTAAGCTTCCATCACAATCATGTAATTAAAGATTCTATCATAGTGCATATGCATAAATAGGTTGAATTAAGGTTGCACAAACAAGCTTAATTCTGGCATTTCCTAACTTTGGAGTGTTTGACTTGCAACCTTAATGATGTTCTTTTAATATAGTTTTTTTTATATAATTTCCCAGGTTTCTATAAAAACAAACCGAAAAAAAAACTTTGCTAATGGAATAACTGGTAGCAACAGCAAGTTATCCTCTGTGACACCCTATACCCTATGTGACAGTCTGTACCTCTTTTATATAGTTATTATGATATGTTTTGTAGAAAGTATGCCTTGTGAGGTATCATTTAAAAACACATAATCTGCTGAACATCATTGTACTATTAAGATGTGTGTAACATCACTGCATTTACAATTATGAGATTTTTACTATATGATTGTTACTGAAATATATTGTAGTACTGGATAACTCCCACCAACCATTTTCTCAGAGAAAAAGGCACACTGGAAAGCCAGCAAGGTTCTAAAGAGCCATTGCCTCTTTAATCAGACATTCCCTGTGGGGGAGGGAGGTGTGAACAAGAAAGTTACAATTCATCTGAAGGAAATCTTGGAGTTCACGTACACAATGGAACCGCCTGGCCCTATGATCTAGCAAGGATTTTTCCAACATAAAAGTGTTGGAGTATAAGAAGGGGAAAAATTCCTCTAGCCACTTCTCTTCTCTCCACCTTATATCACTCTGCTCATAACATCAATGAATACCTGAAGAACACTGAAGTAAGGGGAGTGGTCACAGGCTGAAAGAAAATCCAGCCTGCGAACTGAGAACTGAGAATTGCTTGCAGCATCTGGTGGTCCTCAGAGTTATTCTGGGTAGTCATGAGAGACTTTGGGGAAACTGGCAGATTACAACATCTCTGCTACCATTTGGAATTATAGACAGTGACTCACCTGTCCATATATTATACCTGCTTTGACCTCTCAATAACTCTCATTTCCTTTTCTTAGCTAATAAACCTTTAGTTAGTTTACTATAAAATTGGCTACCAGCATTGTCTTTGGTGTAAGATCAAACTTATCTGGGTAAAGTGATTAGTTTCTTGGGACTGGAAGCAACTTGACTGCGGTGTGATTTTTTTGTGTAAGTAACCATTTCATCGCAATGTCCAGTTTGTTTAGGTGGCAAGGTAGACTGGAGAGTCTCAGGAGTCTGAGACTCCATGGTAAGACTAATATAGTGAGTCAGCAGTTCACATTTGTTACTGGTTTGGTGAAATCTAATTATAGACTACACCACCAATTTGGGGTGTCTGTCCTGTTTTCTGACAATCTGCCCTGAGGTAGGCATTCATTGTTGTGAATGACTCCAGACACCATGACAAGTGCTAACAACCCCCTCTTAATAAGTAGGAAAGTCCAATCAAAATTTGTTTTCTAAATATAAACAAAGAAATAAGGCACACAAAACAATCCTCCTTCCCACCCAAAGTCAAGCTTAATTACCTTTCCTCTGTAGTATGCTAATAAGCGTCTTCTATGTTTTTCTTGAAATTCTGAAATCTAAAAATAAAACTTGTGTAGTAATGGTTTTCAACTAATTGTATGGACAAGTTGAAATCACTTCAGTTATAGTACATTTCTACAAGATGAAGGAAAAAGAAACTGAAGTGATTTCCATTTTTTTGTTATATGTATTTTATATATCATTTAGGTCCAGATCCAATAAAAATACTCTTCAGTTATATACCAGGGTGGCAACTAAAAACTTGTAAAACGAGTATGTTTGAATCTGGAGCGGCCTGCCTAGGAGATGGTGGACTTATTTTATTGAGTTTGTTTTTAAGACCATGTTCAATGACAAGGGAGAAAAAGAGGAAGTGCAGTTTTCCTACAGTGTTTGCCCAAAATGTATTCAATATAGAGCTAAACACAAACACAAATAAAATGGCAATATAAAACATACTATGTCTTGTAGCTTGTCTTGTTAAAATATAGTTCGAGTGTGATGCATGGCTAGAAAGGGTTTAACATCCTGCAAAATAAATAACCCTCAAAAGACGTGTGGGGAGATAATGTTTATGTTTTTGTGTATTTACATATTTATGAGCAGGGTCAACAATGTAATCAACAGTCCCTGTCTTTGCTGTATTCTGATAATTCAGAATTGTAAACATGGGATCTCTCAGTATTCGTCTCTCTTTGAAATGTACTGTGAATGGTGGAGGGACAAGTAAATGGCTTTAAGTTAATTCATATAGAGAAGTACCAGTGGTGGACTTCCTTCAAAGTCATCTTAAGTACCTTTTGTTCCCTGAGGAACTCCAACTTGTCAAAAGACATGAAATTGAAAAAAAGATCGTTGGGTACTGATTCTGTCATCTCAGATCTGCTCAGGCTTCATCAGGGAAGTTTGAGTTGCAAGGCTAAGGTCCCAGTTATTCTGCTCTGCCCTGAATATGATATTTGGACATTGGACTATAAACTATGAACTATTTCTAAAAGAACTCTTTGCAACTCCAAATCTCACCATTTCTACTATGAATCTGCACCTAAATGAATTGAACTCATGTCTGTATGTATATTGATCTTTTAACCATACTCTCTTTTGTTTTTTAATAAATCTTAGTTTAGTAAATAAGAATTGGCTATGGCGTGTATTTGGGTAAGAGCTGGAATAGTCAATAACCTCTGAGGTAATGTGTCCGATCCTTTGGGACTAGTAGAACCTTTTATTTTATATGATGAAATAAGATTTTCAGAAATTGTCATATTTGACTCAGGTACCTAGATGGAGGACTGGATCACTTTAAGGGAACTGTGTTATTTGGACATCTGAGTAACCAGTGAGGTAATAAAGAATCTGTTTTATGATGGCTGGGTAAATCTAAGTATTGGAATATTCAACAGCTTTTTGGCGATTGTCTGCCCCATTCTTTGCAGTTCACCCTAACTGAGTGACCATAGCTGGCCCCCACTAGGACCCTGGTCACAGTGAGACATCCTACTTAGTTGTTAATACTACTTTAGTCAGTAGTGACTCTTGCTAAACTCAAAGAATAATTTCATACTACTTGGAAACTGGCATATTGTGGCAAATCTCACTAATATGAAGTAGCAGAGTATAAGTTTACACACAATAGTATCAGTTTTATTTTTACAGTTGGGTTAAACACAATATATTTTTCCAGCAGCTGGAAAACTAGGCCATGTCAGGTATATGTTGTTTTTGCTTCAGAACTCATTGAAAGGCAGTAAAAAGAACACACAACATAGCAGTGAATTTCACAGTCTTTTTTATTAAAATAGCATTTTATTTGGGGCTTGACAAATCTGTTTGTCAAAATACTAATGTGGCTAGGATGTGATCTGTAATGGTCAGTGCAGACAGCACTTCTATCGTAGGTGGAAATGTATCTTTATCTTAGGTTTAAGTTGTCTTATTTTTATATTATGTTGTTGTCATAGTTGTGGGGGAGGGGCGGCTAGGAGGACGTTCAGTCCTGTCTCTGTGTGCTGGAGTTGTTACTTGCAGTGTTCCAATAAGTACTTTTATTTCTATAAGCAAATATTACAATGTCTAGTCTGTGAGATCAGGCTCATGGTGGGAATGGGTGTAAGATAAACTGTTAACTGTACATATCAGCTGGGCTGGAAGAGAAACAAGTGACTATATGCTAATTTCTTGTGACTGTGTCAAAATGGCATGAGGTGTTTTGGCAGTAAAGTATTAGGCACAGGAAAAAAACAAAGGCTTGGGTTGCTGATCAAATGTTATTGATAAAAAGACTGTGAATATAAAATAGAGGAAAAGCAAGAATAACCATCCTCTTTGTGCCTCTTACAGGGAAAAAAGAAATATATTGTACAATAAAAAACAGAATTCCAATATATCTGGATGTGGGGCTAAGTACCCAGGCCATGTGCCATGTCCTAAATGAAACTTGGATTTTGTCACATGAAAGTGTTCATTTTCTGGGAAATTAAGAAAGTTAAGAGTTTACTGGAAACTATTGAACCGACATCTGAATAACTGTATTTTGATTCTGACTGTAGTCTTGAAAATTTCTGAATAGATTCTGAATTGTGCACATTGAAACATTTTCTATAGACTATTCATCTAGACAACATCTAAATACTCACATGAGTTTCTACAACATATTTTCCTTCCCCATCCCTTTGAAACATTTTTTGGTTTGTATTTTTTTTTAGCCATAGCATATAGTGCCAACAGTGATTTAAATTTACCTGTTTAATTTCTGATATAGCTAATATTTGATACTTTTGCATTGCAAATATTTATGCATCATTAAAATAACAAGAAGTAGTGATAATTAGTATGAGATTAAGACACAAACAGTAGCCCTGATGCTTTCTTAAGCACCTTGGAACTGTATACTGGAGAAAGAAAATGTGGAAGTTGAACTAGTCATACAATTTTTCCCTTTACACTGAAGTTAATAGAAGCTGCAAATGGTTAGCACTTTGAAAATCAGGCCACAATGAGTTGGTCAGTCCAAAAATGCCAAAAATCACAAAATGGAACAAAAATCAACTAGTTAAAAGAACAAAAAAAAAACAGAGAAAAGAAATGAGGAAAACTGGAACTGCTAGACCTACAGCTATACTGACAAAGGGGAAAAAATGGGTTAGGAATGAAGATAAGTCAGTTTCTAAAGAAGAAAAAGCACACACACAAAAAAATCTGGATTCTGATTGACAGATGGCAATCAAATCTCCAAAACAAGTTTCGTAGGACTCACCTGTGTAATTTCTCTTGAATATTTTTTGCATAACATATCTATTCCCATAAACAGTGACTGAATTTCGGGATTTGTCTGCAGCGAAAGAGTAACTAAATGTTACCAAAATTAATGTCTACAATATAGCATTGCAATTTTTTAAAAGACAGAATTAGTGGCTGAAGAAAATGCAGTGGATATCATATTTAGGGTAAAATTTTCAAAAGTACCTTCATGACTAAGGAATTTAGGTTCCATTTTCAAAAGTGACTTATGTACTTAGGAGCCTAAATTTCATTGACTTTTAATAATTTTACCTTTGGTATTTAGAAAAGCTTTAAAATACAGCATTACATTAAATGTTCCATAAACTGATTGAATGGTTGTACATAGATAATAAATGCTAATGCAACAAGTTGTAGGGTGGTATCCAGTAGGAAGATGCAGGGATTAAGTCTAGTTTCATTCAGTATCTTTTTCATAATCTGGAAGAATTTTTAATAATATATTTAAACACTATAGATAATCTATTAAACAAATGTGCTTCATAGTGAAAATTTAAAAGTGAACATTCATGAAGATTAATATATGAAGAAGTGACAGTTTTCTTATCCTAGAATTTGTAAGTGAGGCCCCTAATATAACACAATGGTTTGCTGAAATTTTTAAATATGCTGCATAATTATGTTCCATATTTTAAGCTCTCGTTCAAAATGTAAATACCTCCACATAGTGGCAAAGAAAACCCTTCCTAATTTAAAACTTATGTCTGAAGAGCCCGAAACAAGAATTCTGAGAGAAGTGTGAGATATTTTCATTCTTCTGTAAAGGGTGCTGACTCTGAAGCCGAAGGACAAATAGTCTACATAGCCATATGAACTATTTCAGAGCTGAGCATTTCAGTAGAAATTACAAGCTAATGTGACTATCCACTATAGTTGGATGCAGTAGCATACTTTAAACATTTTGTAGTGGGACAGCTACTTGCTGAGGTGGGTAACTTCTCCCCCAAATTTTAAGTCAGCTCTGCCCCGAAAAAGTTGGAAAATTAGAATCTTAGCCATTCCCCAGTAAGAAAATGTCAGCTGTCTCCTGAATGCCAAAAGAAAAAAGCCACCTCGCATAGTTATTTTGGTGCCAAAATCCCCAGCTATTCCCTACTCCATTATGAAACCTCATGAGTTTTACTAAAAAACATCTACAGTGCAATTAAGTATTTTCTCTTAAGAAAATGTGGTGCATTTTAAAATTTGGGGGTAGTGTATAATAAACTGAACTTAATATCAAAATAAATAACATAATATATGATGTCAAGTATCAGAGGGGTAGCTGTGTTAGTCTGGATCTGTAAAAGCAGCAAAGAAACCTGTGGCACCTTATAGACTAACAGACGTTTTGGAGCATGAGCTTTCGTGGGTGAATACCCACTTCCTCAGATGCATATAGTGGAAATTTCCAGGGGCAGGTATATATATGCTAGCAAGCAAGCTAGAGATAACGAGGTCAGTTCAATCAGGATGGATGAGGCCTGTTCTAGCAGTTGAGGTGTGAAAACCAAGAGAGGAGAAACTGGTTCTATAGTTGGCAAGCCATTCACAGTCTTTGTGAATATATGATGATAGTTTTCTCTGAAATGTTTCTGGTTCTGTGTTCAGGGACAACTAGACAGGATTTCAATTAATGGATGAATAGATAATATAAAGAAGTGTGACTGTAAATTTATTAGCTGTTGTAACTTTTTAGGGGAGAGACAAGTCTGTACAGAAACATAGTGGAATGACAAATACAAGTGGGATAATGGAGCACTTGCCTATAAAATATAAATGAAAGACAGACTAGATTGTAGAGGCTGGTAAGGAGTGCTAGTCAAGAAAGATTTAATAGACTCTGAGATATAATTTCTTTGATAAAATGTTCTTTCCTGAAGCTTCTGCTGGGGCAGTGCCCCTCTACACTGCCTCCTAACATAATGACATGGTTGACCCCCTATTGTTTTACGATGTAAATTATGAAGCAGTTTTCTAGTTCTCATTGAGTGGACATTTTGTATACTTATATAAATATAAACTAATGCACTCTAACCTATCTTTTATTCAAACTGAAACCCATGCTAGCAAATCTAAATGACCTTTATTCACCAATATAAGAAAATAAAATTTCATCCAGTAAGCAACCATCGTATTCATACAAGTGCAGTATGCATATTTAAAATGTATTTTATGGACAAGCTATACAATTTATTTAAGGTTCTAGCAAAGAGAGAGGTTCTTGAATTCATGCTAGAAATCTATTAAAAGATATGGACGCAAATGAAGAACTCCACTAGGAAAAGATTTACAAACCATCAAAAATAAGGGTTTCTAACAAATGTTTAGATTATTATTGTATACAGCAATATTGGATGTATTTATAATATTCCAGAATAATAAACACTGAGGCTTTGATTCAGCAAAGTACTTAAGCCTGTTCTGAAATAATGACCAGTTTGGTGACTGAAGTACAAAAATAGTAGAAATGTAAAGCTATAAATGACAATCATGCACTAATTGAAAAATGTGACCCTTCAACTACCCCAAATAAATAATGTAATGAGAAGTTTTAGAACATTTATAGGGCCCTATCCTGATTTAATTGAGGTCAGTTGGGAGTTTTGTCCTTAGTATCAACGGGGTCAGCATCATACCCATAAAACTTACTAGCCATTTTTCCTCTCAAGTCCCTAAATTATGGAGCTCAACCATTTTTTTTTGGTGTGTGGATACTTATCATTCCCACTGATTTACTTAAGCAAGGCTTTCTGATCACCACTAGTACCTTTTTAAACGATACAGTAATTAGCTACCTTTCAGTCCTCCAATATAGTAGCAGGTTTTAGTGAAACAGTTAATCTTTTTGTTAACTGCTCAGCCATTACACTCTTGAATTCCTTTAGAATCCTTGATGTCTTCCATCCAGTTCTACTGATGTGTTCCAATTTAAGATTGAAATCCTGGCCCTACTGACTTCAATGGCAAAACTTCCATGGATTGCAATGGAACCAGAATTCACTATAATTCATCAAAAACAACAAGGAGTCCGATGGCACCTGAAAGACTAACAGATTTATTTGGGCATAAGCTTTCGTGGGTAAAAAACCTCATTTCTTCAGATGCACGGCATCTCAATCCCTGACAGTGATTCATTGCTGTTACTTGAAAATAGTGGGTGTGACCTGGGCATGTAACTCCCAACAACATTTGTGGTGAAACTGATGCTCAGGGCATGGCTACACTCGAAACTTCAAAGCACTGCCGCTGATGGGGTTTAGCTTGCTGAGCTGGGAGCTGTGCTCCCAGCGCTGCAGCACTGTTTACACTGGCGCTTTACAGCGCTGTATTTTGCAGTGCTCAGGGGGGTGTTTTTTTCACACCCCTGAGCGAGAAAGTTGCAGAGCTGTAAAGCGCCAGTGTAGCCAAGGCCTAAGAAATAATGAAACTTCTCTGCAATGTTCTGCCCGTCTTAATTACTCCCTGGTAGTTCAGCGGACCCATGGATTCTTGCAGGTTTCCTATTTATGATATATATATTTTTAAATTCTTATTTGTTCTTATGTTTTGGTTATTTGATGTTCAAATTCTTATGCTTCTTAATCTCCATTTTACATGTTACCTGCCAGAGTCTGTCTCCTTCTGCTGGCTTCAGTTGGGCTGGATATCCATTTTTGAAAAATAACTGTTTTGCTCTAATAACATTTTGTGCTTTGCCATCTAATTATGCATCCTCCTTTTTTTTTTGGTCTGTATATGCATGCCTACTCTAACTCTATTTTGGTATGCTTAAATAGCCTCCATACTAAGTCTAACGATTTTTGTTTTTGTCTTTAGGGTCTTTTTCATTAGCTTCCTCAGGGCTGGTCCACACTACGGGGGGGAAATCGATCTTAGATACGCAACTTCAGCTACGTGAATAATGTAGCTGAAGTCGAATACCTAAGATCGGATTACTCACCCGTCCACACCACGCGGGATCGATGTTCGCGGCTCTCCTTGTCTATTCCGGAACTCCGTTGGGGTTGATGGAGTTCTGGAATCGATATAAGCGCACTCGGGGATCGATATATCGCGTCTAGATTAGACGCGATATAGCGATCCCCGAGCAATCGATTTTAACCCGCCGATACGGCGGGTAGTCTGGACGTAGCCTCAGTTAAACCATTTTGAAAGTTTAGTATCATGATGTTGAACTTAATTATCTTGCGATCAGCTATTATAATGAGCCTTAGTGATTCATCTGTTGTTATTCCTTGGCCTGATTCTTGTGTGTTGCTTAGGACTATGTAAAGAAAAGTCTCTCCTCCTGTTAAAGAGGACAGTAGTAAAACTATTATCATATATTTACATTCTTATGACTTGAGTTTTATATTCTTACATATTCTACTCAAAACATACATTTTAGTTCAATAGATTTTATATTATTTTTGGTATAATGGTACTTCTTCCACCTCTACAACCTAATCTATCCTTATTGTATGACTTAGACCTTAATAATAGAGTATTCCTTTTGTTTGTCATGCCATCAAGATTCAGAAATGCCTAGGCCATAAAGATCTTCTTCAGTTGTCACACAGTCTAGTTTACTTATTATTTCCCTTTAAGCTTCACACATTGATGTTGATATAGATATCTACACATATGTAGGGTGGGGTTTTCAAAAGCACTAAGTGTTGGCTTAATTCTGCCCCACTGAAGTCAATGGTAGTATTAGAATTTCTAAGTATTTTTGAAAATCACACTCTGAGTTTTTTATTCTGGCCAAGTGCCAGATTGCTTTATCTGACACCCTATTACTTTTCTGTAATGTGCCTCTGTGATATCATCCTGCCCTTTCTCCAGTTCAGCAGTATTTTTCATTCTATATTTTATTCATAAATACAGAGTTACCTTTGTATTATTAACATACTTCATAGATGTATGTTAAACTGCTGTTAAATACTTCTAGGGATACTAAACCCTCCTACAAGACCCAGCCATGTAATACTGATTTCAGCCTAACTCTGCCTCCATTCCAGGGCCATGATTGCCATATGGGTTTGTAGGAATGCTGTTTTCACTAAGCATGTTCATGATGTCCCCCCTTACCCTCATAAGGAAGGTGTCTCCTTTACCTGGCTGGTAGTTAATCAGGGAGGAAATATGAAGTGCCACCACAACCCAAATATGAATTTAGTTAAGGAGAAGAAGGTGTCTAGGCAGGAAGAGGAAGGATTAACTTTTCAACCCCATCTTAACAAAAATAGGAAGTGGGGGCTGCACAATCCTCTGGTGAGTGAGGGCAAGAATCCCTATGAATACTTCTATTCAGCTCTATCCCCACAAAGGGTTGAGTGGACTATTAAAAAAAGGAAGGCTTAGGGTGACCAGATAGCAAGGATGAAAAATCAGGATGGCGGTGGGGGGTAATTGGCACCCATATAAGACAAAACCCCAGATATCGGGTCTGTCCCTATAAAAGTGGGCCATCTGGTCACCCTAGGAAGGCTAAACCTAATACCCATATATCTAAACACTGCTTGGACTGTACATGAGTTTTTCCTCCAATCCAAGAGCCAGAGTAACCGGTGCAGGTTGCACACTTTTTGTGGAGGGCAAAAAGGCCACACTCAGTATAGTGAATTGTAGTGCACAGGAGGGCAAGGTTAATTTACCTGAAATCTGATAATGACATGGAATTTTCTACTTTTTGACAATCACCTCTAACCTTTTACGTTAGTTACCAACTTGCTTCTTGAAGAAGTTGTACTGATTTGCTGCTGACTTCTGGGGTGTACACACTCCAGGCTATGTATCTGAAGAAATCCATAAGTGTACCCTATATAGTAACAGAGAAACTATGACTACTGTCAAAATGTTAGTGAATGTCCATGTACAGCTGACAAACAAAAGTATATTGTAATGAAATAACTCTACTGTTAAGGAAACTACAAATTAGTATAAAACAAATATTATGAAAGCCTTAATTTACCTTTTTAGAAAGAAATATTGTACGGCAAGGAGCTCTACAAATCAAACATTCATCTTTTTTGCCTGTAAAATAAAAATGAATGCCATAGGATGTATGTCATACAGCATATGCAACTTGTTTTGATGCTTAGACCTTGTTTGTATCAAGAATCATAGAGGCTATACATAATTGCAAATAAAATCATATAAAGAGTTTGATTTTTCAAAAATGTGGACACAGTTGCACAAGAAAAATGTGCAATTGCTCCCAGGCCTGAATCCTACAAACACTTATGTATGCAAGCAACTTTATTCACAAGAGCAGTCTCTCTGAATCCTGTTGTTTGAGTACTTCTGTTGACTTAAATGAGACTACTCACATGTTTAAATTTAAGTTCATGCTTAAATAATTTGATGGATAAAAACTGACCAGAGGTATGACTTTAAGATATTTTGGGCCCAGTTCTGCCCCCACTGAACTCAGTGGGTGAAATTTGTGAAGTCTTGACTTCAATAGAATTTCTCCCTTTGTGTTTTTTTGTCAGTGACTTCAATAGAAGCAGGATCAGATTTTATTCCTGAGCATAAAAGTAACCATTTTCTAAAATATGTCTTTATTATTTTAAACACATAAACAATTATTCTAAATAGATTCACACAATCATAATATTTAAATACACTCGTTATCTTCCTTGATAGTTGACTAGATATGTCTTATGTATTTATACAATAGCTATTTGCTTACTGCCTAACATGTTGAGTATCGAGGTTTATAATGATATTTGGAGATGAAGAACATTGTAAAAATGGTATTATAACAGGTAGAAATGGTATGTGAATTCACACCGGTAAAAACCTACACTCTATCAATTTTCTTCTCACTCAGACTTTATTAAGAAGGGACAGATGTAGGACATATTTTAGTTATGTTCAGTTACTGGGGCTGCACTTTGGGCACCTTCCTCTTAACAAAGCCACTGATTACACTAGCTAATTCTTGAAGAATTTTTGTTTTTTTTTATAAACCTTCAGAAAAACCAGAACTGTTGAAATGACATCACAGTCTGACAAGGAAACAGAAGAAATGCCATATTTTGTGTCTGTCTAATAATTAGTAAGGGTGGTATCCATGAAGGTACTTCAGTGCCTAAACCTCAGACTTTGGTGCCTAAATCCCAGTTTTGGCTTTTGTACGATCCATAGGCACCTAAATTCACTCAGTGCCAAAGTTTTTCAGAGTAAACATTTTCTAGGCACCTATGTTTCAGAGTCTGGGCATATGCACTAATGCCTCCCTCTATCTGCCCAGCAGTCTATGTGCTGCCTAAGCCTCAGAGGAATTTGCGAAGCAGGGACAAACAGGTGCACACAGAGATCATTGACAGGATGGGGTTCCATTCAAAATGCATACACAGGACAAGCTGGTGCCTCCCTTATAATGTTTAGCCCAGTGGCTAGAGTACTCAGCTAGGATGTGGGAGATTCCATTCAATTCCCCCTTCTCTGCCAGTTGGGGAGAAAAGGAGGGTTTGAATACGTGCCCCTATTCAAATCCTCTGTGGAACATGCTCTAACCACTGAGATATGACATATTCTGATGTGGGTGACTCCCTCAGTTTCTCTTGTTGAAGCTGTGGCACTATTGGATAAATAATGAAAGAGTGTCTGGAGCTGGGGCACTGGAGCCAGGATCTTCCACATACCACGTAGGTGCCCCAACTACTGGACAAGAGAGTCATTCCCAGGCTCTCTCTCTGGCCCAATGACTATTCCACTGTGGATAAATACTTAAAATATAATTGGGCCATTTTGTATGGAGCGAGGTGCCTAACTCACTCCCTCAAAGAGGCTTAGGTGCCTAAGCTGCCTCACTCCAGTAGCGTGTACCAGTTCATGGACCACTAAGCAGAAACAGGCATCTCCTTGACCTGGACTTGCATGCCTAGCACACAACTTTCTGGTTAACATCTCCCATTGGCTAACTTAGGCAGCTCCTTGCCTACTCTGCTGGCTTTTGTGAATTCCATTCTGAAGTGTGTCTCTCTCCCCATTTGTTGTAGAAGGAGCCTAAGCACCTAACTCAGCTTTGTGGACCACAGAGTTGCTCCTGTGATTTTCTAGACACCTAAGCGTTAGCTGCTGTGACACTGAGTGTTGCTGCGCCTAAATCTCTTTGTAGATCCCATTTTATGAGCATGATATTTCCAAGAGACATCTGCCTCCCTTATGCTTCTGCCATAGCTCCTAAATATATATTGTAAGGCTTCCAAAATGTAGCTGTTAGGCCAGATGCATAACATGGAGGTCTAAAAATATTGCAGGAACTCCCCCTTTTTAAAAGGTCTTGCAGCTCTCAAACGGTAATGATTTAAATGAGGAAAATTTATAATAATAATACTGGAGTGGCGTTTAAAATGTCTGAAGCAACTAGCAAAATTTATCTTATAATGTAATCCCATATGTTGATATCTGTTCTAAAATTAAAGCAAAATTAAACGGTGCTTCAGAGTGAATGAGACAGTGCATGTCTGCACCTTAATCTGAATCAGGCAGTGAATGTGGGGACCATATCTGTCTTGCCTCAGACTTTTTACTAAAGCCTCAGATTTTGGGATGCATAAGGCATGTTTCCAAAGTATTAAGACTTGACTAACACTGTAGTCAGATAAGGAGTTATTTTAGTTCTTTTTTTTTTAAATTTTAATTTAGAAAACATTTAATATTTGCTTTAACAATACCTAGGGTAAGAAATTTATGTTAGGTGATTTTAGAAAAAAGGAAACTCTCAGGCTTTTCAATTTCAGTGGACAAATACCATGCAGCCCTATGATCTTTTGATTATATGAAGGTGGAGGTTGCGGGGGGTGGTGGAGGTAGGGAAGGAGGAGTGTGCACATTCTCCTCATTAAAAGACCTAGTGGCCAGTCTGCTCTGTTTCACACTGATTAAGCTCGCACTGCCCTTCAGCTACAAGCTAATTTGCTAGTGTAGCCAGCATAGGTGCTGGAACTAGGGGTGCTACTGCATCTCCTGGCTTGAAGTGGTTTCCATTATATACAGAGTTTACAGTTTGATTCAATGGTTCCCAGCACCCCCACTATATAAATTGTTCCAGGACCCCAGAGGCCAGTTGGAAATATTGCACAGCTCTTGATGTGACCCTGATGGGTTAACGCGCCACCAGACCTGCCACCCTCGCTCTCTGCCTGAGCCCTGAGGCCAGGGAGCTGCGTGGCCTGGGACAGGGCACGTCTCCCTCTCGTGAGAGGCTGTTACCTTTCTGAAGACACGGCTCGCAGATAACATGGCCACAATTGGTGAGGCTGAACCTTGGCGTGGCCGTTCGGGGCTGTCGGAAACACACGTTGCAGAACACCAGGGCAGCCATCTTAATGGGGGAGCTGGGGTGCTAATGTGCCCAGAGAGCCCAACCACGGTGGAGGCTGTCTCGTCTCCTGGCCTTCCATCCGCTGCAGGCAGCATTTGGCAGCTGCACCCGTAGAGGTGGCAGTTCGGGGTTGGAAGTGAGTGGCAGTTATGAGGGGGGGGAATTCCCGCTGCCAGTCACCTGCCCCTCCCCCACCCAGAGGGCAGTGAGCATGTGAGGGGGAATTCACCCACCCCTCCCCCCCAGATGGCAGTGAGTGGGGGGGGGGATTCACCCACTCCGCCCCCCCAAGAGGGCAGTGAGCATGTGTGGGGAGGGATTCACCAACCCCCCCCTCCAAGAGGGCAGTGAGTGTGTGTGAGAGGCGGATTCACCAGCCTCCCCAGCCCAAGAGGGTAGTGAGCGTGTGAGGGGGAATTCACCCACCCCTCCCCCCCGATGGTGAGTGTGTGTGGGGGGGGGGTTTCACCGCTCCTCCCTCCCAGATGGTGAGTGTGTGTGGGGGGGATTCACCCACTCCTCCCCTCCAAGAGGGCTGTGAGCATGTGTGAGGGGAGAATTCACTCCCCCCACACCCACCCAAGAGGCTGGTGATTGTGTGTGTGGGGGGATTCACCCACCCTTCCCAACCAAGAGGCCGGTGAACATTTTAGGGGGGAGTCACTCATCCCTCCCCAACAAGAGGGTGGTGAGCATGTGTGTGTGTGATTCACCCATACCTCCCCCTCAAGGGCAATGAGTATAAGAGGGTTTTTTTCCTTACTCCCAACAAGGTGGTGAGCAGATGGGGGGATTCACCCACCTCCTCTCACAACGGGACGGTCAGGGGGAATTTACCTGACCTTGCCACCCCACAGGGGCGGACAGCCAGATGAGGGGCAGAGATTTTCCCACCCTCCTCCTAGCACCCAACAGTGGTGAGAGGGGCAGAATTTATCCACTCCTCACCCCTAACAGGGCGATGAGGTGGGATGGATTTACTCACCTGTGCCTGACTATCAGGGCGGTTTATATATAAACATTGCCATCTGATGGCATATCAGAACAATAGCATTCATAGCATTCCCGATATCATTCATAAGTTTGTGGGTTCAATAAGATTGTTAATATTAGAGCTGGCCAGAAATTTTCCGACAGAACAGTTTTCAATTAAATCAAAACATTTTGCTGGAATGTATCAATTTCATCTAAATTTTTGGGTAATTATCAAAATGTTTTGTTTCTATAATGGCAAAACATTTTATTCATGTACATTTGAAATATTTCATTTTGATTTAATCATCTCATTTGACTTTACTGTTTGCACTATAGCATAATATAGCTGAAATGAACATTTTTTGACCTTAATAAAATGAAATACTCTGGTAAGGTCAAAACAAAATATTTTGGAATCTATCATTTTGCGCATAATTCTGAGACTTTGACTTTTCATCCCTATCTGGGATAAATCCAAATTTCAAAATCTCAATTTCCCACAGGATGGAAATTCTGGGGTGGTTTTTTTTGTGATTTTTCTTTACTAACTCTTGTTAAAAGGTACCACAAATTGTTTCCTGTGTGCAGCTCTTAACAGAGATGAGCATGCAAATAGTGATTTTGTCCATACATGGCCAGATAAATCATGTACTGGCACAAATGTATTCCTTCTATTACAAATCAGGCTTAAATGATATTCAAGAATCATTCTCTTTTACCTGCTAGAATCTGAGCTCAGGCTCCTTTTGCAGCTGATGATATCACTAACAGTTAAACCATGCTAAGAAAGGCGCTTCACTGGTCTGCTCAGCTGCATGGATTGTTGATAATATCAGCATATGCATGGGAAACACAGATCCCAGAACTGAGGTCCTGGAATGTATGAGACAAAAAAATAATTACTTTTAGAATATCTTTCTTAATTTTCAGAATAATGGTGGAAACTGTTAGCGATTTAAGATCAGTTAAGTGCATTCTAAACAGTTATATGTATTCCTTTTTCATTTGTATTAATGGTGAAAAGACAACAAAAATAAAAATTCCTGCAATTTGTCTCAGTTCCAAAAGTGCTTTTTTTAGGAATATTTTGTATTATGAAAAAAGACATAATTCATTGCATCTATTTACTTAATTTTATTAAGCACCTACTGATTTACATCTTTCAATAACTGCATTTCAAAAATATAATGTTAGAAACTCCCTGGTGATGTGTAACAATAGAACAATCAGTTTGGGTTGGACTTTGTGACCTCCTGAGGTCCCTTCCAACCCTGCTATTCTATGATTCTTTTAAAAGGAAAAGTATTAGAATGTTCAGCGAATTAAGCAATCTAAATAGCTGAATATAGGTAGTATTTTATAATAGAATTTTATCTAGACAAACTTGTTAAATCAGTAGATGGGTACAATAATCACAACTAGAGATAGTCAGAAAATGGTAAACTTTTCCATGAAAACTTTTTTTTAATTTTTGAGGATTTTTTGTTTTTTTAAGTAGAAACTGATTTTAGGGTTTTCTTCCATTGAGGAAAAAAAAAGGCATTTTTGTTTGAAAAAAATTTCAATAGAAAATTCTCAACCATCTCTAATCACTACTCTAAATGCTGCTCTGAATATAAGATAGAGAAATGTGAGACCCATAAACTTACCAGGAGGAATTGGTCAGGCTTTTAGGTTGACCTGCTGCTATCCAGCATAGGTTCTCAAAGGTTTTGGATCCGTGTTGCTTACTGAAAGAAACACAATTCAGTATCAATTTCTAAATCTTATTAAAAATCTTAAAATAGAATCAAATGATGAGGACTATAACCCCCCCCGTCTTGTAAGATAAGCTTTGCCATTGTTTTATAGTTAAATGAGCTTTGCTATTGTTTTACAGGCCCCTGTGCGCGGGCATCAGGCTTTAACAGACAAATGCTAAATAGAAACAGTTTTGTTTGTTGAATCCCGAGGCCTGCGTATAGGGTTATCAGCATACTAAGCACTGAAGCATGGAGAAACTAAGTATGAGGAAATGGGGTATGAAACACTGACAAAAGAGGAACTGGGAGGGGGACAAAGGGTCCCTTGGGTGCCAGCTCAGCTTTAGGCAAGTATAGTATAGCAAATATTGCTTATTTAAGGTAACCGCAAGGAGGGGTACAAAATGACCAGCGCAATCACTGCCAAAACATATGAAACATGGTGTAATAGCTTGCTGATTTACAATATTTTATATCAGATACTGTAAACACATGAAATATGTTGAAATAGCTTGCTGATTTGCAATATTTTATAATAGATATGGTGAAATATTAATCTGCAGTGTTAGCAACATAACCCAAATATAGGTATAGTTATGTGTGACATTTTGCAGTTTTAACCTTTATAAGCTTGGTAAAAATTGTAAAGGGCAGAGCAGCCTACCTCTTGCATGGGGTTACGCTGTCTCTCCCTGTAATCATACTTGTAATCTTGTTATAACAATAAAGGTGCCTCAGACTGTCTGATCTAAAATCAACTGTGTGGTCGATTTTCCACAACACAAGAAAGCATGTCACCAAAGCTAAGATATTAGTAATACTAAACTAAACTAAGAATAAAACACTATCATATCATAATCTAATCAAGCCAGGTAGTCTCAATATTGGACTGAAGTTAAATCATCAAATTAATGCCAGAGATGTAATCAATCCTTATATAACTTTTAAGAGGGAGGCTAAGAAGGTCGCTGTCCATTTATTTATAAATCCCAAAGAAGGAATTTTACTAACGTCAGTCAATGGTTAAATAGCTTAATACAGAGAGCAAATTATTATCTGATGTTTGAACCACAACCTTAGAGCCAATTATAAAACTTCCTTCTTAGCCTTCAGTTAGTATGCTGTGTCTAACCCAGAGGTTCTCAAACGGTGGGTCGAGACCCCAAAGTGGGTCATGGCCCTATTTTAATGGGGTCTCCAGGGCTGGCTTAGACTTGCTGGGACTCAGGGTCAAAGCCCAAGCCCGAGGGCTTCAGCAGGGCTAAGGTTACAGGCCCCCTGCCTGGGGCTGAAGCCCTTGGGCTTCGGCTTTGGCCCCCACAAGCCTGAGGCAGTCAGGCTTTGACTTTGCCTCCATCCCTGTGATGGCTGAGCTCGGGCGGGCTCAGATTTCAGTCCCGCTTCCCATGGTCCTATAGTAATTTTTATTTTCAGAAGGGGGTCGCAGTTTAATTAAGTTTGAGAACTCCTGGCAACCTTTTCTCATCCAACCAAGTATTATAATATACACTTTAACAGAACACTCTATAATAAGCCAATGTTTAACAATCGTGTTTACCAGAAATTACTGATGGCAATCCTAATAGCTCTAGACTTCTAAACACAGAACAAATTTCAATGAGTGTCTTTATAAGACAATATTTAGAGCTCTTTAACCTGGAGAATGTTTCTTTCTGGCACTTTCCTTGTGTGGGCTTTATAAGTGCTCTCACACACACAGCTCTCAGCAAATAATGAATTTTTTGGGTTTGGGGGTTGGACCAAAAGCCTGGAACACTCCCGGTCCTCCCTGAAAAAAACAGGTTTCATTCAAACTCCAATTTAAAAAAAAATTGTTTTCATTCAATCGAAACACACAGAAAAAAATTGAATTTAGAATCAACCAAAATGTTTTGAGTTGACCCAAAAAAAAAAACTTTGGGGTTTTTTGATTTGTTTCGAGTTGACTGAAACATTTGGGTTTACACAAAATTATTTATTTTCCGTAAGTTTTTCATTTTGATTTGACTTCACAGGTGGTTTTCACACCTTGTGTGGGTGTGTTGTTTTAAAACTGGTGAAATTTAAAAATGAAATAAAAATAAAAATTTAAAACATTTAAACATTAAATATTTAAAACATTAATCAAAACTATTGATTGAATTTCACCCAAATTAGGCAAATAGATTCAGATCACCCCCCAAAAATGCATTTTTATGTTACAAAACAATTAGTAAAAGAAAAAAAATTGCCTAGCTCTACACACACGTGTGCACACAACTACACTTTTATTTTCACGTGCTAAAAATAAAGGATGGAACAGCTTCTGGAAAATTAAAAACAAAAGACTAAACAATACAAAAGGATGAAACAGGATACTTAAAATTATAGAGAGGTTGTGTTTTCTGGACTTTCATTGTGTAGGAGCTGGAACTGCAGACAAGTTGCCAAATGGTGATGTTCTGCTTACACAGCACTTTGCACTAGTAGACCATCTTTGGGTGCAGGGAGAGACTGGTCAAAGGTAGAAATAGCCTGTTTCTTGATGTCATAACTTCCTCTCTCTAAGCTGATCAGTTCTGGAGACTTTGGAACATGAGTTTTTCCTCAGATGGCTCGTTGATCTGAAAGTTGAGGCTTCTTGGCCTGACCTTTGATTCTTATGGTTTACAAATTTCTCACACTCACTTTTCAGTACCTACCTTCAAGGTTTATGGACGAATCAGGGGTGAGGCCTACCTGGGACTCCTGCAACTTGGTCTTATCAAGTCTTAATTAGGACATAATCAGCAAGAATCAACTTAGAAAAGTCGTGCATAAATCACCAGTTTTAAGAATATTTAGTATATTACATATCCCACAGACTTAGTCTGAGACCGCTCCGAAAAAAAAAAAATTCAGACTCAGAGACTGCTTGGGTTAAATGTTTTTAAAAGATGTATGGGACACATTTTTAAAGCTATTTAGGTACCTAAAGATGTAGATACTGGGATTTTCAAAAGTACCTAGATCCCTAATTCCCACTGATTTCAGAAGATAAACTGTCTGACCTATAACCATTGATTTCAATGGGAGTTAGTTTAATATGAACTAGGTTCCTATTAGTTCCTGCTAGTAGGGTCTACATGAGGGCAGACACATTGCACACAGCTGTTCATACCCCTTGCCTCCCATAGCACACTGTGGGGCTATGTACACAAGCCCAAAAGCTTGACAGAGAAAAATTACTTTAAAGCTGATCAGGATGAAACCCATTTGAAATATATAATTTTAAATTTTATATAAGGTCTATATGTCCTTACAAGCTATTTTCTTCACAGAAGGGAATAGGACATAGTTGCTAGGAGTTTGCTGTGATGGGAGAAGCACACCACCCATCTTCTGCTTTTAAATCAAATTCTCCATAAACTATAACTAAATAAAACTTGTCAAATTATAGAAGCAACTCTCTCAACCCATCTGTTAATCCAACTGGAGGGGAACTACATGATTAAGTCATACACTGCAAAGCTCCTGATAAATCCACTAAGATCACTATTCAAAAGTAACATCTGTGGCCTCTTAATTAAAATAAAAATAGTTTTCCAACAAAGAAACACACTGAAGAACTGAAACTGTATGAATAATCTTACATATAAAGTTGACAGTCACAAATCCTGGGATTGCCAGGAATTCTATAATCCAGTCAGACTGAGTAGGATAGTTCTCACCTGTGATAATTTACATAATTATTCAGGATTATTTGGGGTGGGTCTGAAAAACAGCCAAAAGGCAGGATGGACTGCCAACTGTATGCCATTTAGATATATATATGTATGGTGCTATTCAGATTAAGATATAAACTAAATCTTTAGAAGGAAGTGAGGGGAACAGATTCTGCAGAAAGAAATGGGAGGAGAGACCCAACAGTGTGAATCTGATAGGGGAGCAGGAGGTGGGAGTGGTAATTATTGAGACTGGGAGGCATGAGTGATGTTTGAGAAGAGTATATTTACAATTCCTCTCTCCTGCCCCCCGCAATTCATGTACTTCATATTTTCTTGTAATATTTTTCTTACCAGAGGATTATTGTATTCAGCTACTTGAAAACTAGTTTAATTTCACCTTTTTATGTAAATAAGACAATAGTACATATTTTTGCATTTTGTGCTTTATTGATGTAGACATTATGCATTATATGTTGAATAATTTAGAAGTGTATTCACTTCTATCAGTCTTAAACAAGCTTTTTAGCAATAAAGAAATCTTTAAGACATTTCATTTGCCAGAATCCAACTAAGATAAGGATCAGTGTTTGTGCAAGAGCCCACCGCAGGATATTGTTGTTAGTTTCTTCACTTGTCAATCGAAAGTACTCCTCACGTTCCTGTTGAAAAGAGGGAAAAGACATAATTATTTGCTTTTAAAAAATCTAAGTACAGTACTTGATGCTGCTACCTGCTACCAAGGCATGTGTTATCTGTCCACATACTGGAGAGAATGAACAAGCCCTATACGATATTCTCTTCTTAACTATTATCAATTTGATGAAAATAAGAGTTTGAACTTCTTATCCATATTACTATCAGAGTTGCAAATCACAATTTGAGCACTGAACAACAGGTTATATAAGGTTGGCTTTTGTGCTGCAGTGAAAGCGTGAGCAGAAGTTTCATATGGTCATAGATTGGGCTGAGCATTAGTATAGTTCTTTAAGCACATGCATACTTCCTCCTGAAGTCAATGGGACTAAAACACATTCATAATGTTAAACATATGCTTACATGCTCTCCTGAACAGGGATGGATTTATGCACAGACATTTTTTACCTGGATTGGAGCCACAATAAGGCACTTACAACCATATATTTAAAGGTATTTAGGCATCTGAAGAAGCAACTAGGTGCCTGGAACTAGATTCACAAAAGGGACTGTGGCTGGGATGATTTAGTCCTGGCTAGGATGATTTAGTTGTGAATTGGTCCGGCTTTGAGCAGGGGGTTGGACTAGATGACCTCCTGAGGTCCCTTCCAACCCCGATATTCTATGATTCTATGGAAGGATTTTACCCAGTCCTTCTAAAACAAATTCACCTTTAGGCTGAGATTAAGTATCAAGAATCTCAGCCCAAAATAGTAATTTATCACAAAGTTATGAGCATGTGAAAATAGAATTTAAATGAAAATTTGATGCACATACAACTTGAATTATAGCAGTTATGACCAGCAAAACTAAACTTAACCAAATTGTGTAATTAGTGGAAAGTACTGTAGAGTAAAACTGATGATTATATAAAGATTAATTAATAATTAATTATTAGCTTATATACTGTATTTTGCTTTACAGCTGCAAAGTGTTTTACAAACCCTAATTAATATGTATTGTTCAGTTTTAAGTAATAATTTACATACTGTGGTCCATTTTGGTTAAATATTAATAGTACTTTTAATAATGTTTAATTAAAAATAATACTACAACTAAATATTGTAATATGGCACCCAACATTTAACTTTCCAAATCCAGATGTTTCCATGCATTATTCTTTCATATTTCTATTAGGGAACAAACATACTCTGTGATAGTTTTGTTCTTTGGATATGTGATGAATTTGCTCAATTAGATGTCCGAGTCTAAAGTTAACCTCATTAACTTTGTCCTTGGCTTGAGCGATAGCTTCATCAAGAAAATGTTCTCCAACTCTAATGTCCAAGTGGATACGCTGTGAACACAATAACAACAATTATTAGTCCCATGAATTTATGGTGTGGGTATTTTAAAAAAAAAAAAGTCCCCAGAAACAAAGTGAGGCATAAATAACAAAGGTTTCTTTTTAGCCTTCTTATAGGAATGGTATTTAACTTATTTATAGATGTCCTTACTAAAGAGATAAGATATTTAAAATGTATATATTTCAAGGTTTTAAACTTTAATTACACAAATTTACATACTTTGTTATTAGTGTTGTATTTTATACTAATGCTATTGATTCGATCAGTGTGAACTATTTATTATACTGTGTCCAACAAAGGGCAAAAAATGAACATTCTTAGGGCTACCCAATCTAATTAAAAATTGATACCATTATCAATTCTTTTTTTTAATACTCTTCCCTCTTAGGTTGTAGCTGAAGCAAAGTCAGAAACAGAGATAATGAGAATCAGTTCTAGGTCTTCCACCTGGCATAGTATAGCATTTCCAGTAGGCTATTAAATATGCTTCTAAAGGCAATTTTCTCCAGTTATTTGCAAAGTTTAGCTTGGTTTATAGTGATATAAAGAACAATACATATAGAATTCATGTGTGGCTCTCTCCCATAGATTTAAAGTTTTTAAAGTTTATAGAGGTATTGCTCAAAGACACTGGAGTGACAGAAATGTAATAGCTTTCAGATAAGTAAGCTTTTGTATCTGCATTTGTGTTGATAAATCTTTCCCCTTATAACATTTCATCATATTAATCAGGACTTTGAAGCTTTATATAATCAAGGTGCTGTACAAACATTAATTAATCTGCACTGTATTATACTGACTGTGCCCTGACTCCTTGACATGAAGAAAAGTCTGTTTCATTTCTTCATCTTCTGAGCTCCAGCATTATCTTTTTCAGTCACTAGGAAATGTCATATATTGGCTAAAGCACGGGTAGGCAACCTATCGCACACGTGCCGAACGCGGCACATGAGCTGATTTTCAGTGGCACTTTACACTGCACGGGTCCTGGCCACCGGTCCAGGGGGCTCTGGATTTTAATTGAATTTTAAATGAAGCTTCTTAAATATTTTAAAAACCTTATTTATTTTATATACAACAATAGCTTAGTTATATATTATAGACTTATAGAAAGATCTTCTAAAAAAATTAAAATGTATTACTGGCATGTGAAACCTAAAATTAGAGTGACTAAATGAAGACTCAGCACACCACTTCTGAATGGTTGCCAACCCCTGGGCTAAAGAGTCATTTGCCAATCTCTGAGATAATTCATCAAAGCAAGATTCTTCTGGCTTCAAACACTGATCACAGCAAAATAATACAGGAAGTTCTGCACGGGTGGAGCTCCATTGAATTCAGGAGGTCCAAAGGTCCACCTATGTGGAATTGCTTTGCAAGATCAAAGAGCAACATTGGACACATGGATCCACTGAGATACTTTCATAATCCTTTCACTCTTGTCATTAATTATGCTCCTAGACCTCTATATTGTATGTTCATTTGTCTTCCAGAGCCTGTGGTTTAGATAGGACAGATATCATTAAAAAGAATATTCAAGAAATATTCTTACCAGTTTACTTCCTCCAAATGAGATAAGCTTTGTGGAGTTAGACTGCAAACAGATATTATGCTCCCCAGGTAAGTGTGACGTAAAAGAGAATGTTCCTTGTGGACCATACAATTTTGACAACAGTAGCTGTAATTGTTAAGTGTATTTTTTTAATTTATGAACTACAGATATCAACATAAAAATAAAATGCTGTGCATCATACCTCAGAATATTTTAACATTTAAAACTTAATATTAATTATATTATATTATTAATATAAATACAATTAACCTAACTTTCACATTTTATTTAGGGAATAAAAGCTAGAAAAAATGTGGTCTACACTGAGAACTAAAAACTTATCTATAGACACTAAAGTCAAAATTTTCAAAAATGAGTATTTAAGTGTAGCTCCTAAGTCCTTACTTTGGCACATAAAAAAGTAGCCTGATTTTCAGAAGAGTTGAACACTCAGTGGCAATGAAGGCAGTTGTGGATTGCTGGTATATGCATCCTGATGGGTAATCTAATATTTTTGGTTTAATTTATCATCTCCTTCCTTTCTCCATACACAGCGACTGACTTTACTACGTTGCTTCAGTAGTCAACACAAAACAACATTGACTAATATTGCTTTTTCAACTGTATTTTAAGTATTCTTTGATGGCAAGCTTTTCCAAATCTAGTATTAACGCAAAAAGCATTAACCAAGATTTAAAAAAAGATGACTAAAATCCAGGTGCTAAACCCATATAGATACATGAATAAATGGCCTGAATTTCAAAAGTACTGAGTACCCTTCTTCTCTTATTGACCTTAATGACAACCAACATGTGCTCTGCACTTTTGAGAATCAGACCACTTATTTAGCTGCTTAAATATGGATTAAGGAACCAAATTTTAGGCACCTATTTTTAAAAATATTGTCCATTCCCCTTAGATAGTATGACCTTCCAGTTCGAAGAGTCAGTACAAATGCCTCCAAAAATGTGAATATTAAGTTTTACCTCCTTAGTAGGAGTTGTAATGGTCACAAACATTCCCAAACCAGGAGCAGATTCAAGAAACCTGTGTTCATGCACATCCCATTGCTGTACCTTGTAACTCCCTGAGAAGACGGATACAAATCTTTGAATTACAAGTTAGTATATTAAATATCTTTCACTTTTTCATTTCACATCAAGTCACTATAAAAACAAAATTAAGTACAAGATAACTTACATATTTAAGAGAATTATGACTTTTTCCAGTTCACCATATAATTAGATTGTGGCATTTTGCACCACAATTGAGTGAGCAAGAAGTTACACACTAGTGAAAGAAAAGTAACAATTTATTATCATTGCCTTGCATGCTCTGGCCTGGTTAGCAAGCCATGGTACATGGCAGATCGTCCCAAAAGTTCAGGTATCCATTACTCAAATTACATTTGTATGGCTGTCTTTCATGCAGCCTCTAGCACTTGTGAACAACAAGCTATCAACTGTTTGATGGTTTCCTGGCAGTCTTGCATCTGTCTCCTTCTCAAATAAGGGCTTTTCGCTTTCTCATTAACTGGGAAGATTTTAATGAACTCAGTATAAAACACCTAGTGGAATAGTCCTTTTTTTAGCAGGTCTTGAATGAGGTCCTGACCATTGGTAAACAGAAAATGCAGATCTCACATTGGTGAGGGAGAGTGGCAAAACCATGTTGTAATAGGAGCCCTGGCAGTAATGGTTGACTAAACTAGAATTCCTCCGAGGAAGCACATACTGCAATGGCATCTCTGGCACTGTAGAAATAGGTGCCTTTTGTGCTTTCCATCTTAGCTCAGCCAGCTCTTCTGGTCAGTGCAGAGGACTCTTGTAGCAACCTGCATGGAACTTGGAGGGATGAGCAGAGGAGATAGAAGGAAAGAGTTTGGAGAAGGCATCAGGAAGCCATTCTGAGTGCACATAACTTGAATGCTAGCTGCTGTCACAGCAACTCTGTAACTAATTCTCTTAATAAAGAGCCAGTTTAGATTCAGAAACATGGAGTCCTCTCACGTTATTACTCAGCATGCAGTACATGACACAACTGTAACACTCATGGCTAGCATGGAGCAGTGGCTATGGTGCATTTCCATATTGTGACTGGCTCTTGTTTTGGGAGTAAAGGAGGAAATGCTCTTTGTGCCCTGCTCACCATCACCACCACTCATTCACCTAAGCAGGATCAGCCGCATTGGCATTATATATCAGGCTATCAGTATTAGAACTTCATAGATTAACATTTTAAATATTAAACACATTGACCATCATGTAGCAACAACTACCTACCAGTAATCAAGGTATCACTTGGAATGTCTTCTATTATGCATTTCTCCTCTCTTTCCCCTGAATGAAAATACAAAGCAGGTGAGACAGCAACCCAGAAGCTCAAAAGAATTCCTATTAAGTGGCTCTTCATGATTTTGATGTATCCTTATTGTACTACTTTTGGAAATGATTAGTTAGAAATGAGCACAGCTCTGTGCTCACTCCTTGTTTGCTGTTTATTGGCATGGTTTTGGGAAAAAATGTGAGAAAAGACATCTGGTAGTTACTTCAGTTATTTATATATGTGTATGCGCCACCGAATGAGATAAGAAAAAGATAATTTCTGAAGTCCTTCCTAGCATGAAAGGAGCAAAATTTTATTTGTAGCTCAGCTATATGAAGTTTTATAGGACTAATTTATACTTTGTTGTGTATGTGTGCACGCACGCACTCTCCCCCTCTCACACACACATGAACTACATTAGGACTGAAAGTGCCAAAATGGGAAAATGCCATACTTCATGTTTTTCTGAGTTGTATGTTTGTTGTGTATTTGTCAGCTTTGACAGTTACTGCTGGGTTTTTAGTCCAACAGGTCAGCTGAGTATTCTGTATGTGTGTATTTAAAAATAAAATCCAGCATAGCTGCTTTCATAGTCAATAAGATGGCCAGGATCACTAAGTAGTTGAATGTCCCTATCAATAGATGTTGTCATTATGAGAAATCAAAATTGTTTGGGGAGTGGTAAATAACTTAAATTTCTCTCTTGCCCCTAAGTTCAACAAACAAGAGAAAAATAAAGATTAAAATAAACTATTCTCTGCTTCAAATTCCAGCATCATTGCACTCTCTGGGATAATTTCTGTCTATTGAATTACCTGGCAACATCTCAATGTTTTGCTGTGTTATTATTTCTGTTCATCTGTCAGAAGGGATCTCTGTTGTGTATGTGCTAACGACCAAAAACGCCTTTTTCAAGGAAAGGTCTCCTTCTATGGCACAGGATCATTCAAGAAAAACAGTATTTTCCATGGAAAGGATGTATTTTGCAGTGTAATGCAGCTTTACCTTTTGCTGGGGCTTTGCTCAGCCCACCACAAGGCAAACATTTTTGGCAGTCCTCTTTCTCTGCTTGTGTGTCTCTGTGCTCAGCTGGGGTCTCAGTCACCACAGGACTCAACTCTGTCTCTTGCTTCCCCATTATGAGTAGGCAGTGAGTTGGCTGCCATGGTCATAGCTTGAGGAAAGCTATTTTAGGGCCCAATTCAAAGCCCATTGATATCCATGGAAATATTCCCATTGATTTCAGTGGGCATTGAATTGGGCCATTGATGTTCAGACACAGCCTCGCAGGCAAGCATTGCTAGGCAGGATGCACAATAATTTAGTATATTCTTCTCACATTCAGACACTCCAGATGTCTTCTTTTTGTTGTGCCTTCATGGGAAGAGAACAGATTCTTGCACTGTGGACCTCTATTCTATGCAGATTCTTATACAATAACATTCATCATAGAATCATAGATGATTAGGGTTGGAAGAGACCTCAGCAGGTCGTCTAGTCCAAACCCTGCTCAAAGCAGGACCAACCCCAACTAAAATATCCCAGCCACAGCTTTGTCAAGCCAGGCCTTAAAAACCTCTAAGGATGGAGATTCCACCACCTCTCTAGGTAAACCATTCCAGTGCTTCAACACCCTCCTAGTGAAACAGTTTTTCCTAATATCCAACCAAGACCTCCCCCACTCCAACTTGAGACTACTGCTCCTTGTTCTGTCATCTGCCACCACTGAGAACAGCATACCTCCATCCTCTTTGGAGAACCCCTTCAGGTAGTAGAAGGCTGCTATCAAATCCCTGCTCCCCTTCTCTTCTGCAGACTAAATAAGACCAGTTCCCTCAGCGCCTCCTCATAAGTCATGTGCCCCAGCCCACTAATCATTTTCATTGCCCTCCAATTTGTCCACATCCTTTCTGTAGTGGGAGGCCCAAGACTGGATGCAGTATTCCAAATGTGGCCTCATCAGTGCCGAATAGAGGGGAATAATCACTTCCTTCGATCTGCTGGCAATGCTCCTACTAATTCAGCCCAATATGCCGTTAGCCTTCTTGGCTACAAGGGCACACTGTTGACTCATATCCAGCTTCTCATCCACTGTAATCCACAGGTCTTCTTCTGTAGAACTGCCACTTAGCCAGTTGGTCCCCGGCCTGTATCAGTGCATGGGATTCTGCCATCCTAAGTGTAGGACTCTGCACTTGTCCTTGTTGAACCTCATCAGATTTCTTTTAATCCAATCCTTCAATTTGTCTAGGTCACTCTGGACCCTATCCCTATCCTCCAGCATATCTACCTCTGGCCTCAGCTTAGTGTCATCCAAGAATTTGCTGAGGGGGCAATCCATCCCATCATCCAGACCATTAATGAAGATGTTGAACAAAACTGGCCCCAGGACAGACCCCTGGGGCACTCCACTTGATACCAGCTGCCAACTAGATATCGAGTTGTTGATCACTACCGTGGAGCCTAACAATCTAGCCAGCTTTCTGTCTACCTTATAGTCCATTCATCCAAACCATACTTTTTTAACTTTCTGGCAAGAATGCTGTGGGAGACCATATCAAAAGCTTTGTTAAAGTCAAGGTATATCACATCCACTGCTTTCCCCATATCCACAGAGCCATTTATCTCATTGGGTTAGTCAGGCCTCACTTGCCTTTGGTGAATTCATGTTGACTGTCACTGTCCTCTCCTCCAAATGCTTCAAAATGGATTCCTTGAGGATCTGCTCCATTATTTTTCCAAGCACTGATATGAGGCTGACCTGTGTGTAGTTCTCTGGATTCTCCTTCTTCTCTTTTTAAAAGAAGGGCATTATTTTTGCCTTTTTCCCATCGTTTGAGACCTCCCCCATTCGCCACAAGTTTTCAAAGACAATGGCCAGTGGCTTTGCAATCACATTAGCCAACTCCCTCAGCACCCTTGGATGCATTAGATCTAGCCCCATGGCCTTATGCATGCCCAGCTTTTCTATAAATCCTTAACCTGTTCTTCACTACTGAGGGCTGCTCACCTCCTCCCCATACTGTGCTGCCCAGTGCAGCAGTCTGGGAGCTGACCTTGTCTGTGACAATTGAAGCAAAAAAAGTATTGAGTACTTCAGCTTTTTCCACATCATCTGTTATTCGGTTGCCTCCCCCATTCAGTAGGGGTCCCACACTTTCCCTGACCACCTTCTTGTTGCTAACATACCTGCAGAAACCCTTCTTGTTACCCTTCACATCCCTTGCTAGCTGTAGCTCCAATTGTGCTTTGGCCTTCCTGATTACAACCCGGCAGGCTTGAGCAATATTTTTATACTCCTCCCTAGTCATCTGTCCAAGTTTCCACGTCTTGTAAGCTTCCATTTTGTGTATAAGCTCACTGAAGATTTCTCTGTTAAGCCAAGCTGGTCACCTGCTATACTTTCTGCACATCTGGATGGTTTGTTCCTGCGCCTTCAATAAGGCTTCTTTAAAATACAGCCAGGTCTCCTGGACTCGTTTCTCCCTCATATTAGTGTCCCGGGGGATCCTGCCCATCAGTTCCCTGAGAGAGTCAAAGTCTGCTTTCCTGATGTCCAGGGTCTGTATTCTGCTGCTCTCCTTTCTTCCTTTTGTCAGGATCCTGAACTTGACCATCTCATAGCCACTGCTGCCTAGGTTCCACACACTTCTACTTCCCCTACCAATTGTTCCCTGTTTGTGAAGAGCAGGTCAAGAGAAGCATGGCCCCTAGTTGGTTCTTCCAGCACTTGCACCAGGAAGTTGTCCCCAACAGTCTCCAAAAACTTCCTGGATTGTCTGTGCATTTCTGTATTGCTCTCCCAGCAGATGTCAGGGTGATTGAAGTCCCCTATGAGAACCAGGGCCTGTGATCTGGAAACTTCTGTTAGTTGTCTGAAGAAAGCTTTGTCTACCTCATCCTCCTGGTCTGGTGGTCTATAGCAGATGCCCACCATGACATCACCCTTGTTGCTCTCACCTCTAAACTTAAGCCTGTTGAGTCTCTTTGGATTTTATCCAGTTTCATATTGGAGCTCTGAACAATCATATTGTATACAGTATGAATCAAGAGGCCTCCCCTGTTGCACCCTCCTCCTCATGTTTCTTCCCAGTATCCCACTTCCCCACTTACCTCCAGGCTTAGGTCACCATCCCCAGGCGAACCTAGTTTAGAGCCCTCCTCACTGGGTTAGCCAGCCTGCCTGTGAAGATGCTCTTCCCTCTCTTCATTAGAGAGGGAAGAGCATCTCTTCCTAGCAATCCTTCTTCCTGGAACAACATCCCATGGTCGAAGAATCCAAAGCCCTCTCTCCGACACCACCTGCATAACCACGCATTTATCATGACAATTCAATGGTCCCTACCTGGGCCTTTTCCTTCAACAGGGAGGATGGACAAGAACATGACTTGTGCCTCAAACTCCTTTATCCTTCTTCCCAGAGCCACATAGTCTGCAGTGACACGCTGAAGGTCATTCTTTGTAGTATCATTGGTGCCCACATGGAGGAGTAGGAAGGGGTAGCGTTCCTTGCAGATAGTCCATCACATCCTGAATTCTAGCTCCAAGCAAGCAGCATACTTCTCAAGTTTCCCAGCATACTTCTCAAGTTTCCTTAGGAGGGAGTCCTCAACTACCACCATCTCCTCCTGTTGAGAGTGGTGGTTCGTAGAACCACCATCCCTAGGACAATGCATCCCATGCCTTCCAGTCAATGGGGTCTCCTTCTGATACCCAGTCTCTAGTCCTTTAACTTTCTCTTACAATATGGAGACCAGCTTGCACTTTGTATAGACGAAGTTGCTTCTATCCTTTGGGAGAAAGACAAACATGGCACATCCTGAGCAGGTTAAAACCACTGATCGCTCACTATCCATAATGTCTTTTTTCCAAGAGCCTCTTTAGATGTTGTATTTACTGCTCACAGAAGTCTGAAAGGCAAAAACACTCTGTGGGAACTCCCCTCAAGTGAACTCCCAGGCAAACTCCATTTGCCTGTCCTCTGTTCACTGCTCACTCAGTTCGCAACTGGCTGCTTTTTTATCAGGCTGCTGGCTCGTAGCACTTGGCTCAGCTCAAAGCCTTCTCTCCAATCAGCCACTCAAGGCCTACCTGGAATAAAGCACTCCCAATTCACACTCTTCAAACAACCAACCACACGATCAAACAGTCACACTTTTCAAACAAACACGTGATCAAACAGTCCCTGCAACTAGATCCAGTCAAACGAATGGTCACAGCAGACAGACACTCGGATATTCCCCCCCACCAGCTCACAACACAGCCCTCTTAATGCAGCACTCATCATAGTACAAGAGCCCCTTCCAGTAGTTGGTTCACTCATGTTCTCCCCAGGCAGACAATTGTGCACTGCACACACACATTTTGGTACATTTATGATGGAGAAGATAAGGAAAAAATATGCCTTGCATTTAGAATGGAAGGTAGTGAGGCTTTTGATGGCCTATTGGAGTTCCTTCCTTAGTCTTTGCCCAGATCTAAAAAAGCTCTGTCTCCTGCACAGACAAGCTTGATCTTTATTGCAGAAAGTTCCATTGTGCCAGAGGAATGAAATTGTTGATCACATCCTCATCCCAGAGCTTTAGTCTTTTAGTTACTGTTGGCCCAGACCATTGAGCCCCTTGCAAGTGAAGACTGAGACCTTGCACTTGATGTGGTATTCTATGAGAAGACAATGTAGGGAGCGGGGGATGAGACTGATGTGTTTGCAGTAGCCAGTGTTGCTGAGCAGACACGGTGCAATGTTGTGTAACTAAGCACTAAAGGTTTAATTCCCAAGTATATCACATTGCTGTAGTCCAGCCAAGAGGTGACAAAAATGTGAGTAACTGTGATTAGGTCATTGTTTGCCAGGATGGGACAGAATCTCCTAGCAACTGGAGATGATCCAAAGCGCCACTCGTGGATGCTGCTATGTGAGATCTTAATATCAGTGAGGAATTCAGGAACATTCCTAAGCTACAGACTAAATTGGCCTATAGCAAGGGAGTACCATCAACGAAAGGAGACACTCCACTGTGGTTGCAAACCTTTAAAAATGCTTTCCTCTGCTTATTAACATAACTTCTGTCTTGCTTGGGTTCAGCTTCAACCTGTTGGGTTTTTTCCATGAGCTGATGTCATTCAAATTGTGGGCCATCTTGGTGGTAGTGGTATCATATATTGCAAAAGACTTGCAGAGCAGTGTATCATCTGTATATTGCTGGCACTTGGCATCTGACCAGTCCACTTCATGCCTGTATTTAGCTGTTGAATAGAACAAAGACAGAGTTGATCCTTTTGAGACTCCACAAGTGAGGGGTCTAATAATAGAGGTGCAGTTTCTTATCAAAGCTGCAGAAAAGTTCAGGAGGATGAGAGTCTGTCCTCTATGCATTGGCTGCAGGACATAATCCATCAGTTCCACTAAAGCCTGGCCTGAATCTAGATTGTGCCATAAGATGAGGTGAGGAAAGAACAACCACAAGAAAACCGAGAGTAGTTTTCTGAGGCATATGGAGTTTCCTTCCTTCACTATGCCAGGCCTTAATTTCCAGGAAAGGACACTTATCCATAGAATTTTTTGCAGCCTCTGTCACAATCTGCAGATGACACACGTGGATATCTTTGTGATGGCCCAGTATCAGTGTCCTCTACAGTTTCCACAAGGTGATCCACAAGATTCTGGGAGACAGTGCTTTCACAGTTGACTTGCCAGGATACGTTTGTTTCACAATAGCTGCTTCAATCATTAATAGACAAATACAGGCATTTACCTCAGGATTCCCACTTCCTGTCTCAAGGGACTATCCTTCATCCTGATTTGGGGACACAAACAGCAAGTATGTGAAAAGCAAAACCTTCAACACAGCAGATTTACCATACAAATAAGTGACCATCTCCTGCATGCTAGGAAACCTGGTTATAAATGCACCCTCATGGCCAAGACTGAGTCTGCTCTTCAGGCAGCTCCGGCCAACAAAAGGCATGTGCAGGAACGCATCAGGGAAACTCTCCCCCAGCCCAGGAGCACCTGTTCCACATCCACTGGTGTAAACACACACACCAGCATAGTACAATGAATATAGGAAAAGAAAATATTATTTACAGAAGGGTGATTGGAGCAAAACAACGTGAGGGAAGATAGGGGGAGTGGTAAAACAGTGTTATATCCAAACACAAGACTCCACAGGTCCAGTGGTACCACAATACAAAAGGACAGACACCAAGCAGTGTGTCTACACTCAGAGTCCAGGAACCCTGGGCAGAATACCAGTACAGCAGTGAGTCTTGGGTGCTCCTGCTCGTCTTCGGCACCAGTAACCTTTCAACAATAAAGTCCTCTGGTCCCTTTTCTGCCGTTCTCTGCAAACCCACACAGAGCTACAGCCTCCTTCCTTATGTCCAGTGCAAGGTGACATGGCCCAGTACTCATAGCCCCATCCAGCTCTGGTTTGTCCTTCTCAAGTGATTCCTCCTTTCCATGGTGCTCCTCCTGTCTCCTGTATTGGGGCAATCCTGGTTGGTCACTCTGTCCCACCCAGGCTTCGGGCTGGTTCTCGTCTGCTTCACTATGTGAGGGCCTGCTTGTTATAGTCCTTCTCTCTGTAACTACAGACAGACCTACCCTGTCACTTTACCTCTCTCCACACCCCTGGAACAACCAGCACTTCCTCTTGCTGCAACAATCAGCACTCCCTCTGCCTCAGGACAAGGTTTTAAAGGGGCCATGATCTCTAAACCCCAAGGGGGTTACATAAATGTCATAATGGAAGTGTTGGTTGAATGCTTTTGAAAAACCAGCCCCAATTTGCGGATGCTGAGTACTTGAAAAATATGCCCTTTATTATATATTTCATGTTGTTATAAGTTACAGCTGTTGTCATGAGATCCCATGGAAAATATTACAAGTTCCTTCTTATCCTCTCATTCCTAGTGTTTGTAACCATCACATATTATGTTTCAACTTAGGGTTCCAGCATCAGTCCAGAAACATGGACAATAGGATTTGGAGCCTTTGGCCGTTTATCAGTCAACAGTTCAAATTCTGTCCGGACCACTAATAGGAATGATGCTGGAGGCTGAATTAATCTCTTGCAGTGACATGGATGTCTCACAGAGCAGGATGGCCCATTGAAATGGAGCAAAGGGCAATGAGAATGGATTGGGGAAGGGGCAAGGGAACAGAATAAATGCATACTTCACAGGTATATTTTAATACATTTTAAAGTTGTTCTGATACCTTGGTGATGGATGTAATTGTTTATCTAGGTATTTATACAGTTGAATAAAATAAAACCCAAAAACAGAAAATAAGGAAGACTTCTGTATAGAAAATAAAGAAAGAATGGAAAAGGACATAAATGTAATACTGAATGTAGAGAGACCTGAGAAAAGTTCCTTTCTCCCCAAAATCAGGATATTTGAGAGCTAATGACCTGTAAGAATGTGGACACAGGAGGAACATGGAGAAAAAGGTGGTCTTATAAACAAGAATAAGTGAAACAAGGGGGATGGAGGACAGGAGAGTGATAATCAGAAGAATGCAAGGCATCCAGAAATGACAAAAGTTAGTGTGTTTTTTTTAAATACTTAGCTGTATTAAACTGGAGCCGAGTATTTGTTTTAATTGTTTATTCAGTGTTTGGAGGACCAGTATGTACTATGCTGATAAAAGTTCTAATTTCTTCAGGACTCGTCAGGATCCTCATCTGAGTCCTATAAAAAAAAAAGTGTCAGAACCTTTAAGTATTCCTGTACCTAAAGAGAATGCAGTGTGCAGTGTCCCTTTTAGTGCACAAAAATGGTTTTCATAGATGGCATGTTTCAGAATGAACCTGCCCAGCCCCATCCAAAATCTTTCTTGTTCATATGCGTGCCTTTCTTATTTTTGTATATTTTCTAGGACAGTGCACTGTAGACTTATGAACACCCAACTAGCTTAAAAGTTTTCTGTTGAATGCTTATATTTTAAAAATCCTTTTCCTAGGTTATAACTAAAAACTCTGCATAACCCACGTGCTATCATTTTTTCAACCAATTAGCTATTTGAGTAACAAAACTCAGAGTCTGGAACAGCTTTTGATATATTATGTTTTGTGAAATCCATACATAATTCTGTTTTGAGTCATTTAAAAACAAATCTATAATTTCTCATTTATGCCTCAAAAATTTGTGACTTTTACATAAACAAATAATTCACATCCACATACACTTTTAGAGAAACATGGACAAATTTATTTCCTACACATAGAAAATGGTATAACTTATAGTCATCTGAACAGACTTTACAATTTTTCACCAGTTATTTCCCAGTCAGTTTATTTGATAGGGATCCACAGAAAAGATCAGTCAGTTTTTAAATCTGAAAAGAGATTCAACTCAACTGAGTTCAGTGGCTCTCCATTAGTATACAGACTTCTGAGTGCTTATATGAAGCTTCTGAGCTGAGTAGTTTTGTATTTGGCATTTTTCCAATGTCTGAGGAAAAACAAACCTCCTGCTCTGCATGCATAGGATTCAAGACAAGTTTACACAGTTATTTTATTGTCCTAACTATGTTACAATATCTGGTCACTCTGGTTTATGTGAGTGTTTTCCAAAGAAGTGTACTCAATTAAACATGATTAAAAGAAGTCAACATTAATGCCAATAAATTATAATAAAACATAATTTACAGCAACATAATAATTAGCTTTATAGGTATAAATAAACAAATTTAAATCTACAAATTCTAATATTTAAGAATGTATGTGATAATCTAGATTGTATTCAAAAGATTTGTTAACATAAATGAACTTTGCAGTATGTCCAAAAATTTCTTTTCTGCCACTAGATGGTACTGCAAGAACTTACACAATATTTGTAGGAAGGAATGGGTTCAGTGGATTTTGTTTTGTTTTCCCTGTAAATGATCAAGAACTGTCAGACTAAAATTAAGTAATTAAAAAAAGTGTTGATATCAAACAATAGAAACATTATCCAGTCTAATTAAACATTTCAATAAAACATTACAACATACCTGAATTATAAGGAATAGTGACTGACATGGAGTATAGATTCAACTAAATCTAACCTGAATTTAAATGATCTAGATTATTGTCTATTCTTTATTCCATTGGAAAGGAGATTTCAGATACAATTGTCCGGTTCACATTCTGTTTCTTCATCCAGGTTTGGACAAGGAGTTCCATTATTGGCAGGTTGAAGGCGTACATAACGAGTTCTGGTTTTGGTCCCTATCTTTCCACAAGTACCTCTGCAAAGACCCCAGGAAGACCACAGTGAAATCTCACAGTCCAATGGCGTTTCTGTAACATATATAAGAAGAGGTGATGTGACAGAAATATGTGCTTAAGGCAAACACATAGTTGGCAAAATGTTCAAAACTATTATCAAATTGTCCTTACTTATACAAATATAAGGCTGATGTTTGTTTTGATACATGAAGAATTTACTATCAGTTACATTACAGATAATATTAAAAAGATCTACTTGAAAAAACAGAATTAACATGATTTTAATAAAAGCCATATGTTGTCTGTAAATAAAGACATCTGTTTTCAGCTCCTGAAAAGGTAGACTGTAATGTAGAGGTTGTTTGAAGTACTGCATTAGTTATGGTATAACACTTATTTAGTTGAGAATTTAAAATGTTCTTCTCATGGAAAACTGTTTAAAATGAGCATGCTCTGAAAATAGAATTGTATTTTACTGTCATCTCACTACTACTAACTCATTTGCCCTTGCATGGCTTGCTGGATAATACCAGGATTAAGATTTTTATCAAGTTTATTTATATACCCTGAGACGACTTTGTATATATTGTTCCTATTCATTTCATTTTCCATTTAAGTCCTATTCTATTCTTCCTCATGAGTAAAGAAAATGCTAATTCTTTTTACGGCTAAATCTTCTTGTAGTTAGCTTTTGGCAAGAAAAGGTAAAGCACCTTTTAGACATACAGTCTTCCTTTTGCCAATAAAATATATTGTATAACTAAAAGCTTTTTAATACTAATATCCTTTAAATTTACTACAACCAAATAAATCAGAAATTCTGTAAAGTAATATATACAAACATACAGAATATATATACGAATGATATGTAAGTTATAAAATTCTTGAAGAAAATATACAGATACTCTCTCCCTCAGCAGCTAGGAGGAAATATGTCTGTAGTCACGGATCTCTATAGACCTTCAGTGGATGGGGAACATGGTTTGACCTTTGGTAATTAAATCTTTCCTTATGCCTGTGGAGTAAGTTTTTTATATGGATTAAGTTACTGGTATATACACAAAGTGGAGACTTCAGACTAGGAATGTCCAACAAATGCTTTACTTACAATGAATTGCTCTGATGTAGTATGTGTTGCTCTTATTTTATAATGTCTCTTGAATTACTAACATTTTAATGGAGTAGAGAAATGGACTTGTATAGAAAACTTAAAAGAACTAAATATGTAGTTTGTCTAAACAATGACTATTATCTCATCAAATGTATTACAAATATATTACATAACTTGTTATAGTTTGGTACGATTTACAGCAGTGGTTCTCAAACTTTTGTATTGGTGACCCCTTTCACAGAGCAAGCCTCTAAGTGCGACTCCCGCTCCTTATAAATTAAAAACACTTTTAAAATATATTTAGCACTATTATAAATGCTGGAGACGAAGCGGGGTTTGAGGTGGAGGCTGACAGCTCACAATCCCTCACGTAATAACCTCGTGATCCCAAGGAGTCCTGACCTCAAGTTTGAGAACCACTGATTCACAGTATCTGCTATAGGGATGTCCAGTATTGGAACACCTGAGGGTGTGGGCAGAGAGAGTTTTTAACCTACACTGAGGCACATTAACTAACTTTGTGGGGAAGTTAATACAGCATGTTGCTCTAGCTAGCACTTCCAGTTACTCACATTTATGGGGAATTAAATAAAAATTAAATATTAATTAAATAAATAGTATCTAAAAATACCATATTGGTGACTTCCAACTCTTGGATCTTAAGCTTTCAAGACAAGACAAACCTATCTGTCTTAGGCTATGGAGCTGAGACCCAAGAATGAGAATCCTGCATAATATCTTCAAAGTAGCATACTAAGGATCCAGTTCAGGAAGCACTTACGCATGTTTTAAAGACCATCCCTAGTAAGGAAAGCACTTAAGTACATACTTGAGCGCCTTTCCTGAATTGGGGCCAGATTAAATAGTAAACCCTTCCCAAACGTTGTGGAGGAAAGGATATTATTCTATGTGTGATTTGTGTCACTCAATTTGAATGATGGATGATCAGCTCTTGTTTATTGAGAAAACATTTTTTTAAATTAGAAATCTGCTTGTTTTAAATGTACAAGTCAGGCCTTGATTAACCATGGGGAAGGTAAGCTTTCTTTATTTATTGTGAGGAAATCTGCGAAGTCCACATTATGGTCCAAACTCCTGGCACAGAGCCAAAGCCAGAGAAATAGACTCTTCAGTCCCAATCTGAAGCAGATGGCATGCACTTGGGCCATGGTTGCTACTACAGAATATGCAGGGAATGTGTCCCACGGATCTCTCCTGTGCAGGATTTTGGTCTCTGCACTCATTTCTTAAGAAGTGCTCCACATTCCCCTTTTCTACAATCCTGTACAGAAAGTTACCAGAGAGTGCCTAGAGTAAGCCTGCCGGGGGCTCTCTACCATCCGTCTTCTTTCCTCGTCAGAGGGGATGTAGCATTTATACTTAGAATTTGTCACTAAGACTGGGTCAAATCAGTGCTATGAACTTCACCTACATGAGCACTAACATTCACAGACAGTTTAAAAAAAAAGAATGCTGTGATGGGATAAATATATTATTGTTTGAAATTAAATCTTGGCTTCATTTGAGCATTTCAGTAAAAAATTCAAACTCTCCTCGGGTATCTCGTTCTGTAGGTATCAGTTGCTATCATAATTCTATTCAAGCTGGTGAAGTGAATTTTGTTTTCTTATTTCATATCACTATGAAAATACTTCTTACCAAGGAGGATATAGTAAATATAATCGCTTTGCTCCATTATGTAAGAACACACAGGAAGGAAGCACTTTCTTTAGTATTTGCACAGGATTTGGGGAGCTGAGGGTACGTCTTCACTACCGGCCGTATCGGCAGGTAGCAATCAATATCTCGGGGATTGATATATCGCGTCTCATCTAGACACGATATATTGATCCCCCAACGTGCTCCTGTTGAGTCCGGAACTCCACCAACGCGAACGGCAGTAGCGGAGTCGACGGGGGAGCTGCTGACATCGATCCCGCACCGTTAGGACGGTAGGTAACTCAATCTAAAATACTTCGACTTCAGCAACGTTATTCACACAGCTGAAGTTGCGTATCTTAGCTCGATCTCCTCCCCTAGTGTAGACCAGCCCAGAGAGTCTGACAGAGTATCCCTTTCACACAGGACTGGTGGCTCTATGGAAATTCTACGGCTTGAATAAGACATGCTGTGGATCTAACCCAAATCTGCGGATCCCTGGCCAGACATGAAGGCTCCTCCCGCATGTTTCTTTCAGTATCCTTTTCCTATGACACTTGGACTAGTTTATTGCCTATACTGTTGTTGTGGTCTCTGGTCTCTCTCCCGGAAGGCCCAATTCTAATCTGACCTATATTATATTTACACTTGTGTAACTCCATTGGTTTGGTAGAATGACTCCCAATTTATGTAGGCGTAAGTGATATTAGAATTAGATCCAGAGTACAGAGGAATAGTTAATGCTGTTCCACACAGAAAAGGGTACAAAGAAATATAATGATTAGCTGTTATTTATCTGGGCATGCCCCCGGTTTCTCTGCAGCACTTTTGTAAAGGGAAAAGTTGCTGCTACCTGTAGCAGGAATATTCTACATAACCATATTCTCTTCCACATGGCCTGACAGATTTGAAGTTTTCTAAAATTTTGCTTCTCTCCTTTGCTGCTCTGTGAATGGGAACAAAAGGATCTAGTTGATCAAAGTATTAACCACTTACCTGAGACAGAGTCATCTATTTCATTGCCTACTGCAGTCAGGTTAGGCTGAGAACCAGGAAGACCCAGCTGGTTTCTTTTAAGTTTTACAATGGTTACTCGAGCAATAGGTGGCAAACTTTTTAGCTTGGGATAATAAAATGAGTTTGCTGGGTGACTTGGAGAGGAACAAGTGATCTATGAATTAAAAATAAAAGGAAGTTGATAGAAATAGTATTGCCATGTTAGTAAGGATAGAAGTTTTAAACAGAATATCACATCTGAATTATGTTTCTGGGCAAGTAAAAACTCATATGAATTGGGAGTACACAGTCTTTATGCATCCGGGCCACACAAAAAAGCTGTGATTTCTTGTCATGAAGATAATCGCACTAACTTTTATGGAAGAATTCTGGGACTGAGATCACACAAGAAATTGTGGCTATTTTTGGATGGAGATACTGGATGGAGGGTAGTCAGCACGCACAATAATGCTTGGAGCAAGTTGATGGAGGAGACAAGAAGTAAGTAGGGAATGCTGGCAGTGGCAAGGATACTGACTGGGGAATAATGGGTGCTGTAGATGTAGAATTGTTATAAGAGGTCACAGAGGGTGGTGCTTCAGCTTCTCTATTCTTTCCCACTCCCGCAAGCACTATATGTACACAACATACACACACTTACCTCTGTAACAGTATCCTGTGGAATAGTGGCAAAGTTTGGTGAGGAAAATGTGAAACCACTGTCTGTTCCAGCATCATATGGAAAAAGATCTACTGTTTCTTGTTCTTTCCAATGATCTCCTTCACATAGATTTAGACTGTCAACACCCACAAACCAATCGGGGCTGGGCACAATTCGTACAATAAAAGAAACCTAGGAAGTGAAAGAAAAACATCATAATAATTAACAGTCCCCTGCCGGTCTCTGCAGGCTTGTGTAGCAGGAACTTCAGGGTCTGATTTCTAGTATGACAATGGGTCAAACATATTTCTGACTATTTTATTTGAGGGTTTCTAAAAAGAACATATTCCAGTATGCTTTTTTATTTGATTTTATGTTCATAAGGTTCCTTAAAAGTGGATTCTCTTAGCAATTTCTTGCATTATATTGATAACTATCAGTGGCATTTCAAATATCTCCTTTTGCATCCTGCTGGCATAAAACTAGTAAGTGACCCTTAAAATGAAAATGTAAATGTACGTACTGAGGAGTGCCTTGAATGTGCTTCTAATTCCGTGAAGGTTTGTCCTGTACCACTGGAAATGGCAGGAGCTGAAAAGATTCCATGCACACTTTGAATTTTTTCTCCAGCTGCTTCTATTTCCTTCATTAATGTCCAGGCTTCACCCTTTTCAGCAAAATCACGCACACCATTGCTGACATATTCATCCTTTTTCCACATGTTATAGTCAGAACTATGGGTAACACCTATTTAAGGGAACACATTGCTCAATATAAAAGTCTGCTTTGGATTATCTTAATTGCTGCAGTTTCTCTGTTTTATTTCTGATGTGCAACAATTTGGGTATTTACCTTTAGGATTTTCTAAAACATTTAACTTATTACTGTTTACTTCTGCTGTAGCCGATTGAAAACTGAAGCCAATTGAAAGCAGTTGTAGACTCTAAGTATTTTGGATGCTGCAAGTTCTGTATGTTATTGTTTATCTGTCAAGCTACATTAGTTTTGACTTTCATTTTACTAAAGGGAATTCTCAATAAATTCAAATAAAAAACAAAAAAATGTAATCACAACCGTAGAGAGTTTTATCTGGTCTTGACACTGTGCACACTTCACTTACCTAGCAAGGAAGACCACTGTGCTGGAGGCCTATAAAGGGGATACTGCTTAGGGAAAGCAGCCTGACTCCATTTCCCTACAAAGACTATGCTGTACTTAGCAATTTCCTCTGCTGTGCAAACAGAATCATCACCCACAGGCAGACAGCTGGTATAGCCTAAAATTGTTATAAGCAGTGTCCAGATAAGTTTACAGGAACTGTAGCCAAGCATCAGGTTTTCCATTTCCCTACACATGGAAAGAAAAAAAAGTGTCCATGTTAGCCTTATTAGTCACTGTAGATTCAAAACTGAATAACTGTAACCCAATGAAATTTAATATAGTATAGGTTTTGAACTAGAAGAAAATACACCCAATGCATTTAAAAACTGAATGTATCTAAGAACATATAGGACTTACAGAGTTGAAGTTTCCATGCAGTGTGTTACAAAGCTGTAACTCTATCTAGGACAACTGTTTCTAATGGAAAATAAAAAATATCTTAAACTTGTTCATGGTAATGAGTTTGAGGAAATATGTTTTTGATTTTCTTTTAGAATCTTATTAGAATCTTGAATTAATTAGACTAGTAAATGTTTCTTTAAAAACATTAATTATACATTTATTATTTTAAAGCTAAAATTAAATAAAGCACGAAGAAACAACATAAAAGTTGAAGCAGAAATTTTAGAACAGATTTAAAGTCAAATACATTACAAATATAATATGTTACTTTGCGATCATATTTGCTACGAAAAAACATTTAAAAATTAACTTAATTGCAAGCATTCTTGCATCAGACTGAAACTGTTATTTAAAATCCTGCTTTTTAAATGCTTTTGCCCTTAGAGAAAACTGCATAAACATAATTCAAACACTAATAGTTGTATAATACAGTAGTTCATTAAAAGAGTTTTGAGTACTTACTAAATATTTCCTCTGGAGCTCAGATATGGTGAGAGCACCTGCTTTTGCTGGCAGCTGAGCTGTTCTGCAAGAGAGGACAGTAGGAGTCTTGCTATTTATGCCTGAAGAGGGTCCCTTTGGTCCAACAGTTATCGTAACCTTTAGACTTTCCAGTTTAACAAAATGAATTCCATACTGTTGCTTGATTTTTTTAATGCATTACCAGAAGCTCCTGTATGCTGGTTACTTCAGGTTTCTATTGGAAAATTGTGGTGCTGACTAGACACAGAATGTTTTTTAAAATTATCTCAGATTATTACCAACAACTCAGGTTTTCTGATGACTGTATAGTTCTCTGTACAACTTATTAATGCTTTTAAGCTGTAAAAATGAACTGAGTCCAAAATTGAAATTGTTCTGGTGGAAATGCTTTAAATGAGAAGCATATTTCCTTGTAAGTTTTATTGTCTAACAGATGCTCCTTCCAAACATTTACAGAGAGCATTCTCACTCTCACATACCATATGTACATGTTCAAATAAGTAGGTGAAAACTGCTAAACAAATATTAAATCATTTTATATAATAACACATATCTATCCTGCAAACACGGATTCATTTAAAATAGAACGTCATATATCTTTGTTGTCAACAATACTGTACACTGTATGATGAAAGGGCTCTGTAATATTGTGGTTTATCTGGAAGGTGTGATTTTTGGAAGCTTCTTTGACATTTTTCTTAGCTGTCTCCTCTTCAAAGTAAAAAATCCTAGATAACCATCTTAGTAGTAGTTAAATCATATATATTCTTTAGTGAAGTACTTACACTCACATCACTAAATGTATTTGTTTTCTGTGCAAAAATCTATAAATACCAGGTACACTTAAGTTAAACAGTTAATAGTCATTTTTAATTCTTTCCCCACTGCCTTTCCAAATGTCGTTAGGAAAAAAGGGCTTGTTCGAATGCCTGGAAGCATGACTGATCAAGAGTGAAGTACACATCCTGAAAAATGACCTGCCAGGAGACCTTCCCATTGAAATTGTGGGGTATCTAGCTTGAGCATGTCCTCTGATCACAAACATTAGAGCATGGGATAAAGGCAATTATTCCTCAGGTAGCAAAACTCCAGTTATTATGGGTTTATAGGTTAAACCCTGCATTTTATACTCAAAATATGCTTGCAGACAGCCAGTTTTATCTTAAGGGCACTACTAAAAGTAAGGATTGATTGCCCCTTCCTTGGAAAACCTATGGGAAGTGGGAAGAAAAACTGAGATTTCTGTCATGAAGTTTACCTAGATTATTCTGCCTGGGAAGTGGGGTTTATAATGAACAGTGTAGGTGTCAGCCATCAGTACCCACAATTCCTGAACATGTAGATGGATTTCATGGAATTCACTGGAGGCTAGGGCCATCTGTGCATGGTGTGATCCAAGGACCTCTTGATGCTGACTGGCAGAGGGCACAGAGGTGCATAAGGGTTACAAGAATCCCCTGGATCTGGTATTTACATTCTAGTTCACCAATGGGTGTCATGTAATGATCTTCTTTGATTGATTGCAAATGTGTATTCCACAAAGGTATACACATGCCTAGTGCGCCAAAAGCCAGAGAACTTTGCTAAGCAGTATCTGTTCGGGCGACACATGCGCCCTTGGAACCCCATAACCTCTCCCATGGCTACTTAAGGGCCACACCACTCCAACTCCCCTCAGTTCTTTCTCACCACCTATGGCTTGAGTCAGAGCATTCTATGTGGCATAGAATGGTAGGATTGGAAGGGACCTTGAGAGGTCTTCTAGTCCAGTCCCCTGCACTCCTGGCAGGACTAAGTATTATATAGACCATCCCTCACAGGTATTTGTCTCACCTGCTCTGAAAAATCTCCAATGATGGAGATTCCACAACCTCCTTGGGCAATTTATTCCAGTGCTTAGCTCATGTTTTGCTATCACAGTACTTTTTCTGTGATGCATGTGCATAGTTATAGTAAGTTACAGTAGCACCCTTAGTATTTAGTTAGTAGTCATTTAGTTAAGGAGAATTTAGCTTGGTGCAATGCCCTCACCAGGTTTTAAGCACTGCCTATTGTGTGGGGTGGTTATCCCTAAACACTCGGTACTTATTGTGCCTTGGAGATCCTCTGCCCAGTCCAGAGCAAGGTCAACAAACTCTTTGGTAATCTCGCCTCCCAAGCTGGAGACACAGATTGATGTTGCTCCATCTGAACTGGTTCAGCCTGAACCATTGTTCAGGAGCGGGTATTGATCCAGGAGATCCGATTGGCTCCATCTTCTTCCTCACCAGATGATTTCGCAGTGCTGGATTTGTCTTCTCCTGTGTCTGAGGATTGTAAGTGTTGTCAAGAACTCCTGAGGCAAATGGCTACAACTTTGGGCATTCAGGACGAGTTTGTTCAATAGAATAGCCATAAATTGGAGGACATTATTCAATTTTCGGCACCAGGGAGGGTAGCTGTCATAAACAGATGGTTAAGGGTTAATGTCTCTTTTACCTGTAAAGGATTAAGAAGCTCAGTGAACCTGGCTGACACCTGACCAGAGGACCAATGTGGGGACAAGATACTTTCAAATCTTGGTGGAGAGAAGTCTTTGTTTGTTTTGTTCGTTGTTCGCTCTTGGGGCTAAGAGGGACCAGACGTACACCCAGGTTTCCAAATCTTTCTGAATCAGTCTTTCATGTTTCAAAATTGTAAATATAACCAGGCAAGGCAGATTAGTCGTATGTTTGTTTTCTTAACTTGCAAATGTGTCTTTTTGCTGGAAGGATTTTTACCTCTGTTTGCTGTAACTTTGAATCTCAGGCTGGGGGCAGGGGAAGTCCCTCTAGTCTATATAAATCTGAGTACCCTGTAAAGCATTTTCCATCCTGATTTTACAGAGATAACACTGGTCTACAATTTTTGAGAAGTCATCTGCTTCAGAGATAAAATGTGCTATTTATTATGTATTTTGATGTGCTGAATTCAAATATGACAATTAAAACAACTGATTGGCTACTGTTTCTAAGATATTTAAGTTTTTACATTTTATGTCTATGTAGATTGTGTAGATAGTAGAGTTTTAATCATAAATTGTAAACCTAGGTCTTTTCATGTGTTTATGGTTGCTTTACATGATAATATTTCACCTGTCCTCTTTATGTAACACTTTAAAAATCAGCAAAAGGGTTATATCAATAAAATTTATTATGAAACAAAAGGCAAAAAACTATTATGTACATAGTTTAGTCCTATTCAGTGTCTACTCGGCGCTTCTTGGCTTGTCTCTTGTATTCATTCAATGGAGCATCTCTTGTCACTGTCCAGCAATAGTCTGCAAGCATTGATGGGCTCCATTTGCCCTGATAGCCTGCCAGGAGATTCCACTGCTGTAGTCTGCAGCCCAACAGCTCTGCCTTACTCTTGGGTAGTTCCAAATCCCTGACAAGGTCATTCAGTTCACCTTGTGTTAGGAGGTGTGGCTCAGAGGAAGAGGATGGGAGAAAATGTGGGTCTTGTGACATTGATGGTTCAGGACCAGAAGTTTCATCCTCTTCCTCTTCCTCTTCCTCGTCTGACTCAAGTGAGAATGATTCTAGTGCATCAGGAACCGGTAGTCCTTCTCCGTGGGGTACTGAGCGTATAGCTGATGGAATGTTTGGATAATGCACAGTCCACTTTTTCTTCTTTGACACACCTTTCCCAACTGGAGGTACCATGCAGAAGTAACAATTGCTGGTATGATCTGTTGGCTCTCTCCAAATCATTGGCACTGCAAAAGGCATAGATTTCCTTTTCCTGTTCAACCACTGGCGAAGATACGTTGCACAAGTCTTGCAGCATATGTGTGGGGCTCACCTCTTGTCCTGATCTCCAATTTTGCAGCCAAAATAAAGGTGATAGGCTTTCTTAACCATAGTGGTTATACTGCGCTTTTGTGATGCAATAGTCACTTCACCACAAACATAGCAGAAGTTATCTGCACTGTTCACACAAGTACGAGGCATCTCTGCTCACTTTGGCTAAACAGAAATGTGTCCCTTTGCAAAATCAAACACTGACAAATAAGAGAGCACAACACTGTATGATTTCTAGAGCTGATATAGGGCAATTTGTTCAGCAGAGTGATGTAAGCTTCGTTATGATTGCATCTGCCATGACTTCTAGGAATAACATGATGCAATTCATATCATGTATGACGCAATACCAGCTTCAGATTGCATCATTCATTGTTTTGCCTAAAAAGCAAGTACTGTCCAAATCCAGTCATAGATTTATTCATAGATCCAGTCAGAGATGTATTGTAGTCATTTCTGGTTTAAATTGAGATCCTTTCCCTTTATAACTCACTTATCCTCCACCATTCCCAAGTCAAGGGTGGTATATACTGACCCAATAGCATATCTTGAAAACTAGAGCCAATCAACAATTTTAAGCATCATTTTTGTTCTCAGTGACCCAGAATTAGTAAAGTTGGACTACATTTATTTCAGAAGCATATGGGCTGTAGAGCAGTGTAATTTTTACCTTTTCTTTCTTTAATTAAAAGCTTTGTTTTTAAGAACATGATTGATTTTTCCTTGTTTTAGAATCCAAGGGATTGAGTCTAAACTCACCAGGGATTGGTGGGGGGAAAGGAAGAGGGGATGGTTAATTCCTCCTTGTTTTAAGATCCAAGGAGTTTGGATCGGTGTGAAGCTTCCCAACGCAACCCAGGGAGGGGAAAGTCTGGGGGGAAAAGGAGGGGATGGTTAATTTCTCCTTGTTTTAAGACCCAAGGGGTTTGGGTCTTGGGTTCCCCAGGGAAGGTTTTGGGGGAACAGAAGTGTGCCAGACACAAACTTCTGGCGGATGGCAGAGTTACCAGATCTAAGCTAGGAATTAAGGTTAGAAGGGTCCATGCAGGTCCCCCACATTTTAACTCTAAAGTTCAAAGTGGCGGAAAAAACCTTGACATGGTGAGCAGCATTGGGATTTCTAGGAACCAAAAGACAGTAGGATTTTTTTTCTCTCCTTTCTAGCAGCTTGGAAAGCAGCCTGAGGGCAGAGGTGTTAAGTTTTTTTAACAAGGGTCTTTGTTAAGAGGAGGCTTCAAGCTGTGAGCCAGCAGATGGCCAGCAAAAGGCATTTACAAGTGAATTGTTTTTTCTTTCTTTCTATCTCTTGGGTATAGCTAGTTAGAAAATCTCTGTTAACCAAGCAGCCTGAGCTGCAGAGGGGTTCGGGCAGCACAAGGAAGCAGAAAAATGAGTGTCAAGAAAGCAACTAAACAGGAGCTGACAAGGCTGGAAGCAGAGGAGAAAGCCAAAGCAGCTGACCACAGGAGAGAGATGGAGAGGAGAGAAAGAGAAGAGCAAGCCATAGAGGCTGCCCACAGGAGAGCTATGGAGATGAAACAAAAAGAGCTGGAGATCCAAAGGGAGGCCCACAAGCAGGCCCGGGAATTAGCAAAGGCTAAGCCAGATGTACCAGCCAACCCTAACAACCCTTCTCCAGGTACTGTTTCCCATCCCAGGAAATTCCCCACCTACAAGGCAGGTGATGATACTGAGGCCTTCTTAGAAAATTTTGAAAGGGTCTGCCTTGGGTACAACATCTCTACAGACTAGTACATGATAGAGCGGACGCCACAGCTCAGTGGACCCTTAGCAGAGGCGGCGGCTGAAATGCCTAGGGAAAACATGAACAATTATAAACTTTTTCAAACCAAGGCCAGAATTAGAATGGGGCTAACACCTGAGCATGCCCGTCAGCGGTTCAGAGCCCTAAGGTGGAAACCAGATGTGTCATTAACCCGACACGCCTACCACATTGAAAAGAATTGGGATGCCTGAATATCAGGAGCAAACGCTAACTCTCTGGCCGAGCTGTCCTTCCTAATGCAAATGGAGCAGGTCTTAGAGGGGTTCCTGAGGAAATAGTTTTGGGCTTCCCATCTAGGATGTACTTTCTAACTGAGGCGGGGGAGATTGGAGCCAAATGGGTGGAAGTGGCAGAAAAGAAGAAAGCTACTAGCAAGGGGAGTGAATATCACAGGGGACAAACAGAAAATAAACCCTATCACCGAGGGCAACCCAAGACCCCACCCACAACCCAAGGAAAGCCCCAGCCACCCTATTGTCCCACCTCACCAGTCTCCAGCAACCCACTTCGGCCCAGTGACCCGTCAGCTGGGCGATGCTTTAAATGTAATGAACTGGGACATAAAAAGGCCAACTGCCTCAAGAACCCCAACCGAGTACAGTTCATTACACCACCATCACACCAAAGATCCCCAGGCCCAGATGCCTCTCAAATACCCTCGGAGTGAAGGAAAACCTTGAGAGTGCGCGGAAAGAAGGTTATCGCGTGGAGAGACAAGAAGGCACAAGTGTCAGTTATCCACCAATCCTTACTGGACCCCTAATTCATCAACCGAGAGGTCCAAGTGACAATTTACCCATTCATGTCAAAGTCTGTAAACTTGCCTACAGCTGAACTGCCTGTCCAGTACAAGGGCTGGTCAGGAATGTGGACTTTTGCAGTCTATGACAATTATCCCATCCCCATGCTACTGGGGGAAGACTTGGCCAACCAGGTGAAGCAGGCCAAGAGGGTGGGAATGGTTACACGCAGCAAAGCCAGGCAAGCTTCCAGACCCATCCCTGTTTCTGAGCTGTCCACAAGGGCCCCATCTGTGTTACCAGAGACCCAGACAGAGGTGGTGGACCCGGACCCCCTGCCAACGACTGCAACAGCCATAGTGCATCCAGTCCCAGAACTGGAACTGGAAGAACAACCAAGCAACCAATACCAGAACTCTTGCCAGCACTGATGCCAGTGCTTGCAAACCCATCTACTACTCCAACGCCAGAGGGCACCAGTGGGTCTGAACTGGCAGAAGCAGCAGACCACCCTACCCAAAAGGCTCAGCCAGAGCCTGAAATATCGCATAGTGCACCAGCGGAAAGTGGTTCACCATCAACGAAAACAACCCCATCACCTACATTGCTTCCAGAGGGACCAAGCCCAAGTCCACAGTCTAAGGAGGAACTGGTGTCTCTAGCCTCAAGGGAACAGTTCCAGACTGAGCAGGAAGCAGATGACAGCCTTCAGAAAGCTTGGGCGGCAGCATGGAGCACCCTACCGCCTCTCAGCTCTTCTAACCGATCCCGGTTTGTTGTAGAACAAGGACTTTTATACAAGGACACTCTTTCTGGTGGACACCAGGAAGACTGGCATCCTCAAAAACAGTTGGTAGTTCCAACTAAGTACCGGGGAAAGCTCTTAAGCTTAGCCCATGATCATCCCAGTGGCCATTCTGTGGTGAGCAAAACCAAAGACAGGTTGGGGAAGTCCTTCCACTGGGAGGGGATGGGCAAGGACGTTGCTAATTATGTCCAGTCTTGTGAGGTGTGCCAACGAGTGGGAAAGCCCCAAGACCAGGTCAAAGCCCCTCTCCAGGCACTCCCATAACTGAGGTCCCACTTCAGTGAGTAGCTGTGGATATTCTGGGTCCTTTCCCAAAAAGACCCCCAGAGGAAAGCAGTACATACTGACTTTCATGGACTTTGCTACCTGATGGCCGGAAGCAGTAGCTCTAAGCAACACCAGGGCTAAAACTGTGTGCCAGGCCTTAGCAGACATTTTTGCCAGGGTAGGTTGGCCCTCCGACATCCTTACAGATTCGGGTACTAATTTCCTGGCAGGGACCACGAAAAATCTGTGGGAAGCTCATGGGGTGCATCACTTGGTTGCCACCCCTTACCACCATCAAACCAATGGCCTGGTGGAGAGGTTTAATGGAACTTTGGGGGCCATCACACGTAAATTCATAAATGAACACTCCAATGATTGGGACCTAGTGTTGCAGCAGTTGCTTTTTGCCTACAGGGCTGTACCACATCCCAGTTTAGGGTTTTCACAATTTGAACTTCTGTGTGGCCACGAGGTTAAGGGGCCATTACAGTTGGTGAAGTAGCAATGGGAGGGGTTTACGCCTTCTCCAGGAACCAACATTCTAGACTTTGTAAGCAACCTACAAAGCACCCTCCGACACTCTTTAGCCCTTGCTAAAGAAAATCTAAAGGATGCTCAGGAAGAGCAAAAGGCCTGGTATGATAAACATACCAGAGAGTGTTCCTTCAAAGTAAGAGACCAGGTTATGGTCTTGAAGGCGCAACAGGCCCATAAGATGGAAGCGTCATGGGAAGGGCCATTCACAGTCCAAGAGCGCCTGGGAGCTGTTAACTATCTCATAGTATTCCCCACCTCCACCCTGAAGCCTAAAATGTACCATGTTAATTCTCTCAAGCCCTTTTATTCCAGAGACTTAAAAGTTTGTCAGTTTACAGCCCAGGGAGGAGATGACACTGAGTGGCCTGAAGGTGTCTACTACGAAGGAAAAAGTGACAGTGGCGTAGAAGAGGGGAACCTCTCCACAACCTTGGAACGTCTGCAGTGGCAACAGATCAAGAAGCTGTGCACTAGCTTCGCCCCATTGTTCTCAGTCACCCCTGGATGGACTGAACAGGCATACCACTCCATTTACACAGGTAATGCTCACTCAATTAGAGCCCCACCCTACCGGGTGTCTCCTCAAGCCCAAGCTGCTATAGAATGGGAGATCCAAAACGCCACAGATGGGAATAATCCGCTCCTCTACCAGTGCAGGGCATCTCCAGTGGTTCTAGTTCCCAAACCAGATGGCGAAATACGCTTTTGCATGGACTACCATAAACTAAATGCGGTAACTCGTCCCGACAACTATCCAATGCCATGCACCAATGAGCTATTTGGGGAAATTGGGATGTGCCCAGTTCATCTCTACAATAGACTTAACCAAGGGGTACTGGCAAGTACCGCTAGATGAACCCGCCAAAGAGAGGTCAGCCTTCATGCAGGGGTGTATGAAATTAATGTGCTTCCTTTCGGGCTGCGAAATGCACCCACCACCTTCCAAAGACTTGTAGATGGTCTCCTAGCAGGACTGGGAAAATAAGCAGTTGCCTACCTCGATGATGTGGCTATTTTTTCTGATTCATGGGCAGAACACCTAGAACACCTGGAAAAAGTCTTTGAGCCCATCAGGCAGGCAGGACTAACTGTTAAGGCTAAACAGTGTCAAATAGGCCAAAACAGAGTGACTTACCTTGGACACCAGGTGGGTCAAGGAACGATAAACCCCCTACAGGCCAAGGTGGATGCTATCCAAAAGTGGCCTGTCTCAAAGTCAAAGAAACAGGTCCAATCCTTCTTAGGCTTGGCCGGGTATTACAGGCGATTTGTACCACACTACAGTCAAATCACTGCCCCATTAACAGACCTGACCAAAAAGACCCAGCCAAATGCAGTTAAGTGGACTGATGAGTGTCAGAAGGCCTTTACTCATCTTAAGGCGACACTCATGTCTGACCTTGTGCTAAGGGCCCCAGACTTTGACAAACCATTCCTAGTAACCACAGATGCATCTGAGTGTGGTGCAGGAGCAGTTTTAATGCAGGAAGGACTGGATCAAAACTTCCATCCTGTCGTGTTTCTCAGCAAGAAACTGTCTGAGAGGGAAAGCCACTGGTCAATCAGTGAAAAAGAATGCTACGCCATTGTGTTTGCCCTGGAAAAGCTATGCCCATACGTTTGGGGACGGCAGTTCCAGCTACAAACCGACCATGCTGCGCTAAAGTGGCTTCATACTGCCAAGGGAAACAACAAAAAACTGCTTCGATGGAGTTTAGCTCTCCAAGATTTTGATTTTGAAAATCAACACATTTCAGGAGCTTCTAACAAAGTAGCTGATCCACTCTCCTGTAAAAGTTTCCCAGAATCAATTGGTTAAATATTGTCCTTAAAATGTGAAAACTCTTGTGGTTTACATAGTTAGTAGTATATATAAAGGTGCATGTGTTTTATTAATCTGTTTATTCTAAAGTTCTAGGAAGAAATCACTGCCAGTGTGGTTCCACACCGTCTGAGATTTGGGGGGCGTGTCATAAACAGATGGTTAAGGGTTAATGTCTCTTTTACCTGTAAAGAATTAAGAAGCTCAGTGAACCTGGCTGACACCTGACCAGAGGACCAATGGGGGGACAAGAACCTTTCAAATCTTGGTGGAGGGAAGTCTTTGTTTGTGTTGTTTGTTTTGTTCGTTGTTCGCTCTTGGGGCTAAGAGCGACCAGACGTACACCCAGGTTTCCCAATCTTTCTGAATCAGTCTTTCATGTTTCAAAATTGTAACTATAGCCAGGCAAGGCAGATTAGACTTATGTTTGTTTTCTTAACTTGTAAATATGTCTTTTTGCTGGAAGGATTTTTACCTCTGTTTGCTGTAACTTTGAATCTCAGGCTGGGGCAGTCCCTCTAGTCTATATAAATCTGAGTACCCTGTAAAGCATTTTCCATCCTGATTTTACAGAGATAATTTTTACCTTTTCTTTCTTTAATTAAAAGCTTTTTTTTTAAGAACCTGATTGGTTTTTCCTTGTTTTAGAATCCAAGGGATTGAGTCTAAACTCACCAGGGATTGGTGGGGGGAAGGAGGAGGAGATGATTAATTCCTCCTTGTTTTAAGATCCAAGGAGTTTGGATCGGTGTGAAGCTTCCCAAGGCAACCCAGGGAGGGGAAAGTCTGGGGGGAAAAGAAGGGGATGGTTAATTTCTCCTTGTTTTAAGGGTCTTGGGTTCCCCAGGGAAGGTTTTGGGTTAACGGAAGTGTGCCAGACACAAACTTCTGGCTGGTGGCAGCGTTACCAGATCTAAGCTAGGAATTAAGGTTAAAAGGGTCCATGCAGATCCCCCACATTTTAACTCTAAAGTTCAAAGTGGGGGAAAAAACCTTGACAGTAGCTCTTCCTATACACAAACTATTTTGGAACCCACAAAGGCCTTGTGGCATACTCCAGCTTCCTTACCTCCTATAGCGAACCATATAGATAAGTGGTACTATGTCCCCAGGCAGGGATATCAGTGTTTTAAGTCCCATTTGGCCCCTTATTCTCTTGTTGTAACAGTGGCAAATGAGAGGTTGTGAAAAGGGAGGCATAAGCTGACACCTAAAGAAGTCTAAAAGGTTAGATTTAATGAAAAGGAAGATTTATTTTATCTCCTTACTATAGATGTGCATTGCTAATCAACAGGCTAATCAATAATAATATGTATTATCAACATATGACTTTGTCAACTGGGATGCGGTGTCCAAATTTACATATAAATTGCCAGAATCCTCCAGGGAAGAGTCTAAGGCTTTCATTGTGAAAGATCATCTAGTTATCAAGACCTCACTCCAATCAGCACTGGATGTGCTGGACACTTCCTCCAGACTATGGCCCCACTGATAACAATGAGAAGAGCCTCTTGGCAGGGCCAGAACTGCAGAGTCTCAATGCGTATAGGGAGGAGGGGTTTAGATTTATTAGGAACTGGGGAAACTTTGGGCAAAGGCGAAGCCTATACAGGAAAGATGGGCTCCACCTAAACCAAAATGGAACCAGATCGCTGGCACTTAATATAAAAAATGTCATAGAGCAGTTTTTAAACTAAGGGCTGGGGGAAAGCCGACTGGTGCGGAGGAGCACAAGATTTAGACATCGCTTAGGGGAGGATGTATTAATAGAGAATCTCTCTGTCCTAGTGAGGATGAGAGGATGGAAAATGATAAAATACAGGCAGGGTCTGATCAGAAACAGTCAGATAAAAAAGAGTCCCATTCAATTACATTGTGTAATGGCAGACAGCTAAAAGGAGACAAGTTTTTAAAGTGCTTATATACCAAAGCTAGAAGTCTAAATAATGAAATGGGTGAAATAGAGTGCCTCCTATTAAATGAGCAGATCGATATAATAGGTATCACAGAAACTTGGTGGAATGAGGCTAATCAATGGGCACAAAATATATCGGAAGGACAGAACAGGTCGTGCTGGTGGGGGAGTGGCATATGTGAAAAAGCACAGAATCAAATGAAGTAAAAATCATAAATGAATCAAACTGTATCATAGAATCTCTATGGATAAAAATTGCATGCTCTAATAATAAGAATTTAGCAGGGATAGATTACTGACCACCTGACCAGGATGGTGATAGTTACTGTGAAATTCTCAGAGAGATCAGAGGGGATACGAAAATAAAAAACTCAATAATAATACTGGGGATTTCAATCATCACCATATTGACTGGGTACATGTACCTCAGGATGGTATGCAGAGATAACGTTTCTTGACACCTTAAATGACTGCTTCTTGGAGCAGCTGGTTCTGGAACCCAACAGAGGAGAGGCAATTCTTGATAAAGTCCTAAGTGGAGCACAGGATCTGGTCCAAGAGGTGAGTATAGCTGGATTGCTTGATAATAGTGACCATTATAATTAAATTTAAAATCCCTGTGGCAGGAAAAACACTACAGCGACCCAGCACTGTAGCATTTAATTTCAGAAAGGGAAACTACACAAAAATGAGGAGGTTAGTTAAACAGAAATTAAAGGGTACAGCGCCAAAAATGAAATCTCTGCAAGCTGTGTGGAAACTTTTTTAAAGACACCATAATAGAGGCTCAACTTTAATGTATACCCCAAATTAAAAAATATAGTAAGAGAACCAAAAAAGAGCCACTGTGGCTAAACAACATAAAAGAAGCAGTGAGAGGCAAAAAGGCATCCTTTAAAAAGTAGAAGTTAAATCCTAATGAGGAAAATATAAAGGAGCATAAACACCAGCAAATAAAGTGTAAAAATATAATTAGGAAGGCCATAAAAGAATTTGAGGAATAGGTAGCCAAAGACTCAAAAAGTAATAGCAATTTTTGTTTAAGTACATTAGAAGCAGAAAGCCTGCTAAACAGACAGTAGGGCCACTGGAAAATCAAGGTGCTAAAGTAGCACTCAAGGATGATAAGGCCACTGCAGAGAAACTAAATTAATTATTTGCATTGGTCTTCATGGCTGAGGATGTGAGGGAGAGTCCCAAACCTGAGCCATTCTGTTTAGGTGATAGATCTGAGGAATTGTGCCAGATTGAGGTATCATTAGAGGGGTTTTGGAACATCACCAAGACTCAAATGTGAAATTGCAGAACTACTAACTGTAATCTTTAACCTATCATTTAAATCAGCTTCTGTACCAGAAGACTGGAGGATAGCTAACGTGACGCCAGTTTTTAAAAAGGACTCCAGAGATGATCCTGGCCATTACTAGTCTGTAAGCCTGACTTCAGTACCTGGCAAACTGGTTGAAACTATAATAAAGAACAATATTGTCAGTCATACAGATAAACATAATATGTTGAGGACGAGACAACATGGTTTTAGTAAATGGAAATCATGCCTCACCAATCTACTAGAATTCTCTAAGGGGGTCAACAAGCACGTGCACAAGGGGATCCAGTGGATATAGTGTACTTAGATTTTCAGAAAGCCTTTGACAAGGTCCCTCACCAAAGGCTCTTACCTAAAGTAGGCTGCCACAGAATAAGAAGGAAGGTGCTCTCACAAATTGGTAACTGGTTAAAAGATAGGAAACAAAGGATAGATAAAAATGATCAGTTTTCAGAATGGAGAGAGGTAAATAGTGGTGTCCGCCAGGGGTCTGTTCTGGGACCAGTCCTATTCAACATATTCATAAATGATCTGGAAAAGGAGGTAAACAGTGAGATGGCAAAATTTGCAAATGATACAAAATTACTAAAGATAGTTAAGACCCAGGCATACTGCGAAAAGCTACAAAAAGATCTCTCAAATCTGGATGACTGGGCAACAAAATGGCAGATGAAATTTAATGCTGATAAATGAAAAGTAATGCACATTGGAAAGCATAATCCCAACTATACATATAAAATTATGGTGTCTAAATTAGCTGTTACCACTCAAGAAAGAAATCTTGGAGTCATTGTGGATAGTTCTCTGAAAATATCCACTCAATGTGCAGCGGCAGTCAAAAAAGCAAACAGAATGCTGGGAATAATTAAGAAAGGGATAGATAATAGGACAGAAAATATCATGTTGCCTCTATATAAATCCATGGTATGCCCACATCTAGAATACTGTGTGCAGATGTGGTCGCCCCATCTCAAAAAAGATATATTGGAATTGGAAAAGATTCAGTAAAGGGCAACAAAAATGATTAGAGGTATGGAACGACTTCCATATGAGGAGAGATTAATAAGACTGGGATTTTTCAGCTTGGAAAAGAGACGGCTAAGGGGAGATATGATTGAAGTCTATAAAATCATGACTGGTGTAGAGAAAGTAGATAAGGAAGTGTTGTTTTCTACTTCTCATAACAAGAACTAGGGGTCACCAAATGAAATTAATAGACAGCAGGTTTAAAACAAAGAAAAGGAAGTATTTCTTCACACAATGCACAGTCAACCTGTGGAACTCCTTGCCAGAGGATGTTGTGAAGGCCAAGACCACAACAGGGTTCAAAAAAGAACTAGATAAATTCATGGAGGATAAGTTCATCAATGGCTATTAGCCAGGATGGGCAGGAATGGTGTCCCTAGTCTCTGTTTGCCAGAAGCTGGGAATGAGTGACACGAGGATGGATCACTTGATGATTACCTGTTCTGTTCATTCCCTCTGGGGCACCTGGCACTGACCACTATGGAAGACAGGATTCTGGGCTAGATGGACCTTTGGTCTGACCCAGTAGGGTCATTCTTATGTTCTTATGTTACAGAACTATACCACAGCTCCCAAGGTTCAACAAAGCATAGAGGACTTACCCTTCAATGGTCAGTTCTTGTTTTCCAAAAAGACTAATGAGATGCTGCATTCCTTTAAGGACTCTTCGGCCACTGTATGTTCATAGGGGTTACAACAGAAGTTAAGAATCATTACTATAGAGCTCAGCAACAGCAGCAGCAATACTGTCAATATTCCCAGCAGTACTCAGGCAGATACTTATCCTGATAGGCAGCAAAACTTCTCCCTGAGGAGACACAACACAAAGGAGAAGGCCCTCTTGTTCCAACTTCAACCAACCACCAGCTCATCCTCCATCAGCTTTGGACAAACTGCCAAGAGCAAGTAAAAAATCACTTAGAAAAGTTAGATGCCTGCAAGTCACCAGGGCCTGATGAAATGCATCCTAGAATACTCAAGGAGTTAATAGAAGAGGTATCTGAGCCTCTAGCTATTATCTTTGGGAAATCATGGGAGACGGGGGAGATTCCAGAAGACTGGAAGGGGGCAAATATAGTGCCCATCTATAAAAAGGGAAATAAAAACAATCCAGGAAACTACAGACCAGTTAGTTTAACTTCTGTGCCAGGGAAGATAATGGAGCAGGTAATTAAAGAAATCATCTGCAAACACTTGGAAGGTGGTAAGGTGATAGGGAATAGCCAGCATGGATTTGTAAAGAACAAATCATGTCAAACTAATCTGATAGCATTCTTTGATAGGATAACGAGCCTTGTGGATAAGGGAGAAGCGGTGGATGTGATATACCTAGACTTTAGTAAGGCATTTGATACAGTCTCGCATGATATTCTTATAGATAAACTAGGAAAGTACAATTTAGATGGGGCTACTATAAGGTGGGTACATAATTGGCTGGATAACCGTACTCAGAGAGTAGTTGTTAATGGCTCCCAATCCTGCTGGAAAAGTATAACAAGTGGGGTTCCGCAGGGGTCTGTTTTGGGACCGGTTCTGTTCAATATCTTCATCAACGATTTAGATGTTGGCATAGAAAGTACGCTTATTAAGTTTGCGGACGATACCAAACTGGGAGGGATTGCAACTGCTTTGGAGGACAGGGTCAAAATTCAAAATGATCTGGACAAATTGGAGAAATGGTCTGAGGTAAACAGGATGAAGTTCAATAAAGATAAATGCAAAGTGCTCCACTTAGGAAGGAACAATCAGTTTCACACATACAGAATGGGAAGAGACTGTCTAGGAAGGAGTATGGCAGAAAGAGATCTAGGGGTCATAGTGGACCACAAGCTTAATATGAGTCAACAGTGTGATACTGTTGCAAAAAAAGCAAACATGATTCTGGGATGCATTAACAGGTGTGTTGTAAACAAGACACGAGAAGTCATTCTTCCGCTTTACTCTGCGCTGGTCAGGCCTCAGCTGGAGTATTGTGTCCAGTTCTGGGCACCGCATTTCAAGAAAGATGTGGAGAATTTGGAGAGGGTCCAGAGAAGAGCAACAAGAATGATTAAAGGTCTTGAGAACATGACCTATGAAGGAAGGCTGAAGGAATTGGGTTTGTTTAGTTTGGAAAAGAGAAGACTGAGAGGGGGCATGATAGCAGTTTTCAGGTATCTAAAAGGGTGTCATCAGGAGGAGGGAGAAAACTTGTTCACCTTAGCCTCCAATGATAGAACAAGAAGCAATGGGCTTAAACTGCAGCAAGGGAGATTTAGGTTGGACATTAGGAAAAAGTTCCTAACTGTCAGGGTAATTAAACACTGGAATAGATTGCCTAGGGAAGTTGTGGAATCTCCATCTCTGGAAATATTTAAGAGTAGGTTAGATAAATGTCTATTAGGGATGGTCTAGACAATATTTGGTCCTGCCATGAGGGCAGGGGACTGGACTCGATGACCTCTCGAGGTCCCTTCCAGTCCTGGAGTCTAGGAGTCTGTGAGTCCTCTCAAGGGCAGCATACCAGTCGCCAACTTCCTGACCGTATTGCCTCCATTTGGGAACAGGCTGTCCCACTTCTATAGTACTTGGGAAACAATAACCACAGACAAATGGGTCCTAAGAACTGTGATCAGGTGATGCCATCCAATTCTTGTCCACCCCGCCCCCTTCCCACTCCTCTACCCTGTCCCTCTTCAGGGACCTCTCTCATGAGTCATTGCTTTGTCAGCAGATTCAGACTCTGAGATTCAGGAGCCATAGAAGAAGTTACCCTTCAGTTTTGGGAAAAGGGATTCTACTCATGCTATTTCCTGATCCCCAAGTCCAAGAGAGAGCTGAGACCTATTCTTGATCACTGAGGTATCAACAAGTACATCAAATATCAGATTCTATACGGTAACACTAGCCACAGTCCTCCCTGCATTCGATCAAAGTGCTCATTTGCCAACCTCGATCTGAGAATTCCTACTTGCACATGGCGATTTTCCCAAGTCACAAGAAGTTTCTTATAATGGCAGATAAACATTATCAATACACAGTCCTCTGCCCCATGCCTATTTACCAAATGCATGACTGCAGCCACAGCCTATCTCAGGAGAATGAGGATTCATATCTTCCCATACCTGGATGATTGGTTAGTAACAGCAAGTTTGAAGACCAAGTCCTTAAACTTCACTTCATGCTGAATCTCATCAATTTGTTGGGACTGATTTTGAACAGGGGAAAGTCAACAGAAAAAATTGAGTTCATTGGGGCCATACTAGACTACAAGTTTGAGAGTTTTTCCCCTGCACAAGTGATTCCAAACAATTCATCACCTGTGTCTATCCCTCCAATCTCATCATTCAACTACAGTCTGTGCGCCTGGGCACAAGCATTTATTTAGTCCACCATGGGAGATCCACTTCAAAGCTGGTTAAAATCTGTATGTCTGTCTCTGGAGTTCTCAGTCATTGGACAGCTTTGTCCGAGTTCCACTGGTGATCCTGTAGTCCCTAGAGGGGTGGACAGATCAAAACAATGCATAATAGGATGTATCCTTTGCCCATCCTCCACTGATCAAGACTACAGTTACTGATATCTCCACAATAGGTTGGAGACTGCATCTAGAGACTTTGAAAGCTCACTTCAAGCAGCTTTGTCAAGAAGCAATGAAGTTGTGGCTTTTTATGCATTATTCTCATGGCTGCCCACTTACCAGGGGCCAGAATCAGTTGTCTGATCACCTCAACAGGAATTTCTCCCAGAATCATGAGTAGCCCCTGAAGTGCAGTGTTCTGAGGCCCATTTTCAGAGAATGGGACATTGTGTCTGTTGACATGTTTGCAATAAAAGAAAAAGAAAAAACCAAGAAGTGCCATCAATTTTGATCACAAGCAAGTCTCAGTCCAGACTTTTTAACCAACACCGTCCATCTGAATTGGGGATCAGCACTGCTGCATGCCTTCCCCACACAAGCGACTCATCCTTCAAGTTATTCTCAAATTGAAGCAGATCATTCCAAATGGATACTCATTGTGCCAGCTTGGCCAAGACAATGTTGATTCTCCAAATGTCATAGTCTATCTCTTCGGCCTTCCACACCTCTTCCCCTCCTTCCTGACTCAACACCACAGTCAGACACCTGACACTGAACACTCTGTACCTCGTGGCATGGAATCTCTGTGTTTAGATGAGGAGGAAGGTTGATGTTCAGAAGCACTTTAATTAGACCGATTTAATAGTAGAAAACCCGCTACCATCTCTCCCTATTCTGCCAAGTGGAAGTGCTTTTTAGTTTGGTCCAGTCTCAGGGAATTCAGCCAATGGTCCCTTTCTTACGCTTCTCTTGCAAAATGGTCACTCAGGCAAAACTATAACTATTTCAAATACCTATTTTTTTTCCACCTGGCTGTGATGGGGTGCCTGGAATAGGGCTCATAATAATCACGCTGAGGCCAATCCTCTAGTTACTAAAAACTAAAGGTTTAATAAGAAAAAAGAAAAAGAAGACAATTATACATACAAGTGATTACAAGTCACATACATACAAGTGACTGCAAAGTCCTTATATCAGGTTTGTAGCAGAGATGGAATAAACTGCTAGTTTGCAAAAGTCTCTCTGGAATCACCCAAACAGATTAGGGGTTATCAGTCCTTCTTAGATATCCAGTCCAGAGAAATGAAGACCAAATGGAGATGTCTCAGGTGTCTTTTTATATCTTCTGCCATGTGCATGAAAATTTATTGCCCCAAACAAAGTCTACAGCCCATTGTGGAGAGTTACTGTCCAAGATGGAGTCCAGGGTCACATAAGCATATAACACATCCATACATAGTTTACTGAATTACAGGGGGTGGCCATTGGCCCCCTCAGAGTCTGAAGCATCTACAGGAAGACCTACTGTATGGCTGTGTTCCTCTAAGCTGCGCGGTCACACAGCCACTCAGGAGTGAATCTAGTCCCGCTCACCATGCAGCTCTTCAGCCACGTTGCTCCTGGCCTCTGCCTTGGAGCCCCCGGCAAGCTGCTCCCGGGGCCCTTCTGCTTGCTGTGCAGAGTGTGGAAAGGAGGGGCACTGATGTCAGTGTCCCCTCCCGTACCTCTGCCTATCCATGTACCCCATCTCTGCAGTGTGGGGGAGAGGGGATAGGGCTCAGATGTTGTGGTCTAAGCCTTCTGGTGTGTGAGTGCCTTAAAGAGATAGCGCAAAGTCTCTCAAACTTCCCCAGCAGCCAGCACACACACTGTCTCTGAGAAACACATACACCCTGTCTCTGACTGACACACACACACTCTTTCACACGCACCTCACAACACATACTTGCATTATTCTTGTTACTTCTTGGTACTTCCTGCAATGCACATATATTCTCTGTAACTTTAATCTTTCAAAGTGTGTTATTTTAGTTGGACTTGTCTATGCATTTCATAATTTTATTTCTCTCTTATGCTTAAATTTAATTCTTTGAGTAGCAAGTTCTAAAATCCCTACAGTAACTTTTTAAAAATATATATTATATCTAGGTTTTTTTGTTGCTCCTGGTGGTGCACATCCACACATTTATTTGATATTGCTGCACAGAACAAAATTCATTCCATACATGGATGGAAAACATTTGAGGGAACACTGCTGGGTGCGATGACTTTCTTCATTGGTCCATTGTTAGAGTGAAGTGTTCTTAATGGGACATCAGCACATAATTGTCTAGTCTGGATGTAAATCTAGTTGGGGGGGGGTAGTGGGTGTCACCCAGGAATACAACACATGTGTAAGATACAAGCATATAGCCAATATTCATAACTTCAGATACAATGATTATACATGCATACGCACAGGATAATCATACTGAGCAAACCATAACTTTTCCATCAACACCTTATATGACATATTTTGTACATGATTTGTTGTAATTATATAACAGTGATAGCAACAAAGATACAAATGGTCATCTTTCTTATACACAGCATCACACTGGTGACTGATGTTTGATCAATCAGAGGAAAACTCATCCAGCATTAGACTGTCAGGAGACTGCTGACTATAGTGTCCTTGTGTCTTATTCCCTTAAATAACAATTGGGCTAGACACAATCAGACTTTCTAGTTTTGTGAAAGCGTATCTCTCACAATGCTTAATTCAGCATTCCATAGTTGCAGAAAATTGTGGATTTCTACTCAAGAATAGGGTTTACTATTCATGGCTGGAAAGCCACGCATGCCAAATTTCTGTAGGTCAGCAGCTGCAGAAGAAAATTTGTGTGGGATCAGACAGGGCCGTCCTTAGGCATAGGCAACATAGGCAGCTGCGTAGGGCACTTGAAAATTTGGGGCACCACTGGGTCTTAGTGTCCACCCTCTTGTTTTCCTATCCCTGTTCTGACCCTTCCTGCAGGCTCCCACAGATGGCTGCTCTAGCCTGGTGAGTCTTCCTTGGGAGGGAATCTAGTAGTTAAAAGTGAAAAAACCTCCAGTCTGCCAGACCTATTAGCACAACATTGAAACTGTTAAAGAGACATTCAAGGGGTAATAAAGCCATTTAACAGGCATTTGCCAACCCCAAGGTATATACTGACAGGTTCAGAGTGGTAGTCCTGTTAGTCTGTATCAGCAAAAACAAGGACGAGTCCTTGTGTCACCTCAAAGACTAACAAATTATTTGGGCATAAGCTTTTGTGGACTAGAATCCATTTCATCAGATGTCCACGAAAGCTTATGCCCAAATAAATTTTTATACTGTCAGTTTCTGACCTTACCGACAAAAACAGTTGTGCATTAATGTAATATTTACACAGAACATGTCAGTCTACAGGACCTTAGTTTAAAATTTGCTTTAAAAATATTTCATTAGTGAGCTGGTGAAGATTATAAAATCACATTTCTAAAAAATGCTTGCATAGAGTTTTAGATGCACAATCATCTTTAGCCTTAAATGTGTGGATCTTCACACATAGTTTTTTAAATAAATCCTTCAAAAGACCTCCCTTATCTAAAATACACATTTTAATTACTATAGTTAAAAAAAAAGTGCTTCCAAGTCTTCCTGTCCTTTCTGTCCATCCCTTCACCACCTCTCCCCCCACTCCCCACTGAAGAGAGCCCTTAAAGGGACAACAGTCCTTCCCTTCCAGATAGCTGGACAAAGAGTTCCCTTTCTTTACTTCTGACTATCCGACAAACTAGTTTTAAAAGAACCCTCCAGCAAAATCAGTACCTTAGTAAGACAAAATTCTTGTTATACTTAAAATCTTTGGAAACATATTTTTTTAAAGTTGGTGAAATTTCATAACCATGTCTCTTGTTATGGAGATCACACAAAGTAAATTACTGTTCCCTTTTTCTAAAAGCAATGAACATTGTTATGAACAAACTAAACCTCTCTGATTAATTTAAAAGAATGTCTTTGTTTCAGTGAGTTAAATATGTAGTAATCTGGAATGCTGGCTTAAGATTTGAGTACATTTAAAATATAAATTCAATTTAGAAATACTGATGAAGAAAATGTAAAACAGAGAAGAGCTGCATCATGTATTCCATTATATGTAATGTTGTATTCAGCAGGAGAGCTGACTCACCCTTACTATGAAGTTTTTGCAAATAAATCTCTGACAAACTTCAGGGCATATCAAAAAACCTGTGACTGACATTTTTTATTCCCAAATTTTAGTGCTTTTAATTAGGTACTTTCTTCATGTCCATTCTGCATGAGGGAGAGTGCATGGAAGTCTCTGCGGGGAACTGTGACTCTCCGCCACCATGAGGCAGGCTGGGCATCTCATTATCCTTTGCTGTCAAGTCCCTCCTCCCCTTCCCCCACCAGGCTGTGAGCTTGGGCTGCCATCCAGCATAGGGGCACCAGTTTAATAATACTGCGTAGGGCCCCATAAATCCTAAGGACGGCCCTGGGATCAGAACCTATGCCTGCATTCCTTCTTCAGTTTTTATGCCCAGTTAAAGAGCAGCTGAAGCCTCATGGATCTTAGAAAAAAAATCTTCCATTTAGAAATCCTTTTGCCTGTATATAATATTTTCTTGGGTTTTTTTCTTTCCTCTTCCGCATCAGAACAATATTTCATTTCTTAAACTGAAGTCTCGCTCCAGCATACCTATCTTCCATTCATATCCAGCCCTCTTTTTACCCTGAGTTCTTGAGAGCAAGAGAGTAGGCACACAAGAAGTTTAAGGGTTATTCCAACACAGGACTATGCCTAGTGTTTTAGCTTATATGTGACCACGCACAGCTTCTGCTCATTCTGGTGGTGGACAGCAGCAATGTCGCAGTTCCTGCTGTGCACACAAAGTTTTGCAAGATCAGTGTTGGAAAATACATGATCAAATGATGTGTGGATAATTTGTGACTTTGCTGTAACAAACATTTAAACTCTAGTCATCATTTTAATTCTAAACCATTGGGTTATTTTTATAAACCTAAAATAGCAATAAAACAAGAAAATAGTTTAAAATATCCAGGACAGCTTTGTAAGAATAGCCAATATCGTGTTTAGTCAGTGTTTCAACAATCAATTTTTACATTATGAAAAAAAAATGGGTGAACACAGTAAGATCACTTCTACCTCAGTTACCTGGCTGCAGATCACATTAAAGGGTGCAAGCTCTACTTTGATCAAAATAAGCTGAACCTATGAAATGGAAGGCATAGTTGTACCTCTTATATAAGAAGCAACAGGCGGAATGACATAAATAGTGATGATAACACTTATTATATGACAAAAATAAGGAAATGCGGATTAAATAAGATCTGCCGTTTCTTAGGTTTGTTTGCTTGCTAACATCCAAAGCAATAGAATGAGAAATCCACTTTTGGTTTTTACCCATATTCCTGAACTATTGTCACATTTTAAAGATTTACAATAACAATCCAGTTTGCTGCTGAAGAATGTGTGCACATCCTTAAATATGCACAAGCTGTTTTAATAAGTCTATAAATGTCTAGCATTTCTTGTCTTCCAATAGAAACATAAATCTGTACTACTTAAGAGCACTTATACACCCATACCTTCTCTTGTAGTTACCATGGATACACATACTACTATGGATACTCAACAATGCCAAAAGGTTTACATTCAGTCTGAGTCCTTCAATCTGAGTTAAACAGTAAAACCTCAATAGGAGTGAAGTAAGCAGCAGAATATTTTTGTATGAAAAATAATGGTGTAGTACTAGAGCCTCCTAAGAAGCACATCACATGAAAAGGAGATCCTGCGTTATGTTGTGATGACCTAGAAAAACTCTGAAATGAACTGAACATTTAGATGGCTCCAAAGATGAAGGCTAAATATTACAGAACTGAGTGAAGACCAATGGGACACTAATCTCTCATATTTTTTAATTTGCTGTGTTTGAAAGACTAGAAGAGATGTGTTTTGCACAGTTCACTGAAGAAAAAAGATTTGGATAGAATTCAGTGTTTTGCATTGAAACTTAATTAAAATAACTTGACAGGGTACTCAAAATAGCATACATCCACATATTGTAAACATGATATAAAGATTAATAAAAAATTTCATGTCCATAATTTCTAGGTTGGACGTGGCAAACAGCATGGTATAAGGAAAATTTATTCCTTTTATTTTATTTATTTTATTTCACTATAGTAGCTTTCGCATTCACTGAACCAGCTAAAGAGGGTAATTGTTTGGCTTTTCATCTGCATCATTTTAATTTTTTTTAAAGTTTAGTTTTCCTTGTTCAGCTTTTTCCCTCCACCCTTTTCTCACATTCTCATCTTGCTAATGGATTTTCCTTCTTTCTAAGTCTCATATGTTTGTAAATTCACAAGTTGAATCTAAGGCAGGAATGTCATTTCATGAGGTACATCAGAGATGATACTCTACAAAATAGTCTGGGGGAAAAAAGATAACTCAAAATGAGTTTGTGGTGAGAGATAGCAGGGCAGAAAATAACTGTAAGATCATTCACACAGAGAAAAGTTGCTGAAGTTAAGTATTTTTGTAGACAACTTCTGTTTCGTCTTCTAAAAACTTCTTTGTTGAAATGGAGTAAGCCTCTGGTGTTACATGTTGTACCTCCTTTTTGCCATTGAACCTTTATAATACCACTTATACACAAAATATGCTATTTAGTAAACTATGCCAGTCCTTTATTTCTTTGGCACCACTCCACAAGACTACCAAAGCTAATCTATATTGCTAATCCACTCATTACCACAACACATTTCACTGTTGAACATCTCTTGCTTTACAGGCTAATTAAGTTTGTTGCCATCACTTTTTAAAGCCAGTCTTAAATAGTACTATAGAAGAGAGGGATCAATATTAAAAAAAAATCAATTCAGTTTCAGACCTCAAATAATAATGCACTGTGGAAAATTAACTGGCTCTTTCATAGGCTGAGGATCTAGATACAGATCTAATCCATGCATAAAGGGGGTTTTATGCACCATTATATACTGACCCTCCTGTACCTGTTCAAGAATCAAAATCAATACAGAATAGAGGATGAACGTGAAGTGGGGAAGGTTGGGCCAGTAACAGGAGGACCACACATTTTTCCTCGCTAGCTCTATGGAGATTACTCAGAAAAGGCAGTTCACCTGTAGTCTGTATTACATTTCTCTTAAGCCCTCTCCACAGCAAGGAATGTCCCTTCAAGAGTGATTCTGGGGACTGTCATTACCAGAGGATGGCTTGCAAAGGGGGCCTGATTTGCCAAGGAGATCAGAGATCTTAACAGACATAATTTTCTAGGATTATGCTTCAGGAGGATCCCAGAAAGTACTCTGTCCTCAGGGGAAGGTGGTGTGGGGGGGAACCACAGCCCATTCTGTGGACAAATTCCATCCCCTCAGAATAGTTTGTGAGAAACCTCATGAGGAAATCCTTGAGGAAATTTTCATCACATCAGCATCCCCCACAGATATTTTCATAGGCCTGAATGACCAGGGCATCTTAACATGCTGTAATCTCAGCTTCTTTCAAATTGATATTCATAAAAATTGAGAGGACTGGTAACAATATGCCATTGGATTTTTTAGATTGGAATAGTCTGCCAATGGTAGTCACATCATTTAAGACATTAAAACTGGACTAAACAAAGTCCTGGAGCATATGCAAATATTAAAAAAAAAATTCAGATATCAGACAAAGTCCATACATTTTGTATGTGGGAGGTTCCTGCTGGGAGTTTAGGTTCAGATACTTCATATTATATATCTATATATATATATATATGTCTTAAACGATGTGATTACCATTGGCAGACTATTCTGCCAATATATATATATATATATATATATATATATATATATATGTCATCACTGCTTTACTTGGATATGAAAATGATCCAATATACATTGAGAAAAGTTAGAGCATTTGTTAATTCTGAACAGAGAGACCAGCTGAATAAGACAGTGGAGGAACTGTGTTATGTCATAAATTCAAAAACATGAGAAGGTCTTAGAAGTGGTAAAGAAGAAGAGCAACTACAGTATCATGTAACAGAAACTAAATATTGTTTCTGATCTTAGTCCAGCAGCTTAAGCTAAAACAACTTGTGCTGCTTCAGAAAAAAATTATTGGGGAAATTTTTCCAACTGCCCTTTGCTTCCCAACAAAAATCAGGGGACTGTGAAAGAAGAAGTCATATTTTCTAGGTAATGAATTATGCCAGGCATTTATTGCCAGGTTTTGGGGTTTTTTTTAAACAATGTTTAATTCTGAAATGGAGGAAAAAGTGGACTATCCATTAAAGCAACAGGCTGCATAATTCCTTGTAACTGTTGTTATTGTACTTTCAGTGTAGTTGTAATCATGTTGGTCTAAGGATGAGAGAGACACGATAGGCAAGGTAATATATTTTAGTGCACTACCTTATACCTTTCACCAACAGAAGCTGGTCCAGTAAAAGATATTACCTTGCTTATCTTGTCTCTCTCATTATTGTATTATTACATATTTCTTAAGCAGCAATAGTACAAAATACTGACAATTTTGACTTTGATTTTAAGATGGCATTGCCTATTAGTGATGAAAACTGAATGTATCAAAGTGGTTTATGATTAATTGTATTTTCTCAGTGAGTTATATATATTGCAAATAGAAACTGATGTTAATTTAAATTCCAAATTAATCTTCAAGTGCTGCAGGAATTAGTTCTGATAACTTACCAAGTAGTTCTTACTTCTGAGTCATTTCTGAATCAATGTGCCTGTCTGGTGCTGGACTAGATTCTATATTCAGTTACTCTGATATAAATATAGTTACTTCAGTAGAGGTGCCCAAGGATTACAGCAACGTAACTGATCAGAATCTGGCCTGCTGTCTTTCATATGACATGTAAAACTGAGATCCTGACTTCTTTTGTCAGTAAAGATTCCATCTCTCTTTTCTGCATAGTAGACACATTATACCTCAGTTGTCCTGGCCACACTGTAATTTAGATAATATTCTACCTCTGATTTCCTCCTTGAGATTCAGTTAAAGAGGATATTCTTTTTTTAAACTTCCTGACCTAACCTGGTGGACACACTGTTTACTATTGCATTTCACTTTAGAAGTGGCTGCATTTTAGTGGTTGGGCAATGTAGTCCCTTCCACTTATATACCTAACATGCATGTTGTGAAGCTTAACAAACAAATGTTTGGAATGCAGCTGTAGGCATCTCAGTCCCAGGATATTAGAAAGACACGGTGAATGAGGTAATATCTTTTATTGGACCAACTTCTGTTGGTGAGAGAGAGAAACTTTCAAGCCACAAAGAGCTCTTCTTTAGATCTAGGGGTATGTCTACACTACCCGCTGAATCGATGGATCCCTGAGTGCTCCCCCATCGACTTCTGTGCTCCATCTCCATTTAGTTGGGAATTGGTCCTGCTTTGAGCAGGGGGCTGGACTAGATGACCTCCTGGGGTCCCTTCCAACCCTGACATTCTATGATTCTATGATCTCAGCGACGGGGGAGTGGCAGCAGTCAACTCACCGCAGTGAAGACACCATGGTAAGTTGATCTAAGTATGTAGCTGAAGTTGCATAATTTAGATCAATCCCCGCCCCCCCCCCCACTGTAGACCAGGCCTAGGAAAGGTATTCCAAGCATCACAGCTACATGCAAGATGGAACAGATTGTTTAGCGTAAGTAGTTAGCACATAATTCTGATAGACACTAAAAATCATGGACTGAATAGAGACACTATATATATGTTTTATTACAACAATCTGTAACCCACTAATCCCCCTTTTTTCCTACGACTGAAGAAGTATTAATGGGTCACTCTACCTTGAAGATCCCTTAGAATATGTACTAACTACTTATGCTAAACAATGTGTTCCATATTGCATTTAGCTGTGATGCTAGGAGTACCTTTCTCAGACCTGAAGAAGAGCTCTGTGTGGCTCGAAAGTGTGTCTCTCTCACCAACAGACGTTGGTCCAGTAAAAGATATTACCTCACCCACCTTGTCTTTCTAAATGTTTGGAAAGCACTTTGAGATCCTTGAATGAAAAGAATAACTAGAAACAAACAAGTATTAATATTTAATAACTGCTACGGTTGGATAGGCACAAAGACTGTATAAAGAGACTTCAGTGATGATTCACACTGCCCTCTTCCTCAACCCCCTCCCTAGTTAGCCATGTGGACTATAATTGGTACCAAAATCTCTTGTATGTAATTGGCACGCCTCTAGTACTTAGATGAATGTAGAGCAGTATGAAAATGCCTGAGTGCCTAAAATACCTGAAATAAGTCATCTAAACAAATAGCCTAATTTTCAGGGATAGTGAGCACTCAAAACTGCAACCAAAATAAATCTGGGTTTTGTGTATACATGGAATGTAGGACCAAGCCTTTTGCCTTTTTTTTTTTGTTAAGATACAAGTAACCTAAATGGCAAACAATTTTCTAATTCTTCTTAACACATTTTGTAGGGGAAAAACAAACACCAGGAAAATCCACTTATGTACGGCACAATATAATGTGTCATGATGTGAAATTTTTTCTTCCTTTTTTTCAAGAATTCCTGAAGTATCCTGTCTCCTTATAAGAGGCCTTGCTAGTCACTATGAATTGAACTCAGTCTTCTCTCAGCATGTCCTACCTTTCACTTTGGCTATTGTTTTCCCTGTTGTTCCAATCCAAAGGCCAATGTCTTTAAAATATCTTGAAACTGACTTTGGCATTTCTTTTGGCTAAACAGCTTTCAGTGAATTAGAGTAAGTATGGAAGCACCCTGACTTTTTCCCTATTACTCCCCTAGGGAAGTGTCAGAAATACCAGGACACAAACAGCAGAATAATTTTGAAAAGTATTGATTTTTCAAGCTGTACAGCATCCCCAGCAGCAACATCAATGTTTCTACACTAATAGCCATTCCAATAGTTATACAAATAGCGTCACATAAAAATACACATTCCTTGTCTGTACAGCCAAGTAGCCCTTCCATAACCATCAAGTACAGGAAGCTGCATTCAGTGCTACTTATATGGAAATAGTTGTGCTTGATATGATTTCCCCCCCATATCATAATAAAGTTAATTAACATGAAACTTACATCTGTGAAAATAATAGTGTGCTAAATCCACATGTGACTCTGGAAAGTAATTTGTGGGTAAAAGTAGGTATGTTGTGTCACTAAAGCTGAGCCCAATATCACAGATGTAACTGCATAGTTTGGAATTATTTACATGCTTCCTTTGCCAGGCACTTTGGCAACACCATCAGTTTTTGGGAGTCAGACTGCCAGGGTGAATCTGAATCAACCACTCATTGCCAACCATTCTGTGGGTACCAAGCAGCTTCCCATCATCTGCAAACACCTTGGGACATACCTTGAACTGGGATAAGCAGAAGAAAAGTATTAGGCATCTTTGCAGTTTCCAAAATAGCTGGCAAAAAATCTGAAGTACCAATATAGTCTATAGGCACATAAGGGATCAATCAAATATAATAATTCTGCGGAACAGACAGCTGTGGCATGTTTAAGGGAGCCAGGAATCTGGAACTCCATCCTCTTTTGACTGTGTGCAATCAGGCTATCTGTCATCCATTTACAGTTGGATGGGAGAGAGATGGTTAGGCTCTGCTTCTGTGGCTACCTAAAGAGATGGGGGCAATATTATATTGATGCACTGGTACGCAATATTCAACACTGGTACTGTAACTCATACATTTACTTTGCTAAGATTTCAGTAGAATTCTATGGGGGCTCAGGTTAGGAGAGGATTTGGCCCATTATGTGACTGGGAGTTTGCATGTGAATTTGTAGAACCGCTACAAACCAGTTACATGATGAACAGAGTGAAAGGCACAGTTTGTTATTTGTCCGTGGTTTTGCCTATTATATATTAGGTTCGTTCCAGACAGGCAAAAAGATAAAAGTCCCTGCCCCAAAGAGCTAACATTCTGAAGACAGATAAACAAGTAGACCGAAGTTAGTGGTAATGGGAAACATAAGAGTATGCTATTAAATCTCTGTCTCTGACAGGTATCATTGCAAGTTAGAACAACATGTAGAACTTACCCAGCAAAGTGTCTTTCCAGGATCCCTTATCTATTGTAGCATTTGCCCGTCTCCTGCTACAGAATCCAGCACATAGCAAGCCTCACCAAGTAAGTTACACCATGAAGTTTTTATTAGTATTAGTTATCTTTATTTCTGAAGTGCTTTAGATGTACATGGTACTTTACAAATACAAGGTCTTTGCCCAAAAGAGCTCATAATTAAGGGTCAGACCGTGTGAAGTATAAGGCACCCTCAAGCTCTAGTGAAGACTGAGTTAAGGGCACCCAGCATCACCAGATAGGCTCTATGTTAGACAATACACAAAAGAATGGATGGATATTTTAACATCTGTTGTTGATGTTTCGTACAATTCTTGTAGTTACTTCTTACAGGATTTTATAAAATAATTATCTGCCTAGTTTCAAACCTTAGCACCCAAAGCCATACCATCTGAGTGCCTCCCACTATAAAGACATAATGAAGATCTCTCTCTCTCTCTCCCCCTCTTTGACGGAGATAAACAATTTTTTAAAATATAAAATGTGTGAGTGAGCTGATGTATGTACTATTGGAGGAAAACCCAAAGAGCTGGGTTTGAAATTTAGTTCTGAATGCAATAGGGTTGGAGGAACATTTTACTCATTACAACTCTGTGGATTCAGTCTGAGAGGAAGCACCTGATCCTGAACCATTTAAGAGCATTTCTGTTCATTCTTGCAGCCTCTTGAAAGCAGAATAGGTATCTGATGATCAGTTCCCCTGAATGGGACAGACAGTTCCAGTAGGATGCACTTCCATTGTAGACACCAAAGAATAGGTGCCTTCTCTGTACCTCGCCCTGGTCTGAATCCTGATTAGGAGAGATTTAGGCTGTTGGATGTATATGGTGGTGTTGAAGGGTATTTTTAGCTAGCTTCTCATTTAATTTGCTTTGATGGTTAGAAACTGGGTGATAGTTTGCAAAGTTACTGGCATCCAGTGGCAATTTCTTTAATATTGTTCAGATTGAGTGTTTTAAAATGAGAATTAGATTTCCCTCTTCAAAGGAGTTGTGCAGTACAAAGGTTTGATTGTCACAAGTACAGGATAGCCATGTCATTTACAAATGGCAAAGCAATAGTGACCTTGGAAATTCTGAGTTTCAATTATTTTTCTCCCTTTGCAGATGGGGGGCAATTCGGTCCCTGTTAGGAAAAGAATGACAGCAAGATTAATACAGCCTCCAAATCTGGAAGACTTAAATTTAATGAAAGGATTTGTTTTAAAACATGGAAAAATTAGATATGCCAAACTGACTAATATCTAGGAAATGTTAGAAGATTAAACAAAGTAAAATATGAGTTTAATTATCAATTATAAAGGAAGAACATGTATTTTTTTTACTTTAAATACATTTTTTATGAGATGGGACTAATATGGAATATTCGTTTTGAATCTTGTAAATCACATGCCAGGCTACACAAATGAGGCAGACGGAAGGCACATTAACTACTGTACTTATCCTAAAAGAATGAGTGAGGTGTTCTGTAACTTTCAGAGAAAACACTACGGGGAAACAATTTTAAAATCCCATCTGCTCTAATTTATATATTCTGACTAGCAGGCAAACTTCTAATGATACCAGAAATCATTGTGGCATCTGGAAAATCTCTAGAAACAGATTAATTTTCTAGAGTTGATGTAAGCATATCTCCCATGTTAGCTATACTATGTTGTGCAAGTCATCATTATACATATTCTCAGTAAAAAATGTATATTAAAATACAGGTATAATACCAGTAGTTTATATTTAGCAAGAGGAAAAGTAGAAAAGGCTGTCAGTTAAAAAAAAATCCTTGCATGAAGGAACATAGCAAGATAGTGTAAACTCCTAGTAATGGTAATTGGAATCATAACCACGGGCTTTGAAATAAAAAAAGAAAAAATTGACATAACTAGAGAGGGAAATTATTTTTTACTTCTAAAATCCCTCTAGATACTTTGTATGCATCTGCTGAAGATCTACACAATGATTTTAATTTAAGTACTTCAGCATCTGCTGTTTGTATCCTCTATGTCTAAAATACTGGCATGATATTCTGGTGCATGAAAAGTTTATTAGGACACTGCTGTAAACTCAATGTTGTTTTCCACTATAAATTCTTCTGCAGAGGTCTCGTGAGTAGATACTGACATATAGTCATTATTTCCATGTGTCAATATTAACCAATGTGTCTGAGGAAGTGGGTGGAGGAGACCTAATGGCACTCATATTGCTGCAGCAGATAACTCAGAGATAGAGGCTTGATTTTGTCTTTACAATGTTAGTAGAGTTTATTTCATACACATAGTATTTTATATATATATAGTATAATAAATTTGTTAGTCTCTAAGGTGCCACAAGTACTTCTGTTCCTTTTGCAGATACAGACTAACACGGCTGCTACGCTGAAACCAGTATTATATCTGCAGATTCTGGAACAGATAAATTGGTGATGTGACATAACATGAGACATTCAGGTTAGAAATTTTGTTCCGCTGACACAGTAATTCACATTAATGTGTGACATCTCTTGCAAGTTGTCATTAAATTAGAATGTTGACATGAATTAATGTGATAGCATGAAATAATAAGCTTTGCTCTCTCCTAATTATTTGGGGTCCTTGAAATATTCACCCCTTTCATTCTGAGGCAGTTTTCCTCTTTATAATCTCAGTCTCTTTAAACTCATAACATATCAGTAGGTTTAAATTTAATTTAATCTGATTCACATAAATTCAGAAAAAGAAAATGACATTTTTAGTTTTCGTTTTCTCGTACAATAAACTATTTAAAAAGCAAGAGAGGCAAAAGAGTGGGTGGAAAGCAAGAAAGTAGAGGGGATAAGAATCACTTGTTTCCTCTCAAATCTGGTTCCTAGAACATCAGAATATTTGCTATAAGACTCATAAGGTAGGACCAGATTTTCAAAGTTGGACATGTGTTTACTGTTTTTGTGTTCTTCAAAGCAGATTAAAATGTCTATAGAATCTATCGAATCCATTATTTAATTAGAATATTAACCCTTCCTTTACAGCTGGTTGGAGAAGATATTATAGTCAACCCTCCCACATCTTTTTAGACCAACAAAACAAAACAAACCCACACACATTGGCAGGCCTTGTAAGGCAATAAGATGTTCTTAAAAGCAACTAGAGCCTGATTAAGCCACATGTGTTGCTGTGTCATTCCTAGGCAGGGGTGGCTCCAGGCACCAGCATAGCAAGTGCGTGCCTGGGGAGGCAAGCTGCGGGGGCGGCCTGCTGGTCACTGAGAGGGCGGTAGTCAGCCAGCCTTCAGCGGCATTTCTGCGGCAGGTCCGCTGCTCCTGTGGCTTCAGCGGCAATTTGGCGCAGGTACGCTGAAGGCACAGGACTGGTGGACCTCCCTCGCTTGTTAGTGGTAACTGACCCCACAAGCCTTAGCCGGCTCCAGCTTTGTTCTTGGCTCCACTCCTGCTCCTGGTCCAAAAGCACATGGGCTCCTGATTCTGGTTCTGACCTCCCACCCCAAGCTCCAGATACTAGGTCTGACCTTCCCCAACACGGTTTCTAAAAGATTTAGCTTTGTAGACAAGGAAATGAAAACCCCACATCTTCTTGGGGAGTAATCCAATGTTTTCAAGAGCAGTAGAGTGGAAAGATGGTACAGTGGTTAGGCTTTCAGCCTGGGTCTTAGATCAGAGAATCAAACATCCGTCTTCCATCACAGATTTAGGGCCAGATTCTCAAAGGTATTTTGGTACCTATAGATACAGCTAGGCACCTAGGTGAATTTTCAAAAGTGCCTAAGCAGGTTGATTTAATTGATTTCAATGGGAAGTGGGCATTTAACCTGCTTAAGTGCTTTTGAAAGTCCCATTAGGTGCCTAAACACCTTTGGGAATGTAGCCCTTAATCTCTGGGCCTCAGCTCCAGGTTCACTGAAGTTGATAGAATACTCTGAACCTCAATAACTTGGGTAAAATGGAGATGTTAGTACTTTCCGATCTCAGAAGCATGTTGTGAGAATAAATGCATTACATTGAGTAATGGGGGCCATGTAAGTACCTAGAGACAGATTATGCATAAATAAATCATGATTAAATATAGGCCAAAGCCTAAACGTGCATGCATGATTTGCTAATGAAGTTATAATCGTCTGTTCTAATTAAGGAATCAGTTGCACGTCCATCTTTTGATGATAAATTCTAGTATGTCTTGCTAATCAATAGTATATCAGCTAATAAAACCTAGAATTTACATTTCCCATGTAAAAACTGTTACACCAAACTGCTTCCAAAACGTGACTGCACATTTTGAGAGATGGCCCCCTTTGCTTAGATTTATATCGGAACTTTTTTATCGATTCACAGACTTTTAAGGCCAGTTTACATATGAAAATATCACATGGGACAGTGTCAAAAGTCTAACTAAAAATTAAGATATCACCTCTACAGCTTCCCCTATCCAGTAGGCCAATAACTCCATCAAAGAAGGAAATTAGGTTGGTTTGGCATGATTTGTCTTGGCAAATTCATGTTAGCTCTTCCTTATAACCCTATTATCCTCAAGGAGCTCAAAAACTGATTGTTTAATAATTTGTTCCAGTATCTTTCCAGGTATCGACTGATCTATAGTTCCCCAAGTCCCTTGCATTCTCCTTTCTAAAGATAGATACTATGTTTGCCCAGTCCTCTGGGACCTCACCTATCCTCCATGAATTCTCAAAGGTAATCATTTATGGATTCGAGATCATTTCAGCTGCCTCCTTAAGTACCATAGGGTGCATTTCATTAGGCCATGCTGATTTGAATATATCTAATTTATCTAAATATCCTTTAACCTGTTCTTTCTCTATTTTGGCTTGCTTTCCTTTCCCCTTGATGTTAATAATAATTGTGTTAAATATCTGGTTACAATTTACCTTTTTAGTGAAGACAAACAAAATAGGCATTAAACACCCCAGCCTTCTTGATGTCTTAGAACTAGAAAAATAAGTCGGATTAACATGGTTAAAAAATTGCATCTTATTTCCATTTTGAATGTTTCTAACTTTATCTTCCAGCCACTTGCTATTCTTATGCCTTTGCCTGAAAGATTGAGCCCCTAATATCAGAATTTAGCTTTGTGGCATAAGATAGGACGGGAGAGAGAATGATCACAGATGTTAGTCATGTTGTTTAATGATGTACTGGAAGGTGTTCAGATAATATGGTGATGAGGGCAATATAAGAACCTACAAAAATAGACTATTATGTTAGGTTTACCTAGTTCACTCCATTTAGCTGTATTATAGACAGAAATATTAAGTAAATTGTAGTACAAAAGAAATTTTTAAAAGTACTATTTTATAACAAAACAGTGTTCTTTTAAGTGAATTCTTCTGTGTTCTAATAGTTCAACATCACTGAAAAAAATTGCAAGAAAATATAAATTTAGTCGTGAAAACAAAGTGTGTGGTTGACAGCTATTTTTTTGGTTTTTGCTAACACATCATAAACTCATCTTAATATTTCCGAGCGATTAACCTACAGGAGTAAATACAACTGCCAAAGCAAAATTGTCTAGAATTCCATATACACAAAATTAACCCATCAATGGATGATGTATTAGAATTAATGAACAGTATGTGCTTTCCAAACTCTGCAGAAAATTAACCAATTTTTTATGGCAAAGCTAAATCTGAAGAATTTAAACTTTTTCCAATAAATCCACTTATTTAAATATCTACAATCTGCATAAAAAGATGATGTATTCGTACAGAATACTGTTTTTTTAAAAAATGTTTCTATTTCATAGGAGGTTTGGGGATTAACACAGAATAAATGAAAGACGATATTTTTCTACAGGAGGCATCTCAACATACAAGCGCGTCATTCATAGCCCAACATTCCCCCACTCCCAAAAACAGTTGTCATTAAGTCCAATTTAAGGATACACTCTTTGAGCCAAATAAAAGATTTCAGCAGATTGTGGCCTAACCATGATTTGGAGTCTTTATTTTTTGTGTAGAGCACAAGTTTACCCTGAGGGGGGAAAAAACAGCAAGATGTTTCTCATTAGAAAAGCCACATGGTTACTGCCACAGCTGCAGCTCTGGTTTCATTCCAGAATTTGAACTCCCAAGAGACACAGTAAAGAACAGCTATAGCCAGTATGGCCCAAATGTTATCACCTCCTAAATATAAAATGTAAAATCTACACAGGAAGAAAGAAGAAGTTTGATTTTTCCACTAGAAGAAAATCTTCACTTCAGCAAAATAAGCAATGTTATACAGTTAAATCACTGTTAAATAAAACAAGTTTCTTTAAAAAAAATTGAACTTTTCAAGATTTTGAAAGTTCCTGATTTTTCCATTCATTCCAATTGTGGGATGCATTTCCTGTGTCAGGCTATCTACTTCCAAACAGGAGACCCAGGCTGATTCTGTACTATATCAGCAAAATGTCAGCTACCACTAAGAGACAGTTACAACTGTTTAATTCTTTTTTACTACAGAACCCATACATAAACAATCCACATCTATAGATACCTCATGTGTATATACACGTGCTCCCCCCCGCAAACAGTGGTTATATCCATGTTATAAGTTATAGAACAAAATGATACACTGTATTTATCACAAACTTTTAACCACCTCATCTGTATTCTGCCCACTAATCCATCTCTCCTCAGACAATTAACAAGCCAAACCTCCGAACACATCAAACAGTGGGGCAGCCTCCACTGGTGGGGGTCTCTGGCACTCAGACAGAAACATAAAGGTAATTTACAGAAAGAAAATAATTGAATAATTGGGTTCAGGAGATTTTGGTTTGAAAGGGTTATGTTCTGAGATGAAGACCATGGTCAACAATGCCACTCCTCTGACACAGTGGAATTTTCTATCATAATGATAAAGCTTGTCTACACTGGAGACAGAGTTTTCTCGGGGACTGTCTGAGACTGTGGAACAAACTCCTACAGGATCTAAGGACCATCACAGACTTTGCCAAGCACAGGACTCACTTATTCTAACGTGCCTTCTCTAAGCTAAAAACATAAGCCTCTGTGGCACCTCTCTTCCAAAAAACAACAAACAAACAAACAAAAATACCCCCAAGAAAAGTACTTATGTATACTGAGGGGAAATGTACTAGCCAAAAGTAGGTCCAGGAGATATTGAAAATAGCTCATATTGAGCATACTTTAAAATCTGTCTTCAGTAAGAAAAAAATTGTAGGAATGATCCAGCAATCAGCTTCTGTATATTTTGGTTTGATTGTCTTTCCACTTTTCCATTTCTATTACAGGTTTTCCTGGTTGCCACAAATCTCTCTCTAATGTATTTTGTCTTGTTCTGCTAGGCCTGCCACTTCTATTCTTTATATGGCTGAGTCAGTCATTCTAAAGTCAGTGCCTCCTGAAACCATCAGAAGAGTCCCCCCCTTGCAAATGGTTGCTGTCAGTCTCTTATAGCACTACAAAGGCAGTATTAAATCTGTCATGACTAAGCACATAGGCAGAACTGGTAATTAACAGACAGCAGACCAGACTGTTTGTACAGCACCTAGCACAATGGGGGTCGTAATTTATGACTAGGGCTCCTAGTTGCTACAATAATAAGAATCTGGATCTTAGTTTCACCGGACTTCAATCAATGTATATGAAAGTAACCAAGTTCGGAATCTGGCCCAATCTTTTTGATCAGAAAAGAGAACCTTCAAGGAAAGTAGATCAACTGGTCTTAGACTGGTTCTAGTGATGCTCTCTTGATCAAATGTAACTGTGAAGTTAATTCAGAGATAAATCTGCTGTACATTACTGCTGCAGGTATTAATTTATTTTGAACTCAAAAACAGCAGCAAAGAGATTTTGTATGTGTTGTATAGCAATTAAAATATTGAAACAATTTTTTAAAAGCCTGGAGAGGAAGAAACAGTGGAAAGGGAGAATGGAAGGGAAAGGATTTCCTTGCCATATTTATCACAAAGTTTCCCCTTAACTGCACACTTTAATGATGCCACTGGATTTTCTTTCATTTAATTGCTGCTCTATCAGTCTTTATTGTAATTTACCAGGGCATGAGTTTGCAGGAAAAATCCTTGTTTTCCTTCTAAACAGGTCCTTTTCCTGTAAATCGTGGTGATGGCATAACTGTTAACAACTTCAGAAAGTGATACAAAATAGCTCCATTTATCTGGCATATTAAAATTACAGTTGTCAGTTTTTAATGCCTCTGATATCTTTTAATCCTCTACATGTTGTAGAACAAGCTAAGCTTTGCTTCCAGGATCCCACCAGGATGCTCTGATACAAAGATGTACAGTCAATGAAACCTAGAGAGAAAAAAAAGTCTTTCATGTACTTAATGCATCAAAATAACTCCAACTGTATTGTGTCAGAAATTAATTGTTCTCCTTCATAGATGCCCAGAGCAAGGAGAAAACATCACCATTACATGTTATACTGTGTAAATGAATATGTATAATCCATACTGTGTACTCCAATCATTTAATTTTTTTACTGACGTAATTGTAAAATATGTTCCTCTTGCAATCTTAAATGGGAATGGAACAGATGGTAAAAGCTTAATTAAGTGTAATTTGTCCATTATTCCTTGGACAAGCAGTCTATGTTGCCAATGATTTCTCACTGTAACAATATCTCATTACAAAGCACTTGTGATTTGGTGGGATAGACTGAAAGGTAGTAGACCTTAAGGAAAAGTTTACAATTCTAGGGAATTCACTGTGGAAAAGTTCAACATAGCAGGACTCCCCTATATTAGATTTCTGAGAAATCAAGAACAATCAAGAGAGATTTACGCTAAGATTTTCTGCCTTTTTTCACTTTCCAGAGTTGCTAGATGAAAGAATATTCACATAAACAATATACCAGTATGTTACACACAGTAACAAATATGGAAGTGTAACTCAGCATGAGTATCTTTGGACAGTAATCTCTGAGCTTTTCAGAAAGTTTCAATGACTCTTAACTGTTTTCATTGTGGCATGATTGCTTTAAAAAAAACAAAAAAAGCACTATAAAGATTTTATAAATTACTTGTTAGAAGTATGTTTAAGAGGTGAATAACAATATTTTGGTTTTCATTATTGTATCATTCTATATTATTAGACATTACAGTAAATTTGAATTTATCTTTATCAGTAAAGATGTGGATGTTTTCTAATAATATAACAATGAAGATGCACATTCTTTTTGTGTAAATATAGCTGTAAGTCCAAAGGATCTATACTTGGACTAATCTTAAGATATTTTTAATGATCCTGGAAAGAGGGATGAACGAGGAGGCGGCAAAATGTGCAGATGACAGAATTGAGATTAAAGACTGTGAGGGACTGCAAAAGGAATTGGCAAAACTAGTTGCACAACGGCAGATGAAATTCACTGCTGACAAAAGCAAACTAATACACATTGAAAGGAATCATTTGACTTACGCATATACCTTACTGAGTTCTAAATTAATTATTTCAGCTCAGAGAAAAGACTCATGTTATGTGGCAGCTCAATAAACTTCTGTTCAATGCAGAGTGATGGGTTAAAAAAAACCAAACAATAAGGAAGCATAAAGAATGGTATAGAACAGAGATTGGCAAACTTTAGCATGCTTACCCTGGCGGGTCAGTCTGGTTTGTTTACCTGCTGCAGCCAAAGGTTTGGTCAATCGCAGCTTCCACTGGCCACGGTTCACCACTCCAGGCCAACGGATGCAGCAGGAAGCAGTGGTCAGCACATCCCTCGGCCCACACCACTTCCTACAGCCCCTATTGGCCTGGAACAGGGCTGCCCAGAGAGGGGGGCAACTGGGGCAATTTGCCCCAGGCCCCAAGTCCCACAGGGATCCCCACAAGAATTTTTCAGGGCCCCTGGAGCAGGGTCCTTCACTCACTCCGGGGGCCCCGGAAAACTCTCGCTGGGCCTGGGCCCCTGGAGCTTCTTCCACTCAGGGTCTTTGGCGGTGGGGAATCCTTCCGCCCCGGGAACTGCCGCCGAAGTGCCCCGAAGACCTGTGGCGGGGGGTCTTCGGCGGTAATTTGGCAGCGGGGGCCCCCTGCCGTGGGTCTTCGGGGCACTTCAGTGGCGGGTCCCGGCGCAGGACCCCTCCACCGCCGAATTACCGCCGAAGCGGGGGCCCCCTGCCTCCAAGGACCCCAGACTCCCTGAATCCTCTGGGTGGCCCTGGCCTGGGATGGCAAACTGCAGCCAGGGGGAGCCGCGATCAGCCGAACCTGCGGACACTGCAGGTAAACAAACTGGCCCAGCCAGTCAGGGTGCTTATCCTGGTGGGCCGCATGCCAAAGGTTGCCTATCCCTGGTATAGAAAATAAGAACATTCTAATGGTAAAATATAAATTGATGATATCCCCTCACCTAGAATATTGTGTTCCGATCTGGTCACCAAATCTCAGAAAAGGAATGGCAGCAATAGGTAGGCAGTGAAAATGAATAGAACAGTGGTTCTCAAACTTTTGTACTGGTGCCCCTTTCACATAACAAGCTTTTGAGTGCAAGCCCCCCCATCCATCAATTAAACACTTTTTATGCATTTTACACCATTATAAAGGTTGTAGGCAAAGCAAGGTTTGGGGTGGAGGTTGACAGCTCGCAACCCCCCATGTAATAACCTAGTGACCCCCTGAGGGTTCCTGACCCCCAGTTTGAGAACTCCTGGATAACAAGCATGAAGACTACTGGTCTTCATACTGATGATGAGAGATTAAAAGCATGAAAAGTATTTAATTTAGAGAGTAGATATGATAAAACCTTGTCAATTAATGGTGTAGAGAAGGTAAATCTGGTGCTCTTACTTACTGTCTTATAACACTACAATAAGGAGGCATCCAATGAAACAAAGGTAGAAAGTTAACTGATAAGAGATTTATATACATTAACCTGAGGAATTCACTGCCACAAGATATCATTGAGGTTAAGAATATAGCAGGATTCAGAACAGGATTAGACGGTTATAACGATAATGAGACTATCCCCCGTTACATTGGGTAGGATGATTTATGTAAGGGCTATAAATCCGCACAACATAAATCAGCCACTAATTACAGAGGTTAGAGAAACACTCCCCTAATGCACAGGTTATTCCACAATTTTCTGTTATAGAGATCCTTGCACCTTTCTCTGAAGTAACTGGTACTCTCCTCCCAGCACACCCTGCTTTGTCACCATTGATCATCCCACCAACCTCCTTGTCATTCCAGCCTAGAATCTGGGCACCATCTCTGGCCCCTTTGTGTCTCTTGACCCACACACCCAATGCAAGCTTTATTGCCCCCTCTCTACTTATTGGCTCATATTACTTGTATAATGTAGACCAGAGGTTCTCAACCTTTTTCTTTCTGAGGCCCTCTCCAGTATGCTATAAAAACTCCACGGCCCACCTGTGTCAAAACAACTGTTTTTCTGCATATAAAAGCCAGGGCTGGCATTAGGGGCAACAAGTAGGGCAACTGCCTAAAGCCCCATGATACAGCCCCCTTCCGCTCCCCCACGAAGCTACATATCTTAGGCTTTACCTTCAGCCCTGAGTGGTGGGGCTCAGATCCCCAGGCTTCAATCCTATGCAGTGGGGCTTTGGCTTTCTGACCTGGGCCCCAGAGAGTCTATTGCTGGCCCTGCTTGGCGGATCCCCTGAAGCCTGCTTGTGGCCCCCACAGGGGGCTCCGTACCCTGGTTGAGAATCACTGATGTAGACCACAGAAAAAGTACATGTATGATGGAATTTATTTCAGAAGCCCCTACTGACAAGCTCCAGAGGAAGCCTTGTCTTGTCTGAATATTTTCAAAGAGGCCTCCTCTTCTTCTAAGATACAACACTTCTAAGAAAGGGCTAAGAAATTTCCAAAACTTTTAAGGCATTTTCCAATGAAGATAAAATATTCTAGAACTGGGCTATGGGTGGTTATGTGAAGTCTAATTTGCTAGCAATATAACAGTGCTTAATTAGGCAGCATAATTAAGTTAATTTACTTTTCAACATGTGGAAATTAAAAAGTAATGTTTGATTTAGAAACTCAGACATACACACCACTAACTTCCAGAGGGAAAAAATATCAAATGAAAATTTCATCTAGAGATCTACACGTATGTTCTAAAAAATTGACACTAAATACTCTTCTTTTTAGATTCCATTGGAACTAAAAGGCTGATTACTTGGTCTGTGGAAAATTGGACTAGCATTAGAAAATATATTGTAGGGAACAATCCTGCATTGGCAGAGGATTGACAAGATATCTTCTTTGTTTACTATGATGCTTGCAACCTATATAACTTTTCAGCCCTGTGCCAAAGTTCAACTAATTGTGTTCAGATAGTCCCTATTTGTGAAAATACAGGAAAAGCACAACTGTGCAAAAGAGGAGAAGGTGATTTTAAATTAACTTTCCTATTTCTGACATAAGGCAGAGGTCTGTGTTTACTGTTATTTTGCCCGTTTTACTCCTTCCTAAATGCAAAAGTTGGCTGAGCAAGATCATTTTGGCTTATGGATATTTTTTCAGCATGCACTCACTGATGACAATGGAAAGATTTTGAACTGTGAAACGTTTTCCAGTATTTAGTAGAATGAATCATGGAATCCAATATATTAGAGATGGAAAACACCTCTTAGTTTCTCTGTTCCCTCCTTTTTGGCTGCAGGATTGCTCCTTGCGATGTACCATCAGATCCTCGGGTACCTTGTGGCTGCTTCACACTGCACCCCCCACAACATCTGGCAACAGTGCCATGATAGAAGAGGGCCAAGGATCTCTCATTCCCTCTCCTAAAGGCTTTTTGTTCAATAAAAATCCTCTGAAGACCAATCACAGTTTTGCTTGAGTGATGGGAGAGAAATAACGTCAGGTAAAGCAATAAAAAAAAGTCACAATACTTTCTTTCTTGCAGATCTTTACTGAACTGAAGCCAATATTAGCCGTTTGTCTGCCCAACACTCAAACACTTTACAGTTCAAGAGTAAAAAAATTAAAATTAAAATATAAAATCCCTTTTGGGAAGGTTTGAGGGAAAGCTCTCAAATATTGTTCTTTTGATGCTGTTCTGCAGATGTGTTCCATTCCAAACTTTGTCTACAAACATTTGTTTATTAAAATTGATGTTGTTATCTAACTGGCTTGTACTTAAAGCCACTGCAAAATAAATATTTTAAAAAATCCCACTTAGGAAAGATGCTATGAATCATTTTCATTTTTGCAAGTTCCAAAGTGTGTCACAATTTCTTTTAACAGTGCAAGAATCTTTGAATTACTTCCAGGTTTTCATATTAAGATCCATGGAATCATCTGGAGTTCATCACAAATGGGTCTGTTTCTAGTATTAATGGTAACTTTTGAAAACATGCTTTATACACGGCATGTGAGTGCTTGATTGGAGCATTCTGCTTCTCAGTTCAATCTCATTATCTAAACTGAACCAAATTCTAAGGGGTCCACAGCTTCCTCTCTAAGTCTGGTATGTCCATGCAAAGCGGACCATCAACCAATATACAGTTACAGTTTTTCTACATATCAAGTGGCAGTAATATTTCATTTCCTGAGACACCGTGCTCCGCAAGAAAAAAAAAGCTACTGTTGTCAGTGAAAAAGTTAACAATGGAATGTTTGCCTCCTAGCGCAGGTTAGATTATTTTGTTCTATTAATCATGCAATAAAAATGTATACAAAATATTTTTAGCCCAACCATTGCCTTCTATGTAAAAATCCACAGTGTGGGCAAAAGTTAGCATAGCATCCACGGCACCAAGGCCACTGAAGTTCCTCTAATCATTTCATCCAGATTGGGTCGTTTAGTTTGTGCACGACGGGGGAAAGAATGTCACTGACGCCAAACGCCGAAAATTAAAAGGTTTGTACACTAATGCGAGGAGCTTAGGTAACAAGATGGAGGAACTGGAGTTACTCGTGCAGGAAGTGAAGCCGGATATTATAGGGATTACCGAAACCTGGTGGAATAGTACTCATGACTGGAGCACGGGTATTGAAGGCTATGTGCTGTTCAGAAAAGACAGGAAGAAAGGCAAAGGTGGGGGAGTAGCCTTGTACATCAATGATGAAATTAAATGTAGCGAAATAAGATGCGATGGAATGGATAAGACGGAGTCCGTCTGGGCAAAAATCACGCTGGGTAAAAAAGCAACTAGAGCTTCCCCTGAGATAGTGCTTGGGGTGTGCTACAGACCGCCGGGATCGGATTGGGATATGGATAGAGACCTCTTTAATGTCTTTAATGAAGTAAACACAAAGGGGAAATGTGTGATTATGGGGGACTTCAACTTCCCGGATATAGACTGGAGGACAAGTACTTGCACAAATAATAGGGGTCAGATTTTTCTGGATGTGATAGCGGATGGATTTCTTCATCAAGTAGTTGAAGCACCTACGAGAGGGGATGCCATTTTAGACTTGGTGTTGGTGAGCAGTGAGGACCTCGTAGAAGAAATGGTGGTAGGGGACAACCTTGGTTCGAGTGATCATGAGCTGATTCAGTTCAAACTAGATGGAAGGATAAACAAATGTAGATCTGCGATTAGGGTTTTCGACTTCTCGAGGGCTAATTTTAAAGAGTTAAGAAAATTAGTTAGGGAAGTGGATTGGACGGAGGAATTAGTGGATTTAAATGTGGAGGAGGCCTGGAATTACTTTAAGTCACAGATGCGGAGACTGTCGGAAGCCTGCATCCCGAGAAAGGGGAAAAGAACCATGGGCAGGAGTTGCAGGCCAAACTGGATGAGCAAGCAACTCAGAGAGGGGATTAGACAAAAGCAGAAAGCTTACAGGGAGTGGAAGGAAGGCAGGATCAGTAAAGAAAGCTACCTTGCTGAGGTCAGAACATGTAGGGATAAAGTGAGGAAGGCTAAAAGCCGCATTGAACTGGAACTTGCAAAGGGAATCAAAACCAATAGTAAAAGGTTCTACAGCCACATAAATAAGAAGAAAACAAAGAAAGAAGAAGTGGGGCCGCTATACACTGAGGATGGAATGGAGGTTAAGGATAACCTAGGCATGGCCCAACATCTAAACAAGTACTTTGCCTCGGTTTTTAATAAGACTAGTGAGGAACCTTGCGATGATGGAGGGATGATAAACGGGAATGTGGATATGGAAGTGGATATTACTGCAACTGAGGTAGAGGCCGTACTTGAACAGCTCGATGGGTCGAAGTCGGAGGGCCCGGACAATCTCCACCCGAGGATATTAAAGGAACTGGCGCGTGAAATTGCGAGCCCGTTAGCGAGAATTTTTAAGCAATCGATAATCTCAGGTGTTGTGCCGTATGACTGGAGGATTGCTAATGTAGTTCCTATTTTTAAGAAAGGGAAAAAGAGTGATCCGGGTAATTATAGGCCTGTTAGCTTGACGTCTGTAGTATGTAAGGTCTTGGAAAAAATTTTAAGGGAGAAAGTAGTTAAGGACATAGAGGTCAATGGTAATTGGGACGAATTGCAACACGGATTTACTAAAGGTAGATCGTGCCAAACCAATCTGATCTCCTTCTTTGAGAAGGTGACGGATTACTTAGATAAAGGAAATGCGGTAGATATAATTTACCTAGATTTCAGTAAGGCGTTCAACACGGTTCCGCACGGGGAGCTGTTAGTTAAATTGGAAAAGCTGGGAGTGAATATGAAAGTTGTAAGGTGGATAAGGAATTGGTTAAAGGGGAGACTCCAGAGGGTCGTATTGAAAGGTGAACTGTCGGACTGGAAGGAGGTCACCAGTGGAGTCCCTCAAGGATCGGTTTTGGGACCGATCTTATTTAACCTTTTTATTACTGACCTTGGCACAAAGAGCGGGAATGTGCTAATAAAGTTCGCGGATGACACTAAGATGGGGGGTATTGCTAACACGGAGAAGGACAGGGATACTATTCAAGAAGATCTGAACCACCTTGTAAACTGGAGTAATAGAAATAGGATGAAATACAATAGTGAAAAGTGCAAGGTCATGCATTTAGGAATTAATAATAAGAATTTTGGATTTACGTTGGGGGCGCATCAGTTGGAAGCGACGGAGGAAGAGAAGGACCTTGGGGTACTGGTTGATAGCAGGATGACTATGAGTCACCAATGTGATACGGCTGTTAAAAAAGCAAATGCGATTTTGGGATGCATCAGGCGGGGTATTTCCTGCAAGGATAAGGAGGTGTTAGTACCGTTGTATACGGCGTTGGTGAGACCCCATCTGGAATACTGTGTGCAGTTCTGGTGTCCCATGTTCAAGAAGGATGAATTCAAACTGGAACAGGTTCAGAGACGGGCTACGAGGATGATCCGAGGAATGGAAAAACTGCCTTATGAAAGGAGACTCAAAGAGCTTGGCTTGTTTAGCCTGGCCAAAAGAAGGCTGCGGGGGGATATGCTCGCCCTATATAAATATATCAAGGGGGTTAACGTTAGGGAGGGAGAGGAATTATTTCAGTTTAGTACTAATGTAGCCACGAGGACGAATGGGTATAAACTGGATATTAGGAAGTTTAGACTTGAAATTAGACGAAGGTTTCTGACCATTAGGGGAGTGAAGTTCTGGAATAGCCTTCCGAGGGAAGTAGTAGGGGCAAAAGACTTTCCTGGCTTTAAGACAAAGCTTGATAAGTATATGGAGGGGATGTTATGATAGGATCGTTAATTTGGGCAATTGATCTTGAATTACCACCAGACAGGTCTGCTCAATGGTCTGCGGGGTGATGTTGCATGCGATGGGTACTGAGTTGCTGCGGAGAACTCCTTCTTGGGTGCTGGCTGGTGACTCTTGCGCACATGCTCAGGGTTTAGCTGATCGCCATATTTGGGGTCGGGAAGGAATTTTCCTCCAGGGCGGATTGGCAGGTGCCCTGGAGATTTTTCGCCTTCCCCTGCAGCGTGGGGCACGGGTCGCTTGCTGGTGGTGTCTCTGCAGCTTGAGGTCTTCAAACCATTTTTGAGGATTTCAATAACTCGGTCCTGGGATAGGGGTTGTACAAAATTGGATGGGTGGGGTTCTGTGGCCTGCCTTGTGCAGGAGGTCAGACTAGATGATCAGATTGGTCCCTTCTGACCTATGAGTCTATGAGTTGGGAAAGTGGCTCTCCTAGTGTGTGGATGTCTCAGGATTCAGTGGGAAATTCTGCACATTTCAGGGTATCAGAAGAGGTCTGGTACATTAGAAGGCTAGCCCCATGCCTCTGCACAACTTATTTCCCTAACAGCCGGCTGCCTCTGAAGTTATGCTCCCACTGGTTTCCCCACTCATGTCTAGCCCAAACTCTGCTTCAGGGGACAGTTTGAGAGTGTGATGGGTTGGATCACAGAAACCCCCCAGGAGCTGCCAATCGATGTGCCAAGACTACCTCTGCTCCTGTCTTCCCTGCCAGCTCAGGACTCCAGCACCCTGTCTCGCTGAGCCAGACACTCCCATCTGCTCCAACAAAGACCGAGGGTCTGAATTACTTGCCTCAATACTGCAGGTTTACCTGAAAACAGCTCACAAAAGTGTGCTTGTCTTTAGCACTCAGATGCCCAACTCCCAATGGGGTCTAAACCCAAATAAATCTGTTTTACCCTGTATAAAGCTTATGCAGGGTAAACTCATAAATTGTTCGCCCTCTATAACACTGATAGAGAGATACGCACAGTTGTTTGCTCCCCCAGGTATTAATACATACTCTGAGGTAATGAATAAGTAAAAAGTGATTTTATTAAATACAAAAAGTAGGATTTAAGTGGTTCCAAGTAGTAACAGACAGAACAAAGTAAGTCACCAAGCAAAATGAAATAAAATGCACAAATCTATATCTAATCAAACTGAATACGGATAATCTCACCCTCAGAGATGCTTCACTATGTTTTTTTCTCAGACTGGACACCTTCCAGCCCTGGGCACAATTCTTTCCCCGGTACAGCCCTTGTTCCAGCTCAGGTGGTGGCCTGGGGATTCTTCATGATGGCTCCTCTCCACCTTTGGTCTCTTCCACCCCTTTATATATCTTTTGCATAAGGCAGGAATCCTTTTGTCCCTCTCTGAGTTGCCACTCTCTCCTTCTCAATGCGAAGACATCAGGTTAAAGATGGATTCCAGTTCAGGTGACATGATCATATGTCACTGCAAGACTTCATTACCCACTTGCCAGCACACAAGTATACAGGAAGACTTACAGGTAAAACATAGCCATTTGCAGACAATGGTCCTAGTTAATGGGAGTCTTCAAGATTACAAACCACCATTAATGGCCCACACTTTACATAATTACAACAGGCCCTCAGAGTTATATTTCATATTTCTAGTTTCACATACAAGAGTAGTACATTTATACAAATAGGATGACCACATTCAGTAGATTATAAGCTTTGTGATGATACTGTACAAGACCTTTTGCATGAAGCATATTCCAGTTACATTATATTCATTATTAAATTTTTATAAAAACATATAGACTGCACAATGTCACAGAGAGCATAAGACAAGAGTCCACAGAAGTTGAAGCTGACAGTATCAATATGATCTTACACAGGTTTGATGACAACAATCTCACAATCTCTGTGTTTGGAAGAGGAAGAAGTCACGAAGTTTCCTTAAGGGAGCTTTTCCTCTTCTGTTGCCTATCTAAAGCAAGGGGTTCCTATCACTATTGAAAAGGTGTTCTTAACTCTTCCTCCTCCAATCAGCACTATGGGAGAATATGCCCAGAAGGTCTCTTCTCCATGTGTAGGTGACCTCTTTAAGAACTTGTCTTGGCTGGCTGTGAGTGTGACCCCTGCGAGAAGTTTCCATGGCTTGGACACTGAAGGAAGCATTCAGGGATGTTGGCTGCCTCTCTTACTGTCATTTCCAAGGTTTGGGTGGAACAAAGTCTGTGACTTCACCCCAGGGAAGCAGAAAGGAGGAGCACACAAGTGGCCATATAAGGCTTTACATGGCCACTGGCAAGTTGGAACTTCCCTTCCAGAATAGGAAGCTGCGGCTGCAGACCAAAAGGTCACAGAACCCCATGGGGTAGCACCTGCAAAAGCATCCGTGGGCTCACAAGAGCATAATGGAACAAAACGCTACTTACTTAACAAGCAGCAATGTCTGAACACATCCTCAACTAGGCACCCAGTGAAAAACTGCTCTCCAGGTTTTTAAGAACCACCAATTGTTTGCTTCAACCCACCTCAGTCTTTCACTACTCCCCTTTCTACTTACCTACTAGTGGCCTCTTCTGTCTTCACACAATCTGAGCTCTATTTGCATGAAAGCCTTCTCAATTATAGCCCAATTGCAGTAAAAGCATTTTGATTTTCAGACTAGATTCATATGGGGATTTAGGGCACCATCCACAAAACCAAGGAGCAGGCAGTGTTGGTGGCCTCCTTTCCCTGCTCTCTTCTCTCCCAGGTGAATGTCCTATCCACCAAATTATTGGCTATTTTAAGGTAGGTCTCTCTACGTTGAATCAATTCCGCTTTTTAGAACATACTTGAACAGTCATTGGGCCTGAGAGAGAATGACTCTACAACCTGGTAGTTAGGGCACTCACCTGAGAGGAAGTACACCTGGTTCCAGCCCCTGCTCCAGATTCAAACCTGGATCTCCAACATCCCTGGTGAATGGCCAACCACAGAGCATATTGGGCATAAGGGCATCTTCTCCATTTTCTGAGTGCCACTTAAATTCCCATGTGAATTTAGTCTGAAAAAAATATCAAAAGGTTTTGTTTTGATAATGTCCAAATGATGTGTTCAAAACAAAAGAATAAATTTCTGAAAGGTCAAAATTAATCATTTCAACATTCCTGATTTTTTTCCAGCTGAAACAATACAACAACATCAACATGAATTCACAAAATGTTTTCTTCTTCTTCTTCTTCTTCAACGCTGAGCCAAACAGTCAGCCATAATGATAGTTTGCCATTTGGTCTGTTCCTGTGCGGCTGCAAGGACTTGATAGGCCACATCTTGTGACATTCTGGCGACGTGTCCAAAAAGCATAAGACAAAATGTTTTGGTCAACCAAAATATGCAATTTTCAGTGGCTAAAAAAAAAGTTGGCCAAAATATTTTGCCCAGCTTTATTCATAATCCTCCTGCAAATATAATTATCTCCATTTTACAAAATCCCAAGTGACATAACCTGACAAAAGAACAAACCATAGATCTCCTAACTCCAGCTCAGTGAGCTAGCTGCTAGTCCATATTCTTTGTGGGCTATTCTCTGACAAAGGTATCTACTAGTATGGACATTACTCACAGATTTTATTTTATGAAGTGGAACCAGAAAGTTCAGCAACATGCATATAATACTTTGAAGCAGGTAAAATTTCTTTTAAAATCTCAGAAAACTTCTATAATGCTAACATACAAGAGGATTTGGAGGACTTATTCAGCTTACACCTACACCTCAGTCTAAACCATCTTCAAGTGTTTATTGCAGGCACCCTCTAATTTCCCCCTGGCTGGGTTCCATAAGTTATCAACCAAAACTTTGTAAAAAGTCAATCCTCTGCTCCTTTGCCTTATTAATTCAAGATTTCAGGTAATAGCCCCCTCCTTCTCCCATTTCATCATAGCTGTCACAAAAGAGATGCTCACAAGCCTCCTTTTTAATTTTCTGCTGAAAACCTCACCATACCTGGTCTCTTTTCTTCCTTACAGAAATTTCTTATGTTAGGAGAGTGAGGAAGCTGGGACCTCTGTCAATGAAAGAAGTATCTTCAGTTTGTCTTGCAGATGATGATATTTAATTAGGATCCTGACTTTGTATACAACCAGAAAACAAAGAGTTCCACTTAAACAATTTCTTTCTCTCCCTTATATTTGTTTCAAGATCAAATATTTTTAGAAAAACAGACAGTTTTCTCATCTATCTACACTGGACCAATGAGTGGAGAACATCAGATACTTATACCTCCAAGGGTCTATTCATACTTCCAAGGGTCTCAAAATGTTTGAGAGCCTCCAGTATTAATGCAGTCAATGGATCATATCGAACATATGGCAAACATGTCTGACTAATCTAATTGCCTTTTATGAAGAGATAACTGGCTTTGTGGATGAGAGGAAAGCAGTGGACGTGTTATTCCTTGACTTTAGCAAAGCTTTTGATACGGTCTCCCACAGTATTCTTCCCAGCAAGTTAAAGAAGCATGGGCTGGATGAATGGGCTATAAGGTGAATAGAAAGCTGGCTAGATCATCGGGTTCAACAGGTAGTGATCAATGGCTCCATGTCTAGTCGGCAGCTGGTATCAAGTGGAGTGTCCCAAGGGTTGGTCCTGTGGCCAGTTTTGTTCAATATCTTCATTAATGATCTGGAGGAAGGCGTGGATTGCACACTCAGCATTCACAGATGACACTAAACTGGGAGGGGTGGTAGATAAACTGGATGGTAGGGATCTGATACAGAGGGACCTAGACAAATTGGAGGATTGGGTCAAAAGAAATCTGATGAGGTTCAACAAGGACAAGTGCAGAGTCCTGAAGAATTCCATGCACTGCTACAGACTAGTAGCTAGGTAGCATTTCTGCAGAAAAGGACCTAGGGGTTACAGTGGATGATAAGCTGGATTTGAGTCAACAGTGTGCCCTTGTTGCCAAAAAGGCTAATGGAATTTTGGGCTGTATAAGTAGGAGCATTGGTCTCAAGTTGCAGTGGGGGAGGTTTAGATTGGATATTAGGAAACACTATTTCACTAGGAGGGTGGTGAAGCACTGAAACGGATTACTTAGGGAGGTGATGGAATCTCCTTCCTCTGAGGTTTTTAAGGTCAGGCTTGACGAAGCCCTGGCTGGGATGATTTAATTGGGGTTGGTCCTGCTTTGAGCAGGAGTTGGACTAGATGACCTCCTGAGGTCCCTTCCAACCCTGATATTTTATGATTACATGACCTTTCCAAGCATCCATAAGTTCCCTCATAGGATCGTCGAAATGTATTCTGCAAGAGGCTCCTGAGAACCTTATGTCTTTGCATGTTGGATTTGCAACACGCCCACTGGAGATTTCCAAACTAAGCAAGGAAACAAAAATTAGAGAACGTAAATGAATACATTCCATTTTCATTTCTCCCAGCTGAGCTTATGTTGCCATATATTTAATATTTGTTCCCTTCGTAAGAATTGGCTCTTACTACTGGATACATCCCCTGAGTATTGTCCAGGTCAGTGGATGACTGGCAACAAGAAAAAAATATGGTTTCTTTACCTATAACTTTTAATTTCATAATGAAAAGCATGCAGTGGTCTGAAAAGCCCCTCTCTATATAAAAAGCTTTTATAAAATTAAGTTTGTCTGTGTTGTACCTTAAAGCTATTAATCTAATAATCTTCAGTGGTCCTTTTGTTTCTACCTAGTTTCAATAATCTTCCTTTTTTTTTTTTTGGACCTAGTTTTTGTAGTTTCAATTTTGGAATTCAGCAAAGCCTTTCTGAGCTCGGGGTGGGGGAGGATTTTTTTAAAAGCCTAAATTGCCTCCACTGTGATGGAATGAGTAGGTCTAAGTGCCAAGAGATGTCCAGACCACTGGATGTCCACCACTAAGAAAAATATAAATAGGCAATTCCCCCTCCCCCACATCTTTACCCATCTTCCATGTAGAGAAAGAGACAGAATTACATAAAAACTGGTAAAACTGGTAAAAACTGCAGATTCAACAAAGGAAGACCAAGGAGTTTATCTTGTTTAATTCACCTTTGACATCAAAGAACTGGTATTTGAGAATATACATTAAAGAGCACAATTTACAAATCATATCAGTATAGCTCAACTCCTACAGCAAAGGACCCTGCGAGTTCAAAGAGGGCTTGAAAAGTTTGTTTCCTTCTTATTTAACTATCACCTTGTAATATAAACTAAACTGCTTTGTGACTCAAGATTATAGCAAGAGCCACTGGTTAAGAACGCAAGATTTGCACAACACTCAGAATTCAGACAACATATTTTTCAAAGATGTAACCATATTTCTTTAACTTAAATGTCTGGTCATAAACCAACTTGGCATCACTAGCGTACCATAGACTATGTTACCTTTTTATCTCTAATTCATATTTTAAATATACTAGATAAATCTATGCACCAAACCCCTGTTGCACCTTTGTTCTGACCCAATAAAAGACCTGAATCAACTGATTAAAGCCGGAAACAGATATTCTGACCTCAACATAATTAAAACACCCTGCAAGTTACACAGTGCAAGACCTGTTGGCTCTTGCCAGCGCTTATTAAACACATTCTGTTCTTTCCATAAAACTATAACTTAATTCTCTGTCTATGGTTTCAATTTGTTCTACAATCAGTATCAATTGCCAGCATTCTTTTTCATTTTGCATGAGGAAAATATAGTTGAATTTCACATCAAGCAAAATTGTCGGGTATTTTATTCTTTTAAATCCTTTACTCCATACTTTCCAGTGGAGCTGCAGTTTTTCCTTTCATGGTGCCAAGTTAGTGCCACTCCAAATACAGGCTTCTTTTTTATTACAGTTCTAATGTACAATAGTCTCTCCTCGGCACATCAGTAATCTCCACAGCCCCATACACAAACCGTGCCCCAAGGGAGAAGAGTGCAGAAATATCATCCTACATTATCTTGCTCTCTGCCTCATGAAGTGCAGGACTCATGAAGATCAGGAGGTCAGCATCTCTCTGGGGCCACCAGAACCAGCCATTGTGACTCCCCTAATCTAAATCTCTTGATCCTGCACGCTGCTGAGCTCTCTAGCCCTGAGCTAGCAAAACCCTTAAGTAATCATATTGGAGTCAATGGGACTACTCAAGTGCTGAAAATTAAGCATGTGCTTAACTACTTTGCTGGATTATGGACAGAGTACTCAGGATGTACACAAAGTATGACAGGATTGAGACCTGGATGATTTGCTTCTCTCTTCTATAGCAGGATGGCTGACAAGTTGCCACCAGTTCTGCACATTACAACAACGTTGGCATCAGAGGAAGAGTTTTCTCCATAAAGTACCAAATCAAGGTGAAAATATGGTCAGAGGAAATCTATTTTTAAAAGTTACAGATTAAAGAAAACAACACTGGGTGATCTTTTACTATGTCTAACTAGTGATAGGCCCATACTACAAAGTTCAGGCCTAATTCAAGCTCTATCAAAATTCAAGGCATTTAGAGCTGAGATTTGGGTTTTGCCCATTTTAGAGATTACTGCCAGTTCCAAAGTTATGGTCCAAATATGAAATTTCCAAAAGAATGGTGTTTGGTTAGGTTAGACACAGTGATGTGTGTCTAACTATCATTTTATTAAAAAGCTACAAATACAGATTCTGAGTAAACACCCTATCTTTATATTCTTTTTCCTTATTCAACAATCTGATTGCTCATTGTCACTGAGCTGACTGTGAATGTGTCACCCTGTAATTTGGGATATATTTTCAAGGCAAGATGCTAGAGGTACAAATATAAAGCCCATAAATCACCAGTTGGAAAATATATCCTTTGGCTCACATATAATTAAGGATTTGAAGGAATGAGCATAAGATATGGAAAAAGGAACTCCCGAGTTCTAATTCTGACTGATATTAACTTGCTGGAAGGCCCTTCATTACTCTGTCTCAGTTCCCCCATCTGAGCATGGGACAAGGTCTTCTGTAAACAAAAACTTAATTAACTGACACATATGGCAAGAAAAATCTTGACATACAAGTGAAAAATAACTAGAGGCCTGATCCCAGCAACACATAGGTCCTGATTTTCCACTTCTTGCCACCATATGTTATCACATCTGTGCAAAGTTTGTGTACTCATAATGGTCTTATTTTACACTCATTCTGCACAGATGTAAGTGACTACACCAGGTGCAAGGCAGTGGAGAATCAGGTAATATAGTTCTAGGTTTATACTTCAAGTTTGATACAGAGCATTTGAAAGTTCCCCCCATCACACGTGAGAAACTACTTTAATGACTGAATATGTGTGATGCTTATTAGTTCAGTACACTATATGCATTTTTGCTGACTAAAGGCTTGATCCTGTCCTCACTGAAGTCATTGGCAAAGCTCTCCTTGATTTTAACGGTGCAAAAATCAGGAGCAGTTTTTTTAGTTGTTTGTAGATGTTAAGAAATTTTTAATTTTATATACAGAGAGGGGAAAAAAACCACTTGTACACATACACAGACACCCCCACAACACAGGGGAATTTGGTTTTCTAATTTTCCAGTTCTTTTTCACTACTATGCTGAGCTGTCATACCTAATATCATCATTTGGCAGGATCCTGGCGGGAAAGCTAAGTCATATTTTCCAACACATTTCCTGGATCCTGATTTTAGAAAAACTATTGATATACTGTGAAAAGATGAAGCTCCTCTTTCTACAACTGGATTTGCCATTAACAGCTAATGTCTACAGCAAACCAATGAATGACCTTTCTTGTTTGTTTTTAAGGAAGTAAACTGATCTTTACATAGCTCAGAGTAAGATATTCAAAACAGAATGGGACAGAAAAGTTAAAATATTCCATCTGGGGATGTTTCCTGAAACATCCTGGGGCTGACTCTTTTGCCTGGCACCTTGTGTCATCACTGACACATGTGCAAAGTGGGTTAAAATGCTACTATTCTTACTGGTACTTCATTGGCACTGCATCTCACTGTGATTTCCCAGCAGTCTGACTGGAGTCCAGCACCTATGGTTAATCTTTCTCCCCAGGCTCAAACAGCCTATAATCAGTTACCAACCAGCCTTCACAAAGCAAAGTCCATTTATTCTTCAGGCGAAGCATCACAAAGAAAACATATAAAACAACAAATAGACCTACCCATATCCTAAAAGCTTACTAGAGGTCACCCCTATCTCCAAAACAGGACTCTAGTAGGGGGTCAAACTTTCAAACCTCTCAACCGGGTTTGCTTTTTTTGTTTAGAAGTTCATGTCAGGGGTGATGGGGTTGCTCTACTCACCACTGGATGGCACTGCCACCTGGAGGTGCTAGGGATTAGCTAGGTCTGGTCAACACCCCTTCCAACAGTTACACCCTGGAAGTTTCTCCTCTGCAGCCCCTCTCACTCCTGGAATCGCAGTGTCCTCTTCATGACTCAGCCCTCCGGCTAGGTCACTATTGTGGTTTCTCCTTTTAGGGGGAGTGTATCAAGGTTCCCACTCTTCAGCAGTCTTCCATTTCACTGCCTCACATTGGCACTCTCTCAGTGGCTGACAGGGGAACGTAGGTCCACCCTCTACTCAGGTTCTGGCTCATGGACCCTCTATACAGCAGCCCAGGTCATAGAATCATAGAAGATTAGGGTTGGTGGAGACCTCCAGGAGGTCATCTAGTCCAACCCCCTGCTCAAAGCAGGACCAACCCCAATTAAATCATCTCAGCCAGGGCTTTGTCAAGCCAGGCCTTAAAAACTTCTCAGGATGGAGATTCCACCACCACCGTAGGTAACACATTCTAGTGCTTCACCACCCTCCAAGTGAAATAGTTTTTCCTAAAATCCAACCTAGACCTCCCCCACTGCGACTTGAGACTATTACTTCTTGTTCTGTCATCTGCCACCACTGAAAACAGCCTAACTCCATCCTCTTTGGAAACCCCCTTCAGGTGGTTGAAGGCTGCTACCAAATCCCCCCTTACTCTTCTCTTTTGAAGCCTGAATAAACCCAGTTCCCTCAGCCTCTCCTAATAAGTCATGTGCCCCACCCCCCTAATCAGTTTAGTTGATCTCCACTAGACTCTCTCCAATTTATCCACATCCTTATTGTAGTGTGGGCCCAAAACTGGACGCAGTACTCCAGATGTGGCCTCATCAGTGCCAAATAGAGGGGAATAATCACTTCCCTCGATCTGCTTGCAGTCTCCTACAGCTAATGCAGCCCAATATGCTATTAGCCTTCTTGGCAACAAGGGCACACTGTTGACTCATATCCAACTTCTCGTCCACTATAATCACCAGGTCCTTTTCTGCAGAACTGCCACTTAGCCAGTCGTTCCCCAGCCTGTAGCAATGCATGGGATTCCTCCGTCCTAAGTGCAGGTCTCTGCACTTGTCCTTGTTGAACCTCATCAGATTTCTTTTGATCCAATCCTCCAATTTGTCTAGGTCATTCTGGACCCTAACCCTACACTCCAGCAAATCTACCTCTCCCCCCAGCTTAGTGTCATCCGCGAACTTGCTGAGGGTGCAATCCATCCCATCATCCAGATCATTAATGAAGACGTTGAATAAAACTGCCCCCAAGACAGACCCGAGGCACTCCACTTGATACTGGCTGCCAACTAGACATCGAGCCACTGATCACTACACGCTGTGCCTGAAAATCTAGCCAGCTTTCTATCCACCTTATAGTCCATTCATCCAATTCATTATTCTTCCCAGCAAGTTGAAGAAGTCTGTGGGAGACCATATTAAAAGCTTTGCTAAAATCATAAGAACATAAGAACGGCCATACCGGGTCAGACCAAAGGTCCATCTAGCCCAGTATCTGTCTACCGACAGTGGCCAATGCCAGGTGCCCCAGAGGGAGTGAAGCTAACAGGCAATGATCAAGTGATCTCTCTCCTGCCATCCATCTCCATCCTCTGATGAACAGAGGCTAGGGACACCATTCTTTACCCTTCCTGACTAATAGCCATTTATGTACTTAGCCACCATGAATTTATCCAGTTCCCTTTTAAATATTGTTATAGTCCCAGCCTTCACAACCTCCTCAGGTAAGGAGTTCCACAAGTTGACTGTGCGCTGTGTGAAGAAGAACTTCCTTTTATTTGTTTTAAACCTGCTACCTATTAATTTCATTTGGTGACCCCTAGTGCTTATATTATGGGAATAAGTAAATAACTTTTCCTTATCCACTTTCTCTACATCACTCATGATTTTATATACCTCTATCATATCCCCCTTAGTCTCCTCTTTTCCAAGCTGAAGAGGCCTAGCCTCTTTAATCTTTCCTCATATGGGACCCTCTCCAAACCCCTAATCATTTTAGTTGCCCTTTTCTAAACCTTTTCTAGTGCTAGAATATCTTTTTTGAGGTGAGGAGACCACATCTGTACACAGTATTTGAGATGCGGGCATACCATGGATTTATATAAGGGCTATAATATATTCTCAGTCTTATTCTCTATCCCCTTTTTAATGATTCCTAACATCTTGTTTGCTTTTTCGACCGCCTCAAGGAATAACACGTCCACAACTTTCCCCATATCCACAGAGACAGTAATCTCATCATAAGAGGCAATTAGGATAGCCAGGCATGACTCATCCTTGGTGAATCCATGTTGACTGTTCCTGACCACCTTCCTCTCCTCTAAGTGCTTCAAAATGGATTCCTTGAAGAGCGGCTCCATGATTTTTCCAGGGACTGAGATGAGGCTGACCAGTGTGTAGTTTCCCAGTTTCTTCTTCTTCCCTTTTTAAAAGATGGGCACTATATTTGCCTTTTTCCAGCCATCCGGGACCTCCCGCATTCACCAAAAGTTTTCAAAGATAATGGCCAATGGCTCTGCAATCACACCAGCCAACTCCCACAGCACCCTTGGATGCATTAGATCTGGCCACATGGACTTGGGCATATCCAACTTTTCTAAATAGTTCTTAGCCTGTTCTTTCACTACTGAGGGCGGCTCACCTCCTCTCCATACTGTGCTGCCCAGTGCAGCAGTTTGGGAGCTGACCTTGTCTGTGAAGACCAAGGCAAAAAAAGTATTGAGTACTTCAACTTTTTCAACATCATCTGTCACTAGGTTGCCTCCTCCATTCAGTAAGGGTCTCACACTTTCCCTGACCACCTTCTTGTTGCTAACATACCTGTAGAAACCCTTCTTGTTACCATTCACATCCCTTGCTAGCTGCAACTCTAATTGTGCTTTGGCCTTCCTGATTACACCCCAGCATGCTCAGGTAATATTTTTATACTCCTCCCTAGTCATCTGTCCAAGTTTCCACTTCTTGTAAGCTTCCTTTTCGTGTATAAGCTCACTGAAGATTTCTCTGTTAAGCCAAGCTGATCACCTGCCATATTTGCTATTCTTTCTGCTCATCGGGATGGTTTGCCCCTGCATCCTCAATAAGGCTTCTTTAAAATACAGCCAGGTCTCCTGGACTCCTTTCCCCCTCATATTAGCCTCCCAGGGGATCCTGCCCATCAGTTCCCTGAGGGAGCCAAAGTCTGCTTTCCTGATGTCCAGGCTCTGTATTCTGCTGCTCTCCTTTCTTCCTTTTGTCAAAATCCTTAATTCGACCATCTCATAGCCACTGCTGCTCAGGTTGCCACCCACTTCTGCTTCCCCTACCAATTGTTCCCTGGCCCCTAGTTTGTTCCTCCAGCACTTGCACCAGGAAGTTGTCCCCAACAGTTTCCAAAAACTTCCTGGATCGTCTGTGCACTGCTGTATTGCTCTCCATTCCCTGCACCTTGCTACTGTTCCGTGAACCACTTCCATACCGCCTAGCTCTGCTCATTCCTCGTGGTTTGCCAGTATCCTAACTCCCCACTCCCTTCTAGGGAGCAACTGTAGGCGACCAGTCCCTGTAACCTCCAAGAAGCGATTGCAGACTTTCTCAGCAGCCCCCTCAGCTTTCAATTTCCTGCTTTTATAAATCCAGACCAGCTCAGTCTCCTCAGCTGGACTCTCTCACTCAGTCAGGGGATTACTTAGCTACCTGATTCCTCTCTGCTGTGGCCTGTTGAGTTAATTAGACCTCTTTTTAGTCCTCATTAACCCTTTCAGGGCAAGTGTAAGGTGAACATCCCATCACAAGCAGCTCAGCTGATCTTTACACAGTTTGGGTCTTTGATCTCTGACCTCCTGTAACCGGTAACTTAGTCAATGCCTCCTCTCCTTCAAAGATTGGGCTGCATAACCATTTTTGGAAGATTTGCATCATCCACTCCCTCCTGCCCCCTTGGAACTCCCCAGGAAAACAAGCTCAGCAAGCCAGAACTCCTGAAAACATATTTAACACTTAATATTGTCACAAACGTTCATGACCATCTGGCATATTTAAATATCATAGTCTTTTGAAGATCTCACACATCTCAGGCATCATCTCTCTCACAAATCACATTTTTGGCTTTAAGAAGAAGGGAGGAGGGAGGGATATTCTGAATTATGGGGGAGATTTTCAAAAGCATGAAGTGCACTTAGAGTTGGACACACATCTCCCATTTGTGCCTTCAAAAATCTTCCCTTATTCCTTGTGGATTTACTGTACATCTTCAAGTGGTTCAATATCTAAATGGATAGTTGATCTATATGGATCAAAATCCACTTGATTAGAATGCAAAAGTGCCATATGATCTTTAATGCTTAACAGTGATCAAGTCAGTCTTACTCTCACTTGAAAGATGTCACCTCCAACAACACAATGCCACTGGCATCTTGACAGAGCATCCAAACAGATTAACCTGGGTCACTGAACAAGACTACAGAGGGAACAGTTTGTTGTTATAGCAAAGGGAAATATTTAAAGGTAAAAAACCAGAGATTCCATTATAATAAATTAGTCACAAAGGGCCAAATTCATCTTTTAGCCTAATTCCACTGAAATTAGAGATGAATTTAATCCAGTGTTAATTTCTTCAAGGAACTAGATAGGAGGAAAAAAGGCAACGCCAACCCTGTTAATTAAACATCTATTTGGGCCTAGTAATTTCTAGAGATTGTCCAAAACACAGTTTATCCTTAAAATATACTCCTCTAGTAACACTGCCAAGAATTTCCAGAGCACAGATTATCAGCTTTGGATGTGGGTATAATTTATGCACCTAGGTCCCCATTCCTGCACCTTCTGAGATCAATAGGAATTTTGTCATTGATTTTAATGAAAGTACAAGTAGCTCCCAGGCTTTTGTGAAGATGTACGTGTACTATTCACAAATTGGTATTCTTCTACAGTTATGCTAGATGGCTTCTGTTCTTTCCCCACAGAACTGTCCCTTTTTCAAATGGCTATTACAGTCTTCAGCCATATGCTGGACAGGATTCCTGCAGAGCACTAAATCAATTGTATGTTGATTACTTTCATTTTCACACTGGTTGCACGCTGGAGACACATAATGCATTTTCCCATTCAATTTACAACTCGTTAATGTCCAGATCCTGTACAGAACTTTGTAAACACAAAAAGCAGTTGTAGTTCAGATCTCGTCACTAATGACTTTCCCATTTGTTGGCTGCTGGTCAAGTACAGCTTGACCAGCACTTTGCACAATATGTGGAGAGCACAAACAACATCCATTAACTACTTTTTGTAACTCGGACATTATATTTTTGTCAAGATATACAGCCCTTCCAGAAATTCAGGTTCACAGAATGATCTGCTACCTTGTCTCTCTTACGCTGTATGTAAACAGCAAGGATTTACAAGAGTGTGCCTCAAAAAACGTTTAAAGAAACAAATAGCCAAGAGCAGCTCACACATACCATTGCATAGTAACAGATTTGTGAAATTCCTACAGAAATTACTCAACTGAGGTAAATGGTGCGTCACAAAATACTGAGCACAAAATTGCCCAAGCCAAAGAAAATGTTTTAGCCTGCAAAATGCTGAGCACTCTTGCACCAATCTAACAAAGAGCATTCTTAGCTTTAAACACAAGTAGGTCCACTGATGACTACCCATGTACTTAAAGCTAGGCACAGCTTAAGTGATTTGGATTGGGTCCAGAATGTTCAATACCTTGCAGGACCAAGTCCATAAAGAGAAAAGGCCCGATAAAGTCCCTGACAGGGAAGTTATTGAATATCCAGAGCCAAGAATCAGCTTAATGATGAAATTTCCTTTACTTCCTCACCTACTAATAAATCACTGAGATATGTTTGCTGCACACAATGCAAAACAGGGACATTTTGTCTTTTAAATTTCACACACACACACACACACCACACACACACACAGAGCAACGGTCTCTACCTCAGAAGAACAGACCTGGAAATGTTTGTTTTGTTTTTAAGGGCTTGGGGTTTTTTTGGGAGGAGGTTAATTAGGTAGATTTTGCAACACAGGAAGCAGGAAGTGGGTGAGAATACGGGTTAGCAAAGTAAAACCTTGTTTGTTTGCTTTTAACCGATACTGTGAAATTATGAATCCAGGTTATTGGGGGGGGTTTCCCTGAAACTCCAAGAAGTCAGAATTCCACTTGGCACAACTATGACTTTAAAAAAAATATTTGCTTTGACTTGAAAAGATCAGTGTTTGATGGACAGAGAGAGGAGTTAGCAGGGTTGGATTAAAACATAGATAGAAACCAGATATGATATAACCAAATAACCGTAACCAGTGCATTCAGGGTTTTATCCAAAACTCACTGGAGTCAATGGGCAGGCAGGACGGCTGAGGAATGCAAGGTGATATTTTCCACTCCACAGAGGAGTTGTGTGTGCATTCAGAGACATTTAGTACCTACTTCCTTGTTTAGAAGTAAAATACTTTTAGATCCACTATATGAAATGCAAGTATAGTATTGCTATCCTAAACCTATCCTCCATGAACTTATCTAGCTTGTTTTTTTAACCCTATTATAGTTTTGGCCTTCACAACATCACCTGGCAAGGAGTTCCACAGGTTGACTGTGCGTTGTATGAAGAAATACTTCCTTTTGTTTGTTTTAAACCTGCTGCCTATTCATTTCAGCGTGCCTCCTAGTTCATGTGTTACATGAAGGAGTAAATTACACTTCCTTATTCACTTTCTCCACACAAGTCAATATTTTAGAGACCTTTAGCATATCCTCTCTTTGCCAAAGTCCTAGACTTTGTAAACTCTCCTCATAAGGAAGCTGATCTATACCACTAATCATTTTTGTTGCCCTTCTCTGTATCTTTTCCAATTCCAATATTTTTTTTTTTGAGATGGGGCAACTTGATCTGCACTTAGTGGGCATTTCATGGATTTATATAGACGCATTATGATACGTTTCATCTTATTATTTATCCCTTTTCTAATGGTTCCTAACACTGTTAGCTTTTTTGACTGCTGCTTCACATGGAGTGGATGTTTTCAGTGTGCAAAGAAAGGGAGGAAACTGTGGCCTGTTTAGAGTTCATAATTAACTCATTTGGTTACATGTCTTGTTACATAAATTCTATCTTAGGGTTTTCTATAGTCCCCAGCCATGTAGTATGTAAGTACTTCCCAAGTAAATTACACCTGCAGGGCAATGTCCTTCCCTAGTGGACTTCATGAGTCTGCTACTTTTCTCACTTCCCTAGTATTGGAGTACCTACATCTTTAATTATATAGCTCTAGCATGGATTTTACTGGTCTGTTAGTGATAGGTAACTTTTATAGAGAAAAAAGGGATACATCAACCAGATACACCTATTTCCCCTCTTCTCATTTCAGCTAATTTCTATTTATTTTTAGGAAAGCTCTTTGGATCCATTCAGGGATTATTTTTGCAGCTACTTGACCTTTTTAAACAAACAATTTTAAGACAGGGCTCAGCATAGCGGAACCGAGTGAGGGACAATCACAAAAATGCCCTTCTCTGCCCACTTCATCCAGGGTCCTCCAGATCTGCTCTCAGGTTAAATTATAGTAACCCAATGAAAATCCCAAAGGGTCTAGTTCAGGGATTGGCAACCTTTGGTACACGGTGGCCAGCACATCCCACGTCACTTCCTACAGCCCCCATTGGCCTGGAATGGTGAACCACAGCCCGGGGGAACTGCGATCAGCCAAACCTTTGGACACTACAGGTAAACAAACTGTCCCTGATGGGCCGCCTGCCAAAGGTTGCCGATCCTTGCTCTAGTTCATATCAGTTAGTACATCCCTGTCCAACTGACCACCTCCACTTCTTTAGAATGTATATCCAAAATGTATCAATTTACACCCTATTTATATCCTACCAAACAGAATCATAGAAGTGTAGGACTGGAAGGGACCGCAACAGGTCATCTAGTCCAGTCTCCTGCGCGGACAGAACTTAATATTGTATACACCATCCCTGACAGGTGTTTTTCTAAGTTGCTTTTAAAATCTTGCAATGATGGAAATTCCACACTCTCCCTAGGTAATTTGTTCCAGTGCTTAGCTACCCTTATAGTTAAGAATATTTTCCTAATGTGTAGACTAAATCTCTCTTACTGTAATTTAAACGCATTACTTCTTGTTCTGTCCTGAGTGGATAAGGAGAACAATTTATCACTTTCCTCTTTCAAACAACCTCTTACATACTTGAAGACTGTTATCACGTCTCCCCTCAGACTTCTCTTCTCCAGACTAAACAATCCCAATTTTTTCAATCTTTCCTTATAAGTCATATTTTTCTTCAATTATTTTTGATGCTCTTCACTTGCCTTTTTCTAATTTGTCCACATCTTTCCCAACATGTGGTGCCCAGAAAAGGACGCCAAATTGAGGCCTTATCCGTGCTGAGAAGAGTGAAAGACTTACATCTTGTATCTTGCTTACAACATTCCTGCTAACACATCACTTTTTTTGAAATGACTCATATTTAGTTTGTGATCCTCTAACACCCATATCCTTTTCTGCAGTACCCCATTACCATAATATCCCAAGAAACAAAATCAAAACAAACCAACAGTCTCCACTGTGTGCTTTCCCTCACTACTTCCTTTGAAGCAATCAAGGACCTTTGCTTTCTTCTGCTATTGCTTTGGAAATTCCCAGTTCATTAAAAGTTTCAACAGAGAAATCTATAGTAGTTTAGATCAATCTTGCTCAGACAAAAGCCTATCATTGTAGCAGGCTAAGGTTTAAAACACTTTTCTATGCTCACTGCAGTCTACTCCTCCTATCAGATTAGCCAGGTTACAATCATACTTCATCTCTAGTTTTGACATCCCATACTTCTCCCAAGAATGTACCTATACCACCTTATGATTTTCAGTCTAGTTCTTTTTCCTTCTCCATATATTACAGATACAAAATGAGCTCAAGCCATAATATTTGGAGCATCCCTTTGTTCATAGGTTTTCAAAGATGCTCAAATACCATGGTGGTGATGCATAAGATAGATACAAACAAATGTAGTTTTTTGTTTCTGGAGTATCTGGAGATACTCAGTACAACAGCATCAGTTCAACCTGAGTGGCAGTCAAGCTGGTACTGTCTGATATTGAGTGGAAGTTACGTACTGTCAATCCAGAGTTAGGAGGTTTCCATATGCTTTGTGCCCTTTTAATTGGTATTCTTTTTCTGGAACGTTTGGAGTCTTAATTTTTGACTCTAGCCACAGCCAGTTTCTTTAAATGTAACACCCTTGCATAATAAGCTCTTTTCATATTTTACTACTGTTTTATTTGCATCTCATGGAAAAATACCATTTAATATTTTTAAACCATCCCTAGGAAGAGAATCTACTGCCCTCAAGGCACCTCACTGAAGTTTGGAAAGAGAACCCAAAAGTTCCAGCCACACCCCAGTACAACATAAAGCACTTTCTTTTGTGGGGTCCACATTACGAAATACACACCATGTCTGTTTGCTGGCATATTTTCTATTTTTGAGGTGTTTGTGTTGCTATTTTGCCCCTGACACCACTCTGAGGTTTCTCCATTAAAATCCAGAGGCAGAGAGGGAAGCAGACTGGATCCATAAATATTGTAGGATTAGTTTATCCAGCTCAAGCAAGCTCTTGAAACCTCACAAAGCAGCCTTTTTTCAAACAGTTGTTTCTCTTTTCCCCCAGTTCTACAGTAACAATGGCACGTATTTAGCAACCTACGGTCACTTTTCTGTGACTGTTTCCTGTCCTATCCTTTTTCTGATTTGTCTAAACAGACTCTACATTTTTTGTGTTTGTACAGAACCTAGCACAGTGGGGTCTTGATCGCAGTTGGGCCTCTGAGTGCTACCATAATGCAAATAATAAATAAATAAAATAATAATAAATAATGTTGCAAATTAAAGTACACATTCTCTTTAGGAACTGACAATTTGCTGCCTGCACAAAATATTTCTGGGCCATTTGGCCCAAATTTTACTCCTGGTTGTGAATTCTCCAATTAACATGGATTTATAGCTCATGGGAAAGAAAGCTTAGATAGTGTAGCAAATACATAATCTTCATCCAGGGAGCAGTGCCTGCAGATCCTCCTTCCCTCACTTGCATTCTTGCTGAGACTCATGTTTAGTACAGACGTGTTTGACTTGTGTGCAATAACAGTCTGGATAGTTGTGGTTGTGAGGGGTTTTTTGTTTTTGGGAAGTCAGTAAACATCAAGTGCAGTTCCCATCACACACATAAGAAATATAAACTGGACTCTATCTGGAAAATATCATTCTGACTGCATTTAAAACAGAAAAATCATGTCATGATGATTCATTGCAAGTGAATAAATGGAGAAAGTACAAGCAAAAATAATGTATTATCCACATATTGCACCAGCTAAGAGCTTGCAGGTATCATGTGCCATTGAGACCCAGCTCATATATGCCATGCTGGGAGGTATTCTATACATACAGAGACTTCCTACCTTCTCCTGAATCCAGCCGTGGACTCTGTTGGTGGCTCAGCTATGTGGTAGGAATGTCTGCCCCTTTCCTTGGTCTAACTCCAACTGAGCTATAGGGCTCTGTTTTTATACTTCTGGCACTTCCTGCAAAGTGGGTGGGGTGATCTGTGCCAAACAAGGTGAGTTAACTCCCTCTGTACCGGGGTGAGGCCTACAAGCCCCCATGCCCTTCTGCATACAGGCTGTAGTTCTGCCTGGCACTCAAGTGAATCTCATGAGGGACAGGGTGACGACATACATGTAAGGGCCAGGCAGGTTCTGACCCACAGTCAGGATTCAGATTCATTTTTATTCATCTTTTAAATTTAAGTGAGTTTCCAGCTCATGAAAGGTCTTGACTGGCAGCCATCAAGACTTTAGGGTATGAGCTGGGAGTGGTGATTCCCACCCATGTAGAAGTAGCCATGCTGGCGCTGCTTGAACTAGCAGTTTGTCCGCAGCAGCACAGGTGGGCACTTGAGCTCACCACCCCAAGTACAATCCCACTTGACTCCCCAGCTATGTTCTCAGGTGGCAAGGCACTGCCCAGGCTGCTGTGAATGCACTACTGTTGATAGGCACTAGCTGGCAGAGAGCTAGTTATCTTAGGGTAACATCTATGAGAGCTGGGAGTCACACCTCCCAGCTCAAACACAGACGTAACTTAAGGCACTGGAACAGGTAGCATATGGACAGGGTTAATATATGCGTTCCCAGCACTGCCCTAATATCAACATATTCCAATCTCAGCAACACCAATGCAAATGTACAGTAAACTTCAACAGTTTTACTCTGAATTGACATGGCATCACCTGTCCCAGTGTATCTCAATCCACTTCTTGTAGGATCAGTACATGACAAGCAAGAGGACTTTGCTTTCTGTGTCTGTTCAAACCTTGAACTCTCTGTTGAGATCAACAGTGCTAGTTATGTTGAAGGCACCTCTCTACAAGGTCATCAACTTGTCCCACATAGGCTAGAAAATAGATGTCATTTGATAATGATTTTAAAACAATATTGAGCAGCAATGAATTCAAACAAGCAACATTGGGGACAAATTCTGATGTCATTTACTCCAGTGTAAAGAGAGTAATCACACGCAGTTACTGTACCTTGACACTGGAGTAAATGACATCAGAATCTGGCCCTAGCGATAAAAAGCTACATAATGTATCCTATTACTAACTGCCCTCAGCCAGCCAGGTCCTCTATTTTTCCTGCTCTTTAGGATATATGAACTTTCATTGTTTATTTTACATTTCAATGGACAAACTGAGAAAACATTTCTGAAACTCTTCCAGGCTTTATGACAAATGCAGAGATTAATATGTAACCCTACAAAAATGGAAATAATGATGCTTTTCCTTCACTTCACATGTAAAGTTCTACATAACAAAGTATAATTATTGTTATATATCAATTGCACAGATGTCACAGGGATAACACAACAAACGTAATCCATTTTAACATTGTAATAATCATAGTTTGCAAAACAGGATATTAAAATACCACATGATTTAGTTATTAACCAATCAGGATGCTTTTACTATGTTTTTAACCAAATTGTAGTTGATAAAATAATAATACTTCGTCAGTTATTTTGCTGTGAGAATGTATATAGATTGATAGATAGATAGTAAATGAAACAATAAATTCACACTACTGTGGCTCTTTTGAGATCTGAGAATCGTTGATCTACTCCGTATTATTCAACATGTGTATTAAGCCATTGCGAGAGGTAGTGAGACAACATGAGATAGGACTGAAGGGCCAGCAGTTGATGTATAGCTCTCTGTCTCTTTCATATCATATGAAAACAGCATCATCTCCCAGATTTCTCAGTGATTAGCCAAAATCAGCACCTGGACGAATAATATCTGGCTAAAGCTGAACACAGACAACACTGAGGGAATACTAGTAAGAAGAAAGCCTTTAAAATAATTTTCCTCATTCGTATCACCCCCTAGTTTTTAGGGCAACTGTCCTCAGATTTATAAGTTGATCTATAGCCTTGAGGTCCTTTTAGACTCCTTAATGCTACTGGAATCTCAAATAGGGACAGTAGCAAAAAACAGACTTCAGTCTGAGACTGGACTGAAGATCTCATCTATTATACAGTCACAGACCCATCCACAGTGATCCACACATTTGTGACATCAGCTCCAGGCTTTGTTATTGCAATTCTAACCCACAAAAAGCTCTAAGTGATTTTTTTTAAAAAGGCAACTTCCCATATGTTTAGCAGCACAAGTTATGGTAAGCACCACCTTGTTGCTTCACTCTGCACCAGTTCATCATTGAATACAGAGGCCTGGATCAAAGTCTCTGCCCTGATATTCAAGGCCCTTCATAGATTTTACCCTAGCTACCTGAGATATCGGCTCTCCTCTCAAAGGACAGCTACATTCCAGTGGAACTATGAAACTATTGGCCACTAAGGGACACTTCATAAACAAAAACAGAATTTTCACAGGGACTGGACCAGGCCTGTGGAACTGACTCCTACAAGAAATAAGCTAGTGATTGAGATTGAGAATACACACAAACAATGCTATTCAATAATGAAGCTATTTCTCCTAAAGAAATAGGAGCAAAGAAAGAAAGAGCAAATTATGTCCATTTTAAAATACTTGGCAGGTATGGGATGCTATGGTGACTGGGGATATCTAGATAGGTGGACATATAGGGCCACAATTTTCTCTTTCTCCTCAGATATGCTAGATGCAGGAATAAGGACATCGCAAAGATAGCCTAACCTGTGTGTCTAAAAACTGTGTTAGTACATATGTGAATAAATGTGCTAGTCATTCCCAGGGCACCACCCTAGTCAGGGGATGTACCCCAAGGGCCAGTTTTCCCATGTACACCTCTGAGTATAATACAGGGAACAGGAGAGCACTGAATAATCAAGCCCCACAGTATCAACTTAGATGATATCTAAAAGCATTTAAGAAAACAAACTCTTTTTATCAACTTGCACTTAGATGGTCCATAACAAAGCTTAGTCAAAAGTTACAAAAATACAAATCTTTCTTACAAATGCCCTCTCTTCTGATTCACCTTTTTTTATTTTACTGTGCTGGGATTGTTTTATGATCCTTTGTGTTCCAGTTGTTGCAGGCTAGTGGGTTGAAACAGTGCCCCATTTATGTCAGCGAGCAACTGGCTGCATAGGAAACTTTGTAAGAATTTGTGCCTCATAGCTGCCCCTGTCTTCACCTTCTTCTGAGGGCAGCTTTTCAGCATATTCAAGTGAACACCATGATTTGCACGATGAGTAACTGAAAAACCTAACAATGACTGGTAATAGGCAATGCTCAAGGAGGTCAGGAGCTGGATGAGCAAGCAACTCAGAAGGGGGATTAGGAAAAAGCAGAAAGCTTACAGGGAGTGGAAGAAAGGCGGGATTAGCAAGGGAAGCTACCTTGGTGAGGTCAGAACATGTAGGGATAGAGTGAGGAAGGCTAAAAGCCGCATTGAACTGGACCTTGCAAAGGGAATCAAAACCAATAGTAAAAGGTTCTACAGCCACATAAATAAGAAGAAAACAAAGAAAGAAGAAGTGGGGCCACTATACACTGAGGATGGAATGGAGGTTAAGGATAACCTAGGCATGGCCCAATATCTAAACAAGTACTTTGCCTCAGTTTTTAATAAGACTAGTGAGGAGTTTAGCGATGATGGAGAGATGATCAACGGGAATGTGGATATGGAGGTGGATATTACCGCAACTGAGGTAGAGGCCAAACTTGAACAGCTTAATGGGACAAAATCGGAGGGCCCGGACAATCTCCATCCGAGGATATTAAAGGAACTGGAGCATGAAATTGCGAGCCCGTTAGCGAGAATTTTTAAGCAATCGATAAACTCAGGGGTTGTGCCGTACGACTGGAGGATTGCTAACGTAGTTCCTATTTTTAAGAAAGGGAATAAAAGTGATCTGGGTAATTATAGGCCTGTTAGCTTGACGTCTGTAGTATGTAAGGTCTTGGAAAAAATTTTAAGGGAGAAAGTAGTTAAGGACATAGAGGTCAATGGTAATTGGGACGAATTGCAACATGGATTTACTAAAGGTAGATCGTGCCAAACCAATCTGATCTCCTTCTTTGAGAAGGTGATGGATTACTTAGATAAAGGAAATGCGGTAGATATAATTTACCTCGAGTTCAGTAAGGCGTTTGACATGGTTCCACATGGGGAACTGTTAGTTAAATTGGAAAAGATGGGGATGAATATGAAAGTTGTAAGGTGGATAAGGAACTGGTTAAAGGGGAGACTCCAGCGGGTCGTATTGAAGGGTGAACTGTCAGGCTGGAAGGAGGTCACTAGTGGAGTCCCTCAAGGATCGGTTCTGGGACCGATCTTATTTAACCTTTTTATTACTGACCTTGGCACAAAGAGCGGGAATGTGTTAATAACGTTTGCGGATGACACAAAGCTGGGGGGTATTGCTAACATGGAGAAGGACAGGGATAATATTCAGGAAGATCTGGACCACCTTGTAAACTGGAGTAATAGTAATAGGATGAAATACAATAGTGAAAAGTGCAAGGTCATGCACTTAGGGATTAATAATAAGAATTTTAGATATACGTTGGGGACGCATCAGTTGGAAGCAACAGAGGAAAAGGACCTTGGGGTATTGGTTGATAGCAGGATGACTATGAGCCGCCAATGTGATACGGCTGTTAAAAACGCAAATGCGATTTTAGGATCAGGCGAGGTATTTCCAGCAGGGATAAGGAGGTGTTAGTACCGTTATATAAGGCGCTGGTGAGACCCCATCTGGAATATTGTGTGCAGTTCTGGTGTCCCATGTTCAAGAAGGATGAATTCAAACTGGAACAGGTCCAGAGACGGGCTACTAGGATGATCCGAGGAATGGAAAACCTGCCTTATGAAAGGAGACTCAAAGAGCTTGACTTGTTTAGCCTGGCCAAAAGAAGGCTGCGGGGGGATATGCTTGCTCTATATAAATATATCAGGGGGGTTAACATTAAGGAGGGAGAGGAATTATTTCAGTTTAGTACTAATGTAGGCACGAGGACTAATGGGTACAAACTGGATATTAGGAAGTTTAGACTTGAAATTAGACTAAGGTTTCTAACCATTAGGGGAGTGAAGTTCTGGGACAGCCTTCCGAGGGAAGTAGTGGGGGCAAAAGACTTATCTGGCTTTAAGACTAAGCTTGATAAGTATATGGAGGGGATGTTATGATAGGATAGTTTAATTTGGGCAATTGATCTTGGATTATCACCAGATAAGTCTGCTCAATGGTCTGCGGGGAGATGTTGGATGGGATGGGAACTGAGTTACTGCAGAGAATTCCTTCTTGGGTGCTGGCTGGTGAGTCTTGCCCACATGCTCAGGGTTTAGCTGATCGCCATATTTGGGGTCGGGAAGGAATTTTCCTCCAAGGCGGATTGGCAGGGGCCCTGGAGGTTTTTTGCCTTCCCCTGCAGCGTGGGGCATGGGTCGCTTGCTGGTGGATCCTCCGCAGCTTGAGGTCCTCAAACCAATTTTGAGGATTTCAATAACTCAGTCCTGGGTTAGGGGTTGTTATAAAAGTGGATGGGTAGGGTTCTGTGGCCTGCCTTGTGCAGGAGGTCAGACTAGATGATCATATTGGTCCCTTCTGACCTATGAGTCTATGAGCTTGTGGGTTTTTTTATTACAGGTGATTTGTTTTTAGTTAATCCTTCATTTGTTTTGCTTTACTTTTTCCTCTTCTGTGATTTTGACTTTTATTGAAGTAAGACTTTCCTTCTCTTTTCTTGGATGCTGAGATGGAAGTGGTCTGATTCCAAAGAGAAGAGATTGAGTCCTGCATCTCTATGAGCTTCAGTTAGTTTATGGTTAAAAAACAAAATGAGGAGGAGTGGAGAGGCCCAGTTGCAACATTTGTATTAGAAAAATAATTTTACATTCTCGAAAAGTCAAGGCAGCAGCCTTGTGGGATAGCACCAGATAAGTCAACTGCATTGTTGCAGCACCAGCACTTTCTTGCATTTCTTGTCTACACTAGAATAATACAGTGAGAATGGGCAGGAAAACAGTGCTTGGCCTTGCTCAGAGCAAAAGCAACCCATAACGCTCGTGAATGGCTGCAAGCAGGTGTGTACAGACATAGTATGTTACAGGCTTACTAGGAGGTTAAAATGGTGCTGGAAACACAAAGTACTGTCATGTAGTCAGACAAGGCCTCACAAGACAAACTCTACCTCTGTCCAGCAGAAGAATTAGGATGGGAATCTGTGAGTGCTCATGGCCTTTTCAGACCTTTACATGGGTTATCCCTGCATGGGGGAATCTGGAACCCTTAAGGCATGCCCCAAGTAAGCAGCAGGAAAGATTTCCAGGGACAGACCTCTGGGCTAGCAAAGCAGAATCCTTCTGTGGAACTACCAAGTAAAATAAAGATTTTTTTTTTAACAGAAATATTTGGGAATCATAAGAAATGTTAAAACACTGCCTACATTTTATTTTAACTGTAGTTTAGCTTCATCTATGTATACTCATCGACTGCAGGGAGCAATTGACAGCCATTTTCCAGTTTTTAACTCAAAATATTGACATATTTCCATTTAAGATAGGTAACTGCTATGGAGGTGTGAAAGACTAGACACCAATATTTGAGTTTTTAAATCCAGCATTTGTAGTAACTTGACTTTGGCATTTAAAAGAATTTGTTTATGTGATTAATTACTCAAGCTAAACAAGGTGACCGTGGTTTCATATAAGCAACAGAGTCTAAAATAAGTGTATTCAGCTTGTTTTACTGTGTGTTTAGATGACGTTCTCTTTTGTAATCATTCAGTAGTAGATGCTTTATCATCTTCAGGTTTGGTATGGAATCTAAGGATACAATGTAAAATAATACACTTTCCAGTTGCTTTAGTATGATTTATTTTCCTTAACATAGGAGAAGTTTGAAATCACCCAAGCGTTTTATTTGTTACACTATATGCTTCAAGGGTCATAATCCCTCCTTTCCTTCCACACTTCTGGCACTTCAGAGGCCCAGTATGGTCTAGTGGAAAGAGCACAGGACTGAAAACTAGGAAACCCTTTTTCTAATCCTGCAGCTGCCTGGGACTTGCTTTTAAACTTTAGGTAAGTAACATTGGGCTCAACACTGAGGTGCTGAAGCCCTCAATTCCTACTGAAGAAAATGGAAATTGGTGCTCAGCAAGTTGCAGAATCAAGCCTTTAAGCTGCCCATGTCTCTGTTTCTCCATCTGTAAAATGGAGATAATTATACTGACCTCCTTTGAAAGGTGCTTTGGTGTTTACTGATGAAAAGTGCCATATAAGAACAAGAAATTTTGAATTATTAGTATCTATAAATCACTTTTCAGGTGTAAATTACTCATTATAATTAGCCCAGATTATCCCTCAGAGGTGCACAGATGTGGAGAACTCTACACACATGGATTTCACCACTTCCACACAGGAAGAGGGCTCAGTCACCTCCACAGCACCTTCACTTCCCCTTCTGACCCTCTGGTGTCCAGGCTATGGGCAGGGTTGGTGAGCACAGACTTTATCCCTTCTACTGCCCCTGTGGAACTGAATCAGAAAAGATAATATTGCTTCAGACTGTATTGTTTCCATGGAACTATACCCCTCTCCCTATCCCATCTGCATCCTGAAGCAGCAGCTGCCAAGGAGAGTAGCAATTGACTTCTACAAGGAAAGGTGGAGGCCAGAAATGGTGTGGATACACAGACATACCATTTGGATGACCCTGGCCACCTACATTTATATCTTGGGATCTACAAGGTTTGGGGACAGAGTCTGTGGCATTTTCCACAGTGAGGCAAACCTCAGCCCCTGAGAAGATGATGATTTGGGGGATGCTCACATATTTCCTTCTCTAGAAACTCCCCCCCACATGGGTTTTGTTGTAGGAGAGGATGATCTAGACCATTCTTCTTATTATTTATTACCCTTTAATGAAGATAGACTCCCTCTCCATGTAGACCTTGGTTTTGAAAACTTAAGACACTCGGGGTGATCTGTTTTTGATGGGCCCAGGTTGGGAGTTACAGCATTGAAGCATTGTGAGGCACCCAAGACTGCAGGGCAGGTGGACACAACTACTCACTGGTCTGGATTGCACCCTGGAATGTGATAGTTTCCTATTTACTTTGTTCCCTTTATGCAGTTTCCTACAGGAAGGATTCAACACACAGAGTACCTTTTTCTTGCTGCATCTTATTCTTTCATGAAATCATAATCTCTGTTTGCATTCACTGCTGCCCATCTGCTGTAAGATGAAGACTGCATTGCGCCATTTAAGTTGATTAATTTTCTTGAGATGGACCTTACTACAAGTTCCTTTTCCAGATGGACACAGTAATCAGGTTGACTTACACTAGCCAACAAGAAGTTTAATCCTCAATTCCTACATCTTCCATAAATCTGTCTACAGAGAGCCACTGCTAGAAATTCTTTGTAGTTTATGTCATATTTTATAAAATCTGTTGAGTCTGCCCCTAGTGTTTTGATTTTTCCTGAAGAACAGAGACTCTCTTGAGGGAAAATTTGAACCCTGGCATTTATCTTTCCATGCATTCAGATAAGCAGTTGTGAAAGCTTCTCTCACAGGAATATCATTCCAAAGACATATTTGCTTTCTCTGGACCAACAAATTTGACAGCTAAATATTGATATAATCTTGCAGTTTTAGTCAGCTGGAAATCTGTCTGCAAACAAAGAGACAGGGCCTAGTCCTAACTCATAAGAACGGCCATACTGGGTCAGACCAAAGATCCATCACCAATGCCAGATGCCCAAGAGCGAATAAACAGAACAGGTTATCATCAAGTGATCCATCCCTTGTCACCCGTTCTCAGCTTCTGGCAAAGAGAGGCTAGGGACACCATCTTTGCCTATCGTGGCTAATAGCCATTGATGGACCTATCCTCCATGAATTTATCTAATTCTTTTTTGAACTCTTTTATAGTCTTGGCCTTCACAACATCCTCTGGGAAAGAGTTCCACAGACTGACTGTGCATTGTGTGAAAAAAATACTTCCTTTTCTTTGTTTTAAACCTGCTGCCTATTAATTTCATTTGGTGACCCCTAGTTCTTGTGTTATTAGAAGTAGTAAACAACACTTCCTTATCTACTTTCTCCACAACAGTCATGATTTTATAGACCTCAATCATATCCCCCCTTAGTTGTCTCTTTTCCAAGCTCAAAAGTCCCAGTCTTATTAATCTCTTCTCATACGGAAGCCATTCCATACCCCTAATCATTTTTGTTGCCCTTTTCTGAATCTTTTCCAGTTCCAATATATCTTTTTTGAGATGGAGTGACCACATCTGCACACAGTATTCAAGATGTGGGTGTACCGTGGATTTATATAGAGGATATATGATATTTTCTGCCTTATTACCTATCCCTTTCTTAATGATTCCCAACATTCTGTTCGCTTTTTTGACTGCTGCTGCACATTGAGTGCATGTTTTCAGAGAACTATCCACAATGACCCCAAGATCTCTTTCTTGAGTGGTAACAGCTAATTTAGACCCAATCATTTTGTATGTATAGTTGGGATTATGTTTTTCAATGTGCATTACTTTGCATTTATCAACACTGAATTTCATCTGCCATTTTGTTGCCCAATCACCCAGATTTGTGAGATCTGTTTGTAGCTCTTTGCAGTCTGCTTGGGACTTAACTATCTTGAGTAGTTTTGTATCATCTGCAAATTTGTCTGAGCTGAGGTGGCAAAATGTCCCACTGAAGAAAATGGGAAGCAATGTATTTTATTGCACCAGCTTCTGTTGGTGAAAGAGACAAGCTTCTGAGTTCCACAGAGCTCTTCCTCAGGTCTGGGAAAGGTAACCAGAGTGTTGGTATGTTCTGGTCTGTAGGACTTGTTTGAAGCCAGAAGAGGGGGGTTCAGGAAAGATTTGTTTCAGGATGTGGTCCCCTTCAAGTATGGGTTGGAACTGTTTGATGATACCTTATGTAGAGGTTGCAGTATGGGGTGGTAGATGAAAAATAGGGGTATTCTGTCAATGGGTTTTTAACCCTGTATTGAAGCAAGTTCTCTCAGGGTATTTCAATGGCCCATCCCTGATGCAATCTACTTCTCTGGTGGAGTGTCCTCTTTGGTGAAAGTTTTGAGTGTGTTAAGGTGTATATCCTGGATTTTCTCTTCAGAGCATATTCTGTGGTGTCTGAGTGCCTGGCTGTAGATATCAGAATTCGTGGTGTTTTGTGGGGGGTTACAGGATCTATTAAGGTAGGTGTGGTGATCCATTGTTTTGTTGTATATGGCAGTCTGTAGGGTTATATTGTTGAAGCTGATTATGGTATCCTGAAGTTGATGCTGTGTGAGAGGTTTTAGAAAGTTTGATGGATGGGTGGTGGTTGTTGAAATTATGATGGGTACTTAGCTTGTCTGTCTAGAGGATGAAAATATTGATATAGCTCAGGTATATCACTGGTTTTGTGTTGCATTTTTCCAGAAATTATTCCTCAAGGGGGTCCATGAAGAGGTTGGCATATTTATTTTGAATGGTTTCTTGCAAAATGTGTTACTTAACAATTTGTTCCATCTTGTATTTGGCTGTGACACTGACTACCTTTCCCAGACCTGAAGGAAAGCTCTGTGGAAGTCAAAGGCTTGTCTCTTTCACCACCCTAATAAAAGATTACCCCACTCACCTTGTCTCTTTCATATCATGGGCTACAACAAACACTAAAAAAAAAAAAGATGATCAGAAGGGACATGGGAGGGATTTTCAAAAGCACTAAGAGTACAAGTGACATTGAAGGTCCCATTAGAAACTTGTGATCCCGAGTCAGTTAACCACTTTGAAAATCTTTTCCATTTTTCAGCTCTAGATTGGATTCAATTTCAGGGTAGAATTCAGACTCAGAGGCCCAGAATGAATCAGGTGTAGGGTTCAGGCTTCCATTCAATTGCACTGAAATCTTGCAAACTGTACTTGTAAAAATTTGCCTAAAAGTGACAGAAATCCTGTGAGATCGGATGTCTCGGCATTATTTTAGCCATCTGGGGAGGAGGCTGTTCTTGTCTGTGGCCAGAAAGACAAAAGTGACCTTTTCTGGTTCTGAGCATGTGACAGAACCAACATAATAGGGACAGGAGGTCTTATTTTTGGTGGGGGAAGGATGGAAATGAAGCGGGGTTCAAATCCAGACCTCCCTGAAAATTGATGGATTTAATAAGATTTAAGGTACTGACCCATCTCAACTGAATAACGATTGCAGAGTCACGTGCAGACATTCTAGAAGTTCTATCCCAAAACGTTAATGTTACTTTTGCCTGAGAAAGGAATGAGTAGGACCTCTGGAATTTGGCCCTTGAAATTTACCAATAAACTCTTCTAAAAGGTATTTGTGCTTAAAATACAGTAAAAGGAAAATAAAGCATAAAGTGCACTGACCTCTTTTCGATAATCCCGAATACACATCCGGTGCACGAATCAATAATTCAGCACAACAATAATCAAAGAAAGGTAACGACAAGGAGAGTTGCAGGGGTGGGGGCACAGGACCTAGCCATGCAAGACTTTGCTCTCCTTTATCATTGTCACACAACATACATAGTTAAACACTGAGCTACAGGCTTTAAAAAAATGCCATTTCTTTTGGAACTAAACTTAAAGAGCAAAACAAAAACCATCATGACCTTAGTAGCGAATCCCTTATTCAGCCTGGCTCTTTCCCTTCATTCTGTTAGAGGGTATTGATTTCTCTAGCTCTGGTTTAGATATTTAGATATTTTCCACATGACAGCTTTCCTTCTCATATTTTTTAATTTTGCCTGTCATAGGCACTTTTTTCTTGTTAATGTCAACTTTTGTATTTAAATAGGAAACTATATTGTCAAATTAATCCAAAAAACAGAACTCTGTGAATCACAAAACTGCTATAAATATTATACCATTGTTTACTCTCCAAACAGACTTCAGCCTTATTAAGCAGAAGCCATAAATTATCTCTTCAGATACAAAAAGAAGGTTGTTCTTCACATAAAATTGAAGCCTGATCAGGACTACTGCATTACACCTGAGCCAGATGATTTTAATTAGCAGCTCTACTGAAAGACAGGTCACCTCTTCAATCATTCCTTTAGATCCAGCATGCCCTCTGGATGCATTAACTAAATGAAGTAGTACGGGAGGTGGCAGAGGGAGTGGAAATCGGAGCATGATTATTTTCTCCTCTGTCAGTAAGGCTGCACTCCAATGCCCACTGAAATCTTTGAGTCTCTTTCCATGGGCTCTGGATCAGGCCCTAAATCAGTAGCACATCTCAATGGGTTGTGTTTATCTGAAAGGAAGCTACAGGGGTTGGATATTACATCAGCTCAGGAAAAGCTCTGGAGTTTAGGGGTGCACAGTTCACAGGCACCAACAGCACTTAGCTATCCTGTCCCATGTGCTTATACAGTCCCCATTGCATCCAAGCCCCTCACAATCTTGGAGTATACTTATAATACTTCTGTGAGGTAGATAGTTACCCCCTTGCCAAATGGGGACAAAGGAAGAAAGAGATTAAAGACCAGATTTTTAAGATGTAATGAGGCACCTAAAGATTCATCTAGGCATCCAGTGGAATTTGCAGGCATTAGGGGTCTAGCTGCATCTTTAGATGCCTAGATACCTTTAAAAAATTATTTGTAGATCATTTGCTCAAAGGTCACATGCAGAGTCAGTGGCAGAGCAGGGAATCCCCAATACTAGGCTAGCACCCTAACCACTAACCCATCCTCCCGCTTCTAGCAAAAGGAACCTTAAAAACCAATACTTCAGATTGAGTGGAACCGTACAGTCCACTAGGCAGCCTGAAGAGGAACAAAGGAGAGGGATTAACTCACAAGATGTTCTAAACCTGCAGAAGGTTGAGAACAGAACCAATTGGGTATTCTCTCTCCATCCCAGGCCTTGTGACCACCCCTGCAAACTGACTGTGAGTGGAACTGGGGAGCAGCTACTGTCCACAACAGACACTTCTTAAGATTCCCATGGATTCTCTCCCCTTCTCCCCAAAAATCCATCCAGGAGTTGATGCTAAAAGCAATATTAACTCCTGAAAAATCCTCTCCACTGCGTCTGGTTCTCCTACACAGGGGATGCAGTCATCAAATCAAAGCACCACCTCTGGAGGGAAGGCCTACAAACCAGTGCCCTGAGGTAGTCATTAGGACAGTCCTATAGATACTGGGAAACTGTATAGCATGAGGAAAATGGTCTCAAGGCTGATAACCCTTCGCTCTAAGGGGATCTCTACAGAGATCCATCATGCCAGTACCACAGATGCTTTCATTTAGTTTTTCCACTCCCATGAAGATCACGTAGGACCTGTAGTCCATCTCACCCTTGCTACAGAAGTATTTATTCCAATATACCGTCTAGGGCTTTGTATAGTCTACTTTTAAATGGCTCAAGCAGAAGGAATATATTGTTGATATTATCATTGAGTAACAGTTCCCAGTATTCAGCTGCATTTTCCTCTGTTTAATTTTATTACTCCTATTACTGCCTTTTACCGACCTAATTCTTGGTGCATTCTTGTAGACTATTATGTCCTCCCACCATTTAGCCAAGTGTTTTTAGGCTGAGTGTAACCCAAACCCAAGATAGGGCTGGATTGAGCAACCTTTCATTCATTACTTCCTGGGACCGGCAACTATTTGAACATTATTTTTTTGTGAAAGAGGCTTTTGTTTAAAACTTTTTAAAGAGACAACAGATGTTGAACCAGCATGCTTATGTTGAGGACTTCACTGTTGTGGTTGAATAAAGAATACTTTTTTTTTTTAAATGAACTCACGAGTGGCTTTTTGGAGATGGTGCCTGATGACACCCACCCACAAAGAGACCATGTAATTAAATATAAAGCTTATTCGTGTATTGAAGGTGCTAGATGCGATATTCAAATGTGCGGTAACATATTTCCATCAGCTCCTGGGTCTCTTCATTATGCTGAGTGCAGGCAGGTTAAATTCACTCAGTTAATATGGCGACCTTTAGGATACAGAATGCCAGCCATGTCCAGCATTTATCATTTTAATAAATGGAATGGATCATGGCCCAAATATTTAAAAAATGTTAAATTAATAAATACTTAGGGAGCTAAAACCACACGTAGACACCTAAATACTGTCAAAGTGAATTGATTTTCCAAGGCGCTCAGTACTTGCAACTCCCATGCACCTTTGACATTCAAGCACTGTTATTTAGGTGCATAGCTTTAGACATCCAAGAGTGAAAATATTGACCTAATCATCCATTACGGTAGAGTATGGAACAGTGACACAGATCAGTCTCTGGCAGGGCCGGCTCTAGGTTTTTTGCCGCCTCAAGCAAAATAAAATTTGGCTGCCCCTACCCCAGCTCTGGGCTCTCCCCCACCATCTGCACCCCCTGCCACCCCAGTTCTGCCCCCCCGACCCACACCCCCCTGCCGTCCCAGCCCTGAGCTCTCCCTCCCCACCCACCACACCCCTGCTGCACCAGCTCTGGGCTCCTCCCTTCCCCCCCACCAGTGCCCCCCCCCCGACACAGCCCCTGCTGCCCCAGCCCTGAGCTCTTCCCCCCACAACTGCATCCTCCTTCTGCCCCAGCCCTGGGTCACTGGGAACTTGCTCCCAGGGAGGGTCATTCAGCAGGAATTTTGGATATGCACAGAACACAGACAGGATTGGTTCCCATATGGTTACAGAACTGTAGTAAAGTGGAACCATTTTCAGCTTGTGTGATTGGAGGATATTTAGATGCCTCTTATAAGACTGTCCTCCATAAATGAGGAAAAGTCCAGGTGCCTTTATTATTCTTTTGTTCCACTCTTTGTTTCTATGGGGAATTTGCAAATGCAATATCACTGTCTTCCTTTTAAACAAAACAAAAGGAAACAAACAAAGAAAAGCAATGGCTGTTGAAAATAGCAGTTCCAGTTCTAAAAACCACTGGGAAGCATTTCTTGCTCAATTTTATCCTACTTTTTCTACAGCAAATTACAGTGGATCAGTATATTTGATTTGGGAGAAATGAAGTAACACCTGCCCAAATTGAGCTTGAGCACTCCTGAATTTTGAGGTGTTCAAATCTGGAAGGCAGGTTCTAGATTCCCTTTCTGAATATTAGCTAAATTTGGAAAGGAAAAGTCAATTTCTGCTTCCATGGCTCAGAAGTGGAAATCCTAAGTGCCTGGTACTGTATCTAAAGCTTCCCAGCTCCAGTAGAGCCTCCCTTCCCTTACTTTTAATTTTAAATTCTAGTGGGATCCACGTACCTCCCTTGCTAGACTTCAGATAGAGAGGGGCACTATCCATTTAGTCCCCCAATTCCTTCTTTGGGGGCTGCAAGTTGAGGTCAGACCAGTATCTCTAATCCAGTCTGGGAATGTCTTCTGAAGGGGATATTTGGGCCAAAGCCTTCTACTCCTTGGGATACTTGTTCCGCATTCCCAGTGCCATCCCACTCTAGCAGTGAGCTCAAGCTGCAGCATGAAGTTTCAGCTACCATACTCCCTCCCCGTTTCCTGTTGTTCATGGCCAAGGGATTGCTGGGAAATGTAGTTCTTTCCCTGCTCCGAGCCTGGCTCTATAGGCAGGGAGCTAACCAAGGAACTACAGCTCCCAGGGCACCCTGTTGGTTCTCAGCTCCCAGGCTGGATCCCTGCCAGCTGCCGCCCCTGCAAATGGGCTGCCCCAAGCAGCTGCTTGCTTTGCTGGTGCCTAGAGCCGCCTCTGGTCTCTGTCAGTGCCATAGTGGTTGCAAATCTAGTCTTGATCTGCAATCAGTCTGACAATGCAGTTATACAATTGTCCTATTCTCAGATTCAAGGTTCAGTTTTCAAAGGTCCCACTTTCAAAAGAGACAGGCATTTAGAAGCTTCAGTCCCATTGTGTTACGATGTGACTTGGGCTCTTAAGTGCCTAAGTCTGTTTTGAAAATGGGATTTAAGCACTCCCAAAAGCACACAAGAGCCTAGATGGTTGTAAAAATTTTACTCCAAATCTCTATTCATTTGTTAAGGCTAATGTTGTGTTACATAGACTCATAGACTCTAGGACTGGAAGGGACCTCGAGAGGTCATCGAGTCCAGTCCCCTGCCCTCATGGCAGGACCAAATACTATCTAGACCATCCCTAATAGACATTTATCTAACTTACTCTTAAATATCTCCAGAGATGGAGATTCCACAACCTCCCTAGGCAATCTATTCCAGTGTTTAACTACCCTGACAGTTAGGAACTTTTTCCTAATGTCCAACCTAAATCTCCCTTGCTGCAGTTTAAGCCCATTGCTTCTTGTTCTATCATTGGAGGCTAAGGTGAACAAGTTTTCTCCCTCCTCCTGATGACACCCTTTTAGATACCTGAAAACTGCTATCATGTCCCCTCTCAGTCTTCTCTTTTCCAAACTAAACAAACCCAATTCCTTCAGCCTTCCTTCATAGGTCATGTTCTCAAGACCTTTAATCATTCTTGTTGCTCTTCTCTGGACCCTCTCCAATTTCTCCACATCTTTCTTGAAATGTGGTGCCCAGAACTGGACACAATACTCCAGTTGAGGCCTAACCAGCGCAGAGTAAAGCGGAAGAATGACTTCTCATGTCTTGTTTACAACACACCTGTTAATGCATCCCAGAATCACGTTTGCTTTTTTTGCAACAGTATCACACTGTTGACTCATATTAAGCTTGTGGTCTACTATGACCTCTAGATCTCTTTCTGCCATACTCCTTCCTAAACAGTCTCCTCCCATTCTGTATGTGTGAAACTGATTGTTCCTTCCTAAGTGGAGCACTTTGCATTTATCTTTATTGAACTTCATCCTGTTTACCTCAGACCATTTCTCCAATTTGTCCAGATCATTTTGAATTTTGACCCTGTCTTCCAAAGCAGTTGCAATCCCTCCCAGTTTGGTATCGTCTGCAAACTTAATAAGCGTACTTTCTATGCCAACATCTAAATCGTTGATGAAGATATTGAACAGAGCCGGTCCCAAAACAGACCCCTGTGGAACCCCACTTGTTATACCTTTCCAGCAGGATTGGGAGCCATTAATAACTACTCTCTGAGTTCGGTTATCCAGCCAGTTATGCACTCACCTTACAGTAGCCCATCTAAGTTGTACTTTCCTAGTTTATCTATAAGAATATCATGCGAGTCCGTATCAAATGCCTTACTAAAGTCTAGGTATATCACATCCACCGCTTCTCCCTTATCCACAAGGCTCGTTATCCTATCAAAGAATGCTATCAGATTAGTCTGACACGATTTGTTCTTTACAAATCCATGCTGGCTATTCCCTATCACCTTACCACCTTCCAAGTGTTTGCAGATGATTTCTTTAATTACCTGCTCCGTTATCTTCCCTGGCACAGAAGTTAAACTAACTGGTCTGTAGTTTCCTGGGGTGTTTTCATTTCTCTTTTTATAGATGGGCACTATATTTGCCCCCTTCCAGTCTTCTAGAATCTCCCCTGTCTCCCATGATTTCCCAAAGATAATAGCTAGAGGCTCAGATACCTCCTCTATTAACTCCTTGAGTATTCTAGGATGCATTTCATCAGGCCCTGGTGACTTGCAGGCATCTAACTTTTCTAAGTGGTTTTTTACTTGCTCTTTTTTTATTTTATCTTCTAAACCTACCCTCTTCCCGTAAGCATTCACTGTATTAGACATTCCTTCAGACTTCTCAGTGAAGACCGAAACAAAGAAGTCATTAAGCATCTCTGCCATTTCCAAGTCTCCTGTTACTGTTTCCCCTTCCTCACTGAGCAGTGGGCCTACCCTGTCCTTGGTCTTCCTCAACTGATTTTTGTATCCTTTACCATGACAAACCATTCACTTAGTTATACTATCACTCTTAGAAACTAAGGGTATTATCTGTTATGCAGATGTCATAACACAATCCCACAGTTAAAGATAAACCAGTTTAATGCATTAATTATTTAAATTACCGCATAGGAGCCTAACACCAGATTCTAAACGCTGAGATACCATCTACTATATACTGTGGAGTTTGGGGCCTGACCCAATTCCCATTGAAATTAATGGAGAGTTGGTTTCAATAGGAGTTGGAACAGACCCTAACTAAATAAGCCAACATACATCTTCTTTCAGTAGATGCAGTTGTTTTAGCTATTGTTGATTAGAGGATTGTACTACACATCATTTACTAAGATAATTAGACAAGTTACTTACTGCCAGCAACTGAAATCATCATCATAAGCCTAATTAGAATTAGTTCTTAGCATCAAATTGTAGACCATTTGGTCCCTATTTTTAAGCTAGCTCTCAATCTAGCCTCGAATATTGCCAGCACAATTCTCTGCCTGTAATGAAATGTGGGGGCAAAATTTCTGGTGCAATTATTTACATCCCAATTGCATGCACTTAGAAGTTCAGCAGCTTGATTTGCAGAGGCAAATAGACGCCTGGTAGTCCTGATTCCAAGTCCCTTCATCTAAGTACCAGACCATACTTTGTAACCTGCAAGGAACATTGTCAAGAAGATAGTAATGGTCTTTCTTAGAAGATGCTATTCCTTCTCTTGTCAAGGCAGTGAAGTGTCTTAAAAAATTAAATCTGGACTTCAAGGACCACGGTGCAAGTAATGCTGTAATTTCTCCAGCCAAAATGAAGGCTGTGGAAGTCTTTCCACTGATTTTAATAAGAGATGGATCAAGCCATAAATACAACACACATCCATGCACCACAAATGACAAGGAGGCTAAAAGATTTTTAGATCTTAAAGAAAGTTGTACTTGATGATGCTATGGAGCCAATTACCTAATGAACTGAAATCTGTACCAGACTGAACGTTTCTATGAAACTTCTCCCCTTTTTGGACTATAGTATGCTTTCTGATTCAGGACACATCCTTTAGAAATGTTGATTCGTGTGTCCTGTATGTTTTGCTGGCATTTTTCTTGCAACTCTGTTCAGAAACAATGATCCTAATATTCTTTCTTTTTTAAAACTTTTGATTCTCTGTTTAAAATGACTGCTGCTTCGGGGGCCATTGCTGGCTTGGAATCTGCACTTCTTGTGAAATGATGTATTGCTATTTTTGTTCCTTATTTCCTGTTGTGCTGGAGGATTTGTTTATGTACGGGGATTTGTTCCTGGGCACTGGATGGGAATTTAGTCTGTTGAAGGAATATTTTCTGGAGTTGAGTGATATGTCGTTTAGCCCTATTTCAGGCTTCCAGATTTCGAGCTTCTGCTTTTTACATAACTGACAGCTTTTTCAAATCTAGCTGTTGTTAAGTGTACTATAATGTTTTATGATGTATCTTTGCTCTGCCTGGTACCCTTACGATATTAATCTTTTATGTGCTTCTCCTTGTGTCCTTGCTAGGCAGGACATTGGCAAAAAGGTAAGTGGGTCTTCTGTAATACTTTATTGATTTATAGTTAGTGAGCTAAAGGATTTATTCTTATAATTGAAGACTCTGTTTTGAGTCTGATACTTACAAACAAACTCACAAACTGGCAATTTACACAAGCTGAGGATCTGCTCCACGCTGCTTTTGAAGTGTATGCATTGAAGATTATGTTTATTCACTATTTGACAACATAGTGCATGCATTTAAAACTGGTTATGATTTCACATAAATAAAAAACATGGCTATGGACAAATATGGAGAAAAAAATCAAAACCAGATAGAGTATTTTTAAAAACAGCTGCTTGGAGCTTTAAAACTACTTAATTACCCCTTATCTGTAGCAAAAGTTGAAGAAAGGAAAAGGTATGGATGAAACTAGTTGGGAAGGTGTTGCATCATGGACTCACCATGAGTAATAGTAACATTAAAAAAAAATCAGTATCTCTCTTCAATTTAACCCAACATCAGATACCTAAATCAGAGGTTAAAACTTGTGAACAGCCCATGAAAAGTCAAAATACAAAAAATTATCCTCTTCAGAAAACAAAGAATAATAATAGACTCATGCACTGACCATGTTTCTTTTTAGAAGCATCATTTAACTCTATGGTGTCCTTGGTAAAGTCAGCTAATATGATCAAGTGGAATCCCTAATAATATCCTCTGTGCAGTCCTAAATTTGATCAAGCAGGAGCATAGATAAAATGATCCAATGTGTCTTTTCCCCTCTCTAAATACATTCATTATTATGTGAATATAATATAGATATATACACATACACAGACTTTATTTTGTAAAGGAACTAATGTTTGGCCAATTTTTCAATAGCACATATCAGTAATATCCCAAATATCTCAAACTGAGAGCTGAAGTGGGTAGTGACTGAAAGATAAGGCATTCAGAGCACGTACAATCAACTAAACAAAAACGTTATGTATGACTCTAAGTAATGTTTTTATTTTTTCCTAACCTTTAAATAGAGTTACTAAATGATACTTCCAAATTTAGTTATGATATTTACAAATGGACTGAAGTGCACAATTACAGAGGGACACTGGCTAGGAATAAGGGGAGAAGCGCATAATTTAAACTCATATTGGTGCCAGCACAGAGCAAATTAACTCAGTCTTCAAAGTTTATTACTGGGGTATTTTTGATCAAGGAGAATTCTCTTCTTTCCCTAAGAGACAAGTCCAGAGAAAGCGTATTTTAATAACATCCTCCAATTCTGGCATTCACGCCTTCAGTAAACACTTAGGACAAGTCGTCCTTTCTTTTTAAAATGCTAGGAAATAAATGCAGCTGAGTTTTGCTGGGAAAGTGATTTTCAAGATTGTTTGTATGGACTTCTCAGTTTTTTAAAACAATTTAAAAAAAGAATAAATAGGTGTGCCCTGAAATATATAGTTGTTACTAAAGGTCACTTAGAATCAACAGCATTGACCCCTTAACAAAAGCATCTTACGGTATGAAAAAAGTTCATTATGAGATTGTCAGTTTTTATAACTAAAATCATTCTGGAGTCAGTTGTCCTATTATTCTCAAAAGTTTTCTCATCCTGAGATTTCCAGGGAGCTTTCCAACATCTAAGTACTTTGCTGTATAGTATCTGTCACATTGCATCCATCCCCTTGTATCTGAGTAGAGAACCATTGTACAACTGTAGAATCTGAAAAGACATGCCAAATAGTAAGTAACCTGGAGAAAATCAGATGGATGATCATGATTTATAGAAAATTAAAGAATTATTTTTGGCATGCTGAAGCCTGTATAAAACTGATCTGTGCAGGGGAAGGATGAGTTCAGAGCGTAACATCAATCCAGAGAATTACAGTTGGATGAAGACAAGCTACTGGTTTAGCAAGATTTTGACTGAAAAAAAAACAGCAAGGAAGTATTGTAGATATTGCTAGATTCCATAGAGTCCGATTCTCAGTTACACTAAGGGTACGTCTACACTGCAATTGAGAGGTGCATTTGCAGCACTCGTGGGCATACACAGCATGGGTGGTGGTTTGGACTAGTTGTCCAAGTACGACCTGCATACTTGAGCGTAACCTATGCCGCTGCCCATGCTGTCACAGCTACACTACTATTTTTAGCGAGCTAGCTCCCTCAAAGCTACACATGCTGCCCTCATCCTTCCTGACTGCAGTTTAGTGTGTTTAGAATCACATCACTGCTGTGAAGAAGCTTACAGAATTCAAGCCAAACAAACAAGTGAGAACCAATAAAGTCAATCTGCGGGCCTGTGAGTACTTTTTATTTCGTGGTCTTTGCTTGGGAGCAAAATTTCCAACCAAATGACCTTTGGGCTCCAAAGCAGCATAGTTAACCTAACTTTTCATGTTATGGCGCTAGTATTTAAGGGCTAAAACAGATGATTCACAAGCAGAATGCCTGGGTTCTTTTCCAAAGGCAGTATGGCCCTTGGGAAAGTCATTTAGGCTAAAATATTAAATCTCAGGATTCTAATGCTAGGGCCCTAAATCCATATTTTGGGGATTAAATAAGGGCCCTGCATTTTTCAGAGGTGCCAAGCACCAACACCTCCCACTGAAGCAACTGATCGTCTCTTTGATAAACTCTGCTGGAGTTATGGATACTCAGAATCTCTAAAAATAAAGAACCCTTATTTAGGTGTCTGACTTTAGACCCTCAGTGACTTACTTTCTCTGTCCCTCTATTCATATCTATAAAATAGAAATAAAATTTTAGAACTGTGAGGATCCGATATTATATAAGAGATAAAAGTTTTAATAAGGTTTAGATCCCTAACATTCAAGTCTGCCCTGTAGTGACACTTGAGGGGGAAAATGTATGAGAGAGAGAAAATGCTAATGTGTCTTTAAAAATAAGTTATCTAATCAGGGACAACAAACACTAAAATTTCTTAATCATAATTGTATAATGATTGCCCAGTGTCACTACAGGGCAGAGTTAAGGTTGTCTGGGTGCCTTAAATGAAATTCTGACCACATGGAAATCAATGAGAGTTTTGCCATTCAGTGGGGTCAGGATTTCATCCATTCATACTTTAACACAAGGGTCAGCAACCTCTGGCACACAGCTCACCAGGGTATGCACCCTGGAGGGCCAGGCCAGTCTGTTTACCTGCTACGTCCACAAGTTTGGCTGATCGCGGCTCCTACTGGCTGCAGTTCACTGCTCCAGGCCAATGGGGGCTGCAGGAAGTGGCACGGGCCAAGGGATGTGCTGGCCGCCACTTCCCACTGCCCCCATTGGCCTGGAGTGGCAAACCGCGGCCCGAGGGAGCCATGATTGGCCGAACTTGCAGACGCAGCCGTTAAACAAACAAACTTACCCTGGCGAGCCGCGTTCCAGAGGTTGCCGACCCCTGAGGTATATGATAGTGGTTTTGTAACCTGTAATCAGAACTGAAAATCATAATGGTGATGTTTGCAATATTATAGTTTAAGATTGCATCAATCTTTCTATTTTAGGCCTCTACTTTAAAGGACTGATACCTGGGACACTGGTTTTACATTGGTGCCAAATATTTTTGCAAATTTTCAAGAAGAAAGAATGTTTAATTTTTAAAGTTGGAACAGTTCCATGATCTCAGAAAAAAACCCCTCTCTCCTGTAACCAAAAAATGTCCCTGATTTTACACCTTTTACTGCACTAATCCTACTTTAGCCAAGGAAGGTTAGATGAGATTCCTTTCAAAGCTCTGTAGTGCTGGTCCTATAGGAGATGAAACAATTAACTAGAGAGTGACTGAAAGTACTTCCTTTTCCCTGGAGCATAATGTGTTGCCTCCAAATAGCTCCATGGTTTTTCCTGCCCTGAGGAACAAAAGAATCAAACCTCGATCTTTCATGTTGAAGAGCATTAAATGATAGGACCACTATCTCACATACACCATCATCTGAAATGTTCTAGACCTTGGGCCGGATTCATACCAGGGTCTTCTTCTAGCAGAGCTTCTGGCAGAAGACCCCAGTAGCAGGAAACAGAGTGGAGAGGCCATGGCTTATGTACTCAAAAACCCAGAATGCTGCATACTGTTTTTGTTGCAAACTCTTCCACTCTAATGTTCCAGCCACACTGGGTTCTACAAGAACAAAGGACTGGAAAAATCTGGCTAGAAATCTGGCATGCCATGAGAAGGCAGCAAATCACCAGAGAGCATTCCATAGGTGGAAAGCACTTGAGATGAGACTAAGGTTAAAGGCCACCATAGATGATCAGCATCAAAGTCTCTTTACTGGCAAAATGTTCTGAAAAGGCCCATTGTCATTGTGAGAATGCTTGCTACCAAAAACTTAACACTGCATGGCACTTCAGATCAGCTATATATGCCAAACAATGGAAACTTGCTTAAAATTGTGGAGCTGACGGCTGAGTTTGATGCTGTACTCCAGGAACATCTAAGAAGAGTCACCAACCAAGAAATGTACACACACCTCTACCTTGGGGAAAAAAAAATTCAAAATGAGATCATACAGTTACTGGCAACAAAAGTCAAACAGAAGATTGCGGCAGTTCTGAAGTCAGCAAGATATTACTCTGTTATTCTGGACTGCAAGCCTGACATCAGCCATATGGAACAAAAGACTTTAATGGTGTATATTGTAACAGAACCTAGTGAAAATGTCCCTGTAATGGTGGCTGTCAGAGAGCATTTTCTAGAACATATTGACATTGATGACTACAGGAGCTGGTATGACAAATGTGCTTCTTAAAAAGCAGGAAGATATGGGAATTGCGATAGCTGACATGAGAATTCAGGGCTATGATAATTGTGCCAACATGAGAAGAAAGAACAGAGGAGTGCAGACATGGATCTGAGAGTTAAACCCTCGAGGTTTTTTTGTCCCATGCAGTTCTTATTCATTGAACAAGGTGGTCAGTGATGCATCTTCTACTGAGTGTGCTGAATTTTTTTAATGTAATTCAAAGCATCTATGTATTTTTCTCTGCATCAACTCATCAATGGCAAATTTTGAAGCAATATCTGGGAACATCCTCTCTGACACTGAAACCACTGAGTGCCACACGATGAGAAAGTCGAGTGGAGGCAATAAAGTCTATCAAGCACCAAATTGGGAAGATAGATGATGCCATAGTTGCCATTATGGAGGATAATGCTATGACAGGAACTGTTCATGGGAGAACAGTGGTAGAAGGAAATGGAATCACCAGAAACATACATAACTTCAAATTTCTGTGTGGCTTAGTGTTGTGGCATGACATACTGTTTGAAATGTTGTAAGCAAGAGACTCCAAGGTGTTGACCTTGATATATCTGGTGCAATGGAACAACTGGACAAAGTAAAGTCATACCTACAGTCCTACCGGTCAGATGAAGGATTTCAAAATGTTTCTGAAGAGTGCACAGAAGTTGGCAGAGGAACTTCAGACTGAAGCTATTTTCCCACCCATTCAAAAATACAAGTCACCGAAAAAGATGACATTTTGATTACGAGGCACAGGATAATCCCATAAGAGATCTTAAACAACAATTCAAAGTTGAATTCTTTAACCAGGTGCTAGATTGTGAAATACAGTCAGTTGAAGAACATTTCATGCAGCTCAAGGAAAACAGTATATTTGGGATGTTGTATGATATTCCAAAACTCCTCACTATATATAAAGAAGACCTACACCAGCAATGCAGGGCAGTAGAGACAGTGCTGACACACTATAACATCCGCGATATTGATGCAAGTGATTTAGGTTATGAATTGAAAGCCTTTTCAAGATAGATTTCAGCAGATCAACTCCAAAGGCTGTTCTGGAATATATGTGCACAAATAAGATGACCACCCTCTTTCCAAATGCTCTGTGCATACTTCTAGCACTTCCTGTAACAGTTGCCAGCGGAAAACGTAGCTTCTCCAAGATGAAGTTAATAAAAACACATCTATGTTCCACAATGACATAGGTGAGGCTGGTCGGACTTGCAACAATCTCAATAGAGCATAAGCTGGCCCGCACTGTGGACCTTCAGCAGGAAGCAGTTCAAAGCTTTGCAACCAAGAAGGCACGGAAAGCACTACTTTGATTATTCAAACAGATACAAATGCCAGTTTACACTATGCAGACAAGAAAAGTTAACTTTCAAACGGCTGAACAGCAAATATAAGTGTTACTTAACAACTTAAAATGCCATGTTCAAAAATTTTAGTTCTCCTTTATTGGTGTAGGTAGCAGAGCAGTACCATGAGAGGAGAAGAACAGGAAGAAGGCAGAATTGAGACCTTTCGAAGTTTTGGCCCAAGTGAGAGGGTACGGGGGCGTCATTTCAGCTCCCCGCCTCAGGTACCAAAATGTTATGGGCTGGTCCTGAATACCAACCACCAGGGGCGGCTCTAGGTATTTTGCCACCCCAAGCACGGCAGGCAGAATGTCTTCAGCGGCTTGCCTATGGGAGGTCCCCGGTCCCACGGATTCGGTGGCCCGCTTGTGGGAGGTCCGCCAAAGCCACAGGACCAGCAGACCCTCCACAGGCATGCTGCCGAAGGCAATCTGCCTGCCGCCCTCGTGGCGACCGGCAGAAAGCCCCCCGTTGCTTGCCACCCCAGGCATGTGCTTGGCATGCTGGTGCCTGGAGCCGCCCCTGCCAGTCACACAGGAGATGCCTCCATGCGCTATGATTCACAGAAAGGGTCTCTGGCCCCACAGTTGAAGTAGGCTGGGGGTCAGGCCAGAAGATCCACAGAATCACTTTGGCAATGCTCCAGTAAACTCCTGACCCTATGCAACTGGTGCAGAAGTACTACAGCCACTCTTCCAGCTCCTAGGCTGGAGTAGCTACTCTAGGGGGCTGTGCAGCAGCCCTATACTCTAATTCTGGGTTGGACTTTGCTAGCTGCACTGTACTCCATATGCATAGATCATGAGCACTGGGGCTGTGTGCAGATGGTGTTGATTTCACCCTAATATAAAAAATACTCACCTGAGTAAAGCTTTGCAGAGGAAGGCCCTTAATAAGAGTCATTTTTATCTTTGCAAACTTTACATGTGAAACCCTTGGGAATGTGACCCAATCTAAGCAGAGAGCTCAGAAACATTTGGGGATAGATTCGATACTTCCCCTGTAGTTTATTGGCAAATTAATTCTAATATATTCAAATTACATCATGAAGTGTAATGTAAAAATATTTCACAAAGAGTATCTTAATAGGGAGTGAAAATCTGATGAACAGCAGTAATTAAGAGAAGGAACCCTATCTCCTGTTTATTTGGAAACATTATTGCCTTAAAATCTCATAAATATATTACTGTTTTTATGGCTCAAAAATCTTTATTTTGAAGATTTTTATTATTCTCTTACAATAAACATAGATTTACAAACGTTTTAAGCTAAAATGGATCATTTATTACCAACGGTGCTTCAGGCACATAATTGATTAATCCAAGTGTGATAAAACAGCCTCGTTTTTATTATTCTCTTAAAGTCTGAGTAAAATCTGCATACTTGGAAACAATGAAGTAATATCTTGGTCCAGAACTACTGGAGTATGAATTATTCAAGTCTAGTTTTTTTTTGTTTTTTTTACATTCATGAATCCCCAGAATGCTTTTGTAAAATATATTAGTGCAAGCCATGTTTTTAATTATTAAAGAAAAAACAAATCCAAAGGCACTGTGTATGTGAATTGGGTCAATGTTTTATTTGTCTTCATTTTAGAAGAAGTATGAATCTCCTTTGAAGTAAGTTATTCAATATTTGCAGTATATTTTAAAGTTGTGGGCCACTGAGAAAAGTACAGTTTTCATAGCAGTGTTCCTCAGCTGAAATCAGTTTTGCAAATAAACCTCTTCTTACATCCTGTTAGACTGAAAATACCCAAGATATACCCATTCAGGAGCAGCGCTGGCAACTTACCAGAAGCCTGTGGGCCACTGCTCATTTTGAATAAATACAGCCAACTGCCAGAATAGAAATCTTATGTGCATGTGTTTTCTAGAACAAGGTTCACACAGCTAAGTTAAGTTAAATGCGTAACTTGATTGCACAAACATTTATGAACAGGTCTATTGCCTTAACTGCTGCAACATGGCATAGGAATGCAATAGAGGTACTTTGTAGAACAGGTCAAAAAAGCAAACACACACAGCAATCAATCTACTCCTGGATCCTATTATTTGTACTTAGTGCCTTCTCCAGCAATACCTATGTAGCTTAGTGGTGCTTTCGATCAACCCCAGGGACTGAACTGAGAAAATATGGTTCAGTGGCTAGAGCATTGGAAATTCAGAAAAGCTGGCTTCTATTTCTGGCTCTGCCACAGAACTGCTGTGGGACCTCAGGCAAATCACTGTTTTCCTTCCACCCACCTGTCTATTTAGATTGTAAGTTTCTTCAGGGCAGACAACATTTCTTACTATGTGATTGTTCTAGGCACATATGCAATCAGACCTATGCAATCAGACCTCAGTCTTGGGTGGGATTCTACTGTAATGATAACAATGACAGATTTCTGAAAAATTCATCATCTTCTGCCCGGAGTCATTTCACTTCTTGCCTTTTTGCTCCTTAAAATATGTTCCTTTGCCTTACCAACAATTTAGCACTTAATAAAAGAGTGACACAAATTTAGTCAGGATGCTACTGCATGCATGTGGCTATGATCATAAGCATACATAACATCGTAAAAACATACCACCTTTTCTGTAATAAAGGGAAATAATATAACAGAAGTTAATACTTACCAGATGGAGGGCAGGGAGATGCAGCAAGCAGCAGTCAGTAACAAAATGGCTGCAGCTTCTTGGTTCTGCCCATTTTAAAGGGGCAGCCCCAAAAAGACATGCTGGAGAAAAGGATCCTGTAAAAAGACAACTAACTGAGAAGAGGTAGATCCAGATCCACAAGGGGATTCGGTTTTGCTACACCTAACTTTTAGGTGCCCTGAAAATCATGGGAATCCACAAACCCTGGGTCTGGCACATAGGCTCCCTATACAACACATAGAGAGAGATGCATCTGAGAATGGGATACACAAAAGCCAGAACACTAGGTGAGCAGTCACCTAAGCTAGCCAATAGAGGCCACCATCAAAGAGAGGTGTGTCTTAAGTAGGATTGCCAACCCTCCTTGTTTCGCTGGTAGTCTCCCCGAATCGGGCTTTATGTCCCAGAGGTTACTGAAGCCAAACAGGGAGATTTTAGGCTGCTAAAGTCCAGCGGCACAGCAGGTCTAAGGCAGGCTCCCTGCCTGCATTGGCCCTGCACCACTACCGAAAGGGGCTGCCACACCCTGGGGGGGCCAGGGGTCTCTGCGCACTGCCCTGCCTTGAGTGCCAACTCCACAGCTCCCATTGGCCAGGAACTGTGGCTAATGGGAACTGCAGGGACAATGCCTGCAGACAGGGGCAGTGTGCAGAGACCCCTGGCCCCCCCAGAGTCACAGGTGAAAGTGAGTGAGTGGGGGGAAAGTGAGTGACAGATGGTGGGAGGGGACAGAGCCTCAGAGAAGGGGCAGGGCTTCAAGCAAGGGAAGGGGAAGGAGGCAGAGCAAAGGTGTTTGGGTTTGTGTGATTAGACAGTTGGCAACCCTAGCCTAAGCCCCTTCTCTCTCTCTCAGAGTTAGGCTAAGTCTACACTAAAGAGTTAGGATGACCCAGCTACATCACTCAGGGGTATGAAAAATCCACCCGCCTCAATGATGTAGTTAAGATGACCTAACCCCCAGTTTAAACACCACTTGGTCAACAGAAGAATTTGTCTTCACCGCTCAGGGAGGTGGATTAACTACAGTGACAGGAGGACCCCTCCCATCGCTGTAGTGGGAGTCTACACTGAAATGCTACAGTGATGCCGTTGCAGTTGTGCCGCTGTAGCGTTTTAAGTGTAGACATAGCCTTCGTCTCACCTAAGTTTAGCGTGCGCCTATCTCTACTTGCAATCCCCAGCTGGGAACTCTCTCCTGTACCTAAGCTGTTCTTGCAACAATGCTAACACTAACATAGTACAAAACAGAGATGAGATGCTCCAGTTGCATTTCCATGAATGTGGAAATAAGCTTGGTTTTGAAGTGCCCCTGTAACAGATAGGGAAATTTTTTTTACCTTAAACGTAATTCAGCTAGGTTTTTCAATTTTTTTTTACCTTAAACGTAATTCAGCTAGGTTTTTCAAGGATAAGTATCTTTGGGGTCCATTCTTCTAAATGTAAAGTTTATGTGTTATTGTGGGCTGGGATTTATAACCTGACTAGGATGGATATGTGATGTAAAGCCTGGACGATTAAAGGACATTGTGCTTGGGCAAGGCGATGATGTGGACTTTATGAAGTGCTAAGTGTTCATATATTGTTATATTGTAATAATTTATGAAGTTATTCTTATATTCAGGTATCCAGTGACTTAAATATATTACAGAGATCAAAATCCAGTAGAGGATATGAAAGGAACTACCAGAGATAAAAACCAACCAGTTGTGTATTTACAGGTATGCTCCAACACAAAGTAACATTCAGGGGTCTGAAGACCATTTTCAAGCACTTTTGATGGGATCTGGTATATGCTATAAATTCAGTTTTCCTAGTGGACTATCTAAACTTTGTTCAGTTTTCCTATTGGACTGTCTAAACTAGGGCTAAGACAAAGGCAAAACAAAGCCACAACCTTTATGAGCATTCCCTAGTACCTTGGGGTTAGAATGTGTCTTCCTCTCCTTTGAGCAGCCTTAAGACAAGGACTTTTCCAGAGCATGGAAGTGGGACAACCATAGCTCTGAGCCATGATGTGACCCTGCAACCCTAGCCAAGGTCAAGAAGTGGGACAGAGCAGAAGACAAGCTCCTCTTTGAATTATGATCCCTGGCTAACCTAATGGGTATCCATCTTTTCATAATAAGCTACAGGGTATGAGTCAGACTCTGGCTATTGGGAGGGAGGAGGAAACATTACCTGGGAGCAGGATATCCTGTTGCAGAGTTCCTATTTCATTCCTTTCCTCCAATAGAAATGGTCACTCCTGAAGACAGGACACTGGACTAAATGGACTATTTGTCTGATCCAGTCCAGCAATTTCTATTTTCCAATTTGGCAGGCATGCTCAGAGGCCACATCGAACTACATGGTGGGGGGAGAAGCCCACCTTCTACGTAACATTTAGCCCAGTGGTTGGCTCTCATCAGGTTGTGAAAGGCCTCCCCCTTCTGCCTGATAAGGACAATAGACTTGAATAGGGCTCTATCGCCTCTTAGGGGAGTGCTCTAACTACTGGGATATGCAGGGGTGGAGCTCCTTCAGTCTCTCCCACTAGAGTTTTCCACTTTAATTAAATATTAAGAGAGAGCAAATGAGAACTCTATAGCCCAGTGGCTAGGTTCCTCACTTGAGAGGTAGCAGATCCCTGTTCAGATCCCTTCACCTCATCGAGAGCAGACAGGGGACTGCAGATAGAGGAGTTTGAGAGGGAGTTTGACAGAGGGAGGCTTACAATAGTTAGGAAGACCCGCAACACCTGTGCCAGCATTGCCTCTCTCTCCTCCACCTGCGCCTGTAGCCAGACAGAGCACCTGAGCATGGATGCTTCTACCCAGATCCTGGTGTGGTTTTGCAGGGACTGTAACTTGCAATTTCCATTTACTGATATCCAGGCTGGGGCAGGCATCCACGTGAAAGGTGCCTACTGGTGGTATCTCTCAGGCAACAGGTGGGAGAGCTACAAGAGGAGGTGGCTAGGCTGAGGAGCATCCGAATCCATGAGCAATTCCTGGACAGTGTCCATGTAGAGACAGCTGTGTCCCTGTGCACAGGACTGCTGACACACCACTAGTAGAGGAGGAGATGGCTCAGGGTGGACACTGGCAGCTGGTTACTTCTGGCAGCAGGCAGTGCTCCACCCCTGCTCCGAACCCTCCCTCTGTGGTAATAGGTAACTGTCATGCTCTTCTTGATACAGGAGAGAAGGAATCACCCCCTACAGTAAAGGAGGAGAAGCCTCGCACCCCTAAGGCTGGGAGGTCTGCTGCCACCACTGCGAATAGGAAACGTAGGGTAGTGGTGGTCGCAGACTCTCTGCTGAGGGGAATGGAGGCGCCCATCTGTCACCCTGACATTTCATCTCAGGAGGTATGCTGCCTGCCGGGGGCCCGTATCCAAAATGTTACAGAGGCATTGTCGAGGATTATCCAGCCCTTTGACTACTACCCCATGCTACTCATCCTTGTGGGCACAAATGATACTGCGAGGTGTGACGCTGAGCAGATCAAGAGTGACTACTGGGCTCTGGGAGTACTGGTGAAGGAGTCTGGAGCGCAGGTGGTATTCGCTTCGATTCTTCCTGTCAAAGGTAGGGGCCTGGGCAGAGACAGGTGCATCATGGAGGTGAATGCCTGGCTGCAAAGATGGTGTTGCCAGGAGGGCTTTGGCTTCCTCAACAACGGGATGCTATTTGAGGAAGGATTGCTAGGCAGAGATGGCGTTCACCTTTCAAGGAGGGGAAAGACCCTATTTGGACACAGACTGGCTAACCTAGTGAGGCGGGCTTTAAACTAGGTTTGACTGGGACAGGTGAGCAAAGCCCACAGGTAAGTGGGGAACATGGAGACCTGGGAGATGGGTTGGAAACAAGATGGAGCATGGGCTATAATGGCAGAGAGAAAGGAGGGTCAGGGCAAAACTGGGAGGCAAGATTAAACCAGTATTTTAGATGCCTATATACAAATGCGAGAAGTATGGGTAATAAGCAGGAAGAACTGGAAGTGCTGATAAATAAATACAACTATGACATTGTTGGCATCACTGAAACTTGGTGGGATAATACACGATTGGAATGTTGGTGTGGATGGGTACAGCTTGCTCAGGAAGGATAGACAGGGGAAAAAGGGAGGAGATGTTGCCTTATATATTAAAAATGTACACACTTGGACTGAGGTGGAGATGGATATAGGAGATGGAAGCGTTGAGAGTCTCTGGGTTAGGCTAAAAGGGATAAAAAACAAGGGTGATGTCGTGCTAGGAGTCTACTACAGGCCACCTAACCAGGTGGAAGAGGTGGATGAGGCTTTTTTTAAACAACTAACAAAATCATCCAAAGCCCAAGATTTGGTGGAAATGGGGGACTTCAGCTATACAGATATATGTTGGAAAAATAACACAGCGGGGCACAGACTACCCAATAAGTTCTTGGACTGCATTGCAAACAACTTTTTATTTCTGAAGGTTGAAAAAGCTACTGGGGGAAGCTGTTCTAGACTTGATTTTAACAAATAGGGAGGAACTCATTGAGAATTTGAAAGCAGAAGGCAGCTTGGATGAAAGTGATCATGAAATCTCAGAGTTTGCAATTCTAAGGAAGGGTAGAAGGGAGTACAGGAAAATAAATACAATGGATTTCAGAAAGGCGGATTTTGGTAAGCTCAGAGAGTTGATAGGTAAGATCTCATGGGAATCAAGACTGAGGGGAAAAACAACTGAGGAGAGTTGGCAGTTTTTCAAAGGGACACTATTAAGGGACCAAAAGCAAGCTATTCCACTGTGTAGGAAAGATAGAAAATGTGGCAAAAGACCACCTTGGCTTAACCACAAGATCTTGCATGATGTAAAAAATAAAAAGGAGTCATATAAAAAATGGAAACTAGGACAGATTACAAAGGATGAATATAGGCAAACAACACAGAAATGCAGGGGCAAGATTAGAAAGTCAAAGGTACAAAATGAGCTCAAACTAGCTACAGGAATAAAGGGAAACAAGAATACTTTTTATCAATACATTAGAAGCAAGAGGAAGACCAAGGACCAGGTAGGTCCACTGCTCAGTGAGGAGGGAGAAACAGTAGCAGGAAACTTGGAAATGGCAGAGATGCTTAATTATTTCTTTGTTTTGGTCTTCACCGAGAAATCTGAAGGAATGCCTAACATAGTGAATGCTAATGAGAAGATAAAATAAAAAAAAGAACAAGTTAAAAATCACTTAGAAAAGTTAGATGCTGCAAGTCACCAGGGCCTGATGAAATGCATCCTAGAATACTCAAGGAGCTAATAGAGGAGGTATCTGAGCCTCTAGCTATTATCTTTGGAAAATCATGGGAGATGGGAGAGATTCCGGAAGACTGGAAAAGGGCAAATATGGTGCCCATCTATAAAAAGGGAAATGAAAACAACCCAGGAAACTACAGACCAGTTAGTTTAACTTCTGTGCCAGGGGAGATAACGGAGCAAGTAATTAAAGAAATCATCTGCAAACACTAGGAAGGTGGTAAGGTGATAGGGAATAGCCAGCATGGATTTGTAAAGAACAAATCATGTCAAACCAAACTGATAGCTTTCTTTGATAGGATAACGAGTCCTGTGGATAAGGGAGAAGTGGTGGATGTGGTATACCTAGACTTAGTAAGGCATTTGATATGGTCTTGCATGGTATTCTTATGGATAAACTAGGCAAATACAATTTAGATGGGTGCATAACTGGCTGGATAACCATACTCAGAGCGGTTCCCAATCCTGCTGGAAAGGTATAACAAGTGGGGTTCCGCAGGGGTCTGTTTTGGGACTGGCTCGGTTCAATATCTTCATCAATGACTTAGATACTGGCATAGAAAGTACGCTTAAGTTTGCAGATGATACCAAACTGGGAGGGATTGCAACAGCTTTGGAGGACAGGGTCATAATTCAAAATGATCTGGACAAATTGGAGAAATGGTCTGAGGTAACAGGATGAAGTTTGACAAAGACAAATGCAAAGTGCTCCACTTAGGAAGGAACAATCAGTTTCACACATACAAAATGGGAAGAGACTGTCTAGGAAGGAGTACAGCAGAAAGGGATCTAGGGGTGATAGTGGACCCAAGCTAAATATGAGTCAACAGTGTGATGCTGTTGCAAAAAAAGCAAACGTGATTCTGGGATGCATTAACAGGTATGTTGTGAGAAAGACACAAGAAGTCACTCTTCCGCTCTACTCTACACTGTGATTAGCTTAGACAGCTTCCCCCCTAGCATGCTGCTTTGTGGATCCCGTTCTTAAGCACCTCTCTCTCCCCATTCATTGTACAGAGAGCCTGGGCACTTAACTCAGGCTTTGTGAATCACCGTGTTGTTCCTGTGATTTTCTAGGCACCTAAAAGTTAAGCAGTCTGACGCGGAGCATCGCAACGCCAAGTCCCTTTGTGAATCCAGCCCTACCTGTCAAAAGTTATTTTAATGTTCTGTTCCAATTATATTATTCCTTTTAGCCCAAATCACTATTTTAAACAATCATTTTCTCTGATGGGGAGTGATGCACAACAGCTTGTGAATATATTATTAAACACCAATAAAAGATTGAATGTTCCCTGCTTTTAAGGTATTCATTTAAAAGGAGCAGGAGACAGATATCCTATCAGTGAGTACCATTCATGCCCATCACCATGGTATGGAGTGCTGTTATCCTCTGAAAATGTTCTCTCACTTGTCTCTCTCCTAAGTACTAATTCTCCTGACCTTACTCACTTTTAGTACTCAGGAAGGAACCCTGTTGAGTAAGTGTGAGGGGTGGACTAGGCCCAAAGGCCCCCTGCTGGAGGCCTCAGGGTTCTGCCATACCCATCCCAGGAAGGGAGCAGTGAAGAGGTCCTCCAAGCAGACTAGAATGGCTGGAGGGGGAAGCAGCCAATCAAGGCCCAGGAGGACAATATAAAAGGAGCTGCAGAACAGAGCAGCAGTTAGTAGCTGCTTGGAGCTGGAGAAGAAAGGACTGTGTGCTTAGCTGGAAAAGCAGCAGGATCACGGACAGCTAACTGGGGGCAGGGACATGGACCAGGGGAGCATTGAGGGAGCTCCTGGCTGGCTGTGGGGACCGAGTATGGATTCAGACTTGGTAGGGCTGCAGGAAAATAGTATCCCCAGGGAGGAAGCCCCATACCAGAGCTGGACTGGTTTATAGATTGTGGACACACCCAACCAGAGGGGGCACTCATGAGAGGTGGGTGCTGACCCTGTTGCAGTAAGAGTGTCAGAATCGGGCCCCTAAGAGGATATTTGTCGTAGGATAATGGCACTCAGATAGCACATAACAAGCTTAACCTCTACATGGGCTTTATAAAACTAGGAATCCTGCCACTGATTTCAATGGGTGCATATTCTGAATCTGATTGATTGTGCATCAAATTCCACAGTCCTTAACTGAGCACAACTCCCATTAAATTCAAGGGAGTGTTGTTTGATTACGACAAGGAAAAATGTACTCTTGGATCTTAAGCCAGTCCAGCCTCCTAATAAGGCAGAATATTCCCTAATACCAACTTCATTTGTTGAAAATATCAATTATTTTGTACCATACCTTAAAAATAATCCATATTGCTCTTGACTTAAACTGAAACTAGTAAGGGAAACCTCCATCAGTGCTTGGGTAGCCTACCTATATAAAAAGCAGGTGACTAATTAAACTAAAAAAAGCCGTAAACCCAGCATGGAATTTCCTCCACTGTTTATTTATTGATTAAACCATCTCATCTCAATTCAAGGAAGGAAGACAATTGACCATTCAGGTCCATCTCTTGATTAATCCTTTCACAAGATCATTTAGCTTTACAAATTACGAGCACTTTAAACTGTAGGCTTCAATGGTCTCATGCAAAAATTGGGCAGCTGTTGGGTTGCAAAGATTACAACTACAGGAAAGTTATTCCAGCAAGAAGTTTTTTTAATTGAAAAGTGATTTAGATATAGCATTATGGTCCAGGGATATATAATCTTTCCAGCTACCAAATCTATGAGTTAACATGACTGACTTTATCAACTTTAAATCAGTATGAAATTGATTAAATGACCTGGCAAATTTTGTTGCTCAGCTTGGGAGAAGAAAAGCCCAGTGCAATGTTTAAACAGCTGTTTCATTGCTTGCCCATTACTTAACAAATAAACTACAGCTGTTTGTATGGTTAGGCAAGATACAGATATTGTTTTAAGTTATGATTATAAATGGTAAATATGCTTTGACTAAAGGTATGAAAGCAGCAACATTATTTTCTGTAGAAGTGTTTAAATGTTTTTTGATTGGCTAGATAACTGACTATAACTTGCCTGTGTACCATACGGTTAACAGCTGGAAGACAGATGTTATAAAAACATACTGTGAGAGAAGCACAGTAGTGGGTTGACTAGGTGACCAGATGCCAAGAATTCCAGGTTTCTGATCCTAACACCAACTTTCTAGTGTTCTTGGGCAAGTTACTTAGTCTATGATTTTCAGAGGTGATGAGCACCCAACAACTACAACTGACTTCAGGCACACAGTTGACAGCTCAGTAACTCTCCTTAACTTCTCTGCTTGTTTCCCTATCTATACAAGGGGAGAGGAGTTACCAATAGTAAATCTTTGCAAAACCCTCCATGAGTAATTATTAGAGCATTCAGCTGGTTCTGCTAGTTTTGATACTATAAAACCAGTATAAGCTCCAATTTTCAGAGCGTTTGTAACTCAGATTAATGTACTAATGCCAATGTATTTAAAATTCTCATGAATTGTTCTCATGAAAGGTACTGAATCTTCTAACTAAACAATCTGTGCAAGGACAAACTTTCAAATGCTGATGCCAAAGTTGTGGTCACAAGCAGTAAATAAATGCAGTTACCCATTTCAGTGACAACGTCAGATCCCAGACTGAGGCACTGGGCAGCACAGTATGGGGAGGAAGTGAGCAGCCCTCAGTAGTGAAAGAACAGGTTAAGGACTATATAGAAAAGCTGAAGTCCGTGGGGCCAGATATAATGCATCCAAGGGTGCTGAGGGAGTTGGCTGATGTGATTGCAGAGCTATTGGTCATTATCTTTGAAAACTCATGGCCATCAGGGGAGGTCCCGGATGATTGGAAAAAGGCAAATATAGTGCCCATCTTTAAAAAAGGGAAGGAGGAGAATCTAGGGAACTACAGACTGGTCAGCCTCATCTCAGTCCCTGGAAAAATTATGACACAAGTCCTCAAGGAATCCATTTTGAAGCACTTGGAGGAGAGGAAGCTGATCAGGAACAGTCAACAAGGATTCACCAAGGACAAGTCATGCCTCACCAACCTGATTGCCTTCTATAATGAGATAACTGGATCTGTGAATATGGGAAAAGTGGTGGACGTGACATACCTTGACTTTAGCAAAGCTTTGGATAGCTAACAGCATTCTTGCCAGCAAGTTAAAAAAGTATGGATTGGAAGAATGGACTACAAGGTAGATATAAATCTGGCTAGACCATCAGGCTTAATGGGTAGTGATCAACAGCTCGATGACTAGTTTGCAGCGGGTGTCAAGTGGAGTGCTGCAAGGGTCGGTTTTGTTCAACATCTTCATTAATAAACTGAATGATGGGACAGATTGCACCCTCAGCAAGTTCGCAGATGACACTAAACAGAGGGACAGGTAGATATGCTAGAGGGTAGAGACAGGGTCCTGAGTGACCGAGACAAATTGGAGGTTTGTGCTAAAAGAAATCTGATGAGGTTCAACAAGGACAAGTGCAGAGTCCTGCACTTAAGAAGGAAGAATCCCATGCACTGCTACAGGCTGGGGACCGACTGGCTAAGTGGCAGTTCTGCAGAAAAGGACCTGGGGACTACAGCGGACGAGAAGCTGGATATGAGTCAGCAGTGTGTCCTTGTAGCCAAGAAGGCTAATGGCATATTGGGCTGAATTAGTAGGAGTATTTCCAGCAGATCGAGGGAAGTGATTATTCCCCTTTATTCGGCACTGGTGAGGCCATATCTGGAGTATTGCATCCAGTTTTGGGTCCCTCACTAAAGAAGGGATGTGGAGAAACTGAAGAGAGTCCAGCGGAGGGCAAAAACTGATTAGGGGATTGAGACACATGATTTACGAGGCGAGGCTGAGGGAACTGGGCTTATTTAGTCTGCAGAAGAGAAGAGTAAGGGGGGATTTGATAGCAGCCTTCAACTACCTGAAGGGGGTTCCAAAGAGGATGGAGCTAGGCTGTTCTCAGTGGTGGCAGATGACAGAAGAAGGAGCAATCGTCGCAAGTTTCAGTGGGGAGGTCTCGGTTGGATATTAGGAAAAACCGTTTCACTAGGAGGGTGGTGAAGCACTGGAATGTTTTACCTAGGGAGGTGGTGGAATCTCCATCCTTAAAAAGTTTAAGGCCCAGCTTGGCAAAGCCTTGGCTGGGATGATTTAGTTGGGGCTGGTCCTGCATTGAGCAGGGGGTTGGACTAGATGACTTTCTGAGGTCTCTTCCAACCTTAGTCTTCTGTGATTCTTTGATTTCAGCACACTAATGTTGTACATATACATTTTACAGGCTCAACCTACATTGATGTTTTAATGGCGAGCAGCCTGTGCCAACATTTACTACCCAGCAATTTATGAAAAAACAGTATTATCCCAATATGTAGAATAGGAAAGTATCGTGGTGAACACTGGCAAATCTTTACTATTTAATGAATGAGTCACTGGCTGACTGCACATTGGAAAATTAGGCCAATGTGGAGTAGAACTAAGAGGAAATATTTGTAATCAAATATGGGGAAAAATATGTTGAAGGGGAGCATGGGGCGGTGGGGGAGGGAGAGGAGAGAGAGAATCAGATTTAAGATCTTTTCTCTCCTAAAATGCATTGTAATAGATTTAAGAGACAAACAGTACATTAAGTTGGCTGACATTTTGAAATTTGCAAACTCAGCACACTGCCTCAAGTTTCCTGCTGAACTTCGCACTTTTTTATTCTTTGAAACACATCTATGATTCAGTGCAATAGATTTTAATATACAGATAACAGAGCAAGATGTTTCGGGGGGGGGAAACATTCATCAGTATGAATAACTGCTGCTCGCTAGTTCTAGAACACTCACTTTTCACATTATAATGAACAATCGCTTTCACTCTAGATTGCTACCATCTATTCAGAATATTTATTTATAATAAGTGACATCAGAGCCTACAAAGGGATTTCCCCTCCCACTCATAAGAGAGTACCATTTTAGATTGAAATTTTGACTTATTGCACCAAAACAAAATATTAGTTGGGTGGAGGAGATTTTGATCACTTTAATGAGTTAAATGAAATGTAAAATGTATATATAACTTTTGGTTAGACCCTGTTGAGAGGGACACCTCACATTCAGTAGAAAGCTCCCATTTTACTGGTTCTCAGTCTGATTTGTGTCAGTCTCATTCACTGGGAATAAATAAACTAGTTCAGTGAGGAGGAAAACAATGCTACCTCTACTCTTACATAGACCTAGTTGTGTCTTTATTGAATTTTCCAGAGGGTTTTTTAAATACACAAACATTTGTCAGCACATGCAAGGAGATGCTCTTTGGAGCAGGTAGTCTGTCTCCCCTCTGCATGTGTGCAGCACCTAACCCTGTAGGATCACAATCCTGACATGGGGCCTCTAGGTGCTTCTACAGATTATTTATTTAATAATCCAAAGGAACGCACCTTTGGTGATGTCAGCATTAGATAAAGAGAAGTACCAAACCAGAAACTCTTTACACAACTGCTTCCCAAATTCTGGTGGGGAGGGAGCGGTGATTCAATAGCACCCCCTGTCTGAACTAGCTCTGTTCTTGGATTTTCAAAAACACAACTATCTAGAATTTCGTAATTATAAAAACAAAAAAACCCCAACAAGTAGCCAGTTCTATCCATAGGTTTCATGCAGGATTTTATGTAGCATGGGTCCACTCCTGCTCACATCGCCTAGCAATTGCTTTGATTTCCTTGGACTTGCAAAGGGTATGAGAGCAGAACTGATCCTTAAGGTGGTAACTTGTACACTGTAGTTGTGTAAAATGGTTGGTGCTCAGTTCATTGCCAGCTCAATCACCCATAACAAAGTGCTGAGGTTCTTCCTCTAGTTAGTTACAAAAAAACAAAAACAAAAACTCACCCCAGAATACACTGTTTAACCTGATGTTCATTCACACTCTTTTACTGGATTCATTTCTTAAGGCAGATACTGACACTCAAAAACAGTGCAAGCATGTAATTGGAATAAGGATCCAAATGAGGAATGCAAGGCACTTCACAGCTGCCATCATGCGTAAATCATAAAATTGTCGGACTGGAAGGGACCTCGAGAGGTCTTCTAGTCCACTCCCCTGCACTAAAGACAGGACTAAGTATTATCTAGACCATCCCTGACAGGCACTAGTCTAACCTGCTCTTAAAAAAATTCCAATGATGGACAGTCTACAACCTCCCTGGGCAACTTATTTCAGCACTTAACCACCCTGACAGTTAGGAAGTTTTTCCTAATGTCCAACCTAAACCGCCCTTGCTGCAATTTAAGACCATTGTTTCTTGTCCTATCCTCAGAGGTTGAGAAGAACAATTTTTCTCCCTCCTCCTTGTAACAACCGTTTATGTACTTGAAAACTGTTATCATGTTCCCTCTCAATCTTCTCTTCCCCAGACTAAGCAAACCCAATTTTTTCAATCTTCCCTCATAGGTCATGTTTTCTAGACCTCTAATCATTTTTGTTGCTTTTCTCTGGACTTTCTCCAATTTGTCCACATCTTTCCTGAAATGTGGTGCCCAGAGCTGGACACAATACTTCAGTTGAGGCCTAATCAGCACAGAGTAGAGCAGAAGAATTACTTCTCATGTCCTGCTTACAACACTCCCACTAATACATCCGAGAATGATGTTTGCTTTTTTTTTTTTTTTTTTTGCAACAGTGTTACACTGTTGACTTATATTAAGCAGGTGGTTCACTATGACCCCCAGACCTATTTCTGCAGTATTCCTTCCTAGGCGGTCATTTCCCATTGTGTATGTGTAGCTCCATCTAGGTTGCATTTCCCTAGTTTGTTTATGAGAAGGTCATGCGAGACAGTATCAAAAACCTTACTAAATGCCAAGGTCCACCTCTGCTCTACCACAGCCACAGATGGTTCTAGCCTCAGGGGAGAAATGTCTCCTTTCCAGCATCTCCCAGAGTAGCCTTTTTTCACCATGCTGTATCAGGAATGTTGTATAGAAGATAGAGTACAGAGTGGATATAGGCATTCATGGCCAAATATGTTAGAATGTACAGACTTATTTGCAGAATTTCCTGAAAATGATGGCCAATACTGCAAATTGTTTTCAGCAGGAAAATCCTTAATTTGCCAAGATTTCCACTAACTACAGGATGCAGAATCAGGGTCCATTTTTGGAGCTCCTTCTAATGGCTGCCGTGATAGGAACTACAGCAGACTCCTCCTGAAGTAAGAGAATCTTGCAGAAGGCTTTTCTGTCCCAGTTTCTCAACACACAGAGAGAAAAAAAATATAAAGATCAGCTACAGGGAGCAGCAGGCTGTGTTCACTGAGTCAAACATTCCAGGCGATATCCCTGCTCTCTGGAGAGAATCATTCACACAGAGAAGATTAGTGAAAAGGATTAACATGCAGTAGGATTATTCACACACACAGTTTAGTCAACTAATAAAACAGTATCTTTGTGTTGGCTGCCTCTCAGCCTGTAGGTTTCTCAAATCCTAGTATTTATCCCTTTAAGCACCACCATACTTTGTGGAATGCAGAATACACAATGGACATAGATACATTTGCAAGTGATCTCTCATGTTTGTGTCATCTCCAATCAGCCACAAGATGTCAGTGCTGCAGAACATTATTCTTCTTATATGTGAAGGAGCATGTGTCTATGTTGCTTTGGGTAGCTGTCAGTGCTCCGTTGTACTTGTTAGGGCCAGTGAGTATAGCCAAGCCATAGCAGTCTTGGGCACTAAATGAGACTGTGCTGCCAAGTGCACTTTGTTATTCAATTATATTTTTAATAATGCAGCACTTTGCAGCACTCTCCTAGACTGAAGTAAAAGTTATTCTAGCCACTTTCACAGCTCCTAAAACAACTGATGGAAAACTTGAACTAGCTGAACTTGAACTAGGCAAACAGCAAATGTGTAAGATACTGCTAAGTATGCATCAGCAAAAAAACAAACAAACCCAAATTACACAGGTTGCCACTTTATGATAAAAAATGTAGATGAGTCAAAGAAGACGTCATTCTGGAGCTACTACTTCTCAGCTAATTAGGGAATTAGTACAGAAGACCACAAGCTACTAGAGTTTGACAGTAGCTATACCAAACCTATTAAGTACCTACTTATGTATAATAATGTCACACCAAGTTTTGCATATAACCTGGCTAACCTCTGACTCCTACTTGTTTACAGATAGGTTTGCATAGGCGCTGACTCGATGGGTGCTCTAAGGCTGGCAAAGAGCAGGAGGTCGAGAACGCTCCCCCACCCCCTGGAAAATTAGAAAGTCACCACCTAGGTTTGCATCACCAAATAGCAACTTGACTTCCAGTCACCAATGTAGCAATGCACTTTTACATCACTGTGGTAATTCCTGTTTGCGTGATTTGGCTGTGTAAGTTCACATGTGTTCTGTATACCTGTTTATGTAAATTTACCTGTATAATCTTGAGGATATTATCTCTTCCTTCCTCTAACTAATTCATTTGAATCAAAAGTAAATGGTGGAATGACTATTTTTTAAATATGTTTTCACAGAATGCAGCACAAGGTATCAGACTAAGAAAACAGTTTGGAGGCAGCATGTGCATGGTGAGACTCAAGGAAACAACGAAATCCACAGATGCAGCAGGTGTCTGGAGAGTCCTAGAGGCACAACAGACCACAGTTCCATCAATAATGAAGGATGCAAGGAACAAGAATCAGTCAATATGGCTTACCATGGCCTGACTCAAAGATGCGAAGGTTATAACTGACTCTCCACATTCTCGTTTGGTTCCTGCTCTCTATTTTAAGTTCCAGTAGAAGTTGAATATATGGAGATAAATATAGATACAGATGTAGACATATACAATGGCAATTTTAAAAGTTTTGGCAGGGAGATGAATTGCATACATTTAATAGATCTTTTCTACTAACTTATATGAATTTATCAGAAAATAAGAACCTTCCTATACCTTAGCCAATGTCAGGATCCTAATAAGGACAGTCAGGACCAAGGGCCAGAGCCAGGTCAAAGCCGAAGATGGGAATAGCGGAGGAGTTCAGCATCAGATTCCAGGCCAGGGTCAATACCAATGGTCAAAGTCCAAGTCTGGTTTCAAGATCTGGGGCAGGAGGCAAAGTCCAAATAAGCCAAGATCAAAGCCAGGAATTTGAGAGCAGGAATGGCAATAGCAGCTACAGGACATCCACCCCTTGTGTTTATACAAGGCAGGGAGCTAATCAGGAGCTGTGAGACAGCTGCCTGTCAAACCCCTTGAGGCAGAACGTTCCATAGTCTGTGTCCACAGCAGGTCATGGAAAGTAGCACACAAGCTGGTTATGGATGGCAGCCTGGAGCTACTAGCTGCCTGGCAGCTCTACAGGCCTGGGTTCTGGACCTTGCAGCTCAATCTTTCAGACTGGTGACCCCCTTATTTGAAGTAAAAAAAATTCATGACTTCCTGATGCCACCATTGCTCCCTCCCCCCCCAAAAAAAAAAGTCTGATGGTGTTGAACTAGCTTCTCTAAGTGTTGCTTTTTCTGGGGCTTTCTCAGGATAAGAGGGATGCAATATATTCTGGGTTGCCTCCAACCCAGGGATGCTCTGGACCTACAACATCTGAAAGCGTCTAGCCAGCCTAGCAAAAACAGATACACCTGTTGACACTATACAGTGGAGACCTTAGAGAGGAAGAGGTTGGGTGTCAGGAAAACTCCTGCCAAAACTTCAAGGTGTAAGAGAGCGAACAGGGGTTATTTGGTCCATCTTATGTGCACATAGAGGGCAAATATCAATCTGAGAATGCAACGTCCTATGAATGGAGAGATTCAGAAACTATTTGAGAAAGGGCAGCCAGGGATGGAGCACGGAAAGATCTAGCTGGCTTTGAAAATGAATAGGATGTGGATACAGCTTACTGGCTATAAAGTATTATGCTCCCAGAGGCCAGACTCTGACCTGAGCTCCACCAGCGTAAAGATGAAGCAGCCTCATTAAAGTTAGTACTAGTGTAAATGAGATCAGATTCTGGCACCCTGTATATTTCTGTTTCTTAGGTCTGCGTGTTTCTTTGGCGAGCTGTGTCTTTTTTATTGCTCTAGGGTTTGGGGAGGTTCTCTTTTAGAAAAAGAAAAATCTAATTTAGATTTTAAATTATCAAAGGGCAAACTGACTGCATTGCTTAATTCCGTTTCACATGCAATAACCTTTCAAATGGTGCTTGAAAGTCAAGTCAAATTTCAATATAAATGATATTGCCGGGTTAACATTAATGTGTGAGACACTGCCCTTTATGTTTCACTATCGTCCCCTTGAATGTGTTGAGCAGTAACTTTAATGGAATCATAAAAATCTTCAATTTCCTCTTTGTAGACTTAACCAAGGCCAAGTGCAGTACAACAGGTGCACTTTGGTCTCACTCATAGGGCTTGTGATTATTTCAACATCTCGTTTCTTGAAGCTCTTGTGTATGCAAATTATAGGACTGTTAAATGTTTTTTAGAAATAGCTTTACGTAAATACTGTCTAAATTAGCTTTTCCCTTGCTTATTTCTTCAAATAAATATATCAGAATTAGGGACCATACGCAAAGAAAAAAAGAGGGATTCTGCTAAAGATATGTTTCAGAGTAGCGGCTGTGTTAATCTGTATCCGCAAAAAGAGCAGGAGAACTTGTGGCACCTTAGAGAATAACAAATTGATTTGAACATAAGCTTTCGTGGGCTACAGCCCACTTCTGTGCATCTGATGAAGTGGGCTGTAGCCCACGAAAGCTTATGCTCAAATCAATTTGTTAGTCTCTAAGGTGCCACAAGTACTCCTCATTGTTTGCTGATACAGACTAAACATGGCTACAACTCTGAAACCTGGGCTTTTTTGTTGCTTGTAACTGCCAAACTTTAATTGTTGGAGCTGAAACTTTCCATGCCAGGTGTCTGCCTTGGACTGATTTTTTTTTTCCCCAGAAAACAAAGCAAAAAAACAGTTCAGCTGTTTCTAAGAACACAGTTAGGGGAAAATATGTTGTTTTGCCCATGTTAAAAGTATTCTATCAATCATTTAATTGAGAAACTCTAAAAAGCAGGAACTTGAACTTGAAATTTGGCAGGCATTTTGCCCAGGATTTATTGATGTGCCTTTTGCTGTCCCCGTAAAAATCTATCCAAATTTGGCCAAGTTATGAGCTTCTGAAAAATCTTAGCTTGCACACTCTCAGTAGAGACATGTTAGTGTCAGACAGCTAAACTGTCCAGAAATTCTGTAGGTACTGAGCATCATATCACCATTTGTAATTTCATACATCTTGATTATGTAGCTTCAGAGATTTCTCTGGTGGCATCTCTTTTGCTTTTCTTCATAAGTATTCTGAAAATCTCAAGTACTTCTGGTTGCCCTAGGTGATTTGCTCAGTCAACATACCTCTTCTATAAGAGGTGACCCAACTGAACACCCTGTGCTTTAATGAGGTCTAACTAGCCAGTGCTTCATTTACATGAGTAATCAAATTGATTCTTCAAGATTTTTAGCCTATCTCTCTGTTAGTTCATACCAGTGGCCTGTCTGCGTTCTTTATTGCAACTATTGCAACCAGTGGGTGGATAGCTTTAAGGATCCTTCTGCAATAACCATTAAATCGCTTTTCAGAAGATTCTCTGTTTAATGTGTATTCTCCATGCAATCTAATTAATTTAGTTTCTACATTACACTGCAATTTTTACCACTTAGTCTTGTGAAGTAACCACTACAGCATGCTACCACTATTTGACATCTTACAAAATGTAAAATGAAACTCAAGAGCGCACACAAGTCATTTGATGCTATGTAACCTTTGACTAGCCAAGTGGTTGTGTGTGAAAGGCTCATGTTTACCACAGCCTTAAATATAAAAAATGTGACTTGTAGTAATCAAACACAAATTCCTCCTTCAGAATAAGGCTACATCTACAGGTGGCGCTAGGGAGGGTGTTCCCAGTTCTTGCAGACATAGGCGTGCTAGCTCTGCTCAAGCTATTGCTCTAAAAATAGTGCAGCTGCAGTAGCATGGGCCATGGCAAGTGATGATATGGGCTAGCCACCCCAAGTACAAACCTGCCCAGACTCCTTGGGTACATTCATGGGGCAGCTAGCGCATGCTTCTGCTGCCAGCACAGCTACACTATTATTTTTCAGCACGCTAGCTCAAGTAGAGCGAGTGTGGGCACTTCTAAGCAGGCAGGGAATCTCCCCTCCCCTCCAAATGTAGCCATAGTCAGTCAAATGTCAAGTTGGGGTGCCTGAATTTTTGGGTGCTCAACCTCAGATACCTTACAAAGTTTCCAGAAAGCGCTAAGCATCCACCCTTTGAAAACCATGCTTCTTTAAAGTATCTCAAGATGAGTGACCAAAAGCACCAATCACTTTTGAAAACTTTGGCAAAACATACAGGAAAAAAAATTAGGTTGGCCACCTGACATGGTGGTCAAAAAAGGCAAATAATATGTAATATAATATTCTACAAGTCACTGGTGTGCCCTCACCTGGAACATTATTTTCATTGCTAGTCCTCACTTCAAATAAGGATAAAGCAAAACTTGGAAGGTCCAGTAAAAAAGGGCATTAAAATTAATAGCAGACTGGAAACCCTTCCATAGCAAGAAAAAAAATATAAAAATAGGGCTTAGGTTAAGAAGGAGAAAATAAGAGGTAACAGGATAGAAGTATGTAAAACAGTTTAGAGAAGATAGATTGAAATCACCTGTTTATCTATTTCTAGAATATAAGGACAAAAAGACCCCAGTTACATTTAAATGAAATAAAAATGATTCAAAGACATAATTGACACAATGTGTAATTAACTTGTGGAACTTGTTGCTATGAAATATCACGAAGGCCAAGAGTTCAGCAGCATTCAAAAGAGGACTAGACATTTACAAATTAGACTATCTGCAGTTCCACTAACTGGGATAAAAATGGATAAAGGCAGGGGTGAGCTGGAGCCGGTTCGCAGGAACCGGTTGTTAAACTTAGAACCGGTTTTAGAACCGCTTGTTAACTGGCTTCCCTGCGAAGGAAGCTTTGATGGGCTCCGGCTGCGAAGGGTGTAATTCCTCCTCCAGGCCGGCGGGCGGTCCTGCGCTGCAGGAGCCATATGGGCTGCCTCTTGGCCCTGTTGCTGCTCCTTGGATCTCTGGCCCTGGGGCTCCTGCTGCTGCCTGGTGGGTCCCCGGCTGCGTCCTGCTGCTTGGGCTGCTCCCAGCCGCTCTCCCCGTGTGAGTACCTGCCCCCCAGCCAGCCCCTGCCCGCAGCCAGCCCCTGCCCGCACCCCCTGCCCACAGCCGCCCGCAGCCAGCCCCTTCCAGATCCCCTGCCCGCAGCCACCCCCTGACCGCAGCCAGCCCGTCTGCACCACCTGCCTGCAGCCAGCCCCTTCCACATCCCCTGCCCGCAGCCACCCCCTGACCACAGCCAGCCCGTCTGCACCACCTGCCTGCAGCCAGCCCCTGTTGCAGCCAGCCCGTGTCACACTCCCTGCCTCCAGCTAGGCCTGCCCCACGCCCCGGTCTGCAGCCAGCCCCATGTCCACTGGTGCCCTGCAGTTCTCAGGGCAGTAACCCTGCACACCTGCTTCAATGAGTGGGGGGGCTGGGAGCAGCTGGGACCCACACATGTGCACACCCTAGGGTGACCAGACAGCAAGTGTGAAAAATCGAGATGGGGTGAGGGGTAATAGGAGCCTATATAAGAAAAAGACCCCAAAATTGAGACTGTCCCTATAAAATTAGGACATCTGGTCACCCTAGCACACCCCAAGGGAGTGGCAGGGACCCATACATGTGAAAAGGAGCTCATTTCTAGTTCAGGCCCATCTTTTTTAAAAATAACTTTAGGTAGGGTTAACATACATCTGTATTTTCCTGGACATGTCAGGCTTTTCGATTCTTAAATCGCTGTCTGCCCTCCTGGGAAAATACGGACGTATGGTAACCCTATTGGTACAAAAAATACATACTGTGGCACATCCCTTAAATCAGAACTTCTTACAGGGAACCAGTTGTTAAGATTTTAGCAGCTCATCACTGGATAAAGAAGATCAGTTCCCAGGCTTCAAAACAAAAGTCTGTCACCAATTGCCTGGGACCATGAAGGAATTTCCTCTTAGGCAAATTATTTAAAAAGACTGATTGGACACATTCCTAGAAAAAATGTACTATTCGTAACAAGCCTGCATTGGTAAGGTGGATAGACCAGCTCATTTAGTAGGTCTTCTTTCTCTCTCTCGAATCTCCATGACAAACAACTCTCTAAGTATGCTTAATCCTGACTCAGTGCAGAGATGGACTGGATGACCTCTTAAGATCCCTTCCAGCCCTACATTGGTAGCAAGGTGAAGCTGCTGTAATGTCCTGTATTGTACAGCGACTCCATTAGTCGACTACTAAATAAGATAATACAAAATCATATTTCCATATTTTGATATGTGCACACCTCATTCTTTATGCCAAGTTTCTCCACGTTATTTTGCAATATTTAGTGTTTTATACAAGCAGCTATAATATATATTAGTAAAATATTCATAGAGGTTAGAGGTGGAAAAAATCTGTTGGGTATAGTTAGTCTGTCAGTCAATGCAGGATTTTTCCCAATAGTATATTTTATAGTGCCTTTTCCTTAGGCAAGTGTCTAGCATCTTGACTCAGGGCATCCTCTGGCTTCAGTGAAAGAAATGGGAAAGGAATGGGAAAGTGAAGCCATTTTGAATGGGGAGAAGAGATCATGAGTTTGGTGCCAGAAATTAGATGGAGAGAAACCTTTTAAAAAGTCAGCGTGACAGATGCCTTGGATGAAACTGGGCGTTTCTCTTGGGGACCTCCAGAGTGAAAAGGCTGAGAGAGACATGTAACACGCTGACTTGTTGACTGCCTACTTCCTTTAGATAGAGCAAACTCAACCCCAAGCATCTGAGGTCCAAACCAGTTTGAATCCTGGACAAGCCCCCACTTCCATGACAGCCAACATCTTACCTGAAACATCTGGGATTGAGTTGATGAACTTTAGAGCCACACACTGCACAGCATGTGACGAGCAGTATAAACGTGAATGGACTTGTTTTCATACAATGGAAGGAGGCACTATGGAGAACAGTACGCAGCTTGAAAACGCTGACATTCTGCACACCTCCATATTTGCCTACTATGTTATTTGCACATTTCACTGGGAAATGCTGCACATAATTTGGTAAATATGAACTACTACAAGTGGAAAATTACAGTTTTAATTACTTGACTTGTATATACAATGCACACACAAATCACTTGGCATATAACTAGAAGTCTGCAAAACCTGAGTTCCATGGGTTAATCTTTCACACTGTGGGGGTAGCACAGAAGTATTTAAGATTGCCACAGCATATGGGAATTTCCCATGTGCATTTCCTGCAGGTTTCCAAGAAATAGCCTCTCTGTTTGGCTCAGATGATTTTGCAGTTGTTTACATAAATCCCATATGAAATATCAGGGTCACATTTTTCAGCAAAGTCAAAGAAAATAATTTGTCATTCTGCTGTCTGAGCACACACCAGTGCAATTCCAGTATTAGCCAACTTGCTTTATTTTTTTGTTTTGTGGAGTATTGTACTATATGGCAAAAAAAATGCTAGAAACTTTGCTTGGTTAAATCATTGTGCAATCTTTTGTAACCAACAGCCTAACAGAATGTGTCTAAGGCATGAAATACAAAGATTAGCTTCATATCTTGTAAGCAGGGCTTCTTTTCTACCTTTTAAGTTTATTTTTTTGTTATTCATAAGTAATACGGCATAATCACTGAGAACTCAAAGAAATAAATACAGCAGATGCAATGGTTCTTTAACTCCATTCACAAATTGTAATTAAATTAGCCTTTCTAAGGAGGTGCCTTATCATAGAATATTAGGGTTGGAAAGGACCTCTGGAGGTCATCTAGGCCAAACCCGTGCTCAAAGCAGGACCAATCCCCAACTAAATCATCCCAGCCAGGGCTTTGTCAAGCCGGACCTTAAAAACCTCTAAGGATGGAGATTCCACCATCTCCCTAGGTAACCCATTCCACTGCTTCACTACTCTCCCAGTGAAATAGCTTTTCCTAATATCCAACCTAGACCTCCCCCACTGCAACTTGAGACTATTGCTCCTTGTTCTGTCATCTGCCACCACTGAGAACAACCTAGCTCCATCCTCTTTGGAACCCCCTTCAGGTAGTTGAAGGCTGCTATCAAATCCCCCCTCACTCTTCTCTTCTGCAGACTGAATAATCTCAGTTCCCTCAGCCTCTCCTCATAAGACATGTGCCCCAATCCTCTAATCATTTTAGTTGCCTTCCACTGGAGTCCCTCCAATTTGTCCACATCCTTTCTGTAGTGTGGGGGAGGAGACAAAACTGGATGCAATATTCCAGATGTGGCCTCACCAGTGCCGAATAGAGGGGAATAATCACTTCCCTCAATCTGCTTGCAATGCTCCTACTAATGCAGCCCAATAAGCTATTAGCCTTCTTGGCTACAAGGGCACACTGTTGACACATATCCAGCTTCTCGTCCATTGTAGTCCCCAGGTCCTTTTCTGCAGAACTACTGCTTAGCTAGTAGGTCCCCAGCCTGTAGCAGTGCATGGGATTCTTCCTTCCTAAGTACAGGACTGTGCACTTGTCCTTGTTGAGCCTCATCAGATTTCTTTTGACCCAATCCTCTAATTTATCTAGGTCACTCTGAACCCTAATCCTACCCTCCAGCATATCTACCTCTCCCCCAGTTTAATGTCATATGCAAACTTGCTGAGGATGCAATCCATCCCATCATCCAGATCATTAATGAAGATGTTGAACAAAACCATCCCCATGACCGACCCCTGCGGCACTCCACAGGTTGCCAACCAGACATCAAGCTGTTGATCACTACCCATTGAGTCTGACAATCTAGCCAGCTTTCTATCCACCTTATAGTCCATTCATCCAATCCATACTACTTTAACTTGCTGGCAAGAATATTGTGGGAGACTGTATCAAAAGGTTTGCTAAAGTCAAGATATATCACGTCCACCACTTCCCCCATATCCACAGAGCCAGTTATCTCATCATAGAAGGCAATCAGTCTGGTCAGGCATGACTTGCCCTTGGTGAATCCATGTTGGCTGTTCCTGATCACCTTCCTCTCCTGCAAGTGCTTCCAAATGGATTTCTTGAGGACCTGCTCCATGATTTTTCTTATCTCCCACTGAAGTTAATAGTGGGAGATAGTGACCAATGCTGGACTCATTCGCAATTGAGTCAAGCACCCAACTGCCCTAGGTTTCCTTAAAGGACAGATTAGTGTCTTTCTGCCAATTAGAGAGCCCGTTTCAGCAGGGAATCTCATCCTGGTGTTGACATTTGCCAGACTTGCCTTCTAAGCCTGTTAATAAAATAGCATTTTAAATTATGGTAACATCTTCATGAAAAGTGAGTTGGCTGCCCATTTAATGACTGATCCTCCTTTCTGTGTACTTCACTAAGGCACAGTTGTCCTGTATCTTATCCCAAATTTATATCAAAGTGTCATCTGAACACCTCCTAAATCAGACCATTAATCACATGGTATTTTGGTATTTTTTTCTGAAAGTTATTTCTCACCAGGAAGATGCCAGGGCTCAGATAGCAAAAGGGCTTTGAATTTTTGTTTTGATGGAACTAAATTATTTAGAAATATATCTTAGCTATTTAGTAGTCTTCAGAGAGGAGTGTAAACAGAATGCCATTTCTACTCTGTACTTGTCAGAGTGGCTTAAACTGTGCTTAGAGATATATTGGGTGAAATCCTGGCCTTATTTAAGTCAATAGGGATTTTGCCACTGACTTCAGTGGGGCCAGGATTTTACCCATGACACGTTAGTGGTGATGATACATACAGCCTTTTTCTAATACTGTTTTAAGAAAGGTCCCTGAATGTCTTCAGGGGCCACATCCCCCAAGAGAGACTATACAGTGGGCACAATTTTGAAGAACTACAGTTAGCATGTACTTCCATTCCAAGAACTTGTAGAGCACAGCATAGCTGATTGCCACAACCCATATATACAACAACGAGATTTTCTTTCAGAATTACAAGAGGGCACCTGGAGATTTTACATACTATGAGCAAATGCTGAATTTTGTTTCACTCATCTAGATGACTGCCTTGACAGCAGAGAACATTGCATTGCATACTCCCTGTTTTTTCTTGCTTCACAGGTTGGTGCCAATGCAGTTCCGAGAGCTGGCTCAGAATCACTTGTAAAAAATAAACCTCTGACTCAATAGATGATTTAAAACAAAAACTCTAGAAATATAACAAGTGGGTAACAGATGGTATAACTGACAGTCAGACTTTAAGGAAGCAAAGAGACCAGAATGTATCCTGCTGTCATGTGTTACACTCTCAGATAGCCTAAGTACTCATGGCAGATATTGCAACCCCATGTAGTATCTTTGAGGACCACCGTATTACATTTATGAATGATTGATGCATGATTATGGGGAAGATTTACCACAGCTCCTCCAGGAACCAAAAGTAGTGGGGCGCGGGGGAGACACAGATGATCATTGCAAATCATTGAGGCTAAACATCTCTAGGGAGGTTTGCATAGACAGGTTCAAATTGGGCTTTCCAGAGACTCAAAGAAAGGGCTTTTGGTATGAAAATGGGGCCTTCTTTCCAGTTCAGCAAATGTTCATGAACTCCTTGTCCAAGTGTCCCCAATCTTGCTGAAGGGTTGCTGGGACTTTGGCCTAATAGGGCACCAGTAGAAGGATGGGTGACACCTAGCAATCTTTTGCACTGGGAGCTTTAACCCAGATTTCATTCCTGGGAATGTTTGTTGGGGCTTCACAACATGGGGTTTAACTGTAGTCTTAGCAATCCCAGTCTCTCTCCATTCAATAAATGTCTCCCTATTCACTACTACCTTCCTCTGCCACTGGGATAAGAGGGATCTGCACCCAGGAGGGTGCAGCGTCACAAGTGGGTGATGCTTTAGGGTGTGAATGGCTTGGCCATTGGTGGATTGGCTAAGTGACTCCAATTCCCTCCCATCAGAGATGCAGTTACACAGTTAATTCCATGAGGCTAGGGTGCAGCTGGCCTTTCCAGCCCCGTAGTGGTCCTCAGTGGTCAGAGTAGACAATCCCAGTTGGCTACAGATGGGACACCACTTTTCCCCACTCCTCCTGGAGTTCTTCAAAGTTGGCTTTCTTCCCCCCTGGCCTCTGATCCCATTCCAACCCTATCAGATATTCTGTCAAACCCAGGCCAACTATCCACATAATAGTCTTTGACTATTAACCATGATTTTAGGCCAGGGTGGCAGAATTTATAGAATTGTTCTAAACCCATTAATTCATAGGCCTCATTAACCATGGTAAGTCCCCAACCAATTCCCCATTTTCTTGTGTAACCCCTAATTTGGGATGACACCTCAGCGTCAGTCAAATTCCCTGAAACATCCTCCCATACACTTGAGAGGTCAATTTAAACTTTTGCGACAAAGCTTGTTTACACAACCTATAGCCTTTATGGTCCTCTCTTTCCATATGGGTGAAAATGTTTAATGTCTTCATCCTCAACAGTAGTGGAGCCAAATATCGTACCATGTTCTCCTGCCCCACTTTATTTAATTCACACCCCATTTCAAAAGCATTTAGAAACACATCCATGTCATCCCCTTCCCTGAAACAAGGAAATAATTTGGAGTCTATACCACCTCCCAGGACAGACACAGGGGTCTGGCTCCACCTATCAAATTAGGGTTTTGCTGGCTAACACAGTATCTCCAAATCAAGCTAATACTGATTGTGACATTATCTGATTAAAATATGACCATTATAAATAACTGTTGCAACCGCTTATCTATTTGCAATAAATCTTGTACAAAATGTGTCATGTAAGATGTCTATGAAAAGGTTATGATTTGCTGGTTATGCTTATGCTATTTGTTTGCATGTATCATTTTTGTATTTGAAGTTATGAATATTGGTCTCTTTCCTGTCCCAGCCTCTTTTCTGCTCCAGCCTCTGGACTATGAATGTATAGTAATAGAAGCATTCTAACCAAGGAATTGAGAACCTTCCACTGATTTGGAAGCAGCCAAAGACTTGACTTAAGCCAGCAGTTTATTCCATCACTGCTACAAGCCTGAACTAAGAACTTTGCAATTATTGTATGTATTTGATTCCTTTAACCAATTTTAACTTTCACCTTTCTTTCTTTGAATAAATCTTTAGATTTAAACCATTGGCATCAGCGTGATTTTTGGCTAAGATCTAAGTTATATATTGACCTGAGTGTGTGGCTGGTACTTTGGGATCAGAAGAACCTTTTATTTGAAGAGATTGGTTTTAAAGAACCACACATCTCTAAGTCTAGTGTTTTCGGTGGTACTACAAGAACTAGAATGGCCAAGGAAACTGCTTTTATGACTTCTTGTTAGCCAGTGTGGTGAAGCAGAAATTTACTTTTGTTGCTGGTTTGGTAAATCCTATGGGAGATTAGCCACCAGTCTTGTGGTGTATCTGCCGTATTTCTCAGCAGTTTGTCCTGAATTTGGCACTCTCAGGTGTGGCCCACTGAGGCATGGTTATACTGACACTCCTTCTCTGCTCTCATTGCTTGCCTCTCTCTTTCTCACCTCATGCTGTTGCTGCTTCTCCCAGTCTGCTTCCTCTCACTTCTGGCCCACAAGCATCTGTGCTTCCAGACAGAGGCAGCCCCGCTCCATCAGCTGCTTCTCTGGCTCTGTCTGTGGATCTGTCCATGGTCTCTGCTGCAGTCATGCATTCAATCTAGATGGCGCATGGGTGCTGCCTCTGTTAGCCTCTTCTGTGCACAGAGGTGTCTCCAAGATTTCTCTCACCTGCTGTTCTCTCTCTGCCAGTGGGCTGGATGTTCCCTGTGATCCTGGACCATCATTCCTTTTCTGGTCCTTAGAGTACAGCAGGTCAACTAGCTGGGCCTTTGTCTGCTCCTCAGCGTTGAGCTGACTTTCTCTGCATATCTCAACCAGCTGACTTTTTTTTGTCTGTTCATAACTCATTTTCCCCTGTCTCTCTTTTCATTATTCCTTTCCCAAAGAGGCAATGAGACACTTCTCTCTGCGCCTTTCCCATCTACAGTACTTGCTTTCACTGCTTTGGGACTTCACTGGAAAGTTCCCACTGACAGATCACATGTGCTGACACCATATATGTCAGAGTTTCCAGGGCTAACTTCACCTTTGCCCTCTCCATCCCCTTAGCCCCCCTTGGTCTTCCTCTCAAGCACCCATCTAAAGTTCCAGGTTCCCACTCCAGCCATCACCTCTCTCAGGCAGAGACTCATGTCTGTCTCACTCCAGTCTGAGGGTTTAGGTCCCCCTGCACCTAACTGTTATTTCCCCAGTAGATCTGACCTTACAATATGTCACCCATCAGCCTTAGGGGCCCCAGTAGGCCAACGTCCTTGCAACCCTTCAGCAGGATTAGAGCCCCTTAGACAAAGAATTTGTCTATTTGCCAGATCAGAAAAAATGCCCATGTTAGTTCAAACACTGTCTTCTTATACCAAAAGCCTTTTCTTTGTCTGAGTCCCTGGAAAACCCAGTTTGAACCAGTCTATGCAGACCTCTTTGGGGGGTGGTATTTCCCCAGAGTTGTTTAGTCTCAGTGACTTGCCTTAATCACCTCCCACTGTTTTTAGCTCCTGGAGCAGCTGTGGTAACGCTTGGCAAAGGAAAAAAATGCAATCATACATAAACCATTCATAAATTTAATACAATAGTACCCAAAGATAATGCATGGTGTTGCAATATCTGTCACTCATACTAACTCAAGAATTTGATTATAATCAAGATCACCTTCCTTATCTGAAAAGAATATACATACACTGTAAGTGCATACTTATCCCCCCTTTCCAGGGATTTGACTCTTTTGGTAACTTAAATAAATTGCAACATGAATCTCAGCCTAAACTTTCTCCCAAGCTTGGCAGTTCTTCAGGTTTCCCCTGCATGCCCTGTCTGCCCTAGACAATACTTCACTTTGCCCCCAAAATGGGCCCTATTCCCTCCAAGAGTTAATGAACGAATATGACTTGGTAGTATTTACACTGCACCTGCATTGTAGGGTTTGAGGTCCTAATTATAGGATGACTCAGAAGAACCCATAATCAAATGCTTAGATAATATTCCTGTTAAATTCCTTTCCCTCCTCCTAGCACATTTCTCTCGCTTTCCATAGCGGTGATTTTAAAGATACTGTTACAGTCTGCAGTCTGTCCCACTACAGGTCCCCCTTTTATTTCAAAACACCACCTCACCCAATATTCATCCATTTAGTTAATAATTAGTCAAATTTATTTTTCAAGTCAGTAGTATTCTGTACCAGATCTCCTAAAAATACCTGAGGGGTGTCTGCTGTTGTTTGTTCAGAATGCTATTAAATATTAATCCCTTTGTACCAAGTCTTGCAGTGTTGAAACTGCTTGGACACATGAACATATCATTCAAGCACACTGCCATCATTTATAAGCCTTCTGCAAATTAAAGAGTCATGTCTAGCCTTTGACGCTTGCCTCTTTTAAATCTAGCTTCAAAATTATTGGAGAAGTCTTTCAAAATCTCTGGTTTTCTTTCAGACCTTTGTGACTCTCTCTTCCCACCCCCACAACCCTAGTTCCAACTTTGGGGTGGCCACTACACTTAAATGCAGTGGAATCCTACCACAATGGCTCATAGGCTTTATGGTAGATGTCTTTCTGTTCAGTCCCAGTGATCACCCAGAGATGCTGGATATCATGGAACTGTACGGGTTCGCCGTAGGGTAGGAATTATGAAAGGATGAGCAACACAAGGCTCCGTATAAACGGCTTTAGTACGTGCCTGCCACAAGGTGCTCTTCGTGCTGCTGGGTGGCGCCTCCTTCTGGTGATTCTTGGTATTAGCTCCAGCATCCCCTTTCTTCTTTTCCACTATTGCCACTCTCCTCCTGCCCATGGAATCACAGTGCAGCCCTTTCGTGACTCAACCCTGCAGCCGAGTCACTCTGTTTTTCCCTTCTGGGGGAGTCTGTCAAAGTCCCTCTGCACCAGCAGCACTAGGCAGTCTTCACATCTGCCGCCCTGACTACATCACTGTCACAGTGACTTGGGCATTCTTCCCATTCACTGCCCCTAGCAATACCACTCTGTAGCAGCTGGTAAGGGAACTCAGGCCCACCCTCTACTCTGGGTTCCAGGCCAGGACCCTACAACAAGCAGTTAAGGTCTGTGACTACCCCAAACTTACCGCTCTTGCCCTGGATGACTTCCTACCATGCTTCTCCAAGCTTTTCATTCTCCAGCCTTCCTAGTCAGACAACCCTTTCTCACTGGGTTCCTATCCCCTTTTCTTCTCCCTTACCTCAGGGAGAGAGAATCTGCAGGCTTTCCCCCTGCTGCCTCCTCACTGTTGCCAGCAGCCTGGCTTTATAGGAGCCCTGCCTGTTCCCTCACACGTGAGCTTCCTTCCAGCTAGCATGCTCTCCAAAGCCTAAATCTTCCCCATGTGCAGCTTAATTGGGGGACTGGACTCACCTGGTCTAATTCAACTCTCTCAGGGCCGGTGTGGGGAGCACACCCCATCACAGTGCCTTATGGGTCACAGTCAAAAAGGAAATTCAAGAGGAGGTGAAAGGCCTCAACGAAGTTTTTGGGGGTATGTTAATTATTTTTTTGAAGAGATGGTGATATGTAGTATGGAAAGGCAGTTTTTCCTCCCTGCTTTTCTGCTTTCTGATCTGAAGCTTGGTTCCCAGCACGCTGGAAAATAAACCAGTCTCTGACATGTTGATATTTTGGCCCTACTACAATGCATGGTCCTAAGTAACTGTCCTTCTCAGGCTGCATGGAATGAAACACAAAGATACAGACACACATTTAGCATTCTACAGCTTCAGGAAACACCAAGTCCTTGGAATCCAAAAAGTGAACTGAAATTTAAACAATAAGAAATCTTAACCACAAAGTAATGACCAAAAAACATAAAACTAATGAAATAATACATTCTCCTCATATCTCATTAACTCTGCAGTGAAAAGTGCTATTAGACAATAATCCTAATTATATACACAAACTTCTCTCTCCTTGGAATGCAAATGAGAATTCAAACCAATTTAACAATATGCCTGACACTGTGAACAAGAGAATAGTCCCATCTATTTACATCTTGTATAAAACAGAACTGTGCTTTACAACAGTGTTTTTGTTAGTGCCTGAACAACTGGTAAACTCCCCACGGCTGCTTCCTTAAGAAAAGTCAGATGTGTATAAATTCAGCAGAGCAGACAAGCCAATAGTGAGCAAATGCAATAGCAGAATTATTATCTGTTTTCAAAGGACAATACAGAAGAAGCATTTTTTAATTCATATGATTCCATTATTAAAAAAAATTGAAAAGGCACAGGTGGCTCAGTGTTATATCTTTGAGAAAACACTCGCTTATGCAGACGCGCTCTGCAAGGCGGAAATTCTCTCTGACTCAGTTACAAAGGACATAGACATACAGTGACTGGAGAACTTCTCCCTCAGAACAATTAAACAACAAAACCAACTGTGAAAAGCTCTGGGAGTCTGAGACCTCTGTTCCCATCCTCCATGGTAAATAAAGGGTAAGTAATAACCTTAGCATAAAGACAACATTTCACACTACATCATAGGCTGTAAACAGGAATTATACAAACCTCTCTGAATTCACAGTTCAGTGCTGCACAATGTGATCCTGAAAGATTAAGAGAGAATAATTATTCTCTGTGATAAGGCCTCAGAGAGAAACTGTCTGCACTACGTGGGAAAATCGATCTAAACTACACAATTTCAGTGACGTTAGTAGCGTAACTCAAGTTGATGTAGTGCAGGGTCCACACTATGCTATGTCGACAGGAAACTCCCCTTACTCTTCTCGTTCCGGTGGAGTACAGGAATCAACGGGTTTGGTTTAGTGGGTCTTCACTAGACCCATTAAATTGACCACCACTGCATCCATCGCCATGTGTTGAACCCCCGGTAAGTATAGACAAGCCCTGGGATGCTTTGCTTTACAAATGCTGTAAGAACTGCTTATCTCTCAATACCTGGAGTAAACTACTTGCCACAGCCTACAACTCATTGCATCACATAGTACAGGGCTACCAAAGGATTAAGATTCTAGCGCTATATGAAGTCTACTCTCACACCAGGCAATTGTCAAGGGGTGTGTTTGTGCACGTGTGTGTGTATATATACATACATACATATACATACATACACACACACACACACACGCAAAGTAAACTTCAGAAAATATCCAGGCATGACTACTGAACAGCTTTAAGTGGTAGAGAGGAATTGCTTATGTAACCCTTCTGCCAGGTGAAGCTCACAGCAACCAGGGGGATAGGTTCAATATCTAGGGTTCCTTTTCAAAAATACAACATAGAACCAGCTCGAGCCCCTACCCAGTAACCTGGGAAAATTACACACCACCCCTGGGTGCCTTTGAGAGGCGATACTTCCCCACTCACAAGCATGAAGTCTGAGTGTAGAAAAAAAACTTTTAACTAAAGGAGAGCAGTCACCTGACATTAATTAGGGAAGATGCCACAAGCGGTATTCATAAACAGAAAACTGTGAGCAGGATACCCACCCCAGAGTGCATGGGCCAGTGTCTTCTGCCTCGTATTCTTGAATTCTACAACCAAATGTTCCTTTTCTGTGCCCCTCTCTGTTCCCTCACCATAGCCCACTCACAGTGGTTGTCCTTGGACAGTGAGGACCCAGGGTTCAGAAGTGCATCTGTGTGAGTTCACCACCTATCTGGAGAAGAAGGCACCTTCCTTGCTCCACCATCTGAGTGCTTGCTTTGGCTGGCCACCCCGCCAGCTGCTTGTTCTGTTAACCACCTCGCCAAGCTGCTCATTCACCGACTATCAGTCACCTTCTGCTGCCACCTGCTTACTATTATTTGAGACAAGAAAAACCAGCTGGCACTTCCTCTGGAGACCATCAGAATGGTGCCATTGATTGCAGGTGGGGTCATGGGTCATCATGGTCCTGAATCTTGCAACTTGTTAGGCATATGAACATCCCCATTGAAATCAATGCCTAGCCAGGCTGTGGCCTGTCAATTTCAGTTTCTGTGAGCAGGAGAAGCTTATTCTGTCAGGGATTCTGTCTCCTGATTGTCCTGCTGCCCATCTCTCCATGCAGGGGTTGCTCTAGGTATTTTGCCACCCCAAGCATGGCAGGCAGGCTGCCTTCGGCAGCTTGCCTGCAGGAGGTCCCCAGTCCCACGGATTCGGCGGCACATCTGCGGGAGGTCCATCGAAGCCACGGGACCAGCGGACCGTCCGCAGGCATGCCGCTGAAGGCAACCTGCCTGCCGCCCTTGCAGCGACCAGCGGAGCCCCCCCCAGGCACGCGCTTGGCATGCTGGTGCCTGGAGCCACCCCTGTCTCCATGGCCTGCTGAATTCAGGGGGAAAAGCCTTTTGTGGCAATAGGCTGGAATGCTGAATGGCGCTTCTGCAGCTTGTTCTACGAGCACTCTCTTTAAAACTCCCACTGCTGGACATGGAAGCTGGTTTGATATGTGGAAAAGAAGGTGTCCCTGCACTTATTTTTTGCTATGGGGATGCATCAGAATTGTAGATTTGTTCTCTTTTCACTGTTCTGGAGTTTATTTTCCCTGGCTCAGAACACATATCTGAAAAGTACACGGGGACTGTATTTTATTGTACAGACTGAGGCCTGGTCTACACTACAGGGTTAGGTCTATGTAAGCTGCCTTGCATTGACCTAGCTGTGGAAGTGTCTTCACTTAAATTTGTCTCCCACCAATGTAAGCATCTCTCTAGGCTGATTTACTAACACCACCTCCCTCAGCAGTGTAGAGTCACAGCTGATGTAATTAGTTCGACGCAGTGTCAGTGCAGACACTGCACTGCTTACACAGATTGTTACTGACTTTCAGGAGCCATTTCCCAATGCCCCACACTAACAATGCAATCAATACAAGTGCTCCTGGCAAGGACACACTCCGCCGACACAAAGACCCAAGTGTGCACGCACACACAAGCGATTTAATAACTGCCGTGGCTGTATGCCGATGTAAGTTAGGTCAACTTAGTTTTGTAGTTTAGACATGGCCTTAGATACTGCATTAGATGTGGCACCTGGAGAAGATGGCTAAAGGATCACCCGGGTGGCTTGTGCCTAGGAAGGGTAGCGTTTGAAATATCTTAAATTAATCTGCTGAGACTCTTTAGGATGGACTAGTTTTTCTTTCTAAGACGCTAATTTAGATTAATATCCTGCCATGGGAGGAGAACAGAAAGTTTAAAAAATATTTTAAATAACTTCCCTTGGAGCCACAAATGAGTATAATCTGCCAATATTTTGTCAAAATATCTATCTAAAGTACTTGTGTTGCTCCTATTACTGTAGTGGCTGAGCACTTCACCTCTTCAATGTATTTATCCTCACAAACCTCCATGAGCTAGGACAGTGCTATTAGCCCCATTTTACAGATGGGGAACTGAGGCACAGAGACACTAAGGGTAGGTCTTTACTGCACAGTTAGCCCAGGTTCTTACCTGGTGTTGCCTCAAGTCCCCTCCCATCCACACGCTAAAACTCACAAAAGCTTTCACACCAGGCTAGCTGGCCTGATGAGGGACTGGGTTAAAGCCTGGCTGGTAATTTGCCTTTGTTGCAGTGAGGTCACAAGCTAAAACACTTGAATGCAATCCTCCAATGCCTCCCCACAATTCCATTCCTGTGCCCAGAAGGACAGACAACTTCTTCCATAATTCACTTGGAAAGAATCTTAGAGCAACTTGACTGACTGAAGCATAAAGAACCCTGGGATGTGCCCCCAAAATCCTAGAAACGCAGGGGCAGCTCCAGGCATCAGCACACCAAGCATGTGCCTGGGGCGGCAAGCCACGGGGGGCTCTCTGCCGGTCGCCATGAGGGCAGCAGGCAGGCTGCCTTCGGCAGCATGTCTGCGGAGGGACCGCTGGTCCCGCAGCTTCGGCGGACCTTCTGCAGGCAAGCCGCCGAATCCGCAGGATCGGGGACCTCCCGTAGGCAAGCCGCCAAAGGCAGCCTGCCCACCGTGCTTGGGGCGGCAAAATACCTAGAGCTGCCCCTGGTAACACGCACGAACCAATCACCTGGGCTAGCTCCACAGAAAAGACATACCTTAAGTGACTTGGCCAAGGTCACACAGAAGGCTTGTGGCAAATTAGGGAACTAAAGCTGGCTCTACCGAGCCCTAGGTGAATTGCATAATGTTCTCTTTAATAACAACTATTTTATGGCTTAAACCAGCATGGGAAAACTATCATGAAAACTAACCAGCCTGGGCACAAAATCTACTCACCCATTCTTAAAACAATAATAATGATAATTGTTGATGGCTCAGATGATTGGTCAAGAGGACAAATGAAATTGTGTAATGCTGATTTAAGTGATTTTTTTTTAATGATGGGGGAGTGTCATTGTTTGTCATGGTATCTCAATTTTCTGCCTTTGGGGACAGTAATTCCCTTAAAGAGAATCACCTCACGGTAAGGCACATCCAGGTCTGCTTTCAATACCATCCACTGCACACTCTTCCACACACTTGTGGGAATTAATAAGTTCTAGACATTTGGTGATGAATTACAATGTTTCTGATTTGGAGAGAGAAGTCGTCTTCACAGGTATTGCTAAAACGACAAAGACTTTTCCTGAGACTAATTCAGGTACTTGGAATGATGTATTATTCTTCTTTGCTACAAGTTGTTAGATACTGACTCAAACACAATATGGGCCTGATTCAGGAAGATACTCAAGCAGACGCCTAACTTTAAACATATGAGTAGCCCCAGAGATTTCTGTGGGTCCACTCAAGTGCTCAAACTTAGTTCCATGCTGAACTTCCTTCCTGATTGGGGGTTGCAGAAAGAAATGTGTGATTCACATTTTGGAATTGCTTAGCACTAAGCCCCGTGAACAGAAAGTGCTCATTTTAGCCCCGTTCAATAGCTTTCTATAAAATAGGGCAGTGACAAAGAGCAGGAGTTAGAATGACTAAGAAGTGAAATAAAACAGCCTTTCAGTACTAATGGGAAAATCCCAGCTAGATGTTAAGAAAACATTTTTAAATTTGGGATGCTAGGATGATTTTACTTAAAGAAGTAATCAAAGCTCCATCACTAGATATGGTAATGAAAATGTTAGGTATAACACAGGTAGATCTGTAGTTCCCAGCATGTCCTCCAGACAGACGTCCTAAGCACCTGCATAGATTTCCACCACAACTTCAACCACCACCACCCATCCATCAAACTCTTTCTCATCAATTTCCTGGACACCACAATCGGCTTCAGTAATGGATCCCTACAGACAATCAGATACAAGAAGGACACCAACCACACACTCTTAGTTGTCACCTACCACCCCACACTGGAATTCATATGTAGTATTATCAAACAATTCAAACCCCAAATCCTGAAAAAAAATCTTTCCTGAACCCACTCTTCAGGCCTTCAAAGAATGTCCCAGCCTTGCCAAGCCCATCAACAGAAGTAAACTCCCCACAGACCAGGAAACACCAACTAAAAGTGGCACCAGACTCTGCCATAACAACAGATACAAAACCTGCAGCCATGTCTCCAGGCCTATGATGATCAATGTTCCCCACAATACACCTTTCAAGATCCATGGGCCCTACACATGCCTATGACAACATGTGATGTACCTCATCCTGATCATCAAATGCCCCAACAACGACTATGTCAGTGAAATTAGATAATTGCTATGCTCCCGAATGAACTCACACAGAAAAACAACAGACAAAAATCACACTCTCTCACATGGGCAAAGACTTTTCACAAAACTATAACTCCATATCTACCTGTCAGTCCTAGTCCTCAAAGGAAACCTGCACAACACCTTCAAAAGATGAGCAGCGGAACTTAAATTCATAACTTTGCAAGACACTAAGCGCTTGTCTACACTACTGCTTATGTTGATATAACTTACATTGCTCAGAGGTGTGAAAAATCCACACCCCCGACTGATGTAAGTTACACCACCCTAAGCACTGGTGTGGATAGTGCTATGTCGGCAGGAGATGCTCTCCTGCTGACATAGCTATTGCCTTGCATGGAGGTGGAGTTATGCCGACTGGAGCGTTCTCTCCTGCCAGCATAGAGCGTCTTCACTACGTGTGCACCAATTAAGTGCTTCTAGTGTAGACTAGCACTCAATATCATGGTCTCAACAAAAACACAGGTTTGATGGCTCATTACAACCATATGTAACCTACTAACCTTCCTTTGACCTGTGATTGCAGAGGTGTTAATTGCCCACTTCATTTCAAGTGGTTTCTTGCAACATGAATTAACCCTTGGTACATTTAACAATCCCACCTTGTGTTTAGCTGTGCCACTTGGATTTTTCCAGATCTGAAGAGCTCTGTGTAGCTCCAAAGCTTGTTTCTTCCACCAACAGAAGTTGGTCAAATAAAAGATACCACCTCACCCACCTTATCTCATTAGAATCAGGAGAAGTTAGGAGCCTAATGTGCTTAGGTTTGTTTTGGGTGTTTTTTTGGGGGAGGGGGTTAAATCACACAGGGCATCTATCTGCATCTTGAAGTGCCTAAACACCTTTGGAAACCAGGTGCTAAGTCTCTATCTTACGCTCATTGAAATCCATGGCAAAGCACCCACTGACTTTAAATGGTGCAGGATCAGGACCTAAGATCCTGGAATTCTCTGCCTCCTATTCAGCTGTGCCTGCTTTAATCAGGCATGGAGGTTGGGATGCTCTATATTCCATTCTTGAGACCATGTGTATAGAATCATATAATAGTAGGACTGGAAGGGACCTCAAGGGGTCATCTTGTATCTGTGTGTTTATCCTCAGCCTAAAGATTTTTTAAAAATGCTTTCATTGGTTTGCATTAGAAGGTAGGCGGTAGGATTAATAGCTGTTCTTCAAAGCTATAAACTGCCTGGTGTGTTTTCTCAGACTCTCTGCCATGAGTTACTGCTGTAATTAGATCCAGAAGGAGAGACCATAATAACATTCTGACTTGATTTCCACTGGCAGAGCATTGATTAAAAGAGCTACATAATAAATGAAAGGCATTTCAGAATCGCACTGTTGATATCTGTAATTTTTTTATAATTAGAAAAGCCTACCAAAAATTGTATATTATAATTACATGCATTATTAATCCTGCTCTGTTATAATAAGAATTATTCTATGATTACAGGTTGCAGAGAGTTTTTCTGTAATTTTTTTAAAAAGGCACTGCAGTTTGGATTACAATACAAAGCCTTTTTACAGAGCAGATAAATTGGGCCATATTTTTTTCAAACTAATGCAAACCAAAAGATCTATAAGTTCACAATAGGCAAATTCAAAGAGGAACAAACAATTCACAGGTAATATCTTTGCCTGTTAGAAGTCTGCTGTGTAAGAAAAATAATGTTCAAATAGCCTCTTTTGTATGTTGCTTCCGAACAAAAGTCTTAAATACCTAACAGGCAAAGAGGATAAACAGGGCATTTAATGACATTTTTGAACAATTTGGGGTTAGCTTCTTTTGAGTAAAGTCATCTACATACAGGATTTTATTCCTGAAAAAAAGCCTATTATACTGTAAGTTTATTTAATATATAATTTTTTCAGCCCAATTCACCATGAGCTGTCATGGGATAAACGGGAAGGTCCTTTCATGGATTGAGAACTGGTTAAAAGACAGGGAACAAAGGGTAGGAATTAATGGTAAATTCTCAGAATGGAGAGGGGTAACTAGTGGTGTTCCCCAAAGGTCAGTCCTAGGACCAATCCTATTCAATTTATTCATAAATGATCTGGAGAAAGGGGTAAACAGCGAGGTGACAAAGTTTCCAGATGATATTAAACTACTCAAGATAGTTAAGACCAAAGCAGATTGTGAAGAACTTCAAAAAGATCTCACAAAACTAAGTGATTGGGCAACAAAATGGCAAATGAAATTTAATGTGGATAAATGTAAAGTAATGCACATTGGAAAAAATAACCCCAACTATACACACAATATGATGGGGGCTAATTTAGCTACAACGAGTCAGGAAAAAGATCTTGGCGTCATTGTGGATAGTTCTCTGAAGATGTCCATGCAGTGCGCAGAGGCAGTCAAAAAAGCGAACAGGATGTTAGGAATCATTAAAAAGGGGATAGAGAATAAGACAGAGAATATCTTATTGCCCTTATATAAATCCATGGTACGCCCACATCTCGAATACTGTGAGTTCAATCCTAGAGGGGGCCATTTAGGGATCTGGGGCAAAAATCTGTCTGGGGATTGGTCCTGCTCTGAGCAGGGGGTTGGACTAGATGACCTCCTGAGGTCCCTTCCAACTCTGATATTCTATGCATCTATGCATCTATACAGATGTTTTCTCCTCACCTCAAAAAAGATATTCTAGCACTAGAAAAGGTTCAGAAAAGGGCAACTAAAATGATTAGGGGTTTGGAGAGGGTCCCATACGAGGAAAGATTAGAGACACTAGGCCTCTTCAGCTTGGAAAAGAGGAGACTAAGGGGGGATATGATAGAGGTATATAATATCATGAGTGATGTGGAGAAGGTGAATAAGGAAAAGTTATTTACTTGTTCCCATAATATAAGAACTAGAAGCCACCAAATGAAATTAATGGGCAGCAGGTTTAAAACAAATAAAAGGAAGTTCTTCACACAGCGCACAGTCAACTTGTGGAACTCCTTACCTGAGGAGGTTGTGAAGGCTGGGACTATAACAATGTTTAAAAGGGAACTGGATAAATTCATGGTGGCTAAGTCCATAAATGGCTATTAGCCAGGAAAGGTAAAGAATGGTGTCCCTAGCCTCTGTTTGTCAGAGGATGGAGATGGATGGCAGGAGAGAGATCACTTGATCATTGCCTGTTAGCTTCACTCCCTCTGGGGCACCTGGCATTGGCCACTGTCAGTAGACAGATACTGGGCTAGATGGACCTTTGGTCTGACCCAATACGGCCGTTCTTATGTTCTTATGAATAGGAATACTGTACTTAATTTAGACTATACAAAGATTCTCCGATTATTTACTGACAAAACATCCAGGAACACACATTAGACTGTGATTTCTGGTGAGGCCCACGTTTTCCAGGGACCACAGCAAACCTCAAAGGTAAACACAAGTTATATGAACCATAATGATCAGTTACTTACACAAGTAGTCCCATTGGTGTCCGTTGAATACTCCTATGAGTAACTGGTAGCCTGTGTAAACAAAGGGGTTGCAATCGGGTTTTAAGGGATTTATCTCAGTTCTGATTTATTACTAGTCTAATTCATTGTGGCTTGATACAGCAGATAAGACTCAGGATCCATCATTTTCCCCCCAATTCTCTGTCCCTACATTGTTAGATGAAGGGTAATTCTAAGTAACATTTTAGGGGAACATTATCAGAACAGCTTATGCCCAGTCTCTCTTTTGCTGACATAAAAATATTTATGATAGGAAAATTAAATGTGATACAAATGTCAGTACTTGCATCTTTAATAGCTGGGTTTTTTACCCACTATTTAACTACAGAAACAAAAGCTAATGGTATACATTGCCCTGAAGAAAAAAAAACACTTAAAAACTAGAGGCTTGGTGCAGTACCTCTGCTCTAAAGGTCAGGTACATTTTTGTGAGAATTCAGGAGGCTCTCACATACTACTTTTGGTAGAAATATTATGTGAAGCCCCTTCAGGTGGATTTTACTGCCTCCACTAAAGGGTGATTCAGGTTTGAACTAAGTGGAATGACCAGATTGAAACTAAATACAGAAACAGACCTGGAAATGGAAGCAGAGTCATTTGGCGTGTCAAAAGCACCGTGAACCTGCCCAAGTAGCACCCACAAGCTTATCTCTACCACCACCACCCAAATTAAACAACCAACACAAGCAAGAAGACACCTACTCAGCCAGAACCAAGCATCTTAATCAGTTCTAACAAAGGCAAAGCAACAAAGAGCCTTTTGTTATTAGCCACAAACCTATCCAGAATCGTTCACTAGAACATGTGGCAGCAGGAGGCCTGGAAGTGGAAAGGACAATCAAATGCAAACCTGTAATTTTCTCATCCCTGATGCTATCATGCATCATAATAATTTTGCCTTACCGGGAATGTCACTAGTACACTAAGAACCTCAGCATTGGTTCTTCCCAGAACTAACAGCAACCTGCCAAGACCACCCAAAACTAGCTGTTACCATAAAAGCTCCAGTTTGGCTCCTGCAAGTAGGACGTCGTTCAGAGGATTAAAACCAATGGCTTTAAGTGGTTCTGAATTCATTCCAGGCAGTGAGTGTTGATTCTGGCAGGCATTGACTGACTCGTGCTTTTTTCCATGCTGAGTCTATGCATTGCAATTTACGGTTTTGTTCCAGCTGGTTACAGAGGATTTTGAATGGCTACCAGCTGGTTAATGGTTTTTCTGCCTTGGTTACATTTGGATAAAGATTTTCAACTCTTGGTTACAGATAATGGAAAGTGGTTTTTCTTAATGCAGACCAGGCTGTATCGTGTTGTTTTCATCGTGAGAGAAAAGGCATTCTGGTAAGTTATAGGAAGGTTTCATGAGTTTATAGGCTATTTCCATTTTGGCTCAACTCTTTACTAAACCCTGTTAAAAACATGTAAATGCCCAAGCTGGTGCTACCACACTAATCTGTTGATTTCATTCTTCACCATCCCCTTCCCTGCAGAGTCAGTGAACATGCTTTTTTTTAAAAAACAAAAAATTGTTTGAAGCAGCTTTGCCAACCAAATTTCCTTTTGGGACAAATAGTCCATCACATTTGGCTTGCACCCCTGTTCCTCCCATGTTTATCTTCACTAGAGCACATCAGGAATTTTGCAACTGAATAGAAAATGCTAATTCGTCAAAACCAAAACTTTTTGTGGGAAAGGATGAGTTTTGAGGAAGCTTTTGCTGGGAAGGCTTCTCGGGTCCAGGATGAAATTTCTGGTCACAACGAGAGAGAGAGAGAATAAGAGAGAGCTCAGAACAGCCAATAATTTGGTGGTTAGAGTAATTGCTGGACCCAATCTGAAGTAGAGATTTGAGCCTGGTTTTCTCACATCCCACTAAAGCACCCTAAACACCAGTCTGTTATCTGTTCTGGGGTGAGAGGGGATCTGGTTTTTGTTTTTTAATGAAAAAATTTGAAAGGACTCAGTTTTGTCCTGATGCAGAACAAGATATTTTTTTGAAATCTCAAAAATGTAATAGGACAAGAAAACCCATTTCCCACACAGCTCTAATCTTCACTCCTACTTGGACAATCCTCTGATGGGAGTAAGGGAACTCATTTTTAAGGTCCTGATCCAAAGCCCATTAGAGTCGATGGAAAAGACTCCCAGTGATTTCAGTGGGAGCTGGAATAGTCTTTAAAGTGATCATGAATGAAGCATGGAGAACTTCCTGTGAACTCCCTGGGATGAATATACTGCCTAATAACGGGTACAGAGAAGTCCTGAAACTCCTCATATCAATCTCTTTATGTACACTCTGTAAGCAGAGGACAGACTGAAAGGTAATATTTTATAATGGAAGTATTTCCATAGGCAAACCAAAGAAATTACAGGTAAAAAGGCCTGGTGGAAATCTTCTGCCAACTAACTTCAGCATTAGATGGTCGCTGTCAGGGACTGCAGTGCCAATAGATGCTAACATGTCCGTCTGAATTTCATCTTCTTTACTGACTTGTTCAGACTCTTGAGATCCAAGACAGCTTCAGCTACTCCGGACATTTTCCTTGCTATGGAATAGAACCCTGACCACATTTCACCAGGAGGAAAACATTCTAGGTCCCCGAGCTCTTGCAGTTGAGAGATTCCCTTCAGAACAGTTTGAGGAGTCTTGTCATCCCTAAACATTAGAAAGGGAATGAAGAAAATGTGCAGGAGATATCCTGTTCCCTAGGTTTAATTCTGGAGTGGAAGGTAGCGTTGCATCCATTTTATGATCTAGGCTTCTTTCTGGTTTTTCACCTCTAGGTCTTGCCCCTCGAATAAACTGAGCCCCTTCTCTGGTAACTTTATTGGCAGTGGGAATGTAAAGCACTTCTGACCTTGTCTGAGGATCTGTAGCCCTTCCTGTACTTTGCTACATTGGGGAGTGAACATTTTTGTTTGTCTGTATTATCAACCCCCACCTTCCCAAGCTCCCTAAACAGAAGATTTGCATTCCGTAGTTGTCCCATGTCCACTTGGTTTGCACATTTGAAACCTATATTCTCTAACAATGTTCCTATTATGAACAAGAGACTAGGGGGAACTTTATATCACTAGGAAGTCTGATTCGATATTATCCCAGGGCTTAGGGATGTTTTCATCAAAGATCCTGTGCAAATTAATGGGGGGAGTTTCCAGATTCCAGAAAGCATGCTTTGCTGATATGTTCCTGGGCACTGAAGTGCAGCCTGAATTGTTTACATTTTCTTTTCCTCATAACTGGTATCAATATTGCAGTTTGAGCTCTAAAAGATTCTCTCATTCTTAAAGTAAGGCTAAGGCCTTGTCTACACTACCAAATTTTGCTGACAAAAACTGCCTTTTGTCTACCAAATAGTGAATATGTACACATTGTGATGTGACTTTTGTCAGGAAAAATGCCCATTTGGGGTGACAAAATACAACCACCCGATGGGAGAGAGACATCTTTTTCCTCTACATTTTTCTTCACAAAGTGCCAGTGTAGACACCACGCTTGATTTCATCACTTTAATTGGCCTCCAGGAGGTGTCCCACAATGCCCATCCTGACCACTCTGGTCAGCAGTTTCAACTCCACTGCCCTGCAGCCAGGTAAACAACCATCCTCCCCTCCCTCTTAGAAGCCCCAGGAATTTTTGAAATTCCATTTCCTGCTGGCTCGGCATGGAGAGGTCTCATCGCATCTTCCCAGGTGACCATTGCTGGTTATCGCTCCAAAGGCTCTCCCACTTGGACCACTACTGAGCTATTGGATCTGATCAGTATATGGGGAGAGGAGGCTGCGCAGTCACAGCTGCGCTTGAGCTGTAGGACCTGGGAGACCTACTGGTACATTTCTCGAGGCCTGTGCGAAAAGGGCTGTGACCGGGACACTCTGCAGTGCAGAGCGAAGATAAAGCAGATGTACTATAAGGCAAGGGAGGCAAACCGTTGCTCAACTTAAGACCAGTCAATTCTATAAGGAGCTGGATGCTATCCTTGGTGGCGATCCCTTCTACACCACCAAGAACCCCATGGATACTTTGGCCAGCCTGGAGGTGACAGAAAGAGGACCTAATCTGGAGGACAAAGGTGTTGGAGATATACCTATCCCCTAGAACTGGAAGGGACCTTGAAAGGTCATCAAGTCCAGCCCCCTACCTTCACTAGCAGGACCAAGTACTGATTTTTGCCCCAGATCCCTAAATGGCCCCCTCAAGGATTGAACTCACAACCCTGAGTTTAGTAGGCCAATGCTCAAACCACTCAGCTATCCCAAAGAGCTGTAGTTAAACAATGAGGTGTAGCTCCCAACAGGGTCATCTGGTGGGGCAGGCAGCCAGGAACTGTTCTCCACTCCAGAAGGGTCTAGCCAGTTTCAGCAGTTGCTCTCCAGTCAGCAAGAAGCAGGAGAGGAGACACCTAGTAAGTGACTTGTGGTTTGTGTAGTGCGGAGGTGGGTTCAGGGTATAGAAATGTGGAAGGCTGGCTGTGTTTCTGTGAGTTGCACATTTCCCTGAGTAGCTAATGGGTATGGCAGAACAGGGTGTTGATGCGTTATGAGATCTCACAGGAATCCTCCAGAGAGATCTCCAGAAAAAAGTTTCCTGGAGGTACTCAGCAATCCTCTGCCACAGGTTCCATAGCTTTGTTCTTTTCCCCATTGTAGGAAACTTTCCCATGCCATTTGGCAATCACTTGTACAGGGACCAAAGCAGCACATAGACGAGCAGCATAGGGACTAGGGCGGAAGCCACAAGCATAAGTAGATGTACCCTCATTTCCCTGCTGACCCTTAGCAGTGAGATGTCTGCTAGAATGACCCCCGCCTGTGGAAAAGTGTGTGAGAATTTTTTAAATTTTTCCCTAGTATGCTACACCACGACCCTTGCAAAGAGTGTGTGCTCTTTTCCCCAAGGGTAGCACATCTCCCCCCCAACATTCACCTTGCTTTGTGTGTTGGCAGATGTGTATGCCTGGCAAGAGTCAGTGAGAAAGTGATTGCAATGTTGCGAAAGGTGTATTTAACTGAAATGTTTCAATGCCGTGTGTGAATTTAACAATCCCGCTTCCGTGCATTGTCCTCTGTGCTTCAACAGATGTGGCCTTCAGGAACACCCCACCCACCCCAGCTGAGCATCTCCACCAGATAAGAAAGCGCCCAAGACGCAGCAAAGACAACATGTTCTGGGAGATACTGCAGTGTTCCAATGCAGAGAAAATGGAATGGAAGGAGTACTGGGAAGCCAAACGGCAGGACAGAAAAGATAATCAGGAGTTTGTTAAGGATACAACTGAGCTAATGATTAAAGTAATGGAGGAGTAAACACAGATGCTGAAGTCCTTAATAATGCTGCAGACTGAGCAAATCTATGCTTGCCCTCTCCTGCAGTACATTCAGAACTCTTTTCCATGCCCCCCCAAACTCCACCCGCACATTCCTTACCACTTACTGGGACTTCTCGGTTTCCCATTCACTCCACCCCTCAGACAATTTTCACAACAATAGCTGGACATACACACAGCTGTGAAAGTCTGCCCTTCCCTGGCTCCTCCTTTCCCACCAAGCATCTTTGTGAGTTTGTGTGTGCTGTTTCTTGTGCAATAAAAGCAAAGTTTTTGAAAGGTATTTGTTCTCTACAAATTGAGATAGCAGGCACTACCAGTACATGCACAGGCATGTTAATCATTTGCTTACTGGAACATAAGGCCCCAAATGTCACCGTTGCTTCCGAGGAAAACCACACATAATGTAACATTGAAGCACCAATCAGACATATACATAGACTCATAGACTCAAGGACTGGAAGGGACCTCGAGAGGTCATCGAGTCCAGTCCCCTGCCCTCATGGCAGGACCAAATATTGTCTAGACCATCCCTAATAGACATTTATCTAACCTACTCTTAAATATCTCCAGAGATGGAGATTCCACAACCTCCCTAGGCAATTTATTCCAGTGTTTAACTACCCTGACAGTTAGGAACTTTTTCCTGATGTCCAGCCTTAATTTCCCTTCCTGCAGTTTAAGCCTATTGCTTCTTGTTCTATCATTAGAGGCTAAGGTGAACAAGTTTTCTCCCTCCTCCTGATGACACCCTTTTAGATACTTGAGAACTGCTATCATGTCCCCTCTCAGTCTTCTCTTTTCCAAACTAAATAAACTTTAATAAGCGTACTTTCTATGCCAACATCTAAGTCGTTGATGAAGATATTGAACAGAGCCGGTCCCAAAACAGACCCCTGCGGAACCCCACTTGTTATACCTTTCCAGCAGGATTGGGAGCCATTAATAACTACTCTCTGAGTTCGGTTATCCAGCCAGTTATGCACCCACCTTATAGTAGCCCCATCTAAATTGTATTTGCCTAGTTTATCGATAAGGATATCATGCGAGACCGTATCAAATGCCTTACTAAAGTCTAGGTATACCACATCCACCGCTTCTCCCTTATCCACAAGACTCGTTATCCTATCAAAGAAAGCTATCAGATTGGTTTGACACGATTTGTTCTTTACAAATCCATGCTGGCTATTCCCTATCACCTTACCACCTTCCAAGTGTTTGCAGATGATTTCTTTAATTACTTGCTCCATTATCTTCCCTGGCACAGAAGTTAAACTAATTGGTCTGTAGTTTCCTGGGTTGTTTTTATTTCCCTTTTTATAGATGGGCACTGTATTTGCCCTTTTCCAGTCTTCTGGAATCTCTCCCGTCTCCCATGACTTTCCAAAGATAATAGCTAGAGGCTCGGATACCTCCTCTATTAACTCCTTGAGTATTCTAGGATGCATTTCATCAAGCCCTGGTGACTTGCAGGCATCTAACTTTCCTAAGTGATTTTTAACTTGCTCTTTTTTTATTTTATCTTACCCCCTTCCCATAAGCATTCACTATGTTAGACATTCCTTCAGACTTCTCAGTGAAGACCGAAACAAAGAAGTCATTAAGCATCTCTGCCATTTCCAAGTTTCCTGTTACTGTTTCTCATTTTCAAAGTGTTGCCTCAAAGCCTCCCTGATTGAATTTTCCCCCTCTGATAGCTCTGGTGTCTGGCTGCTCAAAATCAGCAGCCAAGCAGTCTGCCTCAGCATTCCACCCCTGAGCAAACCTTTCAACCTTAGCTTCACAGAGATTATGCAACGTACAACACACGGCTATGACCATGGGAATATTATCCTCATTGAGGTCTAACCTGCCCTAAAGGCATCACCAGTGTGCCTTTAATCTTCCACAGGCACACTCCACTGTCATCCAGCATCTACTCAGCCTGTTGAACTGCTCCTTACTGCTGTCCAGGTGTCCCGCGTAAGCTGTCATGAGCCACGGCTGTAAGGGACACACTAGGTCTCCCAGGATCACTATGGCATTTCAACATCCCCCACTGCAATCTTCTGGTTTGGAAAGACAGTCTCAGCTTGTAGCTTTCTATACAGACTAGTGTTCCTGAAGATGCATGTGTCATGACCTTCCTGGACCACCCCACGCTGATGTCAGTGAAATGCCCATGGTGATCCACAAGTGCCTGCAACACCATGGAGAAGTACTTCTTCCTATTGATGTACTCCATCGCAAGGTGGTCCTGTGCCAAAATTGGAATGTGCGTGTCATCTATCACCCCTCCACAGTTAGGGAAACTCATTTCTGCAAAGCCATTCACTATTTCCCACACATTTCCCAGAGTCACAGTCCTTCATAGCAGGATGCGATTTATTGCCCTGCACACTTGCATTAACGCAGCCCCAGTGGTTGACTTCCCTACTCCAAATGTTTCGCAACCGACCAATAACAGTCTGAAGTCACCAGCTTGCCACACACTTCTCTACCGATAGAGCAGCTCTCATTCTGGTGTCCTTGCACCACAGGTCTGGGGTGAGCTCCGCGCACAGTTCCAGGAAGGTGACTTTCTGCATCCGAAAGTTCTGTAGCCATTGCTCTTCATCCCATACCTGCATGACGATGTGATCCCACTGTTCAGTGCTTGTTTCCCGAGACCAAAAGCGATGGTCTACCCTATGCAGCTGTTCTGTGAATGCCAAAAGCAATCTAAAGTTGCTCCTATCCATAACATGCAGCATATCAGGTGTCTGCGAATTTTCTTAAGTTAGAAACATCACGATTAACTGCACTGCCAGCCGTGATGACAATTAACAGAGCATAGGAGAGCAGTGCAGGATCCATTCCTTTTCACAAAGATGCCGGGGTGCACAGCAAAGAAGAGCCATTTCAAAAATGCCATGAAAGAAAGCTGGAAGTCCATGCAGTGCTGGGACAGAAAGCAATGCATCATGGGACATTGAGCCCAGTCCCAGGATGCGCCATGATCAGCTCCACCTTCCCACCACACCTAGCGACAGAAGGTATCAAGCTGGACTGTGGGATAGGTACCCACAGTGCATTGCTCACACTGTCGATGATAGTTCCCCACTGTGAATGTGCTCTGCCAACAAAGGGAGCAAGTGTGAACATGAGATTCCAATTTTTATTATGTCAGCTTTTGGGTGTCGACATCACTTTTGTCAACAAAACTTGGTAGTGTAGATATGGCCTAAGTCTCAATTTGGACCTAGGGTGTGTGATTCCCAGCTATCATAGACACACCTATGCTAGCTCTGCTCAAGCAAGCGTGCTAAAAATAGCAGTGTAGCGGCAGTAGCATGGGCAGAGGCAGGCAGAAGTACAGGCTTGATGCCTGAGCACACACTTAGCTGGACTCCATGGTACGTACTTGGCCCTGCTAGCCTGTGGCGCCTCCTGCCGCCCCACTACACTGTGCCACTGCAGCCCATGCTACACTGCTATTTTTAGCACACTAGCTCAATAGTGAGAGTATGTCTAAATGAGCTGGAAATTTCACCCCTAACTACAAGTATAGACATAGGCTAAATGTAGATTATGCCAGTATGCACACAAACTGGGTGAATCTACTAACTGATAATTGACTTCTTTATAGGAACCCATATTACACGTCACTATAGGAAGATGTCCAATGAGATGCTTCAAGACCAGTCCTGGAGTACATAGTTATTGCTGGAACCAGAACTAATTTTACTGAAAGCTGTACTGACCACTAGTCTGCTTATAGCAGTGTGTAAAGTGATTCAAAGGACTACAGAGTGTGCAGGAAGTTAATTTATTAACACTGCAGTCTCTGGGTGGGCAAAGGTATAGCAAAGGTATGAACTCATGTGTCTAGTAAATGCCAGGAATATCAGCATCCACTCTAAACAAAGTCATTGCAGACCCAGACTGCCTATCAATACCAGTATGGGAAGATAGGACATTTCAGCAAGAATACAAGTCTTCATTCCAGACAACAGATTTGTCAAGACAATTTTCCTAACACTCTTGTCCTGAGCATGGATTATTTCAGTACCGTCCCACAGCATTAATAATCTGTTTTGCTCCTGTATTGTGACATTTGTACCCCAGGGGACATGTTGCACTCTACTGACACTAGATACTAGTCAAGCTATGACAATTCTGCCTGAATTGCTTACCTAAAATGGCTTCTATCATTTCTAAGACGTGCCCTCAGATCCCTTCTAGGGCATAGCTAGCAATATCTGAACTACATTGGAAAGCAATCCTTGTGCTGACTTGTCTTAAGACACTGACGATTGTACGATATTTGCTGTATAACTGCAAAGTTATGGTGCAAGCCAATATGCCCATTCTTTGAATATTTTTTTTCATTGTTTTAAGCCTTCAGGTTATTAACGACTGTGGTTCTTCCACTCCTGACCCTACTATCTGAACCCCTGACCCCACTGTGACAAGCTGTGCTAAGCCTGACATGTTGGGCTGTGTATCTTCCTCGTATGTAAGGTAAAATTCAGTAGGAATCTAGGTCCCTTTCTTACCACAGAAGCTCAGACGTTCTCCTTTTTCTGTGAGTTGTCCCAAATGCTACAAAACCAGACAAACAGGAATCAGATATATGCTATCATGTAAATATTGTGACAAAGTTCCTCCTCTACCTTCGTGGGTCCTGTGCTTATTGGCAGATTTGCTCACCTCAGTGATCTTCCCCACAGTCTGGGTCAACTCCTCCTGTGTCTGATCAGGAGTTGGGAGGTTTGGGGGGAACCCGGGCCCGCCCTCTACTCCGGGTTCCAGCCCAGGGTCCTGTGGATTGCAGCTGTCTATAGTGCCGCCTGTAACAGCTGCATGACAGCTACAACTCCCTGGGCTACTTCCCCATGGCCTCCTCCAAACACCTTCTTTATCCTCACCACAGGACCTACCTCCTGGTGTCTGATAACGCTTGTACTCCTCAATCCTCCAGCAACACACCCTCTCATTCTCAGCTCCTTTTGCCTCTTGCTCCCAGCTCCTCACACGCACTTCCTCTCCTCTGGCTCCCCCCGCCCCCGCCTGACTGGAGTGAGCTCCTTTTTAAACCCAGGTGCCCTGATTAGCCTGCCTTGATTGGTTGCAGGTGTTCTAATCAGCCTGTCTGCCTTAATTGGTTCTAGCAGGTTCCTGATTACTCTAGTGCAGCCCCTGCTCTGGTCACTCAGGGAACAGAAAACTACTCATCCAGTGACCAGTATATTTGCCCTCTATCAGACTCCTGTACCCCACTGGTTTGGGTCTGTCACAATATATACAGAATTCCAGCAGGTCTTTTGTACAAATTGGTAAAGAGAGATTTATCAAAGGAAAAAAGGTCCAGCTAAATGTAGTGATCAGCTCTGAATGTGAGGAGAAAGGCCCATTCATATCAGAACATGGATATACGGAATACCTTACACCTCTACATTAGGAACAGAGCATTCATGTTCTTGAAGGACTGGACTATGATGCTTAGAGGTTGTCCCATAACACAGGACTACACCGTTAGAACAGAAAAACACATGCCAAGTGACTGTGAATGCATATGCATTACTGAATTAATATTGGCCAAATGTAGCTTGTCGTGCTCAAAGGAGATGTCCCATTGACTTCATTCAGTAAGGCAAGCAGGATTTGGCCCATTATATTTGCTGTATTGTGATGTTTTAATATATTCAGAGTCTATAAGCATCTACATGGGGAAGAGACTTAAGATCATACAGGGCTCTTTAAACCGGCAGAGAAAGGCATAAAGAGAACCAGTGGTAGGAAGCTGAAGCTAGACGAATTCAGATTAGAAATGAGGCACAATTTTTTAACAATGAGTGTAATTAACTCTTGGAATAACTTTCCAACAAGTGTAGTGGGTTCTACATCACTTGAAGACTGTAGATCAAGACAGCGTATCTGTCTCAAATATGTATTATATCTCAAACAGAAGTTATGGGCTTAATGCAGAAATGACTGGGTGAATGCATGAGGCCAGACTAGATGATCACAGTGGTTCCTTCTTGCCTTAAAATCCATAAATCTATGAAATCACGGAATATTAGACACTATCATTTTGGTTAATTCAGACATATACACTCAGAAACAGAGTTAGCCCATTGGAGTCCCTAAACCATTGTTTAGTCTGCTTATGTCTAGAACTACCACTGCCTATACTGGTTTTATGACACTGACACCTATAAAATTTAACAGGGCTGATGCATGATTCTTTTATTTCTGCTAAGAGAAGTTCATTATTTCTCTGGGAGAAATAGGGGATGTAATTTACCTTGCAAGTTACTAAAACTTAACTCTGCTTGTAGATGGATGCATGCTTATGTGTAGGCATGCTAATGAGATTATGAAGTACAAATTTTGTTATTCATTAGAAAGTCCTGGAATAAAGTGATTATTTTACCTGAATGATGCTGATCTTTCCTGATTATTCAACATGACTCCTGCATTTCTTTCTGAATAAAATGACCCCATTTGTGGATCTGGAGACCAGGGAAGGAGGAAACTATTGGCTTATTTAATTAGGCAGCCTAATCCCAATAATTTTACTCCATGGCTCAGAGTTGGTATGTTAATCAAGGACCCAATGTAAACTAATTTTCCATTCAAACAATACTATCATAAATGATATATGACAGTTGCCTGAAAATCATCAACAGGAGAATTTGGTTTTTAGAGATTTAGAGCTCCTCAGGCTCTCTCAGACAGAGAGGATTTATTGAGAGATGCCCTCAGCAAAGGCGTTAATGTGGCTGCTAACAGCCTCCAATTACACAGACTGCACTTAGCAGAAATAATATTATCAAAGAAATATAGATGGCAGCTTTCTTCTGCCATGACCTAGCCGCTAATAAGAATCTGAAGTCTACTAACCTCCCTCCCTTCCTCAGAAGTCTCAAGTATTTTAATGGTACACAAGTAGGGGAAGAACAATGTGATAACTGGAATGTGCCACTCAACACCCTTTGTGAAAGGAGACTATGCCACTGTAAGCAGAATTCCTGTTGACAGATAAGATAGGGATGCCTCCAGAATTGCACAACTTGAAGAAGGAAGGGGTAATTCTAGACAGAGCTCAGCATATTCCTTAGTTTACTGAGTTAGTGGAGATGCAGTCGAGTTCCTTGACCTCTCTGATTTATTGTTGTGGATGTGACAGCGTCATAGGAGTTGGTTTAATTGTTGGAAACTGTTTATAATCATGAAAACAGGCTCACAGCGTTGGTGTCACAGGACATGCACATGTGAAGATGTGCCAAATGCTGAAGAGCTTTAGCTTGACAAGGTTGAGGAAACATCAGTTGGCAGGAGGAAGCTTTTGGAGGAAGAGGAGAAGGGTTCCAGCTATATATTCTATTGTGGATATGCACAACATGCCAATATAGTCTGCAGTCTCAGCTATGGCTGAGAGTGCCTTTTTCATGTGAGGCTGGTGAGAAAGCTGTGACCATTCCTCTAGGACGTAGTTCCTTGCCCCAGTGACCCAAATCATTGTCATCTCTGGGCTGTAAAATTCTCTTATTGTGTGTGCCTTGCGGAGGGGAAGGAGAAGAATCTAGAAGCTGATGCAGAATGCATGATCATGAAATGTTTCTTGAGTAGGATGGGTCAATGTTTTAAGACAATGCTAGTATCCTATGCTCTGCACTGGCTTCTAACGTACTTCTGGATGAAGTTCAAGGTGTTAACCATGAGCATCTTTGAAGCCCTAAGTGTTTTGGGATCCAGTTTTCTGAGCTCTTCTCTCACTATGTCCCACCACAGAAGCTGGGATCTACTGGGTCTATCCTAACTATACTGTTCAGGAGAAGCCACAGGAGATTCTGAGCCCTTCCTATGGAACTAGGCTCCTCACACAGTCCATTAGACCCTGATTCCAATGAACATCAGGGCACAATTCAAGGCTTATCTGTTCAAATAAGCTTTTGACTGCTTGGCATTTATCACCCACTGTAGACGGGTTCCGCCGGGGCTCGACCCTCCCTGAGGGGGAGGGGAGCCACACCGGCCTCACTGTCGTCCCCGGGGCCGCTCCTCGGGCCCGCGGTCCTGCCCTGGGGAGGTCTGTCCCTGCAGTTACAATCAGCTCTGGCCCTTTGGGGCAGGGCAGAGCAGTGGCAAAGTCAGGAGGGGTCCAGCCCTTGGTCTGGGTGGGGCACCAAACACAGTTACAATCAGCTCTGGCCCTTTGGGGCAGGGCAGAGCAGTGGGAAAGTCAAAAGGGGCCCAGCCCTTGGTCCGGGTAGGGCACCAAACACAGTTCCAATCAGCTCTGCCCCTTTGGGGCAGGGCAGAGCAGTGGCAAAGTCAAAAGGGGCCCAGCCCTTGGTTTGGGCAGGGCACCAAACACAGTTCCAATCAGCTCTCGACCTTAGGCCGGGGAGAGGGGGAGTCTGCCACCCGGATACAGGTGGCAGGGGGAACGCAGGCCCACCCACTCCTCTGCGTTCCAGCCCGGGGCCCTGGTAGCAGCTGTCACCGCTACCGGTGGTCAGTGGGGGTCCTGACCGAAACACACTGACACTGGCAAAGTTAGCTCTGCAGCCTGACTGGAGTCAGATGCCCCCGGGCTACTTCCTACCTCCCCCTCTACTCCTACCTTGTCCGGGGCCTCCGTTCCGGGGACGTCCAGAACCATTGGTTCCTCCCAGTCCGGGCTGGGCGGCAGGTCCGGTAATATTTCGGGGAATGCGGGCCAAGCCTGGTCTGGGGGCTCCTCGGGGCTGTAGTAGGGGAAAGGCAGCTCTGGCAGCTCCTCGTCGTAGCGGCCTCGAGAACGCTCCTGCGGCTCCTCGTCGTATTGACCGTGGGAATGCTCTGGCAGCTCCTGGTCTCGGCCTCTGACTTGGGCAGTCTCCCAGTTACGGGCGTCGGCGGACACGTCTGCTCCTGCCGGTGGCAGACCTGCAACTGAAGGCTGGGGCCTGGCTTTTATTCTTCCGGGTCGCCGCCTGACCCTCTGAGGGGCGGGACTTCCGCCCAGTGGCCCCGCCCTCATGGATGACTAACGGGGCTCGACCCTCCCTGAGGGGGAGGGGAGCCACACCGCCTCGCTACACCCACCAATTCAGTGTCTTTTTGTACATTCTATGTTTCACCCCCCTCACCCCCCACCCACAATAGCACCTCTAGTGATCAGGGGTTAAAAAAAACAAGCAACAAATGTCATTATTATCTTTGCATTGTAGACTTCAGTAGACATCTTCATCTTTATGGTTTTGCCACAGGTATATATGGTCTTTGCTTCCCTGATCTTGTCATCCATTACTATTTGAAGAGAGAATGTAATGGAGTACAGTGCCTTCAAAAGCAAAAGAGGTCAACCCTGCAAACCTGATACTTACACGAGTAAAGGCTGCTCATATGAGAAAACGACGACAGGGGCATGTCCTTACTTTATTCCTTTTGAGCTTCTTATAGTTCAGCTACAGAAAGAAAGTGAGGGAGGGGAACTAACAAGACAAACAAATATAGATCTACAGGCCAGTGTTCACATTCTCTTTAACAAGTTTACTTTCTTTTCCTAACTCAATAGTGGCAGTGGCCAATCCCCCACTTAGTTAACCCAGCCATGGTCCATAAATCAGATGCAGGGAAAGTGATTTTTTAAAATCAAGCACAGGGAAGATGATGCTATTACATTTGAGCAAATATTTGTTCCGATTGTTATGGGAGACCCAGGTATATTTCACAGAGCAAAGCCTTTATGGGCTGAGAAAATGCAATTCACTAAAACTTACTGACTGTCTCCTGTGCATACTACTTACCCCCTAATAGATGGATTCAAACCTGCTTGAGCATTTATGATTGTCTTGCCCTCTGGTGGGCACTGAATCCTTATATTACTACAGCAAACAGAGATTCTCAGGTGCTAGGTGCCTGTCTTTTGGGGGGGGCAGAAGATCCAGAATTCTTATCTCAATATTGGGCATGGTGTGGTATAGCTGATGCCCCTATGGTCTGATCATGTTTACATACACACATCATTGAGGTGCACACCATATGGGATAGTATACTTCACATGTATATCTAAGTACTTCTATGGCCCTCATCGCCACAATGCCAGAATGACTGGCTTAGGTCTGTCTCTTACAGCACATCACTTACATAATTTGAGGAAATGAACAAAACTGAGGAAATGCGCTGTCTGGGAGAGTACCACCTATAAGCAGTGCATGTAAACTTCTCAAAACCACTGAATTTGGAACAACTGAGCCACATTATCCTCACACACATCAATATGCTCATAAGAAAACAGTAGTGAAAATTTCATTTTGTAAGTTTTACATTAATGAAACATTTAATTAATGGGGCCTTGGAAACATCAGTGAGTACAGCATGCAGTACTATGCTTTCTGTGTGGAACAGGTCTCTGGAGGGTTATTGGGCCAGATCCATAAAGGTACTTAAGTGTCTAAACCCCAGATTTAGGTGCCTAAGTATGAGGTTCAGGCACCTAAGCGCAAGTTTTAGGCTCTACTGCAATTCATAAAACTCCTGCAAAACTTTACAGGCACCAAAACTCGCTTGATGCCCATGTTTTCAAGGTAGAAATCCCTCAGATGCCTAAGTTACTGCCTCTGGGCTTGGGCCTTGTGACCACCCTCTAGGCATCCACGTGTCTAAGCTCCAGAGCAAGCCATGCCTAGGAGGAAAATAGGCATTCACCTGCCTGCTTCAGGTGCTGCACCTGATCCAGGAGACATGCTGAGTGACTGCCTATCAGACAAGGTCTCCTTCAAAATCTGACAGGAGGATGAGATGCTATCATTGGTGCCCACCTACCTTACTTTTAGGCCAGTGGCTAGAACACATACATGGGATGTGGGAAACACAGGTTCTATCCTCCTTCCCCTCTATCTGAGGGGAAGAGAGGATTTGAACAGGGTTCTCCCACACCTCTCAAGAGAATGCTCTAACCATTGAGCAATGGGATATTCTGAAATGGGGACTAAAGAGTCATTGGAGCAGGACTGGATTCTAGTGGGCTCCGTCCTCCCATGTGGGTGCCTTAACCACCAGGCTTTAGAGTCACTGTCACCCTCTGGTATAATGATTCTTTAATTATTTATTCACACTGGAATAGCTTCAGCAGGAGAGACTGAGGGATCCTGGGTCAGAATATCCCATAGCATCATAGTTACAGACCCCACCCCTTTTTCTCCCTCTCAGGCAGTGAACCTGGGTCCCCCACATCCCATGCAAGTGCTCTAACTATGGACTAAAAGTAATAAGGTGACAACCACACCCCAGTCTTGTGTGGAGTTAGGTAGAAGCCTAATTTATTCTCACAAGAAAAACTTAGATGTCTAAGGGCTAGTCTACATTGGCAAGATAAAGCACTGCTGTGGCAGCACTTTAACATGCCTTGTGCGGTTGCTACACAGCACTGAGATACAGCTCTCTCCCACTGCTCTAAAAAAAACACCTAGATGAGGGGCATCGCTACCAGCGCTGGGGCACTGTTTACACTGGTGCTTTACTGCGCTGCAACTTGCTGTGCTCAGGGTGGTGTTTTTTTCACACTGCTGAGCAAGAAAGTTGGAGTGCTGTTAATTGCCAGTGTAGACAAGCCCTAAGCCTTCTGACTCCAGCAGAAGGGTTTCTATTCATGGATTGCTAAGCAGAGATGGGCACCTATCTCTGGGAGGGGGCTTAGGATACACTCCTCCCAGCAATATATCCCACCGGCTAATGTAGACCATGCTGGCTTTTGTGTCACACTGAAAGGCACCTATCTCTTCCGATTCACCATATAGGGAGTCTAGGTGCTAAACTTGGGCTTTGTGGATCACAGCATTGGAACATCTCTCTTTCAGGCACTTAAAAGTTAGGTGTTGCAATGCTCAGAGTCACAAGACAGAGCTTCTTTGTGGATTCAAGTCATTGTACCTATATTCCATGCGCTGCATTGGCCTTCCCCGGGCACAACTGAAGGTGTTGGTTTTGATCTCTGAAGCCCTGTATGTAGAACCCTGCGTGGATACAAAATTTGTATCTGCATCCAATCCATGATCTGCAAATGTGGCCCGTGGATATCCGCAGTTTTGCATTGCACTACCTGTATGGTTTTGCAGATGGTTACCTGAGAAGCTGAAAATCATCTAAAGCGCTCTTGCCAAAAGCACAGATTTAACCTTTGAGGATGGGAGGTAGGATGTTCTCAATGGAAAATCCCCAGATGTGGAAATCGCTTTAGAAATCAGGTTCTCTTCCAGAGCCCCATTTGTTGGACTCCAGTCCATAGTGTGAGGATCACTGGTTCAGCCAAGAATTTCCTCTACTGAACTAAAGTAGTGTATGATATTTTCCACTGACAGGGACAGTGAACAAGGTGATGAAACCTACTGCAGCCCATAGTGAGCAAATGTAGACCGATATTTTGTATCCAAAGCACCTGGGTTATTATGTAAACACAGATGAGTTGTGTGCATCAGTTCTTCTGTGCATCAGTTCACATATCTCTAAAATTGGAATGAAAATACTTCCCCTCCCTCTCAGGAATGTTGAGAGACTCATGTTGTCACTATCTATAAAACACATTTGTTAGAAGGTGCTAGCAACTGAAAACAATGAGGATGGTAATAATAATAATAAGTAGTGCCATCAAGAATATCAAGACGATACACAAAGTCTGAAAGCTAAGACTCTATAAGATTTGGCTTTGTCATAACAACTTCCTAAATAAAGGTTTACTTTATTCCCTTCCTCCACTGTTGGTCAATAGGACAGGAACTCAAGAAGCTAGAAAACACAATTTTCAAGCAAAGGTACACCATTAAAAAAATTTAAGTATCCAAAACTCAGGAAACAATGGGGAAGATTATTTCCATGAACTGATGTCATAAAATAACACTTGTTTGTCCAAATACAGTTAAAATCAGTAATTAAATCAAACTGTTGCAGACCAAATGCTCTGATCACCAATTCGGTCCATTGAGCCAAATGCAAAAAGACTGGGCTGAAATTGTTACAGATATTAACTATTGTAACACATCTGGTGGTTATGATGCAGCTACATTACCACAGCCAGTCTGAAGTTTCATAATGACAGCAAGGATAGAGGATCTCAGTTCTGACTCAGAAAGTACAGACCCCGACCATTAGAGATGAAAGAAAATCTTCTTCAGCTTTTAGCAGTATGGAAACTATGACACAGTGGAGCAGTTCTGAGTCTGTCCTCTAAAGGGAAGTAGCAAACAAACACATTAGCTACTTCATCACACTTTCAATGATAAAATTCCCAAATATTAAATTTACTTGATGGCTGTAATAACCTTAGTCCCAGATTTGGACCTTAGCGTCCAAAATATGGGGGTTAGCATGAAAACCTCCAAGCTTAGTTACCAGCTTGGACCTGGTACCTGCTGCCACCACCCAAAAAATTAGAGTGTTTTGGGGCACTCTGGTCCCCCTGAAAAACCTTCCCTGGGGACCCCAAGACCCAAATCCCTTGAGTCTCACAACAAAGGGAAATAATCCTTTTTCCCTTCCCCCCTCCAGGTGCTCCTGGAGAGATACACAGACACAAGCTCTGTGAATCCAAACAGAGTGAATCTCCCTCTCTGTTCCCAATCCTGGAAACAAAAAGTACTTTCCTATTCCCCCAGAGGGAAGGCAAAAATCAGGCTAGCAATCCAACACACAGATTTCCCCGATTCCTTCCTCCCACCAATTCCCTGGTGAGTACAGACTCAATTTCCCTGAAGTAAAGAAAACTCCAACAGGTCTTAAAAGAAAGCTTTAAATAAAAAGAAAGAAAAATAAGTACAAATGTTCTCTCTGTATTAGATGATACAACACAGGGTCAATTGCTTAAAAGAATATTGAATAAACAGCCTTATTCCAAAAGAATACAAATCAAAGCACTCCAGCACTTATATTCATGCAAATACCAAAGAAAAGAAACCATATAACTTACTATCTGATCTCTTTGTCCTTACACTTAGAAACAGAAGACTAGAAAGTAGAACTACTTCTCCAAAGCTCAGAGAAAGCAGGCAGCCCGAAAACAAAAGACTCAGACACTCAAATCCCTCCACCCAAAGTTGAAAAAATCCGGTTTCCTGATTGGTCCTCTGGTCAGGTGCTTCAGGTGAAAGAGACATTAACCCTTAGCTATCTGTTTATGACACGCCCCCCAAATTGCAGACAGTGGGGAAGCTCACTGGCGGCGATTTCCTTCTAGAACTTGAAAATAAACAGATTAATACAACACATGCACCTTTACATATACTACTAAGTATATAACTAACAGACTTCTACATTTTAAGAAAACTTTTTAACTACTGAATTCTGGGAAACTCTCACGGGAGAGTGCATCAGCTACTTTGTTAGAAGCTCCTGTGATGTGTTGAATTTCAAAATCAAAATCTTGGAGAGCTAAACTCCAACGAAGAAGTTTCTTGTTGTTCCCCTTGGCAGTATGAAGCCACTTTAGTGCAGCATGGTCAGTTTGTAGTTGGAACCGCCGTCCCCAAACATATGGGCGTAGCTTTTCCAGGGCGTACACAATGGCATAGCATTCCTTTTCACTGACTGACCAGTGACTTTCCCTCTCAGACAGTTTCTTGCTGAGAAACACGACAGGATGGAAGTTGTGATCTGTTGCTTCCTGCATGAGCACTGCTCCTATACCACGCTCAGATGCATCTGTGGTTACTAGGAATGGCTTGTCAAAGTCCGGGGCCCTGAGCACAGGGTCAGACATGAGCGTTGCCTTAAGTTGGGTAAAGGCCTTTTGACACTCATCAGTCCACTTAACTGCATTTGGCTGGGTCTTTTTGGTCAGGTCGGTCAGTGGGGCAGCGATTTGGCTGTAATGTGGTACAAATCGCCTGTAGTATCCGGCCAAGCCTAAGAAGGATTGGACCTGCTTCTTGGACCGTGGGACAGGCCACTTTTGGATAGCATCCACCTTGGCCTGTAGGGGGTTTATGGTTCCTCGACCCACCTGGTGCCCCAGGTAAGTCACTCTGTTTTGGCCTATTTGACACTTTTTGGCCTTAACTGTTAGTCCTGCCTGCCTGATGCGCTCAAAGACCTTTTCCAGGTGTAGTAGGTGTTCGGGCCAGGAGTCTGAAAAAATGGCCACATCATCGAGGTAGGCAACTGCAAATTCTCCCAGTCCAGCTAGTAGACCATCTACCAGCCTCTGGAAGGTGGCGGGTGCATTTCGAAGGCCGAAAGGAAGGACATTGAATTCATACACCCCCGCATGGGTGACGAATGCTGACCTCTCCTTGGCAGGTTCATCTAGCGGTACTTGCCAGTACCCCTTGGTTAAGTCTATTGTAGAGATGAACTGGGCACGTCCCAACTTTTCCAATAGCTCATCGGTACGTGGCATTGGATAGTTGTCCGGACGAGTTACAGCATTTAGCTTACGGTAGTCCACGCAAAAGCGTATTTCCCCATCTGGTTTGGGTACCAGAACCACTGGAGATGCCCATGCACTGGTAGATGAGCGGATTATACCCATCTGTAGCATGTTCTGGATCTCCCTCTCTATAGCGGCTTGGGCATGAGGAGACACTCGGTAGGGTGGGGTTCTGATTGGGTGAGCATTACCTGTATCAATGGAGTGGTATGCCCGTTCAGTCCGTCCTGGGGTGGCTGAGAACAATGGGGCGAAGCTAGTGCACAGCTCCTTGATTTGTTGCCGCTGCAGACGTTCCAGGGTGGTTGAGAGGTTCACCTCTTCCACGCCACCGTCTTTTTTCCCGTCATAGTAGACACCGTCAGGCCACTCAGCATCCTCTCCCTGGACTGTAAACTGACAAACCTGTAAGTCTCTGGAATAGAAAGGCTTGAGAGAATTAACATGGTACACTTTAGGCTTTAGGGAGGAATTGGGAAATGCTATGAGGTAGTTTACAGCTCCCAGGCGCTCTTGGACCGTGAATGGCCCTTCCCATGATGCTTCCATCTTATGGGCCTGTTGCGCCTTCAAGACCATAACCTGGTCTCCTACCTTGAAGGACCGATCTCTGGCATGTCTGTCATACCAGGCCTTTTGCGCTTCTTGAGCATCCTTTAGGTTCTCTCTAGCAAGGGCTAAAGAGTGTCGGAGGGTGCTTTGTAGGTTGCTTACAAAGTCCAGAATGTTAGTTCCTGGAGAAGGCGTAAACCCCTCCGATTGCTGCTTCACCAACTGTAATGGCCCCTTAACCTCGTGACCATACACAAGTTCAAATGGTGAAAACCCTAAACTGGGATGTGGTACAGCCCTGTAGGCAAACAGCAACTGCTGCAACACTAGGTCCCAATTATTGGAGAATTCGTTGATGAATTTTCGTATCATGGCCCCCAAAGTGTCATTGAACCTTTCCACCAGGCCATTGGTTTGATGGTGGTACGGGGTGGCAACCAAGTGATTCACCCCATGAGTTTCCCACAGTTTTTCCATGGTCCCTGCCAGGAAATTAGACCCTGAATCTGTAAGGATGTCAGAGGGCCAACCTACTCTGGCAAAGATGTCTGTTAGGGCCAGGCACACAGTGTTAGCCCTGGTGTTGCCTAGAGCGACTGCTTCTGGCCATCGGGTAGCAAAGTCCACTAAAGTCAGTACGTACTGCTTTCCTCTGGGCGTCTTTTTTGGGAAAGGGCCCAGAATATCCACAGCTACTCGCTGAAATGGGACCTCAATTATGGGGAGTGGCTGGAGAGGGGCCTTGACCTGGTCTTGAGGCTTACCCACTCTTTGGCATACCTCACAAGACCGGACATACTTGGCAACGTCCTTGCCCATCCCCTCCCAGTGGAAGGACTTCCCCAACCGGTCCTTGGTTCTGTTCACCCCAGCATGGCCACTGGGATGATCATGGGCTAAGCTTAAGAGCTTCCCCCGGTACTTAGTTGGAACCACCAACTGTTTTTGCGGCTGCCATTCTTCCCGGTGTCCACCAGAAAGAATTTCCTTGTATAAAAGTCCTTGGTCTATAACAAACCGGGATCGATTAGAAGAGCTGAGAGGCGGTGGGGTGCTCCGTGCCGCCGCCCAAGCTTTCTGAAGGCTGTCATCTGCTTCCTGCTCAGTTTGGAACTGTTCCCTTGAGTCTGGGGTCACCAGTTCTTCCTCAGACTGTGGACTTGGGCTTGGTCCCTCTGGAAGCGATGTAGGTGATGGGGTTGTTTCCGTTGCTGGTGAACCGCTCTCCGCTGGTGCACCTGAGGGTATTTCAGGCTCTGGCTGAGCCTTTTGGGTATGGCTGTCTGTTGCTTCTGCCAGTTTTGGCTCGCTGGCGCCCTCTGGCGTTGAGTTTGAAGATGTAGTTGCACTTGCTGGTGCTGGTTGCTGTTCCAGTTCCGGGCCTGGGACTGGAGATGCTGTGGCTGTTTCAGTGGTAGGCATGGAATCCGGGTCCACTACCTCTGTCTGGGTCTCTGGTAACACAGACGGGGCCTCTGTGGACGGCTCAGGAACAGGAATGGGTCTGGAAGCTTGCCTGGTTTGGCTACGTGTAACCATTCCCACTCTCTTGGCCCGCCTCACCTGGTTGGCCAAGTCTTCCCCCAGTAGCATGGGGATAGGATAATTGTCATAGACTGCAAAAGTCCACATTCCTGACCAGCCTTTGTACTGGACAGGCAGTTGAGCTGTAGGCAAGTCTACAGCTTGTGACATGAAGGGGTAAATTGTAACTTTGGCCTTTGGGTTGATGAATTTGGGGTCAACGAAGGATTGGTGGATAGCTGACACTTGTGCCCCCGTGTCTCTCCACGCAGTAACCTTTTTTCCGCCCACTCTCAAATTTTCCCTTCGCTCCAAGGGTATTTGAGAGGCATCCGGGCCTGGGGATCTTTGGTGTGATGGTGGTGTAATGAATTGCACTCGCATGGTGTTCTTGGGACACTTGGCCTTGATATGTCCCAGTTCATTACACTTAAAGCATCTTCCATCTGATGGGTCACTGGGCCGAGGTGAGTTACTGGAGACTGGTGAGGTTGAAGGGTAGGGTATCTGTGGCTTTACTTGGGTGGTATGTGGGGTCTTTGGCTGTCCTCGGTTGTAGGGTTTATGGTCTGTGTGCCCCCTGGGGTAATCATTCCCCTTGACAGTAGCTTTCTTGCTTTCTGCCAGTTCCATCCATTTGGCTCCAATCTCCCCCGCCTCAGCGATATTCTTGGGGTTTCCATCTTGTATGTACCGCGTGATGTCTTCAGGAACACCATCCAAGAACTGCTCCATTTGTATGAGGAGGTTCAGTTCTTCCAAGGTTTGAATGTTGTTTCCTGTTAGCCAGGCCTCATAGTTTTTTGCAATGTAGTAGGCGTGTTTGGGAAATGACACCTCTGGTTTCCACTTTTGGGTTCTGAAGCGCCGACGGGCATGATCTGGGGTTATCCCCATCCTGTATCTGGCCTTGGTTAGAAAAAGTTTATAGTCATTCATTTGGTGCTTAGGCATTTCAGCTGCCACCTCTGCTAAAGGTCCACTGAGCTGTGACCTCAATTCTACCATGTACTGGTCTTCGGGGATGCTGTACCCAAGACAGGCTCTTTCAAAGTTTTCCAAGAAGGCCTCGGTGTCATCACCTGCCTTGTAGGTGGGAAATTTCCTGTGCTGTGGAGCAATATTTGGCGCAGGGTTGTTAGGGTTGGCTGGCACAGGCAGCCCAGCTTTTGCCATCTCCAGTTCATGTTTTCTCCGTTTTTCCTTCTCTTCATTCTCTTTTTGTTGTTTTTCCATTTCTTTTTGGTGTTTTTCCATGTCTCGGCGGTGGGCCGCCTCCTCTTCTTCTTGCTTCCTTCTGTGGGCCAACTAATCTTCTGCTTGTTTCCTTCGGTAGGCCACCTCTTCTTCTTCTAGTTTTCTTTTGTGTGCTGCCTCTTTGGCTGCCTCTTTGGCTGCCTGTTCTCTTTGGTAGGCTGCCTCTTTGATCTGTTCTTCTCTTTCTTTCATCTCCATCTGTCGCCTGTGTTCAGCTTCTTTGATTTGTTCTTCGGCGTCAATTTTTGCCTTAGAAGTCATGGTTCCTGTTTTCTTGTGTTGGGGTGCCCTCCGGTGTTTATCTTCTGAACTGCAGGTTCTCTGTTGCCTCCTGAAGTCTGCCTAGCAACAGTGCCTTTAGCTAATTTTCCTTTTCTCTCTCTAGCTAATGTTCAATGAAGGGAAACCAGAAAAACCACTTTATTTGCATGCCTATAAGTGCTGGTACTTGCCTCCTAATGGGAGGGCTATTGCATGACAAAAGACCCTTAACATGCAAGCCACAAACTGCCAGAGAGAGCAGAAAAAAAAATTCTCTCTGGTTCCCTTTTAAAACCAACTGCTTCTCTCTGCTAAAAAGCCCTTAGCAGAGAAGAGAAAAATAAACTATTTCCACTGGCTTCTGGATTCTGTCTATATCATCCCACCGGCTGCCACTCATGTAATAACCTTAGTCCCAGATTTGGACCTTTGCGTCCAAAATATGGGGGTTAGCATGAAAACCTCCAAGCTTAGTTACCAGCTTGGACCTGGTACCTGCTGCCACCACCCAAAAAATTAGAGTGTTTTGGGGCACTCTGGTCCCCCTGAAAAACCTTCCCTGGGGACCCCAAGACCCAAATCCCTTGAGTCTCACAACAAAGGGAAATAATCCTTTTTCCCTTCCCCCCTCCAGGTGCTCCTGGAGAGATACACAGACACAAGCTCTGTGAATCCAAACAGAGTGAATCTCCCTCTCTGTTCCCAATCCTGGAAACAAAAAGTACTTTCCTATTCCCCCAGAGGGAATGCAAAAATCAGGCTAGCAATCCAACACACAGATTTCCCCGATTCCTTCCTCCCACCAATTCCCTGGTGAGTACAGACTCAATTTCCCTGAAGTAAAGAAAACTCCAACAGGTCTTAAAAGAAAGCTTTATATAAAAAGAAAGAAAAATAAGTACAAATGTTCTCTCTGTATTAGATGATACAACACAGGGTCAATTGCTTAAAAGAATATTGAATAAACAGCCTTATTCCAAAAGAATACAAATCAAAGCACTCCAGCACTTATATTCATGCAAATACCAAAGAAAAGAAACCATATAACTTACTATCTGATCTCTTTGTCCTTACACTTAGAAACAGAAGACTAGAAAGTAGAACTACTTCTCCAAAGCTCAGAGAAAGCAGGCAGCCCGAAAACAAAAGACTCAGACACTCAAATCCCTCCACCCAAAGTTGAAAAAATCCGGTTTCCTGATTGGTCCTCTGGTCAGGTGCTTCAGGTGAAAGAGACATTAACCCTTAGCTATCTGTTTATGACAATGGCAAATGAAGAAATTACAATGTAACTATGCTCAGTTTTCAGTACTGCACTCTCCTCTGATACAAGTTCTGGCCCCAATCCTGCAAACACCTGAGCACATACTCAGCGTTAAGGATGAACAGTGCCATTGAGGTCAGAGACACCACTCATTTTAGCAGAGTTAAGCATGTGCAGAAGTGTCTGCTAGAATTGAGGCTTAAACACTAATCCTGCAGGATTTGTTACAATGGTTAATATTTGTTAAACAGCAGCTGTAAAAATAGATTAAAATTATTGGTTAACATTCTAAAAACAGCTTTAATGGAAGCTGCAAGTAAGGACATTTTCCTCTCATTTTCTTTTTTTTTTTATGTCAGTCTCCAGCACAACCATTTATTATACAAGCGCATCTAGTATGCATCTGTTGCATAGATGGTTTTGAAGAAGTGCCTAGCTGCTCTATTTACATCCATTACATACATCCATGCTGCAGACAAAGCAAGGTTACAGGGGCCCCATGAAAAATTGCTCTTCTGATTACTTAGACCTTTCAAGACTAATTCTCAAACTGATACATTTCAACTAGTGAAACAGATGTTACAAAAATTAGTAGATAGGTTTAATATCAGATAGCTAGATCGTCAAAAAGGTAGGATACAGCAGTTTACATCAGCCACCAGTACCTTTCAGTACATTTTCCAAACACCTCTCCTCTCTGGAGAAGTTCAAATCCAGATCAGCATTTTGCAGCTGACCCCATACTCTATAAGAGGGCAAAACCACTGAGTTTTCAGAAAGTGCACATGAGCATCTGTACCTAAACTACGCACTTCAAGTTCATCTCTAATATTTTCTTTTGTTTTGCCCATCCTAGCTGTAAACACCTGGGGAGTTTGGGCTTCTTCTATTTCCCTTGGGAGACTCACCCTCACTCTTCTAGGTCATACCGCATGCAAGTTTTCATTAGCAGTTAATTCGGTTTCAGCATTGCTTCAGGGTAAACAGCTGCTTGACCATCTCTGCAAGTACAACTAACTGGGCCTGCAGGGTGGAATCAGACCCTAAGTTGCTTGTAAACTGTGTAGATAATTTCTGGGCCATTAGAGTTGTGATAAATGAAGGGGGTGGAGGGGTGGCTCCCTTTTACGGACACCCACCCAGCCAGTTAGCTATAAAATCCCTGTTAGTAGCTGTTCTCGACTTGCTTTACCTGTAAAGGGTTAAAAAAAGCCCATAGGTAAAAGGAAGGGAGTGGGCACCTGACCAATGAGCCAATGAGAGGGTAGAACTTTTTAAAACTGGGAAAAAACTTTTCCTTTGTCTGTCTGTTGTTCTCCAGAGGGAGGAGACACAGAGAAGAGACAGGGCAGGGCTATGCTGCAAGACTTTCAGCCAGGTATGGAAAACCATCAGATCATACCTAGAACTACTAATTTAAACCCCAGATATGTAAGTAGATCAGGAAATGTCTAGGAAGACGCAGTTAGGGTTCTCTCTTTTGTTTCTTATTGGCTTGTGGATTCCTCCTCCCAAAATGTTTTTGTTTTGTTTGCAACCATTAAGCTGGACCTCAAGAAAACCATTCTTGATGCTTAATTATTATATTTGCTCTTTTTCAATCTAGCAATAGCTTAAGTTCCAGATGTATTTTCTTTTTAATAAAATTTACCTTTTTTAAGAACAGGATTGGGTTTTGTGTGTCCTAAGAGGTTTGTGCATTTGCTGTTTAATTAGCTGGTGGCAACAGCTGATTTCCTTTGTTTTTCTTTCTCAGCTCTTCCCCGGAGTGGCGGTGTGTGTGTGAAAAAGCTTGAGGGTACCCCACAGGAAGGAATTCCCAAGTGCACCTATCTGGGTTCTCTAAAAAGGGGTGGGTTTTTTTGCACTTGAGTGGTGGCAGGATATACTCATCCAAGGTCAGAGAAAAGCTGTAACCTTGGGAGTTTAATACCAGCCTGGAGTGGCCAGTATTAATTTCTTTTTGAATCCTTGCAGGGCCCCACCTTCTGCACTCAAAGTGTCAGAGTGGGGAATTAGCCTTGACAAGAGTCAATATTGTTGTTTCTCATTCTCTGCCACAGGAGGAGGATTTTTAAAAAAATACTTCTTTAAAGTAAATTCAAGCTACAATAATAATTAGGGATGTCAATTAATTGCAGTTAACTCTCACAATTAACAAAAAAATTAATCAGGATTAATTGCACGGTTAAACAATGGAATACCAATTGAAATGTATTAAATATTTTTCAATGTTTTTCTACATTTTCATATACATTGATTTCTATTAGAACACAGAATACAAAGTGTACAGTACTCACTTCATATTTTGATTTCAAATATTTGTACTGTAAAAATGATAAAAGAAATAGTATTTTTCAATTCACCTCATGCAAGTACTGTAGTGCAATCTCTTTATCATGGAAGTGTAATTTACAAATGTAGATTTTTGTGTTACATAATTGTATTAAAAAACAAAACCATGTAAAACTTTGGCGCCTACAAGTCCACTCTGTCTTAGCGATTGGCTGAACAAGAGGTAGGACTAACAAGTTTGTTTACATTTATGGGAGATACTGCTGCCTGCTTCTTGTTTACAATGTCACCTGAAAGTGAGAACAGGTGTTCACATGGCACTTTTGTAGCTGGTGTTTCAAGGCATTTACGTGCCAGATATGTTAAACATTCGTATGCCCCTTCATGCTTCAGCCACTATTCCAAAGGACATGCTTCTATGCTGAGGATGCTTGTTTAAAAAAGAATGTGTTAATTAAATTTGTGACTGAACTCCTGGGGGAGAATTGTATGTCTCCTGTTCTGTTTTACCCACATTCTGCCATGTATTTCATGTTATAGCATTCTCGGATGATGACCCAACACATGTTCGTTTTAGGAGCACTTTGACAGCAGATTTGACAGAATGCAAAGAAGGTACCAATGTGAGATTTCTGAAAATAGCTGCAGCATTCAACCCAAGGTTTAAGAATCTGAAGTGCCTTCCAAAATCTGAGAGCGATGAGGTGTGGAGCTGATAACCTTTAGTCCCAGATTTGGACCTTAGCGTCCAAAATATGGGGGTTAGCATGAAAAAACCTCCAAGCTTAGTTACCAGCTTGGACCTGGTACTTGCTGCCACCACCCAAAAAATTAGAGTGTTTTGGGGCACTCTGGTCCCCCTGAAAAACCTTCCCTGGGGACCCCCTAGACCCAAATCCCTTGAGTCTCACAACAAAGGGAAATAATCCTTTTTCCCTTCCCCCCTCCAGGTGCCCCTGGAGAGATACACAGACACAAGCTCTGTGAATCCAAACAGAGTGACTCCCCCTCTCCGTTCCCAGCCCTGGAAACAAAAAGCACTTTCCTCTTCACCCAGAAGGAACGCAAAATCAGGCTAGCAAATCCAACACACACAGATTTCCCCCTGATTTCTTCCTCCCACCAATTCCCTGGTGAGTACAGACTCAATTTCCCTGAAGTAAAGAAAAACTCCAACAGGTCTTAAAAGAAAGCTTTATATAAAAAGAAAGAAAAAATACATACAAATGGTCTCTCTGTATTAAGGTGACAAAATACAGGGTCGATTGCTTAAAAGAATATTGAATAAACAGCCTTATTCAAAAACAATACAAATCAAAGCACTCCAGCACTTATATTCATGCAAATACCAAAGAAAAGAAACCATAGAACTTACTATCTGATCTCTTTGTCCTTACACTTAGAAACAGAAGAGTAGAAAACAGAAACTACTTCTCCAAAGCTCAGAGAAAACAGGCAGACAGAAAACAAAGACCCAGACACCAACTTCCCTCCACCCAGAGTTGAAAAAATCCGGTTTCCTGATTGGTCCTCTGGTCAGGTGCTTCAGGTGAAAGAGACATTAACCCTTAGCTATCTGTTTATGACACGCCCCCCAAATTGCAGACAGTGGGGAAGCTCACTGGCGGCGATTTCCTTCTAGAACTTGAAAATAAACAGATTAATACAACACATGCACCTTTACATATACTACTAAGTATATAACTAACAGACTTTTACATTTTAAGAACACTTTTTAACTACTGAATTCTGGGAAACTCTCACGGGAGAGTGCATCAGCAACTTTGTTAGAAGCTCCTGTGATGTGTTGAATTTCAAAATCAAAATCTTGGAGAGCTAAACTCCAACGAAGAAGTTTCTTGTTGTTCCCCTTGGCAGTATGAAGCCACTTTAGTGCAGCATGGTCAGTTTATAGTTGGAACCGCCGTCCCCAAACATATGGGCGTAGCTTTTCCAGGGCGTACACAATGGCATAGCATTCCTTTTCACTGACTGACCAGTGACTTTCCCTCTCAGACAGTTTCTTGCTGAGAAACACGACAGGATGGAAGTTGTGATCTGTTGCTTCCTGCATGAGCACTGCTCCTATACCACGCTCAGATGCATCCGTGGTTACTAGGAATGGCTTGTCAAAGTCCAGGGCCCTGAGCACAGGGTCAGACATGAGCATCGCCTTAAGCTGGGTAAAGGCCTTTTGACACTCATCAGTCCACTTAACGGCATTTGGCTGGGTCTTTTTGGTCAGGTCGGTCAATGGGGCAGCGATTTGGCTGTAGTGTGGTACAAATCGCCTGTAGTATCCGGCCAAGCCTAAGAAGGATTGGACCTGCTTCTTGGACCGTGGGACAGGCCACTTTTGGATAGCATCCACCTTGGCCTGTAGGGGGTTTATGGTTCCTCGACCCACCTGGTGCCCCAGGTAAGTCACTCTGTTTTGGCCTATTTGACACTTTTTGGCCTTAACAGTTAGTCCGGCCTGCCTGATGCGCTCAAAGACCTTTTCCAGGTGTAGTAGGTGTTCGGGCCAGGAGTCTGAAAAAATGGCCACATCATCGAGGTAGGCAACTGCAAATTCTCCCAGTCCAGCTAGTAGACCATCTACCAGCCTCTGGAAGGTGGCGGGTGCATTTCGAAGGCCGAAAGGAAGGACATTGAATTCATACACCCCCGCATGGGTGACGAATGCTGACCTCTCCTTGGCAGGTTCATCTAGCAGTACTTGCCAGTACCCCTTGGTTAAGTTTATTGTAGAGATGAACTGGGCACGTCCCAACTTCTCCAATAGCTCATCGGTGCGTGGCATTGGATAGTTGTCCGGACGAGTTACCGCATTTAGCTTACGGTAGTCCACGCAAAAGCGTATTTCCCCATCTGGTTTGGGTACCAGAACCACTGGAGATGCCCATGCACTGGTAGATGAGTGGATTATACCCATCTGTAGCATGTTCTGGATCTCCCGTTCTATAGCAGCTTGGGCATGAGGAGACACTCGGTAGGGTGGGGTTCTGATTGGGTGAGCATTACCTGTATCAATGGAGTGGTATGCCCATTCAGTCCATCCTGGGGTGGCTGAGAACAATGGGGTGAAGCTAGTGCACAGCTCCTTGATTTGTCGCCGCTGCAGACGTTCCAGGGTGGTTGAGAGGTTCACCTCTTCCACGCCACCGTCTTTTTTTCTGTCGTAGTAGACACCGTCAGGCCACTCAGCCTCATCTCCCTGGACTGTAAACTGACAAACCTGTAAATCTCTGGAATAGAAAGGCTTGAGAGAATTAACATGGTACACTTTAGGCTTTAGTGAGGAATTGGGAAATGCTATGAGGTAGTTTACAGTTCCCAGGCGCTCTTGGACCGTGAATGGCCCTTCCCATGATGCTTCCATCTTATGGGCCTGTTGCGCCTTCAAGACCATAACCTGGTCTCCTACCTTGAAGGAACGTTCTCTGGCATGTCTGTCATACCAGGCCTTTTGTTCTTCCTGAGCATCCTTTAGGTTCTCTCTAGCAAGGGCTAAAGAGTGTCGGAGGGTGCTTTGTAGGTTGCTTACAAAGTCCAGAATGTTAGTTCCTGGAGAAGGCGTAAACCCCTCCCATTGCTGCTTCACCAACTGTAATGGTCCCTTAACCTCGTGACCATACACAAGTTCAAACGGTGAAAACCCTAAACTGGGATGTGGTACAGCCCTGTAGGCAAACAGCAACTGCTGCAACACTAGGTCCCAATTATTGGAGAATTCGTTGATGAATTTTCGTATCATGGCCCCCAAAGTTTCATTGAACCTTTCCACCAGGCCATTGGTTTGATGGTGGTACGGGGTGGCAACCAAGTGATTCACCCCATGCGTTTCCCACAGTTTTTCCATGGTCCCGGCCAGGAAATTAGACCCTGAATCTGTAAGTATGTCGGAGGGCCAACCTACCCTGGCAAAGATGTCTGTTAGGGCCAGGCACACAGTGTTAGCCCTGGTGTTGCCTAGAGCTACTGCTTCCGGCCATCGGGTAGCAAAGTCCACTAAAGTCAGTACGTACTGCTTTCCTCTGGGCGTCTTTTTTGGGAAAGGGCCCAGAATATCCACAGCTACTCACTGAAATGGGACCTCAATTATGGGGAGTGGCTGGAGAGGGGCCTTGACCTGGTCTTGAGGCTTACCCACACTTTGGCATACCTCACAAGACCGGACATACTTGGCAACGTCCTTGCCCATCCCCTCCCAGTGGAAGGACTTCCCCAACTGGTCTTTGGTTCTGTTCACCCCAGCATGGCCACTGGGATGATCATGGGCTAAGCTTAAGAGCTTCCCCTGGTACTTAGTTGGAACCACCAACTGTTTTTGCGGCTGCCATTCTTCCCGGTGTCCACCAGAAAGAATTTCCTTGTATAAAAGTCCTTGGTCTATAACAAACCGGGATCGATTAGAAGAGCTGAGAGGCGGTGGGGTGCTCCGTGCCGCTGCCCAAGCTTTCTGAAGGCTGTCATCTGCTTCCTGCTCAGTCTGGAACTGTTCCCTTGAGGCTGGGGTCACCAGTTCCTCCTCAGACTGTGGACTTGGGCTTGGTCCCTCTGGAAGCAATGTAGGTGATGGGGTTGTTTCCGTTGCTGGTGAACCGCTCTCCGCTGGTGCACCTGAGGTTATTTCAGGCTCTGGCTGAGCCTTTTGGGTATGGCTGTCTGTTGCTTCTGCCAGTTCTGGCTCGCTGGCGCCCTCTGGCGTTGAGTTTGAAGATGTGGTTGCACTTGCTGGTGCTGGTTGCTGTTCCAGTTCCGGGCCTGGGACTGGAGGTGCTGTGGCTGTTTCAGTGGTTGGCATGGAATCCGGGTCCACTACCTCTGTCTGGGTCTCTGGTAACCCAGACGGGGCCTCTGTGGACGGCTCAGGAACAGGAATGGGTCTGGAAGCTTGCCTGGTTTGGCTACGTGTAACCATTCCCACTCTCTTGGCCCGCCTCACCTGGTTGGCCAAGTCTTCTCCCAGTAGCATGGGGATAGGATAATTGTCATAGACTGCAAAAGTCCACATTCCTGACCAGCCTTTGTACTGGACAGGCAGTTGAGCTGTAGGCAAGTCTACAGCTTGTGACATGAAGGGGTAAATTGTAACTTTGGCCTTTGGGTTGATGAATTTGGGGTCAACGAAGGATTGGTGGATAGCTGACACTTGTGCCCCCGTGTCTCTCCAAGCAGTAACCTTCTTTCCGCCCACTCTCAAATTTTCCCTTCGCTCCAAGGGTATTTGAGAGGCATCCGGGCCTGGGGATCTTTGGTGTGATGGTGGTGTAATGAATTGCACTCGCATGGTGTTCTTGGGACACTTGGCCTTGATATGTCCCAGTTCATTACACTTAAAGCATCTTCCATCTGATGGGTCAGTGGGCCGAGGTGAGTTACTGGAGACTGGTGAGGTGGACGAATAGGGCGTCTGTGGCTTTACTTGGGTTGTATGTGGGGTCTTTGGCTGTCCTCGGTTGTAAGGTTTATGGTCGGTGTGCCCCCTGGGGTATTCGTTCCCCTTGACAGTAGCTTTCTTGCTTTCTGCCACTTCCATCCATTTGGCTCCAATCTCCCCCGCCTCAGCGAGATCTTTGGGTTTTCCATCTTGTATGTACCGTGTGATGTCTTCAGGAACACCATCCAAGAACTGCTCCATTTGTATGAGGAGGTGCAGTTCTTCCAAGGTTTGAACGTTGTTTCCTGTTATCCAGGCCTCATAGTTTTTTGCAACGTAGTAGGCGTGTTTGGGAAATGACACCTCTGGTTTCCACTTTTGGGTTCTGAAGCGCCGACGGGCATGATCTGGGGTTATGCCCATTCTGTATCTGGCCTTGGTTTGAAAAAGTTTATAGTCATTCATTTGCTGCTTAGGCATTTCAGCTGCCACCTCTGCTAAAGGTCCACTGAGCTGTGACCTTAATTCTACCATGTACTGGTCTTCGGGGATGCTGTACCCAAGACAGGCTCTTTCAAAATTTTCCAAGAAGGCCTCGGTGTCATCACCTGCCTTGTAGGTGGGAAATTTCCTGTGCTGTGGAGCAATAATTGGCGATGGGTTGTTAGGATTGGCTGGAGTCTGTTGCTTAGCCTTTTCTAATTCCATGGCCTGTTGGTGGGCTTCCCTCTGGAGTTCTATCTGTCTTCTGCAGGCTGCCTCTTCTTCTGCTTGTTTCCTTCGGTGGGCCACCTCTTCTTCTTCTAGTTTTCTTTTGTGTGCTGCCTCTTTGGCTGCCTGTTCTCTTTGGTAGGCTGCCAGTTTGATGCTTTCTTCCTTTTCTTTCAGCTCCATCTCTTTTTGTTTTATTTCTAGTTCCTGTTTGTGTTTTTCCATCTCTCGCCTGTGTTCAGCTTCTTTGATTTGCTCTTCGGCCTCAATTTTTGCCTTAGAAGTCATGATTCCTGTTTTCTTGTGTTGGGGTGCCCTCCGGTGTTTATCTTCTGAACTGCAGGTTCTCTGTTGCCTCCTGAAGTCTGCCTAGCAACAATGTTTTTTTCCCTTTCTCTCTCTAGCTAATGTTCAATGAAAGGAAACCAGAAAAACCACTTTATTTGCATGCATATAGTGCTGGTACTTGCCTCCTAATGGGAGGGCTATTGTGTGACAAAAGACCCTTAACAGTCTGGTAATGGCTTCTTGCTTAACATGCAAGCCACAAACTGCCAGAGAGAGCAGAAAAAAAAATTCTCTCTGGTTCCCTTTTAAAACCAACTGTTTCTCTCTGCTAAAAAGCCCTTAGCAGAGAAAAGAAAAATATAATATTCCTACTGGCTTCTGGATTCTGTCTATCATCCCACCGCTGCTACTCATTTCATTACCTTTAGTCCCAGATTTGGACCTTAGCGTCCAAAATATGGGGGTTAGCATGAAAAAACCTCCAAGCTTAGTTACCAGCTTGGACCTGGTACTTGCTGCCACCACCCAAAAAATTAGAGTGTTTTGGGGCACTCTGGTCCCCCTGAAAAACCTTCCCTGGGGACCCCCTAGACCCAAATCCCTTGAGTCTCACAACAAAGGGAAATAATCCTTTTTCCTTTCCCCCCTCCAGGTGCCCCTGGAGAGATACACAGACACAAGCTCTGTGAATCCAAACAGAGTGACTCCCCCTCTCCGTTCCCAGCCCTGGAAACAAAAAGCACTTTCCTCTTCACCCAGAGGGAACGCAAAATCAGGCTAGCAAATCCAACACACACAGATTTCCCCCTGATTTCTTCCTCCCACCAATTCCCTGGTGAGTACAGACTCAATTTCCCTGAAGTAAAGAAAAACTCCAACAGGTCTTAAAAGAAAGCTTTATATAAAAAGAAAGAAAAAATACATACAAATGGTCTCTCTGTATTAAGGTGACAAAATACAGGGTCGATTGCTTAAAAGAATATTGAATAAACAGCCTTATTCAAAAACAATACAAATCAAAGCACTCCAGCACTTATATTCATGCAAATACCAAAGAAAAGAAACCATATAACTTACTATCTGATCTCTTTGTCCTTACACTTAGAAACAGAAGAGTAGAAAACAGAAACTACTTCTCCAAAGCTCAGAGAAAACAGGCAGACAGAAAACAAAGACCCAGACACCAACTTCCCTCCACCCAGAGTTGAAAAAATCCGGTTTCCTGATTGGTCCTCTGGTCAGGTGCATCAGGTGAAAGAGACATTAACCCTTAGCTATCTGTTTATGACAGGAGCATGCATCAGAAGTTTTAAAAGAGCAACACTCAGATGCGAAAACTACAGAACCCAAAACACCAAAAAAGAAAATCAACCCTTCTGCTGGTGGCATCTGACTCAGATGATGAGAATGAATATGCATCGAACCGCTCTGTTTTGCATCATTATCGAGCAGAACCCATCTTCAGCATGGATATATGTCCCCTGGCATGGTGGCTGAAGCATGAAGGGACATATGAATCTTTAGCACATCTGGCACATAAATAACTTGCGATGCCGGCTACAACAATGCCATGTGACTACCTGTTCTCACTTTCAGATGACATTGTGAACAAGACATGGGCAGTATTATCTCCTGCAAATTGTATCCAAACTTGATTGACTGAAGTAGGACTGAGTGGACTTGTAGGCTCTAAAGTTTTACGTTGTTTTATTTTTGAATGTGGTTATTTTTTTTACATAATTCTACATTTGTAAATTCAACTTTCATGATAAAGAGATTGCACTACAGTACTTGTATCAGGTGAATTAAAAATACTATTTCTTTTGTTTTTTACAGTGCAAACATTTGTAATCCAAATAAATAAAAAGTGAGCACTGTACACGTTGTATTCTGTGTTGTAATTGAAATAAATATATTTGAAAATGTAGAAAACAACCAAAAATATTTAAATAAATGGTATTTTATTATTGTTTAACATTGTGATTAATCGTGATTCCTTTTTTATTTGCACAATTAACCACAATTAATTTTTTAATAGCTTGACTGCCCTAATAATACATTCAAATGACAAATTGATAATGACATATGTGCAGAATTTCAGCATCCAAAAGCATGGAAATTCAGAGTTAAGACTGAATCTCTGTTCCCAGGTATTGAAGGGACTTTAACCAGTGACAGGTGCTGTCTGTGGAACGCAGCAAGTTAGAGAGACAAAGTATGAGTTAGAGAGATGATTTCAATCTTTTCTTAATTTTATGAGTTTTAATCTGATCTTTAATGTTATCTGAAAACAATGTTTATGGTTTAATTAGATATAGCTACAAGTAGTCAAGCGAATAGCTAGCATAACATTTTCTGATCTCAAGACTGGAAAGTTACTATAGCATCTAATTCAATGGCAGAGCTAGGATTCTACCTGTATGTTCAAAAAGGCTGCAGGTTAGCATACTCTTCCATGTTTACAAATCTGCCCAACATCTGTATAGCTGGCAGTACCTTGAGATGTTAACATTCTGAAGTTTTAAAATTGATTTTTCCCCCTCTTCTCTAAAATCACATCTAGCAGCCGTCAATTTGATAGAATATTTTATCTTGTTTGTTAAGGTTGCATTGATTTGCATGGGCTGTTATGATTCAATCTGCTCCTTATTGATAATGCCACCTAATGGTTTGAATTTACATTCAAATAATACAAGCATCAAAGGCTATCCAGGAGTTTGAAACATCAGGAATAATCACAGTGCACTGAATAAGATCCTATGAATAATTCAGGGGCTCCAACATCCTAGTCAAGGGAGCCTTTAAAATCTACGTACACCAGTCTCTTCTCTGGAATTGTAAGTTACAATAAAAATACTCTGTAAGGCACCACATTTAAAGCACATGAAGGCTGCTGTCTAGTAAGTTTATTTAACTTATTTACATATAATATTGCTTTTCCTCTCAGCAACTGTGGAGCCGAAGCATAGACAGGTCACGCTAAAACCGTAGCTTTTGGTAAACAATCAAACAAAAATGTGATAACTACTTAACTAACATTCTCCTCCCTCCCAAATCTATAATCTGAGGCAAAAAATACAACAAACAGCCCTCCTCAATATTAACAATTTTCATTAAAAAAAAATTAAAGTCCATTTTTCAACCATCATCTTTTCATTTTTAAAATGTTGAGCAGCTCTATTATTAACCCCACTTAATGTGGAACAAGGGTAGATCACAAGCTAGGCCCCCTCAGCTGTCTATCAGAGGTCATCCTTTGCCTAGTATAAATGCTGGCCTCCAAAATTTCCCACAGTTCTCTCTTGAATGCATTAGGTGCAGGAGCTATGCTCCATTGGCGCTCTCTCCAATTCTTCTCTGATACTCATCAGATACTCTTTCTTACTCACAAGCCTGCCTTCCAATGAGGTCCTATTCAGTGCCCTATAGAGTTTCAGAGGGCCATTCCTTGAGTACTCAGGTACATTTCTGCAATGCTTTGGAACCTGTATTTCTCAATGCTTTAACCTCCATTTGCTTTGATTAAGTATTTTGATGCCTATTTTCTCAGTAGTTCAGCACCTGCCTTGGTTTTTTAGCTCCCCTTTTCTTGGTGTTCTTGCAACTCACCAGTGGATGTATGTGACAGGTTCCCCTCTGTGCTGATCAACAAAGGATACAAGGTCTTACAGCCCCCAGCTACTGAAGCTTGATTCTTTAGCCCAAGCTGTAGCAGTTTATACTTGAAACTGTGGAAGTTCCTAATTCAATGCCCAGTGTGCAGGTTGTGAGTGCAGCTCTCCCGCTTTGAGGCCTAGCATTCCAGAACCTGGTTTTGTTTGGTCTGTACTGAGCCAAAAGTGATATTTAGAGATGGGCCCAAACTGCAAAATTCAGAACCAGATCTTAAGCTAGCAAATCAGGGGGAATTTGGTCCCAGGTATTGATTGAGCCCCATCTCTAAATATATTTATTATAACAGATAAAGCAGGATCTTATTTGAATAGACAGGAAATCAAGAGTTAAAGTTGAAGCCCTAGTCCCTCATTCCCATTAAAAGAAAACAAGTAGTGTGGTGAAAGAAAGAGCATTTCAGCCTGCATGTAGCAATGTCCTTCAAAAGCTTCTTTCTATCAAGACATTTGCAATTATTTCTGTGCAGAATTTAGGTATTAATTTAAAGAAAAAATCATTCACAAATTATTATAAAATAGCCATATTATGAGAACAGACAGATTGTAATGACTCATTCAGAACACACTGTTATATCCATACATTCAGACATTCAATAGCTGAGACAAATTGTGGGTTGGTGGTTTACAGAGGCACTCTGAAAGCGATAGCAGCAGATTACAAAATTCATCCTTTAGACATCAAACACTCAATTACCAACATCAGCATCATCATGCGTGCTTTGAACAACAAAGGAGGAGTTGCTGTACATCATTTTTCATTTCTTGATTGATGGAGAATGCGTGTTGCAACTGAACGCATTGATCTCAGTCATTCAATGTTAAACAACCAGGGTGGCAGTTATAGTGAGAGAGCTGGGAACTCAGCAAATCTTTGCAGCCTCGCACATTATTGGTCTTAGCAGGGATGTGTATGTATGTGCCAGTGCAGACATGGATACAGAGCGTATGTGCATCGTGCGTGTTTATGCAACAGGAATGCATGTATATCTCCATGCTAACGCTATGGAAGTGTTGAAGGAATTGCTGACACCAGCATGTTGAAATTAATCAGGTCCTACAGTCCTAGCTCTGTCTTGACTCAGGTAATTGAGTATTTTAGAAAAGGTAACACAGGAGTCGGCAACCTTTGGCACACAACCCATCAGGGTAATCCGCTGGTGGGCCATGAGACATTTTGTTTACAATGACCGTCCGCAGGCTTGGCCCCCCGCAAGCTCCTAGTGGCTGCGGTTCACCATTCCCAGCCAATGAGAGCTGTGGGAAGCAGCGTGGGTCACAGGGACACGCTGGTCACTGCTTCCTGCAGCTCCCATTGGCCAGGAACTGCCAACTGCGGCCACTGGGAGCTGCGGGAGGCCATGCCTGTGGATGGTCAATGTAAACAAAATGTCTTAAGGCCCACTAGCGGATTACCCTGACGGGCCATGTACCAAAGGTTGCCGACCCCTGAGGTAACATATTGGGCAAAGCAAACTAGAATAGTAATTTCAAATGAGACAAAGTTAAAAGGTTCATTGGGGAGAGGAGATTTAACAGTGAAATAAAGGAAAATGAAGAAAATAACCAAGATTGTCAAGCTGCCTGAGGCAGGGAACATTTTTGTTCTGTGTTTGTACAGTGCCTATAGGGTGACCAGATGTCCCGATTTTATAGGGACAGTCCCAGTTTTGGGGTCTTTTTTTTTTTATATAGGCTCCTATTACCCCTCTCTCCCCGCCCCTGCCCCCGATTTTTCACGTTTGCTGTCTGGTCACTCTAAGTGCCCAGCACAATGGGATCCAGAGCCATTCCTGGAGCTCCTAGGTACTTTGGTAATGCAAATAATAAATGGCTAAACTGTAGCTGTGACACAAGTACTGAGCAAGGAGCAGTGTCTAGCAGCACTGTCCCAGGAGCAGATTTACAGAATGGGGAGTAACAGTTCAGCAGAAGCTTCTGCTCTCCCTCTCTCCCTGCTACCTAGGATACGCATAGCCAGCCCAAAGTAGTGAAGGGGCTACTGGCACCACCTTTAATTTCCTGGGCAAGTGCATTAGCTGAGCCTAAACCTCCTCTAACATGGGAGAAGTTTACAACAGATCCGAAATAATTAACACACAAGAGGAAGCAAACAAAACATAAAAGCAGCGAACACAGTGTCAGTGCATGACAGACCCAAACATGCATGAATGGATTAAATGAACAAAAAAGTAACAATTCTTAAACAGTTAGGTAAGAACTGCGCAGACTTGAATTAAAATCATCCACAGCAAAGAACTCCCAAAGCATAAGAATGTTCATAATTGAAAACTCTAAATAATTGTAATGAGCTTTACCTCTCTGGAAGATATTACATTTTGTAATTTGAATGAAAAAATACATTTTATTTTTTTACATTTATTTTAGAAACTAACTGGTGACAAAACAGGGAAGATAATTAAATAGAAGCAATACTTGAACATACAGGTGGGTTCCCTGCCCTGCATGTGTTTAATTTATTGCAATGGAACAAAACTGCTTCATTTTAAACAGTTAGGTAAGAACTGCGCAGACTTGATACTGACTATTAAGGCCCTGAGTCTGTAATTGGATTGTCTCTTTGAACCCTCAAACCAGTACTAAGCCCCAGTGACCCCAATGAGATTCTATACAGATAGGAGGTTTTGCCAACACCAATCTGATAGCAAGGTTAAGAGCTAAAATGTTTGAGAAAAGTAGACATTTTAATAGCTCATGAATTAATTATTTAAAAGTTCCAACTTGGTAACAGAAAACCAAGAAATGACACACGCCTTCACTGTGAATGCACAACTAATGGTTCCAAGAGCACTTTGGTAGCAGCAAAACAGGCAGCTGTTTTGCAGTAAAGTAACAAAGTGGATGGGTAAGGTGGCAAATATACTAGAATGCCCCACAGAGGACAGAGTACTTAACAGCATTACCCTAGTTCCCATTATTTAGTCCAAACCTTGCTAACTGTGGCTGAAAATAAATTTGAAGTAGTTACAAAGGCAGCTGAAAGCTCCATTTACTTCCTTCTGACTAGATAGACAGTTATACGTAATTCAGACTAAGTGTTCGTACTCCACCTCTGCATAACTGCAAGGGTCAGCAAAGAGACAAACTATTTTTGAGCAGATGCTGCCTCCCTTACACTGAGAAACACCTTATTCCCTCTGAAACGTGGCAGAAGCAGGCCCTTTTAGATTACAGAATGCCTGTAAATTACACAAGATAGCTACCCAGGGCAAACAACATGGAAACCGTAAGTGAGGATGGAATGATTTGCTTCATCTGAATAATGGTTAAAACAATATTATAGGTTTATCTCATTAGTAGGTAGATGCTAATTCTCTGACACTTTTACATGACAGTTGGGATGATTCTGAGAGGTATAGGCCTAGTTTTCCCAGGTGATTAGTGATTTTGGATGGCCCATTGTCATAACTTTAAATGGTGTGATTTCTAAGAGTGAGTGCTGGGCACTTTCTGAAATTCAAATCCCTTTAAAGTATGTCAACAGGGCACTCAAAATCACTAGTCACTTTTAAAAGCCATTACTAGTAACTTCTATGGCTGCATATGAGCTAGAATTAAAGAAACAGATATGCAGGTCACAAAAATTCAAACATGGCAGTGACTGCTCTGCAGCATGAACAATGCTCAGTATGTATTTCAGCATGTGCAGGGAAAATGGCGTGCTAACTAAAAAAGTGCAAACAGAGGTGACATTCTTGACAAACATTGGCATCTGTATTTTAATAATTGCAAAGGGTAGCCGCGTAAATTTCAAAATGAGAAAGCCTGAACCCTCTCCACAACTGTGGGTGTGAAAGTTCCAGGTGAAACAGGACTTTTCTGAACTTCCCCCCTGGAGAAATCAGATGGAAGGGGTGGGAATGACAAGATGATGATTGTGGCTTCCTGATGCTGCTCTTCTTGGCCTCGCTACAAATTAAGGCTGCTAAGGGCAACTTTAACCTATACTAACTAGCATAAATGTTCCTGGACGTTACGCAAGTTAAGAACTAAGCATTGTGGAGCACCTCATTCACCACATCCCCTCCCTTTAACATGCACCACCCACATCTCCTTTGACTCATTGTCTCTCATTATGCTGCGCAGTGCGGCCCCAGTGGAAAAGGCAGGCGAGTGATGGCATAGGCACAGAAGACAGCATAGCTGCCTTAGTGTGCTTTACACCAGATGGAGAGTCTCTCTACACAGGAGAAATTCTCCCGGGGGTTCTCTGCTGGTTACACAGCACCAGGTGAACTGAGCAGACCCAAGAATACAGCCCTTTGTGTTGTATACATGCCTGACTCTTTCAGATTGGTTGGAAGTGTCAAGAGGAAAGGGGAAAATGAAAAGTGAGCTACCACCCCCCATAGTGGTTATCCAGGAAACATTTACCTGTTCATACCAATAGTTCAACAAGAATACTCCACCCCTATGTCAGGAAGGTATATGTATTGCCTGAGGGAAGGAATAGGAGGAAGTCATTGGTTATGTGACTGACATGAATGCTACAATTGCTGTACATACTTATCTACTTCAACACCACAAAAACAGAGCTTAGCAGAAAGTAGCTTTGTTGGCAGACACTTCTGATGCACCAGCAGTTACAGATTTCCCGCACAGGCAGGTAATCAGGGTGAGGCAGACAGCATCACAGGAAAGTGGTTTATATGCTACAGATAAAGACTCTGAGTGAAAGGTTTAGTTGATAGGAATGTGGGGGAGAGGAAGGAGGAAAGGAGGGAGGTGACAGCACTGAGAAAAGTTCTCTCAGTTTCAAAGTATAACCCACAAGCTGTGTTCGAGCAGAGTCTACCTGTGCTGGCCATACCCTGTCAGCTGTGGTGATATACCCTCACTTTATACAGATGACAGATCAGGAGTAACATTTTCAAGAACACCTAAGTCATTTAGGAACCTAAGCCCCATTCTTCAAAGTGGTAACTACAGCCCTTTGTGTTGTATACATGTCTGAGTAGTTAGCAGTGGTTCATAGTCATGCTGGAAGGTCATCAGTTCTGGGCCCAGTTCTGTTCAACATCTTCATCAATGATTTAGATAACGGCATAGAGAGGACACTTATAAAGTTGGCAGATGATACGAAGCTGGGAGGGGTTGCAAGTGCTTTGGAGGATAGGATTAAATTTCAAAATGATCTGGACAAACTGGAGAAATGGTCTGAAGTAAACAGGATGAAATTTAATGAGGACAAATGCAAAGCACTCCACTTAGGAAGGAACAATCAGCTGCACACATAAAAAACGAGAAATGACTGCCTAGGAAGGAGCACTGTGGAAATGGATCTGGGGGTCATAGTGGACCACAAACTAAATATGAGTCAACAGTTCACAAAAAAAGGGAACATCATTCTGGGATGTATTAGGAGGAGTGTTGTAAGCATGACATGAGAAGTAGTTCTTCCACTCTACTCTGTGCTGATTAGGTCTCAACTGGAGTATTGTGTCCATTTCTGGGCACCACATTCCAGGAAAGATGTGAACAAATCGGAGAAAGTCACAAAAGAAAGAGCAACAAATATTAAGTGTCTAGAAAACACAGGGGAAGATTGAAAAAATTGGGTTTGTTTAGTCTGGAGAAGAGAAGACAGAGGGGAGATAATAGTTTTCAAGTACATAAGAGGTTGTTACAAGGAGGAGGGAGAAGAATTGCTCTTCTTAACCTGTGAGGCTAGGACAAGAAGCAATGGGCTTAAATTGCAGCAAGGGAGGTTTGGTTGGACATTAGGAAAAACTTCCTGTCAGGATGGTTAAGCACTGGAATAAATTGCCTAGAGAAGTTGTGGAATCTCCATCATTGGAGATTTTTAAGAGCAGGTTAGACAAATACCTGTCATGGACTGGACTAGATGACCTCTCAAAGTCCCTTCCAGTAGAAGCTGGGAATGGGTGGCAGCGAAAGGATCACTTGATGATTACCAGTTCTGTTCATTCCTTCTGGGGCACCTGGCATTGGCCACTGTCGGAAGACAGGATCCTGGGCTAGATGGACCTTTGGTCTGATCCAGTATGGCCATTCCTATGTTCTTATGATTTAGGAACTTTGGAGCCTGAATCACACAGACAAACTCCTAAGGACCTCAGTAACTTATGAAAAAAGCACATTGGCTCCTTAGAGGCATGGGGTGGGGTGTGTATAAATTGTGATAACAGTATCCAAAGGAAGAATTATCAGGATGCACAGCAGAACTGTTTCTGACAGGCTCTGAAACTTGTGGAATGAGGGCCATGGGAGTCTCTCTTTCGACTTCTGTGATGCTGAGTTGGGAAGTTGAGCAATACATGAGGGAGACTGAAGAGACCTCCACCATGACTGCTCCACTGCCACCAACCAGTCAAGACTTTTTAGAGCTGTTTAGGGGCTTATAAATGTGCTGGGACTCCCAGTGTGACACTTTATGTTGGATTGTAAGGGCAGTCTCATCTCTTCCCTTGCTTTCTGTGTGGCTACACTACACATGGTACCTCCAAGGCTTTTCAGCAATCATTTCCTGGATGCTGCTACAGCTGCAGCCTTCTTTATTTTTCCCTGAAGGATTACACCAATTGTACCTAATAATGCAGCTTAGAATTTAGCTATTTGGCCAGTCCAGTTTTAAACTGTTCCAAACATTTATACACTTCCATTTTACATTTTCTATTCATGTGCTAAAGATTTTATGCTGAAGTTTTCTTTTGTGCTGGGAAATCTCAAGATGTTTTCCACTGAAGCACAGTTTCTCTCTCTCAGGCCACTTGGAAACTACCCATTTGCAGGATGGCGTAATGTGTGCATTAGAACATATGGCCAATCTTTAGCATGGCAAACAAAGAAGGTTACCAGAGGTCACTCTCAAACCACGTCATTGCTGCAGCACACCTGCTAGCCAGCTGCAACTTCTCTTTCTGAACTGTCACACACGGAACTTGTCTCCAGAGTGCAAATATCCCACACTCAAGACAACTCAAAATCAATATAAAAAAACCTCAAACACATACTGAATTCCACTCCCAAATATCCCTAAAATTCATTTATTTTGACTGATTACTTTAATCTTATGCTTGAAGAGTAAATGGCCGGAAGTTGAGGTGAAAGTTGTAGCCAGAGATGCCTATAGCATGAAGCATTTTCCAAGGCTCTCTCTGAAGAGAACACCTTTTGACTAAACCCAGAGCTATGGTGTCCAATATTTCATTGTTTCTGTAGCCCACGCTTCAGTGTATTATGCATCCACTGCTGTGCCTGATCCAGGAGGCTATGCCTCTGCTGTGGCTCCCAGATAAGGGATTTAGCTTTGGCTCCAGTGCAATGGTCTCCAACCTATTCACACTCAGGATCACTTTTTTAATCTATGGGCGACCCAGGATCTACCCTATACATTCCCCAAGACCCCGCCCTTTCCCCAAAGCCCTGCCTCGCTCACTCCATCCTCCCCCCGGGTCGCTCGTTCTTCTCCATCCTCACTCACTTTCACCAGACTGGGGCAGGCGTTTGGGGTTTGGGAGTGGGTGCAGACATCTTAGATTTTCAGAATCTCTGAAAGTCTAGAGCAAGAGAAATCTCTGTAAGTTAAAATAGCTTTCCTTCGATGTGGTGATAAAAAGGTCAGTCATATTTCATTGTGGTATGACATCATTGTTCTCAATTAACAGTAATACAAAGCTTTTCTTCTTTTTGCACCGCTAAATTTAACTTTCCATGTAACACAGGCTCCAATCCTGCAACGCTTTGCACACGTGCTTAGTTTTATGCACATCAGGAGTCCCACTGACTTCAGCAGGCCTTCTCAAGTGTGTGAAGACATGCACATGCATTACCCATGGCAGAATGTGGGCCACATTGATTTTGGCTGGCTTCTTACTTCTCTTCATGTTGCCATTTTTTCCAAGAATATCAATGTGTATTTAGTACACATATTTTCCCCACATCCGCCAAAGAATCTCAATTAAGGAAAGCTACCAGTTCACATAAAATCATACTAGAGAGACAAGGTGGATGAGATATCATCTTTTATCGGACCAACTTCTGTTGGTGAGAGAGACAAACTTCAGCTCTGAAGAAGAGCTCCGTGTAAACTTGAGAGCTTGTCTCTCTCACCAACAGAAGTTGGTCCATTGAAAGATATTACCCCACCCATCATGTGTCTCTAATATCCTGGGACCAACACTGCTACAACACTACATACATAAAATCACTCTAGCTTTACTGATTCTTCCAAAACTCTTTTTTGAGGTAATGTTCCTTTACCATAACAAATGGCAGTATTATTATTCTTTTGTGGGCTGTTATACAGCATAATTTATAGACTATTCTATAAACCAACAGAGATTTCTATGCCAGGTCAAATTCACCTATCCCAGGATGCAAGGTGAACTTCTCTCATTATCAGGGAAGATATAGTATGAGAACAACAATATGAATGTGACTGGGGGTAAAAAAATCAATTCTACTGGTTGAACATTTAGATAAACAAGGGCTGGGAATCTGGAGAGTTTATGCAAAGGAAATCTCTCTCCTGAAGAGCCTGTAAACTCTGCAGACATAAATTATGATGAACTTTAGAGCATTTAACATTTTTTCCCATAGATAACTTGATACACTCAAGTTAAACACTAGGGACCAGATAGAACTTTCACCAAATCAAAAGTTTTGATTAAGTAGGGTCTGGATAAACATAGTTTCCTTGCAGTAGCATGGTTGTTGCCTACACAAATTAGGGTAGACTACCCATGCCTGTTTTACACTACAAAAGAAGATTATTCTTGAAAATATCCCCAGAAATTACTTTTGTGAGAGTCAAATGGGTCCATGTTAGAACACTTGATTCAAATCCAAAATGTCTGTACAGAATTGGAGGATTCCCATTCAGCCCTGGATGTCTCAGATTTGCATTTACACTCACCTTGAATTTTAAACAATAATAAAATCTTCAAGTACCTCTAATTAACCAAAAGTTATTGGGTACAATGCAGAAGCTGCAGTGTGAAGTGTGAAATTCTATGTCCTGTGTTATGCAGGAAGTCATAATTGTCCTTCGGGTCTTAAAAATCTATGAATCGATGAGCACCAAGGAGATGCAGCATGAAAGGGCAGCAGCAAGTTAAACCTCCATCAGACCATGCCCTATAACATTAACATATATGTTGCTGTTCAAACAAGCCAAAATGGAAAATGAAGTACGGAAGCACTGCTATATAAATGAGAGTGCTGAAAACAAAACAAAACATCACATCGGTGAGATCCTTAGCTAAGGGAGTAAGTACACGGAATACATGAGACCTAAGGTTGTGTCTAGACTTCTCTGCAAACAGGCTGGAAACCCCACAATGCAAGATCCAAATAAATGAGTGGTTTTATCGTATCTGGATCTGAAAAGTACTGTTCACTAGTGACTCTTTGCTTCCGGACTATTTTAGGTACGTGAGGTGGAACCGAGCACACATGCAGATTGCTAGGTGTGTGCCATTTTAAGCATTTTGTCAAACAGTAGTGTTGCATACGCTGAGCAGTTACAGAAAGCCATCCAATATATACTGTGATGGAGTAAGAAAAACAACTTGGTGTAGTAGGTGTTCTAAATTAGGCTCTCAATATCTATTCAGGAGATGTATCCCAAAAATAGCAAAAATTTCCAAAAACGTGTCACTCTGGGACATTAAATTATATTTACTAAAGGTCAATATGATACCAGGCCAGACGGACTCCATCTTAGACTTTTGATGGTGGTAACACAGTATATAGGGGAACCTTTAACAGAAGATACTTATCAGATCTGATCTCTGGAAAATCCTCTTGCAAACTGGGATTCTAGAGGCTCAACATCCTCCCTCACATAACAAAGAAAGCCACCAGAGGCAGGTTATATTTAGATGTAGACTAATACAAACGGTCCTTCATTGGCTACATCTATAAGGGCATTTATGTTCTAAAATAATAATTAATCACAGTTTAATATCATATAGTCAACAACAGGAAGCCTTAATGGATAAGGCTACATGTTAGTCACGTGAATTTTTAGTAAAAGTTACAGACAGGTCACAGGGCTGTAAACAAAAATTCATGGCCCGTGACCTGTCCATGACTTTTACAATATACCCCTAATAAAAACTTGGGTGGGGGGCGGCATGTGCTCTTGAGAGGTGGTGGTTGAGGGGCATCATGGGTGCTGGGCTGGGGTGGGGGGCGGGCAGCAGCATGCAGCCTGGGATCCCTGCAGGAGACTCCACCAGGAATGTCCTCTCTCATTCCATCTTCAGAGGTCAAATTTAGGGACTGTTAACAGAAGCTACACAGCTATCTGAACTGTTGGGTGCACACACTGGGAGAGACTGTCTCTCAAGGTATGTCTTCATGGAAGAATTAACTTGAGTGACCAGCTTTCAGGTTAGCCTTGCCTGGTTGTGAGCAGCCACACTGCAAAACCAGACTCAAGTTACTGTATCCTTGCTGTTGCTCATGTGTTGCTGGAACGCCAAATCCTATGGTTCTTTGTACTGTATGAAGAGGAGATATTCTATTATTCTTTTCCATTGAGTTGGGGAAGAACTTGCCTGTCCTTCTGAGCACACAGAGAGAATTGCGGGAAGACACTGGAGAATTATCAGCACTGGAGTGATTTAACCTGTATCCTCACTGTCACATAAGCAGTTCACCAGCCCAATTGAAAGTGGAACCTGGACTGTAACCCCTACTGCAAAGGTGAGGGGTGTGTGTGCGCATGAGAGTCAAAACCCACACTATATATGAGTTATGTGGGGAGGTGGTGGAATCTCCTTCCTTAGAGGTTTTTAAGGCCCAGCTTGACAAAGCCCCGGCTGGGATGATTTAGTTGGGGACTGGACTTGCTTTGAGCAGGGGTGTCAAGGTATTTTTCCCCCAGTTTAAACTTTAGCATCCAAAAGCGGGGACCTGTATGTACCCTTCTAAGCTTAATTCTTAGCTTAGATCTGATAGCGTGCCACCAGCCAAAATATAGTGTTTGGCACACTTTCTGTTCTCCCAAAACCTTCCCTGGGGAACCCAAGACCCAAACCCCTTGGGTCTTAAAAAAAGGAGAAATAAACCATTCCCCCTCCTTTCCCCCTCCCAGACTTTCCCCTCCCTGGGTTACCCTGATCCAAACTCCTTGGATCTTAAAACAGAGAGGAATTAACCTTCCCCCCTCATCGTTTCCCCCCACCAATCCCTGGTGAGTTCAGACCCAATCCCCTTGGGTCTTGAACAAGGAAAAATATCAATCAGGTTCTTAAAAAAGAAAGCTTTTAATTAAAGAAAGAAAAAGTAAAAATTATCTCTGTAAACTCAGGATGGAAAATGTTTACAGGGTATTCAGCTCATATAGACTAGAGGGACTTCCTCCCCCTTAGCCTGAGATTAAAAGTTACAGCAAACAGAGGTAATTCATAGATTCATAGACGCTAGGACTGGAAGGGACCTCGAGAGGTCATCGAGTCCAGTCCCTTGCCCTCATGGCAGGACCAAATACTGTCTAGACCATCCCTGATAATCATTTATCTAACCTACTCTTAAATAGCTCCAGAGATGGAGATTCCACAACCTCCCTAGGCAATTTATTCCAGTGTTTAACTACCCTGACAGTTAGGAACTTTCTCCTGATGTCCAACCTAAATCTCCCTTGCTGCAGTTTAAGCCCATTGCTTCTTGTTCTATCATTAGAGGCTAAGGTGAACAAGTTTTCTCCCTCCTCCTGATGACACCCTTTTAGATACCTGAAAACTGCTATCATGTTCCCTCTCAGTTTTCTCTTTTCCAAACTAAATAAACCCAGTTCTTTCAGACTTCCTTCATAGGTCATGTTCTCAAGACCTTTAATCATTCTTGTTACTCTTCTCTGGACCCTCTCCAATTTCTCCACATCTTTCTTGAAATGCGGTGCCCAGAACTGAACACAATACTCCAGTTGAGGCCTAACCAGTGCAGAGTAGAGCGGAAGAATGACTTCTCGTGTCTTGTTTACAACACACCTGTTAATGCATCCCAGAATCATGTTTGCTTTTTTTGCAACAGTATCACACTGTTGACTCATATTTAGCTTGTGGTCCACTATGACCCCTAGATCTCTTTCTGCCATACTCCTTCCTAAACAGTCTCTTCCCATTCTGTATGTGTCAAACTGATTGTTCCTTCCTAAGTGGAGCACTTTGCATTTGTCTTTATTGAACTTCATCCGGTTTACCTCAGACCATTTCTCCAATTTGTCCAGATCATTTTGAATTTTGACCTTGTCCTCCAAAGCAGTTGCAATCCCTCCCAGTTTGGTATCAGCTGCAACTTAATAAGCATACTTTCTATGCCAACATCTAAGTCGTTGATGAAGATATTGAACAGAGCCGGTCCCAAAACAGACCCCTGTGGAACCCCACTTGTTATACCTTTCCAGCAGGATTGGGAGCCATTAATAACTACTCTCTGAGTACGGTTATCCAGCCAGTTATGCACCCACCTTATAGTAGCCCCATCTAAATTGTATTTGCCTAGTTTATCGATAAGGATATCCTGCGAGACCGTATCAAATGCCTTACTAAAGTCTAGGTATACCACATACACCACTTCTCCCTTATCCACAAGACTCGTTATCCTATCAAAGAAAGCTATCAGATTGGTTTGACACGATTTGTTCTTTACAAATCCATGCTGGCTATTCCCTATCACCTTACCACCTTCCAAGTGTTTGCAGATGATTTCCTTAATTACTTGCTCCATTATCTTCCCTGGCACAGAAGTTAAACTAACTGGTCTGTAGTTTCCTGGGTTGTTTTTATTTCCCTTTTCATAGATGGGTACTATATTTGCCCTTTTCCAGTCTTCTGGAATCTCTCCCGTCTCACATGACTTTCCAAAGATAACAGCTAGAGGCTCAGATACCTCCTCTATTAACTCCTTGAGTATTCTAGGATGCATTTCATCAGGCCCTGGTGACTTGTAGGCATCTAACTTTTCTAAGTGATTTTTAACTTGCTCTTTTTTTATTTTATCTTCTAAACCTACCCCCTTCCCATAAGCATTCACTATGTTAGACATTCCTTCAGACATCTCAGTGAAGACCGAAACAAAGAAGTCATTAAGCATCTCTGCCATTTCCAAGTTTCCTGTTACTGTTTCTCCCTCCTCACTGAGCAATGGGCCTACCCTGTCCTTGGTTTTCCTCTTGCTTCTAATATATTGATAAAAAGTCTTCTTGTTTCCCTTTATTCCCATAGCTAGTTTGAGCTCATTTTGTGCCTTTGCCTTTCTAATCTTGCCCCTGCATTCCTGTGTTGTTTGCCTATATTCATCCTTTGTAATCTGACCTAGTTTCCATTTTTTATATGACTCCTTTTTATTTTGTAGGTCATGCAAGATCTCATGATTAAGCCAAGGTGGTCTTCTGCCACATTTTCTATCTTTCCTACCCATTGGAATAGCTTGCTTTTGGGCCCTTAATAGTGTCCCTTTGAAAAACTTCCAACTCTCCTCAGTTGTTTTTCCCCTCAGTCTTGATTCCCATGGGACCTTATCTATTAGCTCTCTGAGCTTACCAAAATCCGCCTTCCTGAAATCCATTGTCTCTATTTTACTGTACTACCTTCTACCCTTCCTTAGAATTGCAAACTCTATGATTTCATGATTACTTTCATCCAAGCTGCCTTCTACTTTCAAATTCTCAATGAGTTCCTCCCTATTTGTTAAAATCAAGTCTAGAACAGCTTCCCCCTTAGTAGCTTTTTCAACCTTCTGAAATAAAAAGTTGTCTGCAGTGCAGTCCAGGAACTTATTGGATAGTCTGTGCCCCGCGGTGTTATTTTCCCAACATATATCTGGATAGTTGAAGTCCCTCATCACCACCAAATCTTGGGCTTTGGATGATTTTGTTAGTTGTTTAAAAAAAACCTCATTCACCTCTTCCACCTGGTTAGGTGGCCTGTAGTAGACTCCTAGCACGACATCACCCTTGTTTTTTACCTCTTTTATCCTAACCCAGAGACTCTCAACACTTCCATCTATGTCCATCTCCACCTCAGTCCAAGTGTGTACATTTTTAATATATAAGGCAACACCTCCTCCTTTTTTCCCGTCTATCCTTCCTGAGCAAACTATACCCATTCACACCAATATTCCAATCATGTGTATTATCCCACCAAGTTTCAGTGATGCCAACAATGTCATAGTTGTATTTATTTATTAGCACTTCCAGTTCTTCCTGTTTATTACCCATACTTCTTGCATTTGTATATAGGCATCTAAGATACTGGTTTGATCTTGCCTCCCAGTTTTGCCCTGACCCTCCTTTCTCTCTGCCATTATAGCCCATGCTTCCTCTTGTTTCTGACCCATCTCCCAGGTCTTCATGTTCCCCACTTACCTGTGGGCTTTGCTCAACTGTCCCCGTCAAACCTAGTTTAAAGCCCTCCTCACTCCTTCCAGCAAAATACACATTCACAAGTTAAGAAAAAAAACATAAGACTGATCTGCCTTTTCTAGCTAGTACTTACTATTTTGAACATGAGAGACTGTTTCAGAAAGATTGGAGAAAGACCTGGTTGCACGTTTGGCCCCTCTTAGCCCCAAGAGCGAACAACGAACAAAACAAACAGCACAAACAAAGACTTCCCTCCATCAAGATTTGAAAGTATCTTGTTCCCCCCATTGGTCCTCTGGTCAGGTATCAGCCAGGTTCACTGAGCTTTTTAATCCTTTACAGGTAAAAGAGACATTAACCCTTAACCATCTGTTTATGGCAAGGGGGTTGGACTAGATGACCTCCTGAGGTCCCTTCTAACCCTGATATTCTATGATTCTATATAAGATTGCACTTCAAAGCAAATGGGAAGCCATTTTAACATTCCAAAAACGTGTATGGCTTTCTCACCTGAGTTAGAGATGTGAAGTACCAGGTTCTCTACTAGCTGATGTTCCATGGCAGACTTCAAAGGGAACTCTCAAGTGGATCTCATTGCAGTGGCCCAGTTGTGATCTTCATCTGTCAGTGAACCTCAGCAAAGGACAAGACTCGGAGGCTGAGATGATGCACTTATAGGAAAGGCAGCTCCATTATTAGTCACAGACACAATTCAGTCCCCAAGCTGACTGCACCTGCTCTGAAAGGGTTCCCTTAGCAGGAGCCTCGAGAACACATGGGCATAGAGAACAAAGGTGAGGTCTACATCTGAGTGTAATGATTATAACCTACCGGCCAGAGGTGGATGGAAGAGGAAGTGTCAGGCAACATGGAGGAGAATGGTCTAGTGTAGTGGCCAGAGCAGGCACCAGGAACCACATGTTGGAATCAGGGACCAGAGCCGTGGGTCAAGAACTGGAGCAAGCAGAGCAGCAGGCAATGAGGGGATGAGCAGGCAATGAGTTCAAGGCAGGGGCAGGACAGGGGCAAGGCTGGGTGACAGGGAAGAGCAGCAGGAACAAGGTAACACAGGAGCAGTCATAGGGGTGGGCATGAACACCGAGCAGCCAGTGAATTGCTGCTGGCCTACTGCCCCTCCAGCCAATCAGGTGGGATGACCAATTAGGCAGCCTGCTGCAGGCCCCCTGTGCTGATAAGGCTGCCTGGAGGCTAGGCCCTGATTCCTGACAAAAGCTCTTGGCCACCACCACTACTAATTCTTCTGGGCGTAGGTCCAAAATAATCTGTGGATTGCAAACCTCTTTGACAAAGGACTAGCACAAATTCCCAGATATTGCAAACTCCTCAGAGTCTTCTCCCTACCCACCAGCATCTCCTGGGTCAGTTAGCTTCAGCTACTTCCTCATACCTAGCCCCCTTTCTCATTCCATTCTTGACTGACAAATATTTCAATATAAACACCATCATGGGACCATCGACAACACCATACAATTAAATCAAACCCCGTGGGCTGCTGTACTGGGGTTCATTCTAACAATCTACTGCACTCTGCTGCCAACCATGCAGACAAGGAAAAGCTGGGTGGCTCCACAAATAGGACACCTAATACATTAATTGGGGCAGCAGCCTTGTCTTCCTATGTGTGAACTTCCAGTGCACCCATGTGTCCAGCTACTTAAGTGTGTAGAGGGGTTAATTTCATTGAATAACAGACTTCCTTAGAAAGAAACTGCCTTCCTGTAAACCAGGCAAACTCTTTAGTTGCTGGGATTATCTGGTGAACAATGCATAGTGGCTCTAGTAGTCCTAAAAAATGACCTACTGCCATGAGACCAGAACACATCATAATGGCCAATCTTTGGCAAATATGCACGCCATGTTCCACGTCATGATATGGTGGTAAAGACCTTGCAGTCTTGTCTTCACTGATGTTCCTAGTGGTGCAGCTGAACACCAGAAGGAATTTTACATTAAAGTTTCCTTGAATAAACAAGGCCTAGGAGTGTTGCTATTGACTTCAGAAGAAGCAGGATTTAGTCCACCAACTGGATCATACTAACATCCTGATACTGCAAAGGAATTCATCCAGCTAATTCAGCTCCTAATAACTGATGACCTTTGTAGGATAGGAGTCTATGCAGCATAGTTCCATTTTGCATTACAAATCAGTGTTTCTACAGATCTGTATTTATAAACTATCAGAACCAGCGCCTTCTTCGGTTATATGTCTGACTTTAAATCCTGTAGTTCCTAAGAGATTTGCTTTGCTCTGGTAGCTATTGGATAGGGGACTGAAATCCCTATTGCACTGACTCTGCTGTGGACACCGCTGCAAAGCAAATTAATTTAAGCAGGCCTAGTGGTAATTCAAGGTTGAAAGAAATCAGTCACCTGTAAACATCTCACGCTACTACTCTTCTGAATTTTGAGTTGTATGTATGTGCGTGTATGTGTGCACAGCTGTCTTGTTAAACTCTCAGGTAACTACAGTATATTGTATACAACTATATTTTTTTCTTTCAAAATTCTTTACCTTTAAAATACATTTTCTTGTGGTATTTGGAACAGCATCTGATGCCAGTAAAAAGGCTACAGTGTGAAACTAATATGGCCTTGCCAAGTGCAAACTAACTTCCTGCCAGGAAAAGTTCTAGGAAAGTAAATTTTAGACAATGTTTTCAGCTGCTACCAATGCTCAGTTCTAATATGTCTGTCAAATGCAACAGGTTTATGTTACTTTTACTATGTTATATCAGATTTACATACCTTGCCTACTACATTCCTCCTTTGGAGAATCCTGCATGATACTAATTTGTTTTCTGTTTTATTTCAATATTTGGCATATTTGTAACGAGAAAGAATCATCTATGGGTTTATGGGCATGGAACACCCACTAAAATATTCATTTGAAAAGTTACAATGTGTATTTTATTTGTCTGTTTAGTTAAGTGTCAAATATCATGTTTTCCTCTTTGTAGGCATATAATTTTTTGCCTAGTTTAATAAAACCATTTATAGTCATCTTTACTGATATCCACTGTCATTTTTCCTTCCTCAGCAAAGTGTATAAACAAATACTTTCATTGTGTGTTTGATCTATATTATTTACCCAGATCTATTTAACATCACGATGCATCACTATATTATAAAGCATTCAGGCCCATTTATCAACATGAATAAGCTTTTGCCATGCAAGTTTCCTCAAGGGAAATAAAGCAAAAACAAATATTTTAATGCAGCTGACTTAACAGTGCAAATAATTATAATTACAAAATCCTTAAGCATGCTGCTTCCATAAGTGGCACTTTTTGCTTAAAATTGCTTTCACAAATGTTATCAAATTAATACTTCCAATTAATGCAGCCTCCTTGTATTAATAGAAAAAAAACTAAGTTGGCCTATTTCTTAAGGTTTTCACCTGGATAATCTCTTGAGAACATTAGGGCCTTATTTGTGAACTCATTACTATACTATTGCTAATACTATACATTATAAAAAGGGCGTTTATAAATAGTGTCTATAGGGTTATCATCATATCATTAATTCAAGTCCTGAGGTGATGGGGCTGTGGCAAAGCAACAGATGGAGATGACCACTGACAGTAGTAGCCACAATCCTGCATGTAGGCGGCCTTGGGACTAGTGGCCATTCAGCTCCGTCCCGGGGCAGCGGAGAAGTTCGGCAGCATCCTAGGCAACTGAGCAGCCGTTTTTAGGATAGCACTGCTCATCCCTTTTAAGAGAAGGGGCTAGAAAAGGTGCCCTAAACATTGCCTGCCCCATAATATCTGGGCAGACTACCACAGCTGGCAGATCATCCTTCAGTGGTCGAAAAACAAAGAAGAAAAGACTCACCCTAGAAGCATGGAATATCCACACCCTTATTGACGGAGGCGATGCAAGAAAGACTGAGAGAAAAGCAGGCTTTTTTCTGCCCACCAATCACTGGCAACCGATCAGAAAAATGGAATCAATCAGTTTAAATGTGATTATTGACACAGCTAAATCAGTGCTGGGGGCAAATAAAAGCGTACATCAGGATTGGTTCAACAAGAATAATGAGGACTCCTAAGTGACAAGCAGGAAGCATTTGCTGAATGGCAGAATGAACTCACTTCCATCTCAAAGAAAGATAGGGTTAAGTATCTACAGAGTAAGGCCCAGTCTGAACTAAGGTGAATGCAGGATGAGTGGTGGGAGAGGAAAGCTGCAGAAGTCCAGCATTATGCAGATACAAACAATGCAAAGATGTTATTTGACTCTATCAAAGCAGTCTACGGATCATCTAAATTGCGCACAGACCCCTTGAAGTCAGCAAATGGCACAACCCTCATCAAAGACAAGGAGGGAATCATACAGAGATGGACTGAACACTTCAGTAGTCTACTCAATAGACCATCCACAGTTGATTGGTGTATTCTTGATCATTTACCTGAGAAACCCATGAAAGAGGATCTCAATCTCTCTCCATCAGTTGAGGAAGTTATAAAAGCCATCAAACAACTCTGGAAAAGTATCTGGAAAGGATGGTATCCCAGTAGAACTGTATAAAGGAGCAGGCCCAAAAGCTATTGAGGTGTTTCATGACATTCTGAGTGGCATTTAGGAGGAAGAAGAAATGCCACAAGACTTCAAAGTTGCTATTATTCTATCACTGTTCAAAAACAAAGGCAGTAAAGCTGACTGCGGAAACTACAGAGGCATTGTTCTCCTCTGTATAGCAGGCAAAAATACCTGCTTGCATTCTACTGAACAGACTCATTGCAAACATATCTGAGGAAAAGCACAGTGCGGTCTCAGACCAGGTCGTAGCACTATGGACATGATCTTTGTCATAAGGCAGGTCCAGGAAAAATGTTTAGGGCAGAACATGGACCTGTATGCAGTTTTCATTGATTTGATTTGACCAAAGCTTTTGATACCATCAACAGAGAGGGTCTATGGGCTATTCTACATAAACTAGGCTGCCCAAGAAGGTTCATACAAATCATCTGTCTGTTCCATGACCATATGACAGTACAAGTACTCACCACTGGTGACTTTTCTGATGCATTTGAAATCTCGAATGAAGTGAAGCAAGGCTGCGTACTTGCTCCAGTGCTGTTCAACTTGTTCTTTGCTTGTGTTCTCAGCCATTCAACAAGGGTCTTGGATCAGGGGATATACATCCGCTACCAACTAAATGGCTCCCTCTTTGATCTTTGAAGACGCAATGCTAAGACCAAAACACTGGAGAGGCTTCTCATCAAGTCACTTTTTGCAGATGACTGCGCCTTGATGGCTCATAGACAAGACAACCTTCAGGTCATCGTTCATCGATTTTCTGAAGCATCTCAGTTCTTTGGCCTCACTAATAGTCTTGGGAAGACAGAGGTCTTGTTCCAGCCAGCAACTTATTCCAGCCATCTTCATTCAAGGCACATAGTTGAAAAATATGGATCAGTTCAAGTATTTGGGCAGTACCATTTCAAGTGACGGTTCCCTTGATAAGGAAATCTCCAGAATTAGTAAAGCCAGCCAGACCCTTGGCCGACTTGGAACAAAACTTCTTAACCAACACAACATCCATCTTGCCACCAAATTGAAGATCTACAGTGCAGTGGTTCTAACATCTCTCCTGTATGGATCCGAGACGTGGACTCTTTATATACATCACATTAAACAGCTTGAGCAATTTCACATGTGCTTCCTTTGCTCAATAATGAGTATTTGCTGGCAGGACAGAGTGACCAGTATTAAGGTCTTTGAAAGAGCAAACACAACCAGCATTGAGGAAATGTTACTGAGAGCACAACTTAGGTGGACCGGGTATGTCATCACAATGGAGGACCACCGTCTCCCAAAACAGATCTTGTATGGGGAGCCGAGTCAGGCCAAAAATAAAAAGGATCATCTGTTTAAGTGCTTCAAAGATAATCTGAAGAGCAGTCTCCAGTGAGCTGGCATCAATCCCAAAGAACTTGAGCAAACGGCTCAGAACAGGACTCACTGGTGGTCTCTGACAAGATCAGCATATGACAAGTTTTAGCGGGATCAATGAAATTATCTCCAGGCTGCACATGAAAGGTGCCACAGAGCTGCATCATCAAACATCATAGATACAGATTTCCCATGCCCTCAGTGCGGCCGATTCTCTGCATCAGGATTCAGACTGCAGAGTCAGATGTGTAACCATATATGAGAACTGCAACAATACTGTCATTGTCAGCGATAGACTATCAATGTATAGAGCTAATAGACAAATAATAGTTGTTATAAGCATGTTAAAGGCATGAGTAATAGCCAGCTGTACTACAAGCACATCAGAAGTGTTAGAGATGGTTATAAACAACCTATTGGTTCTCTGTAACAACTTACAATTGATTCATCTTTTATGAATGTATAAAGTTTACACCTTTATACTGTGCCCTTCATATAAAGTGTGACCACTAGTTCATAATGGTACAGTACTATTTACATTCTGTGACAAAGTTCCTCCTCTACCTTGGTGGGTCCTGCACTTATTTGCAGATTTGTGCATCTCAGTGATCTTCCCCACAATCTGGGTCAACTCCTCCTGTGTCTGATCAGGAGTTGGGAGGTTTGGGGGGAACCCGGGCCCGCCCTCTACTCCAGGTTCCAGCCCAGGGCCCTGTGGATTGCAGCTGTCTATAGTGCCGCCTGTAACAGCTGCATGACAGCTACACCTCCCTGGGCTACTTCCCCATGGCCTCCTCCAAACACCTTCTTTATCCTCACCACAGGGCTTCCTCCTGGTGTCTGATAACGCTTGTACTCCTTAGTCCTCCAGCAGCACAGCCTCTCCCTCTCAGCTCCTTGTGCTCCTTGCTCCCAGCTCCTCACACACACTTCCTCTCCTCTGGCTCTCCCCTCCCTGACTGGAGTGAGCTCCTTTTTAAACCCAGGTGCCCTGATTAGCCTGCTTTGATTGGCTGCAGGTGTTCTAATCAGCCTGTCTGCCTGAACTGGTCTAGCAGGTTCCTGATTACTCCAGTGCAGCCCCTGCTCTGGTCACTCAGGGAACAGAAAACTACTCATCCAGTGACCTCTATTTGCCCTCTATCAGACTCCTGTACCGCACTGGCCTGGGTCTGTCACAATTCCCATAGCCTGCTGATCTTTGAAAGAAAGACAAATAAGATGTTCTATTGTCATTTCTGCACTAGCCTTCTTAAGATGCTTTTTAATCCTTGGACAATCCATTGCTGCCTCAATGGTAACTTGCATTTCTATAGTTGCCCCAAGGTCGAGCTGATTTTGAAGCCTTGTGGCAGAACAGTTTCACTGTTGGAGACAAACTGATGTCATAGAGGGTAGATCAGTTAATTTGTTTGTTTTCTTATTTCTACTATGTACATGTGTCCTGTTACTCTTAAACCAAGATAGACGTAGCATTTTTAGCAGCAACCCGGAACAGCTACTTTCATTGCTGTTCCCCAGATCTCCAATCATCCTTCCACCTGCCATGGAAACTCCCCTCTTCTTCTTGAGCTACCACACTCTAGTAAGGTCATACCGGTGGCAGGTTCATTCTCAGCAGATTCAATTACACTATTTAAATAAGTGCTCTTCAAAACCACAAGCGGTTCTGTAAATCACATTCAAAGTCTCAGGTTGTTCATGCTACACCAAACAGTTACCGTCAATTAACATATAGTAGTACAGAGTGAACTTAAAATGAAATTATACATGCACAAATATGTTAAAAGAACATTATTAAGGTTGGAAAGTCAAAGCACTCAAAAGTTAGAAAGTGCCAAAGGTTGCCTGTGCTACCTTAAATCAGTCCTCTTGTTCAGTTTTAGGATAGTATCTTTAGTACGGTGTGCTGTAATTATTTTTTCTACAGGGCCTGGGCCTCATTCAGTGAACAAGATGGATGGTGCTCAGTTAAGGAGCAACTAGTCCCTATTTTGTTTTATCCTTATTGTTCAATGTATAGTTCTAGGCATTATTTACTGCTGGAGATACCATCATGATTATAATATATGCTTTAATGCCCCAGTGATTGTGCCTCATAAATATTTAAGATGAGAGAGAGAGAGAGAGAGAGAGAGAGAGAGAGAGAGAGATGAAATCTAAGCTCCACCAATGCTAGCTTATCCTTCAATCACAGAAAATTAATCACGTGGGAAGTACCCCCAGATCTTAACACATGATCCCTGCTTTCAACTCTTCACACGGAGCTGAAAAAAATGGTTACTTACCATCTCGTAACTGTTGTTCAAGATGTGTTGTTCACATCCACTCCAGTCGGGTGTGCATGCACTGCATGCATGGTTGTCTGAAAGTTTTCCCTGAGCAGTTCCCATTGGGTTGGCTGTCAATCCTCTTTGAGTGGTGCCTTCATAGCGCTCAATGTATGACCCTGCCAACCCAACCTCCCTTCAGTTCCTTCTTGCAAGCTACTCCGACAGAGGGGAAGGAGGGTGGGTATTGGAATGGACATGAACACATCTTGAGGAACACTTACGAGAAGGTGAATAACCGTTTTTTCATCTCTGAATGCTTGTTCACGTTTATTCCAATCAGGTGACTCCCAAGCTCTACCCAGGAGGTGGGGTAGGAGTTAAGAAATCACTGATTGGAGCACTGCCCTGCCGAATGCCACATCATCTCTGGCGTATTGAGTGATAGCATAGTGAGAGAAGTAAACGTATGCACCGAGGACCAAGTTACTGCCCTGCAGATCTCTTGTATCATGACTTGGACCAGGAAAGCAGCTGACTAGGCTTGTGCCCTTATGGAATGTGCCGTAAGAGTTGGGTCTGGGACACTGGCTAACTCGTAATATGTACGGATGCAGACTGTGATCCATGAAGATATTCTCTGAGATGAGACTGGGAGTCCTGCCACGAATAGTTGGTTCGACTTCCTGAAAGGCTTCATGCACTTGATGTAGAATGCAAGCGCTCTCTGGACATCCAGTGAATGCAGCCTCTGCTCTTGGGTACTGGTGTGAGGCTTAGGATAGAAGACGGGTAGAAAAATGTCTGGATCAGTGTGGAATTGTGACACTACTTTGGAAAGAAAGGCTGGATGAGGCCTGAGCTGCACCTTGTTTTTGTGAAAGACCATGCAGAGGGGGGCTGGAGGTCAGAGACTTTAATTCAGACACCCACCTGGCTGATGTGATGGCTACCAGGAAGGACACCTTCCACGACAAATAGAGCAGGGAGCAAGTCACTAGCACTTCAAAAGGGGCCCCATGAGCCAGGAGAGGACCAGGTTAAGGTCCCACGTATATATAGGTGTTCCAAGTCCTTGAGGAAACGTCCTAACATGGACTTAGCGAACACGGAGCGTGCAGACATTCCTGGGTGGAAGGCTGAGATAGCAGCAAGGTGCACCTTGACGGATGCTGCAGCTAAGCCCTGCCGTTTGAGATGCAGAAGGTACTCTAGGATGAGTGGTACAGCCACCTGGAGTGGAGGTCAGTGTTGCTGGGCACACTAGCAAGTGAATCTAACACTTCCACCTGGCACAGCCCTACTGGACTCGACGGTCCCCTGTCGGGCACCAAACTCAACAGCACCAACTTGTGCTGACTTGGCACCGGGTCTTTTCTGGGGCGCACCCATGCACCCCTGATGGTCCCGCAGATATCGGGGCCAGCGAGCGCTGTCTTTCAGCCTTTTTGTGTTTCTTGTGTGACAGCAGGGAAGTCGAGCGGTGCCAGGCTGCTATACGTGGGTGCGGTGCCAGGGAGTGCTGGTGCCAAGCGTCTCTTGTGGTAGAGTCCTTCCTTGGCACCATGTCGCGTATGGATGCTGGAGCACTCTGTACGCATGCGCCTGGTGCCAGGTCCTGGCAGTCCGTAGCTGGCTGTGGGCAGAAAGCAGACTCTATTAAAAGTTGTTTTAGTCAGAAATCATGCTTCTTTTTGGTTCTTGGCCGAAAAGCCCTGCAGATTTGCACCTTTCCATTTGGTGCGTTTCCCCCTAGACAGTTTAAAGAAGAGTTGTGGGTGTCACTGATGGGCACAGGTTTATTGCAAACACTGCAGCATTTAAAGCCTTGGGCTCGTGGCATGTCCCGGAGCCAAAGGGAGGTTAGGGATTGGGAAGAGACCCCGACCTACTATCTAAACTAACTATAACACGAACGAGAAACTAATGACTAACAGAAGAAAGCTAGGGGAGCACTTGCTGAGCAAGTGAGCACTGTTCCAATGGCCATCACGGACGGTCAGAAGGAACTGACGGGGGGGGTCAGGTCATCAGGGTCATATATTGAGTGCTATGAAGGTGCCACTCCAGGGGGCTCCGCAGCCGACCTGACGGGAGCTGCTAGGGGAAAAGCTTTCCGACGACCGTGCACAGAGTGTGCGCACACAGTGTGCGCACACTTGATTGGAATGGACGTGAACAAGCACTCGAAGAAGAACCACTCCCTTCCCAAGAGAAACCCCAGCAGTGGAAGAAGTACTGAACGTGCTATTGAAAGCTACACTGGATACTGTCCAGAGGGTCAGAGTTTCATGTCTCAGAGCTAGATGAAAGACAGAGAGAGGTGTGTCTCTGAGAAAAGTGCAGCAGTTGGATGTGAGCCACCTGACTTGGGGCCTTTAGCAGGATATCACATGCAGTGCAGCCCGGATCTTTCTCTGTTGTTCTCCTTATGATGCCTGAGGTCAGCAAAGCCTCATCTAGTTCACAGGAGAGCAGAGGAAGGCCATGAGCAGCATGAGTGGATAGGTGAGAATGAGGGGAGAGGCTAGGCTAGGCCATACTCACTGAAGCAAAGGTAGTTCAGGTAAGGGAGAGCCAATCAACAGGTCTGCTGCTGCCGCGGAGAGGAGAGGAGGAAAATTAGAAATTTCAGTTGAGGTCCCCTTGAAGCTTTTAGAAAAGAGAAATGTTTCTCCGCCTGCTATTATGGACATGGGGTTATTATTATTTAACTCTGAGGATACAGCATGTTTCTTACATGATGTATTGTCTGGTTGCACTGATAAATATTCACCCCTGCAGCAAAGTAGTGTTTTAAGCAGTTTTGAATCAGTGTGGATAGCTGCCAGTAACTCTTTTATGGGTCATGCCATTTCCATAGCAGTGGTTCCTCAAACAGTGTCATTCATTCAAATACCCTTTTCTTTCTGCAGCTCTGTAGAAGGCTGCACCTCAACCTTTTGGGTATGGATTTGGCCATGGTGATCCATGCATTTGTGGCCAGTAGGGTATAGTCAATATTGCAGTACACTGGACTTAGAAAAACAGTGATTGGCCCAAGCTACCTGAGGGCCTGACTTTCCAAACACTCTTGACCTCCCTATCTGTTACAGTCCTTTTGAACTATAGAATGGTGACAAAGCTTTCTCCGCAACTGGCCCAGGATTGTGGAACCAACCACTGAGAGATCAGACTGGCCATGGTTCACAGCAGGTTCAGAATGGAATGTGACACGTACCTCTTTGGCTTCATGCCACAATCGTTTATAAAGAAAGGGACTCAGGTGAACGGAAGAGAAGGAAACAGTGATCTGTACATGTAGAACTGGGACAATTTTTTAAGCACTCAGGCGTCACAGTGATACGCTCAGTATAACATGGAGAGAGAGAAGTTAGCAAGGAGGGAGGAAAAAAAAGAAAAGATGGGAAAAGAACGGAGGTAACAAATGATTTAAAAAATAGCCAGAGTTCAGTTAGATTGTGGCATGGTCTTTCGAGTGACATGGTAGGTGCCTTTAACCTGAGACATTTCAAATTGGCCAGAGCACTAGAAAATATCCAGTAGTGAACAATCTTACAGTCAGGTGAATGGGCTGGGTAAACTGCATGCAGACTTAGAAACTCTACTCATCCACTTGCTCAGGACAAGGGATCTCTCGCATTTCATTTGGTTTTTAATTGGGTTTTGCAGACAGGGCATCGAGATTCTGTTTAGGCTCTGAACTGACCTGCTGTCTGACAGGGGGCAGGTTATTTCACCTCTCTGTGCCAGTTTCTCTCAGATCATTTACCTCTCTTGTTGTCTTAAACTGTAATATGTTCAGAGCAGGGCCTGTCTCTCCGTATTTGTTTGTACAGCATCTATCACAATCTTGGGTTGGGGGCCCGTAAACACTACTATAATACAAATAAACAATAAAATATCATTATTGAAAGAAGAAGCAAGTAAACTTTGTGAATGGGCTAGTAAGTTTTAATGACAATCTCACAAGGCTCCCCTAATAAATCTTCTCTCTCTAACTTCAATCTATCCCTTTATACAAAGAAGCTGAATTTCCATGCTGAAATAATCTTAGCAAGATTTTAACGCCCACATATCTGAATGACTGATATGTAATTAGAAATGAAAATATTCAGAGATATTCTAACTGCATATACTTTGTAGGCAGTACCTAGATATGCCATGGCATCTTGTAAAACTACTATTTATGGGGTAGCATAAACAGAGTTATAGACCCATCACACCTAAATGATTGTAGCTAGTTATAGTTTTACACAAAGTGTCTGTTTTGCCACCTAGTGGTTACTATTGAGAAATTAATTTTGTTTGTACCTCCATCATTCCACTTCTGGACACAAGCTCAGGTAACCTGCTAAATCTGTAAGATCTTGGAGATAAGTCAAAAATGAAACAGCAATACAGTCAATGAACAGCAATTAGAGAAAAATTACAGTTAAAAACTAACTATAAAATTTAACATACCCAGCACTTACAGCACAGAAGTTCCTATAGAAGCATTTGCATCCTTACCAGTGTTAGCAGATCAGAGCCTGAATACTGCCACAGGTTAAAACAGTCACTAATCTCAAAAAGGTGGAAATTGTAGAAAGCAAGGATTCAACATTCTGAATTTGTACCTATTCTAACTAGCAAAGGGCTGCCTGAAAGAGAGTTTAGATCGTGCCTCATGGTGAAGCCAAAGTTTTGGGGCTGCATTCAGCTGTGGTTCAGGAGACTGATTCAGGGTCTGGTTTCAATGAACAGTAGCAGGCATAGCCTGCTGCACCCAGAGCAAGAAGCTAAGCGTAGCTTTCTCTGATTTGTTACATTTTACAACACCACTGACTGACATCCCCTGCCCCTAGAACAAGTGCAGCAGAAACACAAGTTTTCTTTCCTACCACTGATCTCAACATTGAGAGATGGGTGCCCAATTGTGGTGATGTGGACACCTGTCTACTAAGAGATGGGCACAAATTAGTTTCCCATCAACAAGTGGTTCAGAGATGTCGCATTAGGAACGCAGAGTTCCTCAATGGCAAGGCTCTAAAATGCTGTCACTTTAAATCTCGACACATCCAGCCAAGAAGCAGCCAGTCCAAATCCCTGCTAGAGTAACAAAATGTCCAAGTATAGTCCAAACTCCTAAAGAATAAACCTATCTTCTGGGCTCAGCCCTTTCCACACTACTTTTCTCCATCTCTAGTACCAAGCACTCTCCTGCCCAACCAGTCTGCCTGAGGCTCTAGTTTCCAACAGCCTCTGGTACTTCAGCCCTTCACAGGAGCCAGCCTACCAGTCTGCTCCTTGTAGCTTCTTCATCAGCCTAAACACTCTAGTTATAAGGCCCAGGTATCTGTTGAGTTATCACCTGTTTCTTTTAGTCCTGCCCTCTCAGGCCACCCAGGTGAAGAAAAAAATCACCCGATCACGAGAGTAATTATTTATCCTAGGTGGCTGTTCTCTAGCATTTGGAATTTTTGGTAATACATATAGGGTATGTTCAAATGTGCTAGATGATTTAGGCACCTAACTGCCAGTCATTTAGCATCCTTTGTCCCATTGATTTCCAGAGGCTTAGGCCCTTAGTGCCAAAATTTTAAAGGCATCTAGAAAATGCAGATAGGTGCCAAGCAGGATTTTCAAAAGCACCTATACAACATAGGTGCCTAACTTCCACTGGTTTCGTTGAATGTCCCTTTGAAATGGGAACTTAGGCTCCTAAGATCAGTAATAGCTGAAAGTTACCCTCAAATGGCTATTCAGTGAACTACGTGAAGAAAGATATTGGTGTCAGTCTAGACCTTAATTTACAGCGGTTCACATCACAAATACATGATAAATAGTTAACAACTGGTACTTTTGCTGACCGTTGATCGGATCCCTCCAGGTCAGGAATGAAACATTGCTGGGATCATAACAGTGTAGGAAATCTTGCACCGCTGCCACTAGAGCTGGACATAATATATGGAGATAGTTCTTCAGTCTCTAATGTAAGTTAAATATAGCTCCTTAACACAAGTGAAGTCTTCATTTAAAAGAGAATGACTATTGGCATTATGAACACATTTTATTTCAGGTAGGCTGTAAAAATTCAGAGTGTAAAATGCATGCAGCAATCCAAAGTGGACACAACAGGTCTCTTATAGAGTTTCCTTATTTTTCTGTGGGGCTGGACCCCTATCTACCACATTCCTTACTTGCTACAAAGCTGTGCCTCTATATATTGGATTTACGGGGGAGGAATTAGCCAAAAAGCCAAACTGTGTGAATCAATGTCTTTTTTCTCTTTATATTACTGTACTCCCTCAGCCTGTGCTTCCTAGAGCCTGGATGGGATTCAGTGACCAAAATGATTGTTCTGTAGAAAAAAAGGCAACTCCCCAAACCTTGAATGCTGGCTCTCTATTTTTTTAGGTTACCTTCAAATCTATGCTACTGTAGACATTTAAAAATACACAACGTTTGCAGTTTTCCTGACTTGGTTTCTCGAGCTGAGATTGTCAAGTTCGTATTTTCCAACCATTTTTTGTCCTTTTTAGATTGAATTTGAAAGACTAGGACAGATAAGCAGTTAAACATTTTGTAGGTACCATAAATTTTCAAGGGCTTGGCCTGCTCAAAGAATAATCTATATTGTCCTGGAAGTGTTTCAGTGGATTGCCTTGCATTATCTAGACCATATTTTACTTTGTATAGTGTCCTTGATGTGCGGTGTCACAAAACGCTTTACAGAGTGTGTGTCAGCAGAAACATAAAGGCAAAGAAAGTTTCAGAGATTAAAGAGACAAAGTTCTACAAAGAGGATTTGGGGGAGAAAGTTCCACAATGATATGCGGGATTCCAAACTCACAAGAGGCAGGATATATGATCAGCGTGTTAGTATGCAGACAGCTCAGGGAGAGTTGAAAATCTGATCAATACTGAACTGTATTTAGAGATGGACACATCTTCTAAATCTATAGGAATGCTTTTCAATGACAGCGAGTATTCTGATTGTAGCATTCCAGGTCTCCGGAAAATCAGTGAGAAATTATTTCAGAATAGTATGAGAGAGAATATTGCAATAGCTGAGGCACAAAGTGATTAAAAAGAAATACAATAGGGTCAAGGTAAGGATGAATTCTTTTAACAGTGCATGGGTAGTGATAGGCAGATGAATAATCAAGGGAGATACGAGTAAGAAAAAGGCAGAGGTCAAGGATAAAGTCACTACTTCTGATACTTAAGCACGTGCTTAACTCCAAATCAATGGGACTGAAGCACATGCTGAAGTGCTTAACAGAATCAGGGCCAAAGTGATAATGGAGCCAGTCATAAGATAAAGAGGACTTTTTACCAAGTTTTTGAAGCTTGCATGACTTTGCAGGAAGTTCTCGTTAGCTGAGGAAATAACAGTCAATAGGGCATGTAGATGGGAGATATAGATATCAGCTAATGAATCAGGAGAAATAAATTGTATGATTTTGTTTGCAGGTGAATAACCACAGTTAAAGCTAGATTCCAGATGAGAAGGCCACAAACAAGACACTATAAAGCAGAAAGAACACTTGACACAGTACGCTCGGGGAAGAAACCAAAAGGAAAAGATGGAGAAGTGACTTGTACAGTCATGGTGAGAAAATATTCAAAAAGACTGATGGCCTTTCTGAGAGGCAGGCTTTAGTCACAGACAAGTTATTGGGCTCAAGACAGTGGTAACTGGGTGAAATGCAATGGCTTATAATAATAATAGGAGATATACCAATCTCCTAGAACTGGAAGGGACCTTGAAAGGTAATTGAGTCTAGCCCCCTGCCTTCACTAGCAGGTCCAATTACTGATTTTTGTCCCAAATCCTTAAGTGACCCCCTCAAGGATTGAACTCCCAACCCTGGGTTTAGCAGGCTAATGCTCAAACCACTGAGCTATCCCTCCCCCCACAATATGCAGGTCAGACAAGATGATCTGATAGTCCCATTATATGAAAAATACCATGTGCTAGAAAACTTTTCAAATTAGCAGAGAAAGGCCAAATAAAAACCAATAGCTGAAAGCTGAACAAATTTTAAAAATTGGATGGAGGGCACAGATTTAATAGGCAGGGTAAGTAACCACTGGAATAAACTATGACAGGAAGTGGTAGATTCGTCATCTCTTGATGACATTAAATCAAGACAGGATGCCTTTCTGGGAGATCTGCTTTAGTCAAATACAAGTTATTGGGCTCAGTGCAGGAGTAATTGGGTGAAATTCAATGGCCTGTTACACAGGAGGTCAGGCTTCATTATTTAATAATTAGCCCCCTTCTAACTTAAAATCTGACTGAATCTATGGTTAGCAAGAGGTAGGAGTTGGCTGAATAGATGACTGACAGTGCCATCTTTTTACTCAAGAAAGAGAGAGTGAGTATTGAAATATCTATTATTAAACATGAGAAGAAAAAGATTGTTGACAGAGGTAAGTAATAAGCTGTTAAGCACTCAGAGTTGGGGAGTCCCAGTGGTATGAAAAGCACTCTTGAATCATTCAAGGTGGGAGTGTTGGATCAGAAAGTAACAGAAGAACACTTCCTCCAAAACTTTGTTGAGGAAATTAAGTCCTGAAGTTGGTTATTATAGCCAGCCCTTGTTTTTATACCTCAGGGTGTTTAGTCTGTTAGCTCAGTAGCTACTGATGTTTGTAAAATAAATTTGTATTTTGTATTCTATAAAGAAGAGGAAATAAGTAATTCAAAGATTTATTAAAACTAAAACTCAGGAGGCTTGAGGGCCTCTAGCTCACAGATAATTTACAATTCAACAAGCTTAAGTCACACACATTAGTATAAAAGAACTGAGCATTTAAGATGGAAAAGGAAAGTCTTACACACTGCATGCATCAGTGGAGTTGCTTAGGCTCTGATCCTTCCACACAAGCTCAATTTTAAACATAGAATCATAGAACTGGAAGGGACCTTGAAAGGTCATCTAGTCCAGTCTCCTGAACTCATGGCAGGACTAAGTATTATATAGACCATCCTGACAGGTGTTTGTCTAACCTGCTCTTAAAAATCTCCAATGATGGAGATTCCACAACCTCCCCAGGCAATTTATTCCAGTGCTTAACCATCCTGACAGTTAGGACATTTTTCCTAATGTCCAACCAAACGATCCTTTCTGCAGTAAGCCCTTGTTTCTTGTCCTAACCTCAGAGGTTAAGAAGAACAATTCTTTCCCTTCTCCTTGTAACTATCTTTTATGTACTTGAAAACCATTATCACGTCTGCTCTGTCTTCTCTTCTCCAGACTAAACAAACCCAATTTTCTCAAGCTTCCCTCATAGGTCATGTTTTCTAGACCTTTAATCATGTTTGTTGATCTTCCCTGGACCTTCACAAAACTCAAGTTGAGGCCTAGTCAGTGCTGAGTAGAGCAGAAGAATTACTTCTCATGTCCTGCTTACAACACTCCTACTAGTACATTACAGAATCATGTTTGTTTTTTTTTTTTTTTTTTTTTTGCAACAGTGTTACACAGTTGACTCATATTTAGCATGCGATCAACTATGACCCTTCTGCAGTATTTCTTCCTAGGCAGTCATTTCCCATTTTGTATGTGTGCAACTGATTGTTCTTTCCTAAGTGGAGTGCTTTGCATTTGTCCTTATTGAACTTCATCCAATTTACAGACCATTTGGATTTTAAACCTATCTTCTAAAGCACTTGCAACCCCTCCCAGCTGCTATTGTCTGCAAACTGTATGCATGTTCTCTCTATACCATTAACTAAATTATTGAGTATTCCCATCAAAGCCAATGGACAACATAAATGCTTGCTGTCAAGCACATAAATATGTGCAAGTCTGGAACTTAATTTCTCCCTGCTGGGGATTAGATGTGTGTTCTACACAAACATTTTCCCCTGCTCTATATATTGCTGCCTTCATTTCCCTTTTGTTGGTCTACTTACTGATTCACTGGGAAAAAATAACTTTACTGGTCTAAGCTGCATCTGAATGCATGGCCAATGGAGGTGCAAGATAGGGGCAAGTCTTCATATCCCAAGGCCATCACCCTGACTGGGCCTGTCTGTGATTTAGTGTCCCCCAAAGTTATATATTTACATTACTTTCATATATGTCAAAGTAACACTTGGAGATTTACAAAGATTATTTCTTAACATAAACTACTGGATTCTAAAACCAAAATTCTACTCACATCATAAGGCCCTGTGTGGATTTTCTGCAAGTTCTTGGCCAGGAGACTAGCTGGTTCAGCAGTTTTGAAGGAAGTATCGTTAGGGTTTTCAATGTCATTTTGTCATGCCACACCTTTCCACGATCATAGAGTAAAATAAACCAAACAACACACAGTGTTTATGTAGAACTTCCACAAAAGAAGTTTATTATTTTGTTACTCTTGTGCCCCCTCTGCTGTCTCAACAGCATAATAAATATTGTTACCATACTGTAGCTGATGATGCTGGTGCACAAAACGAGGAAGTAAATAAAAAACTATCAATTTAAAACTTCATTAGAAACACAGGATAAAGATCAACATTTATGAAATGGAAAGGGGGAAAATGGTATGGAAAGAATTTTTATTTCTCAAGCTTCCAAGAGAGTATTACAAACAATGGAGAGCAAAGTAAAGCTAGAAATGAAACACTTGACAGCATCCTTTTAAAAATTACATCTAAGAAACCTAACAAAAGTTGAATAAAGTTACTAGAAATAAAAATTTTTACACATGATATTTGTCTGGGATTTTTATTTCTTTAAAATAATTCATACAAATGGTTACAGTCACAAACATGATTTTAACCAAAAATATTGCTAGCCTACCACATTACCAGGAAGGAATCAATGTAGGCAATGAAATGCTGCTACTTTTCAGTAGTCTAGTGCCTTTTTCGCAAACCACCAATAATATATACTTTAACTGGTGACAAAAAGCACAATGCTTGTTTATACAAAACCTTTTTTTCCTCAAAATCTCTTTGCAATGTTGTCTTCATTTTGAAATAAGGGAATTCATGCCAAAATAAGGAGAAACTGTTTTTTCTTTTGTTTACTAAATCATTCTAAAAAATAAGACAAGCAGGTAGAAAAAACAATGCACTGTGTGGTGTAGAAAGAAAAATGGGAAAAATTCATTGTCCTGAGAAGTTTGCCAACTGCCTCATTTTTGGGCATGTTTTAACATATAAAAGAAAGGATTTTAATCTCAAAATTGGTTTGTTGAATGCCTCCCTTATGTGTTTTTTCCTTGTTGACAGCTAAGCAAAACAAACCCTTTTTAATGTTCTAAAAACTGTACACAGACAAGTACATTCATGATATAATTAACTACTAACTTCTCTTGCTTAACAAAGAACCCATAGGACACAGAAACAGTGAATCAGTCCACTGGACAGGGACAAACTACAATTTATATGGAGGAAAAAACGTTTCCGAATCTTCTTTTCATCTCCCACCTTTTCCTTTTATACTGTATATTGGACCAGTTTCTAAAACAATTATTGTCTCCTCCTGTAAGTTCATAGTTTTGCCTTTATTCAAAATCCAGATTTTTTCCACACACTCTCTGAAGTTGAAATCTCCAATGTTGGGAATGCTGTTTTCTTAGGCTACAATTGGTCACTTGGGTGGTCTCTATCAGCTTCTGGTTTGACTGTTTGGCCGGGGGAAGGAGCATGTGGTGGATGGGCCACAGCAGGAAGGCCGTGTGATAAAGACATGGGGTTGGGAACTATTCCTTCTACTGCCGTAGGTATACCAGCTGGAGCCATGCTTACAACACCTGGGGGATACCTGCTAAAAGAGGAAAATGAGAACAATTAAAACTCAGAGGTGGCTGATGGCAAAGCCCACCTGGCCCAGGAATTGTGCCATCTTCAAGGAGAATGGCAACGATTTTTGTTTTGTGTATGTAAAGCTCTAGATGACTGCATCACATGCGGGTGTTGTTAATTAAGGTAATCAACGCTTTACTTTAACCAGATTAGAAATGGGGATTTGCTAAGCTCAGAGGGGAAGCGGAATGGAAGCAGCTTTTCTACTTCATCACCTGAATCCCATTGAAGATTCCTATCACAAACACCATACAACTAGAGCTCTGAATGGCTTTTAGGGAGGACATGGCAGACCAGGAAGTTATCTGTTCGCCTGGTCACACTGGTGGAGGCTTCCATGGATAATGTTGTTCCTAATGTTGGGATATCTGTTGATTTAGAGGATCATACCATCTGTAGGCCAATACATTTAATTCCTCATCCCCCATCCACACCCAACAGGGTACCTTCCATGGAACTCTGCAAGTGTTAATTTACAGAGTGCTTCTCTGCCTCACCAGAGAGTTTATTCTAGAACTAACTGGCAACTGTAAACGAGACTAGTTCTTACTTTCAGTACTTCAATTTGAATCTTACTAATCAAACTTGCTTCAATGCCTATGAATACCTTACAATTGGGTACTGTTTTATTTATTCATATTTAATTTTGAAAAGGGTTTATTCAATTGTGTTTTGTACAAAAAGTAAAATACATATCACGAGAGGACAATAATTCTCAAATTAAAAGATACCACCAGCATAGCAGCCCTTGCAACAAAGATTCTCCAGCTTCCAACATCAACCCCTCACAATCTGCCCATTCCTCAAATACTCATGGAAATAAGCTGCACTGTCAATGTGCCCACCTGGTCAACAAATCTGGTCTCTGACAAATCAGCAAGCAAATTCCAAAGTTGTGTTCCCTTCACAGTTCCAGACAGCCTCTACCATTTAAACCATACAGGTTCTAGGTCAAGAGTCTCTACTAACCACAGTTTTGTTATGAACTGGGTCTGTTTCAAACTCTGTGGAGAGAATCATGTATTGCCTGCAGAATATCACATCACTTTTAGTGTTTGCACAGTAATCCCAATTAATACTAGCAATAAACTGTCCTGTGATCCAAATTCTGACCTTCAACCCCTCTTACCAGAAAAATGTTTCCTATAAAACTAACATCCAAGAGTCATACAATTACTCTTTTGTCCTGAATCTAAACTGTGTGTTATAGCAACACAAATACTGATAACGTCTCTTTTCTGATGCCACACTTTGCCTCACTAACACTGCTTCTGTACCCTCAATTTATTTTGCCATGATCTTTTGATAAATTCTGTCTCGTTACTTTATACTTTATTTTCCTTGATTCAACTATAACAGTGTTATTCCAACCTTTTAATCAATCTTACCTTTAAACACATGCCATGTAAATTCAGCAGTCATTTTATATATGCATCTGGCATTTGCAGCCCTCTGCTTCACTGTTTCAATCTCTCTTACACTGTTAATCAGCAGATGCATTCTATCCAGAGTTTTACAGTCCCTCTCTCCCAACCCTTCACCTCTGGCATCAATAATCCAAAAAACTAATGTGTCAAACTAATCTAATTCCCCAGCAGAACCAAGATGTAGTTGATCTCACTTTTGTCAATCTGCTCCCCATCACATAGCACTTTATAACAAAATCTGTAACCTTCTGACCTGGGATTAATCAACTGTTTATCCATTTTCAGTTTAATCCACTTTATTATTATTTACATTGTAGCAGCACCTAGAGGCCCCAAGCCTATTGTGCTAGGTGCTGTAAAAACACGTGACAAGAGAATGTCTCCATCCCCAAGTGTTTATAATTTAAGTAAAGATTCTCTCTTCCAGGCAGAGTGTGTGAATCACTCTTTAATACTCTTTAACATGCTATTAGTTGTATAATTTATTCCAGTATAGGTCACAACAATATCTAAAGTATGGTTATGCTATTCTTGTCTGTATCTGTTTGAAGGCACAAGACATTTCAACATCTGTAAACTGCATGATCTGTCTCTACTGTGGGTCATGTCAATGTATCTAGCTGTATCTTGCACTTTGTGTCATAGTAAGCAGAGATGTATTATTTAATAAGTAGTCCAATAATGAATACACAACAATAATACAACGCAGTGTACGCCTCTACTTTACCTGAGAACTCAGACTATTACATAAAGGTTGGTTCCTTCCCATTTCTCTTGCATAATTTATCAAACTTCTCGGGAACATCATTAATCTTTGCTTCTGGAAGAGTAATTACAGTCCTCTTTGCCTGACCTTCTTAACAGACCAACTATCCATGTTTAGCATACAATAAATGAGAGATTTCTTTTCTGCAGGATATTATGACTTTCAAAAGGCATTTGATCTGGATTATGTTCAGCTGGTAATTGCTGTATGTTCTTCTTTGCTTGTAATAACAACAAATTTGATTCACTTAGGAGTTCTATCCCTTATCACTATTCAAATAATGATATTTCCAGGATTAAATGTTCTTGTTAGTTTTAGTCCACCAAAAGGCATATTTGCATTTTATACATATAAATGATCATCCACATTCTTATCCATATGGTTTTTAGCACATATGAAAAATCATGCTCCTAGTGAAAGACTACACAACTTAACTGGCTGAATGAAAGTCTCATACTGGAAACAGAAGATAAGACAGAAATACTCGTTTCAAACCAATTTTGAGTTAAAAGAAGAATGGAATTTAACACTAGCAAGTACTGTTATTGAGATTAATTCTTTCATAAAGCCTGAGCTTCAAATCCATATGTTTTTGTATCACCATAACCAATACGGAAATTGTTCCTATTGGCACTTCTTAAAGAATATCCTACATTGGTTTGTACAGATACAATTGATCAAGTTATTTCAGAAACCTTCCTCCAAATTAAGAAAATTGTACAGTAATTTCTTCTCAATCACTCAGTGGTATTGCCCTCTCTACTGAGTTTAGCAAATCTTAACTAAATGCAAAAGCTGTTTGTATTTATGGAAATATTACAAATTTTCCTTTAAAACTGGCAAATGAAGTTCTGAAACATTTTAAATTTTTACTACACGCTTGAAAAAAAAATGAATGCATGAACTCTCAATTTTCCTGTTCCTAAAAATATTCTTCATACAGCTGGTTTTGGTTATACTGAAACAAACTATGTTTTATGCTTATTACTCCAATTAAATACATATTAATGATATGATCCTGTAAAGTCTTATGCATGTGCTTAACTATCCTCTAAACAGAATTATTCCATGCATACAGTTACACTTATGCTTAATTTTCTTTTGAGGCAAGTACAAATAGCTTTATTCTTTTACATTTTGGTCTTGTACTTAGAGCAATGGATAGGCACATTTAACAAAAATAAATAAATTACAAATTGTTCTGATCTGTATCTATAGATCAAGATTTTGATCAAGACAAAGTTAATATCCTTGAAGTACAGGATACTTGCCAATATATAGATGATGGCATTGGACCCTGAGATCTGGATCCTGAAGGTATTTAGGCACCTAGGTCCCAATGGCTTTCAAATACCTATCTACCTTTCAGGACATGACCCTGTCAGCCCAAAGCTACATTCTGATTTGTCACTTGGATCTTTCTGATGATGTTACAACTGTGCTTCCCCTGGTGCACAGCTAGGGCTTCACCACTGACACACACAGACACACCATCCCTTCACTCATTATGAGGGAGAGGAATTGCTGATAGGGAGGGCAAAGAAAATAAACAGCCCTTAGAGCATGTGGGAGGAAAGGAAACTGGGGAAGATAAGGAAAAAAACGTGAAGGACTGAAGAAGAATTATGATCATTTTGAACTGCCCACTCCCTCAAGACACTGCTTTACAGCAGCACTTTCGTGACCTTGTAAACACTTTCAACCTAATTCATAGTGTAAAATCTAAACTAGGAGTTTCAAGACCGGGCATCTGCTTTTTATAAAAGTAAGTGGCTTGAAATTGGTTTGGAGCCATGAACAGCCACTGTTAAGGCATCAGCAGATAAAGAAATGGAAAAAAAGCAGTCAAAACAGTCCCAGGAATTTACAAAAAAGAGATAAAATAAGCAAACAATAGAAATATTCAAAATAGTAGTGAAATAATATTTATAAACTTCTGCCTGTTTTGCAGCGGGAGGGTATGCTGACTAGTCCCAAAAATGCTTTGTAAAGAACATTTAAAAAATAAATGAAATGTACAATTAAGACAACACTCTCTCCAAATACGATTATAATAGCAAAGAGCTACTCCAGAAAGTGCATTGGTGGGCTTTTTATACACATCTTAAGGAGTTAAAAGCATCGAAGAGGGGTACCAATAGCTTATTAATGTAACCCTGCTGCGGCTTACTGCCATATTACCACCTTCGGCAAAATGAACATTAGCTTCCACTGAACTGACTGCAGCCAGTCAGGATTATTTCCCTTTCACATACCATCTGCCCTGGTCCAAACACTGGCATTGGCGCCTTCTGAAGAGGTAACAAATAGAAGCATATTGACTCATTACATCACTGATTTCAGTCAATCATACTCATGTATGTAGCAATTATACAGTAATAAAAATCTATACACACACACACTAGCCTAATCCCACAAAATCCTTTTATTAAATGGTGGCTCTCTCTTTTCTTTAAGCCGGAATAGTTGTCTCTGAGATGAAGAGACATTTCTTTTTCTATTTAAGTAGCCTTACCTGTATGCCGCACCATTAAGCTCTGGATGAACAACTCCTGGATCCATGCTGGCCCAGGGTGTAGCTGCAGTCAAATGATCTTTGTTAACACAGTTTTTCAGGCTGTCTGGAATACGACCTAGAGAATGGGTAGGAAATACAACATGAAATAAAACATGGATATATCATGTATACTAAATAATAAAGTTTAAGTATACTATATGGTATAAATACTAACATATATTATAAATCTCTGGGTCGCTTCTGATTACCCTCTCCCATGTTCAGCCTCTTGCTAAATCCTGTCACTCTTTTACGTGTGTTATCTCTAAAATCCATCCTTCCCAAATTGCAAAAACCTGTATCCATACTCTGACTGTCCTTTGGCTCCAACTCTGCAGGCTTCTCTCAGTCTCTGACCTTTTCTTCCTGCATCTGTCCCAGTAATGGCAAACACACACTTCTGAAAATTTGGGAGGAAATCATACTTCCATTGCAGTCAATGGGAGTTTGGCCATGGACTTGAATGGAACCAGAATTTCACCCCGGCCTCTTATTTACTCTCTTTCTTACTCAAATTCCTCCTTAAATATCCATAGCACATTTTCATCTCTCAGTCGCCAAGTATTTCCTACATTTCTAAAGGAAAATTTAAGTACCTCTGATGATTGCGCTCTCTCTAACCACTTCCTTCAGTGTATTTGCTTAGACTTCATGCAGCCTTCAACTTACAACTCTTCAGCTTTTTAGGGCCAGATGCAACATTAGTTGAAGAAAATGGAAAGACTCCTCCCAAATCATTTCAATGAGTGCTGTATCAGATTCTTGAACGTCAGTTTTGGGATGATCTTGGCTCCCTACTGTAAAATAGATGATACCAATCCTGCTCCCATTGAAGTACATGATTGTATTTCCATTGACTTTAAATGGGACCTGGACTGTATCCTGTGTCTTTTTTTGGCACCTATCCTGCATGCATCCTCCTTTTGGAGAATTCTGAGACAAAGGATTCATTTAATTTCACATATTGATCTTTTCAACCAATATATTAGCCTGGCTGCCATTTAGACATCCCACCACTCCCCTTTGCTAACATTTATTTTGCACTTTTGTTTATTTTAAATGTATTTTGCAATCTTCTTTCAACTTGTGCCTTTGACTATTCTGTGTCACACTCCCTTTTTTCAGAGCTGATCTACATTCATGTTCTGTGGGCTTTAGGTTTTTTTTTCCTTACCTGTGCTAATGCCTTTGTACTTTTTTCTACAGCACAACGATAGTGGTATTGTTCTTTATTTTTTAAAAATCTGAATTTGTTTATTTTCAGATGGCATGCATATTACTGAGACACGCAGTCATTATGTGGTCTTTTTCCAATTATTCTCTCTCTCTCTGTTCCTCCCATGGCTTTCATCTACTCAATTTCACCCCACACTTTCTGTATCTTTTCTACACTTGTTCTGCTGAAATCCAGTGTCTTCTCAACACCCTAATGTTGGCTTCATTTTAATCTTACTACAAACCATGTGCAAAAGGTTGAAGTGACAACAGCTTCAATATAAATCAATGCTTTCTAACTTTTGATATCACAACCATCCTGTTCCAGAGCTTTTCCCATGCACATGTGTGTGTGGGCTATTGCAAACTTTTAATATATGACCACCTGTTCTTCTGTATAGCTAACGGATTCATATCCCATACCCTAGACCTAAGAACGACTCCCATCACCAATGCTGTCTCACTGATTGGCCATCCTGGAAATGTAAGGTGGTTTACACATCGTATCCCAGAGATCAAGAATATAACTCTTATGCAAAAACCCAACCTCCATTAATTTATGGCACTAGAATCCTTGCCAGCAGAGTTTCCTGAATTGCACAGAAATGTGTTGGCACTCAACCACAGTGCAGTGAAATAGGTAGGTCTTAATGCAGAGCACTCAATCTGAACTGCACAGAGACAAAAAAATTACCAAATTCTAAAGAACTGACAGTAGTGATTAGTGAAACCTTTTCCAGCACACAAAATGCCACCTTTTATTTTGGACTCTATCAGATTCAAATTGAAACCAAGTTGCCCAAACTTCTCATTTTACTAGTATTTCGTATTGAAGGCTTGACAGATTTTTCCTATATAAACAGTTAACATTTACACGGTTTGCTGTGATACTGGAGTTATTAAGAACTCAGAGCTGAAGTGATTTTTTTATCCTTGAAAATTACCCGTTCAGATGCTGGAATCCAAGATGCATTTAAATACAGACTTGGATGAATTGTGGAAGGTAGAGAGAAGCCAATAGAGACTAGAACAAAAGAAACAGCACCAATGATGGTAAGTGTCAGAGGATAGCTAAGAAAGCCTACAAAAGGGTGGCTTCAGACCTAAAGCAAAAACCATGGAAAAAGGTCAGTAGATACTTCCAGCAAGAAAAAGAGTGATTTTGGTCACAGGAGTACGCTCTAAATCATTTGGAAAAATAATTACGGCTGTCAATTAATGACAGTTAACCCAAACTATTAACTCAAAACAAGTTAATTCGATTACAAAAATTAATTGCAACTTTTTTTTTTAAATGGACTGCCCTGAAAATAATTATTTCCTGTCTCATTACATCTGTTTATCACTGCAATGTACCAAAACAATTAGTAGTAGTGGGTACAGAGTTGGTGGGTAACTCCCCCCTGCTTGAAGAGGTAAAGAAACACCGGTTTGGCCCACCTCAATTTCGAAAATTCCAACAATGAGAAGAATCGATATATTTGTTTAATCAAGAAAACGTTCAGCGAAAGAACAAGTATGAAAAGTTAGTACCTGTGATAGCCCTACGGATCTCTCGTGCTGCTTCCTCCCGCATCTCAATTGAAGCTTGTTCACTGTACCAGGCTGCATGTGGGGTACAGATCAGGTTTGGTGCATCCTTCAATGGACCCTGACTAAAGCTAAATGAAATTTTAAAACAAGATCAAATGACAAAAAAATACGTTGGAGGGGGGGAAGATGGGGAATGAGAGGATTTTTGCATATTTTTAGAATTAACAGCTACAACTACAGGACGAACTATACCAATATTTTTTGGGTGGATTTGTTTTTAATTTTACAGTTAATTTGATATATTTCTAGTTGTGTAAATAAGTAAAAATTATTCTTCTTGGACTCAAGGGGTGACATAAAAGAGAAAGCAGCACTAGATTCTGTCCAGTGCCACTCACAGTCAGATAGAGAAAATGATATGGTGAGCCCAACCCCAACATCTGTTCAAGAAGAGACTCAGTTTGGGTCCATTAGGACAAAATTTATCATCATTTTTACACCCCTAACAAAGCTTTGTTTCTTTAAAGAGACACTGTTAGCTTGAAATATAGTCAATTTTAAAAAAGGAGTTAAAATTAGTTCCAGGTAATACATTTGCCTGCATCTCCCTGACAATTCTTCCTATTTCACATTTCCCTGTTTTTAATTAGTTTCTCTCTCCTGTTGCAGTGTGAAAAACCCACCTAACAATACTAGAGATGGACTAACTGACTGACTGACTATCCAGGGGAAGCAATGAAACCGACTGTACAAAAAGTGCTGTCAAATGTACAAACGAAAACGGAGAAAATAGTGACACTTTCCCCATCCAATTTCTTTCAGTTATAATAATCTTGAAGCGTTACTTACAACAAGAGGAGAGTAAATATTTTTAGACAGAAGTCTGCTCTCACAGTTAGCAGCAATTCTTAAAGTGACAGACTTCATCTCTAGTTTAAAATACCTGCCAAAACTTTCTCCAATACAATATTTGCACAACAACGGTTAGTCTCTATGGACGAAATGCTGTCCTCAGACACACACACTGAAGCCCAAGGAAACTATGGCACTGATCTTGCACTTAAACCTATGTTGATGGACCCTTGACCTACAGGGACTCCCCACTCTAGTCAATGGGGCTTCTTGTGGGTACAAGAATTTGCTTGTGCAGATCTGATGGCAGGAATAGGGATATCTGAAAGCAGAATTTTGCCCCATGTGGTTTTGCTCATGGTATTGCTCTGTTGTAATGGTTACACTTAGAAGTAAACAAATGCAGGGCCAGAGTAAGAATTTTTTTTTTTTAGTGTGGCATTCTGTATATACAGATGCAAAAACTCTACAGGGAAGGACCCTTTATCGCTATTTTTAAAAGTGGTTATCTCAGATGATGTCTCAAGACATCTGATGAGAGGAAAATCACGAACCAGATGTTTCTATAACCTATCCTCAAGTCCTGAATCTGTTCCTCTTCAAAGAGTTATGAGGACTGTAGAAGTTTAAACCATCTAATAAGAAATGCAGGCTTCTTCCTGCCCGCACCCAGCAACTGCACAATTGTCAGTTCCTAGGTTTAACCCATTGCAAACCACTCTCAAACTCAGAGGTCAGGCTCAGGACTCATGGAAAGACTGTAATGGTATTTTCTGTGTTTAAATCATACCACCAAAGCTACTAACTGGAGACACTGGTACATTTGTGGCTACAACTGTGGACTTCCTGGTGGTATTCAGTAAACTAAATATAGTGTCATCAACTCTGCTAATGGCAGCAAAAATATCCGGACTCTGGTCATCTTTCTCAATTCCACAAACTTGCCTGCTTATAATTCTCAGGTACCCAGTAGAGAGAATCTGGATGAGACACGGAATCTACGCAATGAGGTGTCAATGTCACACCCATACACCTTCATAAAAGGACAGTTTTTCCAAAACACTCTCAACTCCCCCCACCTTACTGAAGAGTACCACCATTAACTATCCTCTAGTAGGGAGAGCTGGCCAGGCCTTCCTCCTATCAATGACAGGAGAGGAGTGTGTTCTTTTCCAGGCCGTGAGGCACAAAGCCATGCCCAGTATGTGAACTTGGGTTCTTGGTGCAGGGCAGTGCATTTTACTACTGAATTACCTCCATTACATTTTTTTTAAATCTTGTATTTAACTTTTTTTTCTGCTCCCTCTTGACTGTGTACAAAAGCTCCATCTGCATTTGCATTAATCCAGAGCTGCACAGATGCATATTGCTTTACTAAGGAGGATTCAACTACTAGGTGGAAGGAACGCTTCTTTGCTTCATTGCTGTTGGATGCATCATGCACTAATACTTAAAAATAAGAAAGTGAACAAAATATAAAAAAAACAAAAGAAAAGAAAAAAAAGGAAAAGCACCTGAATGGTTCTGACTCATGTACATCTAAGGCTGCCCCTCGTATCCTTCCTTCCTTCAGGGCCTGTGCAAGTGCTTTTTCGTCTACTAACCCACCTCGAGCTGTGTTGACCAGGAAAGCCCCTTGTCTCATCTAGGGAAAGTTAAAAACAAGGATGATGAAATAAAAATAAATGAAATAAAATCGTTGTGGCATTATTATTTACTCAAAGGAAGCATCCATTACAACAAAGGCTGTTCAACTGGATTAACCTATCACCAGTTGTCTTCCCTTTCCATTGGAAAGTACCACAAAATTTGATGCTTCAAATGTAAAATAATATATTTCACAGCACTTATAACGTTTTGTTTCTTATAAGTAGGGTGTCTTGTAACAGAATCAATGCTTTACATACTGTGCAGTACACGACCAGAAGAAGTAAACATGCAGGTGAAGCTGACCGATTTTTTTTGTATTTATTTCACTGTGAAATTGCATGAGACGGAAGCTATTGCACACTACTAAACAAAATCACATTTTGTAGTTTTTAAACTTTTATGCAAATGAAAGGCTAAATGGATCTTTTAGAAAACTCAATGATTTTGTATCTTCCAAGAGTTTTTGCTTCAGTTAACAAGATGTAGACGATTTATACTTTATTTACTGCTGATACTTAAACTCACTTCCCCCTCCCCAGGAGACTTTTCAAATCAAGATCCAGGAAATTCTTGTTTTATTCGATTAAAAGGCATTGGAATGGTATTGTCTGGGAATGCTGTGAGCTTTGGCAAGAGGCTGTAAACTGTGTTGCTCAGATTAGCATTATAGTCCTCCACACTCAAGTCTCAGCTACAAGACTTCATGCCATAATGTAATCGCAACATGGACACCAAATGGAGATTTAAATTAAAAAGATGATAGCCTAGAATGAACGTGGGAATAAAGATTTCAGGGTCTCACGTCAACCAACATCAGAACTTAAGGATCCATAACATGTGTCCCATACATAGGCCCCAACCCTGCAAACATTACTTCTGGGGCAATTCTGCGCACGATATTTTAAATTCTGTAAAATTCTGCATGTTTTATATGTCAAAATATGCAATATAATCATGCTGGTTTCAATTATTTTGGTAATTTATTTAAACTACAATACAATGGATGGAGAATGGGAGTGGGAAATATTGGAGGAAATCTCCAAACTCCCTCTAATAGTAATGTAGCTAGCTATGACCCTTTATTTCTAGTTATTAGTAAAAAAAATATATGCAGCCATATGCTCAGTGTTACATTACAGGCAACTGAAGAGCAAGTGAGGGCTGAGGAATCGAACTAACAATTTATATTGGCTACTGACCATCTCCAGAAATGTCAGCAGCAAACAGTTCATGCAGCACATTTTGATCGGAAATTTTTTCAGTCCAAAAATTTAGACCAGCTCTAATCACTAAAGCACCATAAGCATTTATGAGGCCATGCTGTCCTTTACACCACTCTGGCAATGTAAAGGAGCCTTACAACTTTTACATTGTTTTATACTCCCGGGGAGAATTCACTAGGAACAGTGGGAACAATTCAGTAAGCAGGCAGGCTGCTACATTCTGCTCTGCCTGAGGGGGACAGAGCCTGCCCCACAACTACCTCCTCAGAAACGCACCAAAACCCTGCCCTTCCACACCGAGCATGTCGCAATAGCAAGCAAGAGGGAGAGACACGACTGCCCAACCCTGCCATGCCAGCAGCAATTTGTGTCTCTACCAGCTAGTCCAGGTGCCCGAACTGACATGTTTGCACTGACCGAGAGTGGTGCATCACCATTCTCCAAGTTTCCCTTTGTTTCCCCATCAGAAGTCAATGACGCAGAATTCCTCCCAGGAATAAAACATTCCCATGCATCAAAATGAGCACAGTAGAAGTGTTTGCAGGATAGGGGTCATAAATAAGGATAGGTGCCCAAGTCCTCATCTTGAGCTGATCCCATCATCACAAAACAACAACAAAACACAATTTTTTAATAGTGAATGAACTTTAAAAACTTATTTTAAACGGGCCAAGGACTTTTACAGGATCATCAGTTGCTCTTTCGCAACTAACACTTGGGCTTGAAATGCCAAACTGACGCACAGTAGGAGTAATTACAAGAAAAAGAGCAAGGAACGGAATTTCCTCGAAGTCGTTTGGTAGGATGGTTGGAAACAAAAGAACTAAGATTTACAGTATCTGATAAGATTATAACAGAATTCACGTACTATAGTGGCCAACCCACTGACTGTAACCATGGTCTGACCCCTCTCACCTGCAGACCTTTAGCCCTGCAGAGGGACATCTACAGATTCCAGGGAAGCATGTGTGTGCTTGGCCCACTTCAGCACTCACATAAGTGACAGGATGCATTTGGCCTTAAGTATCATGTAGAACATTTATATATCCTCTAAAGAGCTTGGAAATTTTAATCATAGTGGATACCGCTCAAATCCCTTTTCCATCCACAAAAATCTTCCTTGATTTTTCATCTCCAGTGCTATTTATACAGCTGTAAAGCTAGTAGTAAGATAAATCAAAACCAAACAGAATGTGGATGTATAATTATATTCTAGAGGGAGTGAGATACGTGAGTCACAGTCAACTGCAATGGTAGTTGCAGATTAGGAATGCCTCTTTTCAACTATTCTAAATTAATCCTTTGTAACCGCAATTATTATAACAAGAGATATTGTAATAAATAAAATGTCTCCTTTACAAATTTGTAATGTGATGAACAGGTAAAGATGATTTCTGCTTCAGGAAAAAAAAAAAGTGAGCACTCACTGCCCTGGACTCAGTTTACTTGATCTTTCTTGAGGAGATGGAAGGCCAAATGTCCTGGCTGGGCAATACACCAAATAATTTAGCAGATAAGTCAGTCTAACAAGGAAAGAGAGGCTCCTTCCTAAATTTTTCGAAGAGATTTCAAGGATATTCAATTTAAAAGATCCATTGACACGCAGTTCAGGTTGCAACCTTCCCCTTTGTGCATATATAAATGAGACCTTTTCACTACATTAACACATAACATTTGATCATTGAAGACATATGGCATACATAGGTATAAAAATGATGGCTAATTTGATAATTTATATATATAAAAATTAAGTCAACTGTCTTCTAGATTTCAGTGGAGCTCCATGTGGGTGCCCGAACAGAGCTTCTTAACATACTAGGACCTTTCTGTTCAGCATTATATGATAATATAATGAAAGAGTAATCATAAGGTATGAGTGTAGTATAAGAATCTATACTGAACAGAACAAAAGTCTAGAATGAAGACGTGACAGAGGACAGCTTTCTTTGCTCCCTTCACACTGAATTTCCTAGCTTTTGCGAGTTTTAAACTGAGATGATCTACTTGGATTTTTCTACATAGAGTCAATTGTCCAATTAAAGTATCTATTACTACATCTCATTAATGTTAGGGCATGAACCTATGAGATGTCAAGCATCCTCAACTCATACTGAAATCCCAATGAAGTCCACGGGAATAGCAGGTATTTGGTATTTATCAGAAGCCAACCAATCATTTACACTCAGTAGAGATATTTTTCATAGAACTTCTCCGTGTTATCAAATAAATTAATATAATAAATGTATAAAGAGCACTAACAATGCACAACGAACATACAGGATTTCTTAGTTCAAATTATCATTTTTACTTATATAATTGCCACAGACACATTTAAAAAAGCTACATCTTTTAATATACATTATATATAACAAGATGTGAGGCAGCAAATAAATATTGAATGCAAAACCCAAAATGTTTACCTTCTGAATTTTCAAAAAGAGAACAGTTCTACATTTGGATATGGTTTACGTATTTAGTAATTTTACAATGCTTCAGCCCAAGACCAAATCCATTTTATATATTTCCCCCAAATAACCTACTACTGTGGTGTGAGCAATTATTAGGGAAACATTCTGCAACTATTAGGAATTAACACAAGGGGTCACCAGTTAGTCATGATCCTTAAGTAAGGGATACAGAAACTCAAACTGTATGAAGTACAAAAGTGAAGTGCAACTTTTGTTACTCATATAAAGAGGATGTATGTACCTGAAGATACCACAGAAGTGCTTTTAAATAAATGTCAGTGAATCAAGCAGGCATAACACACTATTTCCACAAAAGAGAAATTAGCAAGTAAAATGAATGAAAAATAACTCTGTATAAGATATAATCTATTTCTTAACCAAATATAAACCCGCTTAACAAACAGTGAAATAGCAGATGGAAGAGAAAATTAATATAGATCTGAATTTGCAAGTTTACATGGAGAAACTCTACAGTTCAGAGAAAGTCAGTAATTATAAAACTATACCCAACCTACATTTGGATAGTTACCTGTTTAATGGTGAAGTCATTAATAAGATGATGATTGTGTTCATTCAAGTTGCAGTGCAGGGTTACACAGTCACTGTGAAATAGCAGGTCCTGTAAAGTGCTCACCCGCTGCAGTCCAAGAGCACGTTCAATGCCATCTGAGAGGTATGGGTCATAAAAAAGAACACTAAAGCCAAAGGCCTTTGCACGTAGTGCTACTGCTTGCCCAACACGTCCTGGAATGACACAGACATACAAAAGAGAATGTTTCTGGAAGGAAGTGGCATATTTGTATAATTCTTGTTACAAAACATGTATGTGGTGCTGTAAACTTACATGGGATTTTACAGAACATAGAAAAGAGACATACCATGTCTCATTAGAAATGCTCATTACATAGCTTTATATTTAAAGATTGGTTTATGCCATCCCTGACCAAAACAAAGCAACAAGACTGCTCCATATAGATAAACAAAATGGCAAGCTGTAATGCCAAAAGCTGGAACGTATGGGATCTATGGGAACCTGGATCTGCTTAACAGGTGGCACCATTTGCTGGACGAGCTGATGACAAATCACTGATGTTCCGGACTATTCCCTGCAGTGTAATTGTTGCCATGCCAGTCCTAGGATCTGAGAGACACAAGGTGGGTAAGGTAATACCCGAAGAAGAGCTCCGTGTAGCTCGAAAGCTTGTCTCTCTCTCACCAACAGAAGATGGTCCAATAAAAGATATTCCCTCACCTACCTTATCTCAGCAAAGTACTCATTTTTACCCATGTCTGCACAGTTAGTTGTAATAAAAAGTTGTTAAGTGAACGTTTGCAATCTGAGTTTAAAGAAATTATTTCTTTAAAAAGTTCCCTCTCTGCCTGAATTCATGACACTACACATCAAGTTGTGGCAACATGATTATTTCAAAACCAGTTCAATACTGAAAACATCCACATTCTTCTGATTGCAATTAGCAGATGAGTCTACCCTCCCAAGTTGTTTTCAGTTTATGCAGCCTTTAAAATTCTTTCAGCTCACCTGCCCTGCCCCCGCTCCTGTCCCGGCCCCACATGCACTTTCTGAGATGGTACTTTCCACTTTTACATCCTTCTTGATGATGGACTTATTCTGCAATGCCTACAAGAAACCTGCCATAGGTCTTTTATTTGTTCATTATCGATATAGCTAAACCATAAACAAAGGAGCTCCATCATAACATGCACTACTCCTGTTGAGTAGCTGCAGTGATAATCTTGTTTAGTATCTGTACTGCATAATGTCTAGAAGCCCCACTGTGGTAGGCAGTGTACACTCATCTATAATGAAAAGACAGTCCCTAGCCTAAAATAAACTCATAATCTAAATAATACAATCTACCATATTGCCTTAGTTCTTCCTCATTTACACTTTCTTACTCTCTTATAAAGTTCCTTAAGTCCTGTTTTAAATTGGTTTGAGGAAAGGATCCCAACCTGCATGTGTACTGGGAGGTCCTTATCTCACTTATTATAACACACCGATAAGAAATATAAATCAAGGTCACGGGACTGGCATGTGCTGTGTGAAGAGAGTTTGGGAATTGGAATGTTTTGAAGAAATACAACTATTTGTGCTGTACTGTACTTTATACTCCGCTATCGGGCTTGTGGAGAATTTGAGACATAAGGATATTTCAGAAGCATCATAATCACTAGGCTCACCAGGAAAGCCAATGCTCAGCCTTAAAAATATCAACAGAAAGTTTTGTTTTGTAACATCTGTGTCTAGTCAAAATGCAACAGAATAAGATAGGAAAATCCCATGTCTTTCCAACTATGTTTTAAGGGATTTCCCAGTGTTCTTCAGTTTCTTTTTGAATAAACACAAGCCACAAAAGGAGGTCTCTTCTTGACCATTTAAACCTGAACACAGTAATTCTGGAGTGCCTGGTGATGGATACATTTAGAATATTGAGCAGTTAATATCACTGGTACTGTTTGCTTTTCCCTGGGGACTTCCACTTAAGACAAAGTCTTCAAAACATATTGAAATAAAAAAAGACTGTGTATACTAGTTGTTTGCTTTTGAGGATCTGTTTATAATGCTTAATACGCAGCAAGGGAGATTTAGGTTAGATATTAAGAAAAACTTTCTAACTATATGGGCAATTCAGCTCTGGAATAGGTTTCCAAGGGAGGTTATGAAATCACAATCATTGGAGGCTTTTCAGAACAGGTTGGACAAGCACCAGTCAGCAATGATCTAGGTTTTCTTGTTCCTGCCACAGCCCAAGGAGCTGGATTTGATGACTTCTTGAGGTCCCTTCCAGCCTTCTTTGAAAATCTGAAATATTGCAAACTTTCTAGTATAATTAAAATATTTTCAAGATTCAGGACCTATATAGTTCAAGTGTACATCCGGGTTTGCAACTAAGCGGTGATTTCAGCCTCCTGGTTGCTGTTAAATGATAATTGTAGCAGTAACCAGACTGGCTTTCTATTAATCCAAGTACTTCTATGCTCATCTTCAAGAATATCTAAATGCTTTTACCATCTGCAGCTGGTCAGGAGGTTGTGACCTGTTCTTTCAGATACAAGCCTGGCTACTGTTACCCATGCCTTTGTCACCTCAAGATTAGACTATTTTAACATTCTATATGGGGCAACTTCTTAAAACCATTCAGAGACTGAAGCTGATGCAGAATGTAGCACCTCACTTATTAAGTGGGATATCGCATGCTCACACATGCACACACATGCACACACACACACACACACACACACACACACACACACAATAATACAGTGTATATTATACGACAATATATACGAATACTCTGCAATCTGCAATGATTGCCAGTTGGTCTCTAGGTAAAGTAACAAAGAGATAAGGTAACACAGAAAGCTTCAAATAATGTGGTATTATTTATGTAGGATGCTACACAATTTCTAAAGATACAGAGAAACAAACCCAGGCCTGAGAAAATTACAGTCTGAACAAACAAGCAGATGAGAAATGGGATGCAAGAGAAGTATGTGATTGCGCAAACAGTGCTGTTCAGCAAACTTTTTGCTTGTTTTACTTCTCTCATTATCACCACAAGCTAAGGGAGGGTGGAGACTGGTTAATAGGCCTTGTGGAAGAAGTGAGTTTAGAAGAGGGATATGAAGATGAGCAGCAGGAGGCTTAGCAGATCAAGAGGGAGTGAGGGTGTCAGAAGTAGGGAGTTTGTATGAAAGAAGGCACAGAGAAAAGAGTGGGTGAAGGAAACGAAAAGGCCAGTGAGTGATGCACCTTGGCCAAACCAGAGGGTGTGGAAGTGATTGGTTTGGGTTTTGGAAGGACTGACTATGTGGAGAGCCAAAAGGCAGGCAGGAGCTAGTCTTAGACCTCTTTGGAAGGGAGAATAAGGAAGGGCACTTCTTGTGAAGAAGGCAAGAAGTAGTCAGTGAAAGGATGTTAAGAGACCCCGGACATGGTTAATGTGGCAGACACGTTGTATTATCCATACAGGACAACTCTGGAAGGATTGAAGGTTGAGCTAAGATGATGATAGTTAGGGTGACCAGAAGTCCCAATTTTACAGGGATAGTCCTGATATTCAGGGCTTTGTCATTTAAGCGCCTATCATCCCTCACCCCCCTGTCCCGATTTTTCAAAGTTGCTAGCTGATCACCCTAATGATAGTGGAAATATATAGCAGCGGTTGATGCCAGGGATGAATATGGACAAAAGTGGAGAAGACATTTTGGAGATGTAGAGAGAAAATTCAATAGGATTTAGCAATGGCATCAAGGTGGCATGGAAGTAGAAGTTGGGACTAATTTATTTTACGTGTGTAGCATTTTCTATAACAGCCTTTCATGAGTCAGCAGTTGGGATGTCAACAAATTTCAGTAATAAACTGAAACAAAACCAAAACTGAGACAAAATCAATTAGGACTAGAACTGACAGCTATGAAAAGTGGCATGTTCTGCAGAACACAGGGTACCCTAAGGCCAATATGCTGATGAAGAAGATTGCAAATATATTTTAATCTGAAACTCATGACAGATAACTCTCATAGAAACACAGAAATGTAGGGCCGGAAGGAACCTTGACAGGTCATCAAATCCAGACCTCTCCATTGAGGCAGGACCAAATAAACTTAGACGATCCCTTGCAGGTGTTTGTCCAACCTGTTTGTTTTGTTTTTTTAACCTCAATTATGAGGATTCCACAACCGCCGTTGGAAGCCTATTCAAGAACGTAACTATCCTTATAGTGAGATTTTCCTAATATCTAACTTAAATCTTCTTTACTGTAGATTAAGCCATTTACTTCCTGTCCTACCTTCAGTGGACATGTAAAACAATTGATCAGCGTTCTCTTTATAAAAGCCTGCAACATATTTGAAGACTTATGTCCCCCCTCAATTTTCTTTTCTCAAGACTGAATACACCCAGTTTGTTTTTTTTAATTTTTCCTCTCAAGTCAAATTTCCTAAACTTTTTATCATTTTTGTTGCTCTCCTCTCCCCAATTTGTCCACATCCTTCCTGAAGTGCGGTGCCCAGAACTGGACATCGTACTGCAGCTGAAGCCTCACCAGTGCCAAGCAGAGCAAGATAATTCCCCCTATGTCTTACATATGATGCTTCTGTTAATACTCCTGAATGATATTAGCCTTTGCCGCAACTGCATCACATTGTTGACTCAAATTTGTGATCTATTATAACCCCCAGATCCTTTTCATCAGTATTACATCTAGCCAGTTATTCCCCATTTTGTAGTTGCATATTTAATATTTCCTTCCTCAGTCTAGTACTTTGCACTTGTTTTCAATGAATTTCATCTTGTTGATTTCAGACCAATTTTCTAATTTGTCAAGGTCACTTTGAATTCTAATCCTATCCTACAAAGAGCTTGCAACCCCTCCCATTTTTGTGTCAGCTGCACTTTTTATAAGCATGCTCTGTACTCCATTATCCAATTCACTAATGAAAATATTTTATGAATCTTGCAGGACCTTTTCTGGTATGTTAAAAGATAACTGTAGGAGGGAGAAATATGGGAAAAGTAGTAATGCCGAAATAAGCCCAAATGGAGTAGTGGACAGCAAATTAAATAGGATTATGCAACATAACACGGCACCAAATAAGGCTAATCTGATATTGGGATAATTAGGCAGAGGCCTCATGATGGAACAGGGAAGTGATACTCCCTCTTTATATGATTCTGCAGCACCTGTGTGTTGATTCTCAGAAAGATGTAGAGAAATTCAGGGTAGAACAACAACAAAATTAGATAAGTTGTTGGATGGACTGACTAGGTGGAAATATTAAGTGATGATTTAGGAGGCGGAACAAAGTAACCACCTATAAATATTTGAAAGTTATAAACACCAAGGATGGAGAAGTACTATTCACCATGATAAAATGGAGTATGATTAGAAGTAACGAGATGAAATTAAGAAGAGAAAGATTAAAACCATCAGGAGAAAACTATTAAATTTCGAAGTAGTCTTCGAAGGTAAATAAAGGAAGCCCCATGAGTTAGGGACATTTAATTATTTTTATTTAGCACGGGTATTACTTATTCAGCACACAAGCTTGGACAATGCGAATATTCTGCAAGGAGCAATCCTGCACTGCAGAGGATGGCTTACATGACTCATCTTTTCCATCTTCAATTTCCACAATTCTATCACAATGGGTAAAAACAAAAACTGAATCAACTGTCTACTCAGAGTGAACATACCTAATCCAATAATGCCCAAGGTCTCCCCTCTAATCCTGGCAGCTCCAGAAGCGACTTCCCGAATCTGCTCAACACTCTGTACTCTTGTGCCTTCTCGCAAGGCCTGATGAAGCCAGGTGGTTCGCCTGTAAAGGTTCAGAATGTGGCACATTGTAGAATCTGCTGTCTCTTCTACTGATGCAGCTGGCACATTACATACTGCAATTCCTGAAAGAAAAAGGTTATGCATTTATTGAATATGTCACACACACACTTTTTCCCTCACTCAAAAGTCACACTAGAGATTATGGAATAAATTATTCTAGAGTCAAGGACAGTGTAGATTTACAAACATTTACAATAGATATTTTCACACGCTGTTTGTATGAACATCAGAGTTCATTGCTTGAATGATAGTGGTAGGGCTTGTTAAAACACATAATGAAAATATGCAAATAGCTGGTTTTGGAATTCATCATTATTTAATATGTTTTAAACTTTACAGGAGTAATGAAGAGATTCACTAAAAAAATTCCAAAAGGAAAGTTGCAAAAGGGATATTGTCTGGTAGTTCAGTCCCCAAAACCACTATTAACAGAAACATATTTATGAAATTTCAGAAGTTTTCACAAAAACATCTCTGTGCAAATAGTGCAGTATTTGGTTAATGCATGACAGCACGCAAGAGCAGCTATGTAATCTATTTCCATTATCAAACCTATTTGTTAAATGAATTAATTTTTTTTTGAGGCAGCTAGTTAAATGGAACTTAAAAGGTACAGTTGCAAAAAAGTGAAATGCCTGCAAGCAGCAGGGAAACTTTGTAAAAACACCATATTAAAAGCTCAACTAAATGTATATCCCAAATTAAAAAAACAGCAAGGGGACTAAAAAAACTGCCACCATGAATAAAGAGTAAACGAAGTGGTTAGAGACAAAAAGACATCCTTTAAAATTGGAAGTGAAATCCTACTGAGGAAAATAGAAGGGAGCACAAACTCTGGCAAGTCAAGTGTAAAAGTATAATTAGGCAGGGTAAAAAGCAATTTGAAGAGCAACTAGCCAAAGACTCAAAAACTAATAGCAATTTTTTAAGTACATCAGAAGCAAGAATCCTGCCAACCAATCAATGGGGCCACTGGCGATCAAGGTGTTAAAGGAGCACTCAAGGTAAACATGGCCATTGTGGAGAAGCTAAATGTATTCTTTGAATTCGTCTTCATGACAGAGGATGTGAGGAAGATTTCCACATCTGAGCCATTAATTTTAGGTGACAAATCTGAGGAACTGTCCCAGTCTGAGGTGTCATTGGAGGAGGTTTTGTAACAAATTGATCAATTAATCAGTAATAAGTCACCAGGACCAGACGATATTCACCTAAGAGTTTTGAGGGAACTTAAATATGAAACTGCAGAGCTATTAACCAATTGTGGTGTGTAAATCAGCTTCTGTACCAGATGAGGAGAATATCTAATGTGACATCAATTTTAAAAAAAGGCTCCAGAAGCTATCCTGGCAATTATAGGCTGGTAAGTCTAACTTTAGTACCTTGCAAACTGGTTGACTCTATTGTAAAGAACAGAATGATCAGACACATACATGAACATGATTTGCTGGGGAAGAATCAACATGGCTTTTGTAAAGGGAAATCACATCTCACCAATTTATAAAAATTCTTTGAGGGTGTCAACAAACATGTGGACAGGTGTGATCCAGTTTATAGAGTGTACCTGGACTTTCAGAAAGCTTTTGACAAGGTCCCTCATCAAAGGCTCTTAAGGAAATAAAGCTGTCATGGGATAAGAGGGAAGATCTTCTCATAGATCAGTAACTGGTTAAAAAAAAAAGGTAGGAAACAAAGCGTCGGAATACATGGCCAGTTTTCAGAATGGCAAGAGAGGTAAATAGTGATGTCCCCCAGGGATCCATACTGGCACCAGTGATATTCATCAATGATCTGGAAGAAGGGGTAAACAGTGAGGTAGCAAAATCTGCAGACAATACAAAACTATTCAAGCAAGTTAAGTCCAAAGCAGACTGCAAAAAGTTACAAATGGATCTCACAAAAGTGGTTGACTGGCAACAAAAGGGCAGAAGAAATTCAATGTTGATAAATGCAAAATAATGCATATTGGAGAACATAATCCCAAATATACATAGAAAATGATAGAGTCTAACTTAGCTGTTACCACTCAAAAAGAGAGATTTTTGAGTCATTGTGGATAGTTTTCTGAAAATATGCACTCAATAGGCAGCGGCAGTCAAAAAAAGCTAATAGAATATTAGGAACCATTAGGAAAAGGATAGATAAGACAGAAAATATCACAATACCACTATATAATCCATGGTATGCCCAAACCTGGAATACTTCATGCAGTTCTATGAGGAGAGATTAAAAATACTGGGACTTTTCAACTTGGATAAAAGACAATGAAGATGGCCTATGATAGAGGTCTATACAGTTGGGAACTGTGTTATTTATTCCCTCACATAACAAAAGCAACGGGTCGCTCCATGAAATTAGTAAGCAGCAGGTTTAAAACAAACAGAAGGAAGTACTTATTCACACAATGCACAATCAACCTGTGAACTCGTTGCTAGTGGATGTTGAAGGCCAAAACTATAACTGAGTTCAAAAAAGAATTAGATACATTCATGGAGAATAGGTGCATTAACACCTATTAGCCAAGTTGGTCATGGATGCAACCCCATGCTCTGCGTGTCCCTAGCCTCTCATTGCCAGCTGGGAATGGGTGACAGGGGATGATGATTACCTGCTCTGTTCACTCCCTCTGGGGCACCTGGCATTGGCCACTGTCAGAAGACAGGATACTGGGCTAGGTGGACCATTGGCCTGACCCATATAGCCGTTCTTACTTTCTTTTCATACTGAGAAATTCATACTAAGGCTTGATCTTACAAATAGTTATACCCATGAGTAGTCTCATTAAGCTCAATGGGACTAATCTGTGTGTCACTACATGGAGGTCCAGGACAGTATGTTTATTTATGGCTTTTCAATATATTTTTGCTGGAGATATTTTATTAGTTATATAACATGGAAATTGTGCTATGTGTTTATATTAGCCAAAGCAAGATCAAGACATATGCCTTGCACTGGCAACAAAAAAAGTGAGGTTTGTGCTGGTTCTTAAAGTTAAACTGCATTAGTTAGACTCATAGAAGGTTCGGGTTGGAAGAGACCTCAGGAGGTCATCTAGTCCAACCCCTGCTCAAAGCAGGACCAACCCCAACTAACAACTAAATCATCCCAGCCAGGGCTTTGTCAAGCCCTGTTATACAAGAAAGCTTTGTTTATATAAGCTAATAAAGATCACAAACTGTTTTAGAAATATTAGTGAAAGCTCACCAGGCCCTTCTGGGGCAGGTCTGATTATATCTACTTCATACGTGGGTAAAGTGAGAGACAGAAAGGAACGGCTTACTCAAGATTGCACAACTAGTCAGTGGAACTGCTGTGAACAGAAACAGGAGCTCTGACCCTCAGTCCCTAAGCTAACCAGTAAAGACACACCCTACCTAAATCTTCATATAGAGGTGCTGAGTCTGCTCCTACAAGGCGTTTGAAGATAATAAGAGTTTATGGTGCTAAGCACCTGGCAATAGCTGGTCTGTAGTGAGCAAGGCATGGAGGCAAGAAGGTGAAAGAGAGCAAGAGAGAGACTCCTGCTGACTTCAACAGAAGTCGGATTGGGCACCAGAGATTGAATCCAAAATCCTTTGTAGCCAATGGCAGTTATTCCCAAAAATGGAATAGACTCCAAGTGAGTTGGCTTTAACACTATGGACACATTTGCCACCTTGCAAGGAAATTATTGTCCAGAAAACTCTTGCAGTACTAAATATAAGCTTCATAGTTAAGAAAATAACTTTTTTTCCGAAATAACCCTAGCGAATGTTGTTGATTACTTTAAATACATTTTGTCCTGCTTAAATGTTGCCTCTTCTCAGCTACTTCCACGTACTGTGTGTAGGGTGACCAGATAGCAAGTGTGAAAAATTGGACACAGGGTGGGGGGGTATTAGGAGCCTATATAAGAAAAAGCACCAAATATCGGGACTGTCCCTATAAAAATCAGGACATCTGGTCACCCTAACTGTTTGCTCCCTTTCTATTTACCAGCTGAGACTCCTGACAAAATTTGTGTTCAGACAGCTGATGATTCCTGTTGCACATTTCAATGGCGATGAGTAAGTACTTTTTTCTTCAGCAACTACTAGGGTATTTTTCCCTGTAGATATTTGTACATAAACAAAAATTAAATAAGCTGCTTCAGCTAACAAAGACGGCAGCTGACCATCCACTTTGGCTTGAGGGAATAATGACAACCTAGCTTTAATATTATGAACTTCAGATCTTGTGAAGCAAGAGAGGCAGAACAGTATTCTCTTCAATAATAGGAACAATGTCACTAATTTGATAAATCATCATCTCAAACCCTATTTATCTACAGTGTGAATCCAAATTTCTTTATTCTGCTGGCTTGCACTTTTATTGACTTTTGAGATCAATAAAAAAAACAGCATAACTATTTTTCCTTTCAGTGCTATGTGGAATCATCTGCTGAGTCACTGCTCTTAGATTTACTAAGCTAAAACAGCTTCCTTTGCTGGCATATCATTCGTGGCATCCTGCTAGCACAAGCTGGAGTATGAATCCCAACATTGTAAAAGAAAAAGGCAAATTAAGTACCCTTGTTTAACTGGAGGGTAAAATTACATTAAACCTATCATATTAAATGGCTTTATTTGGTTATATAAGAAAAAAGTGCCCTTTTCATGGAACAAAAATACAAATTGCATGGGACAATATTAAAATTCATAAATACATATTTTAATGCCCAGCATCTACCAAACACTGCTTTCTACAGGGTTAGAAATGTTTCATTACATGTCTGAAGAAAGAAACAAGGAACTAAAACTCACCTTTCAGCTTGTTGGAGCTTTCCTTGCTCATTGTACAGTTGTCCCTAGAAGGCTGTAGGGAGAAGGGTCACGTAACCTTTCATCTAAGTTCAGAGGTTTTTTTCCCTTCTCCCACCTCTAGTTTACTACATATAGGCAGCCAAAATAAGGAGTAGTAGCAGGAGGAGAACAAGAACAAGGAGAAAGTGGACAAGCACAAGACTTACCATAGAGAAAAAGGGTATTGCCTTCCCACATACTGAGAAAACAGTACTATATTATTATTAGGGGCGTGGGGGTAGAATAGTTTCTGTGATTTCTTCTACACACTTCCCCCCCAGCCCCGATCTCAGTGGTCTGGTCCAGACACACACACACACACACCCTTAGAAAGCCCAAAACTCACTGGCTTCAGCCAAAGCCCCAGCCCTATTTGCCTTCTATAAGCTCGTTCCTACCTCCCTGATTACATCATCTCCACTCAGGTTTTTCTCAGCACAATAAGCAGCAACTCACAAGCTCGTGGAAAAAGTGAGATTTTTCAAGTTTTTCCATGGGAAACTCTTGGTTCTACCTTTTTTTTGAAATACACATCAACCAAAAATGACAGCATAAAAAGAATGCCGCTATAATCATATCTACAAAAATTCTCATGTGCTCTCCACTAAGTAGGCTTCTGATAAAATACCTGGCATTTACAATAGATGCTTCTGAATATTGTTGCTACTACCACAAGACCTACTTCCACAGCACATTTCAGCAGTAGATGAAAATGGTTTACAAACAGTAATTAATTCTCACATCACCTCTATTAGGTATGTATTATTTATGCCAGTTCTGCAGAGGGGGAACTGAGTGACAGGTAGGTTAAGTGATTTTGCAAGCAATGGTAAGTCAGTAGTTGAATCCCAGTCACCAGCTCTAGCCAGATGGAGCTTAAAAATCAGACTTTCAACTTTCATCCAGTTTTTATTGACTAAAAAGCAAAACTGACAGTCATTTCATTGGGAGGGGACAATTTTATTCATTAAAGATAGGCATGGATCAATACCCTAGATCCTAATTTTATAGCTTAAATGAGTCTAATCAGAACCTCAGACCTGAGCACTTAGAAATGCTGCAATTTAGCATTTAGATCTGAATCAGAACACTCTCAAAGTCTGCGATGTTCAAGTTTGGACAGTTACAGAGATAGGTTTGAGTTGTGAACTTGTAATCCAGCAAAGATGCCTGCCTGCACGTACAGATCATATTCTGGCCTGGAGTCCCATTTGCTTCAGTAGGATTCTGCACAAGTAGAAACTTTTGCAGGACTGAGGTCTTAATTGTGAACCCAGAGTTAGGGTTTGGACCCAGTATTTTCCTTCAGGTTCACCTCTATGATGCAAGTTTACAAACGAACATGTCTGTGTTCATCACAATGCATATGTCTAACCTTATTAATGTCAACTGGAGTTCAAGGTAGGCACCAAAGGGAGAACAGCCCCCTAAACATCTTCAGATCTAACCTGCTCCTGAAGCATTTGTCACACTAGAAAAAAAATCTACTGTAACTATGCCTAGAAGCCAAGGAAACTGGTGTTGGGTGGTTCACCCTTATTTACTATCAAACAACCCAGTACTACAACCACTTACTACTTGAGCGGGACTGACACTGCAATAAGTACTACACTGGGTAGCAAACGTTTGCAGGACCTAGTCAAAAGAGATAGGAAGAAAATCTTCAGGTAATTTGTTCCCAGTTTATTCAGAAAAACTGAAGAAATAACCTGGAAACTTGTAATTTGAGAATACAGCTTTGTTTTTGACTGTTGTGAATCAAACAACAGTTCAAATCAGACTGCAGCTTTTGAATAATGGGAGAGTGAAGTTCCTCTCCCCAAAATTCTCCAGTGGTTTTAGTTTATTTTTCATGTAATTACAATTGATTCTTTGATAAAACTGATATGCCTGATTTGTCTACAAGGCAAAGATTCTGAACTAGATCTTATAGTCCAAACACAGGTACTAGACCATAGATAATGTTTCATTTTATTTTTAGTATGGCGTAATACTGACAGAATTATACATTGTGACTGGATTACAGTCTGTAGCAATTTAAATAAACAGACAGAAAATCTCCTGTTTATTGTTTTTAAAAAAAGTCTGCTCTTAGTCTTGAAATGTGCCTTGAATAGACAGACTGCCATCCTGTCACAAATCCATTATCAGTTAATTAACTAATGCTAATATCATTATAATGATTTTTGAACATTTTGATGAGAAAATTATACAGCTTATATATTATGCTAGCACAAATTATACAGCAAATGTTGATGCAAAGACTTAGATGCTATCACATTTCTGGAAGCAACTAAAACATGTTCAAATAAAAGAGTGTCTTTAATAATCATACCTAAATCCCCAGCAGATTTGATGTCAATGTTATCAAAACCACTGCCAATTCGGACAATTATTCGAAGTGCTTTGAATTTCTCCAGGTCTTCTCGTGTTAAAGTGATAGTGTGATACATCAGTGCACCCACTGCTTCATTTAGTACCTAGAATTAAAAAAAAAATAAAAAAAATAATAAACCTTGCTTTATGTAATCTGATTTTTTTTCCTTTTCATTGCATTTGGGTTTCATCATGTATTAAAATTTAGCAGGTCTGAAGGACTCTAATAATTACAAAAAATCAGTTTTATTTTTAAAAACTTTTCTACAAATATTTTCAAGCATCTTGGTAGGCATGTCTTTTTTCACTATAAAATTCTGCAAAAAGGATATGTTTATTAGAAGTCCTAGTACATCCAAGTACTTTCAGAATCGCAGACCAATACAAGCACAGAATTTGAAGCCTCAGAGGACATAGGTTGGACACCACTGAATTATATCTGGGCCTGTTCAGGTTACCGTATGGCACTGGGGAAGATTGGCGGGGGCGCTGGGAAACAGTGAGAGACATTCTTTATGGAACGAACGGCCTTTTGTTTAAACCAGTGAGCTCCGTGCATGTGTGTATTTATTTACCAGCCATGCGGTGGTAGCATCAATGTAACAAACAGGTGTACAAGTGACTAATCTTTTTGTATTTTACTTTTAAAATTCAGGACTCTCCTAGAGCTATGGGCAACTTGGCAGATGGTGATCTCCGGTAATTGTATATTATTTCACACTAACTTACTTTCTTGATGATGTTAGCACTCTTTGCACTTAGTATGCCATAAGATTAAAATAAACCATTAAAAATCATGATTAAGGAGGAAAATATTGAGCTCTCAAAAAGCAAACTAGAGAACTCTGAATTTAGACAAAGAACTCCTGTGCTAATGCTAGCTATTAAAACGATTCCTGGTTGTTGAATTTCACCTGAATAATGCTCATCTGAAGTGCATTACAAACCGTACTGTTACTAACGCAAAAAGACTAGTTACTAAGGAAGGGTCTTATGCTTTGAGAATACATGTAGAAAATACATTCAGTGAAGGAGTTCACCCATTACTGAAGTTACTTAAATTCATAGAAAGAAGGCTAAAAGGTTGCAAATTGCACTAAAAACAAAAAGACATGGTTTTTCTACTTTTATATATAAAATATGTAAAAGATGAAATTATAATACAAAATAAACAGAGAAGGCTTTAACAAAAAAACCCACAACTTTTAGAAAAATTGGCCATGCTGTATAGAGCTGATTAACTTAACTAGACCATGCATGCCAACATATATCTGTAAAGTACCATTGGGACTACGGTGATGGGTGCATTAGAAATAGATTAGTATAGCACAGCTTATTATAGTATAAGAGGCATGTTCTGCATTTTTTCAGCACTTCCTGTAAAGGGGTTTCTGTACGCTGCAATGTTCAGCTAAAGAAAATGAAGCTTATTATAGGTACTGTAACTTGCAGCACTAATAGTCAAAGACAAACTGATGTAATTTTATTACAAAAACATCAGCTAGTGTCAATTTCAGTAAGATAGATAGCTATAAAATAGAAAGCTGGAATTTCACATAAACTCAAATGTGGCAGCCAGAGTATTTTCTCTCTTGCTCTCTAACATGGGCTTTTTTTAATTCCCTAAACTAGAAATGTATAAAAATAGCATGGTTCCAGAAATGAAAGTGGATATAAAAAATGAAATGGCCCAAATGGTATCAATTAAGTATATGTCCATCTGCTTCCATCGGATATTTTATCCTGCCACTGTGATTTTTCAAATAGAAAGGGTTTGTTATATAAGGTCAGGTATAGGACCTTTGTTACCTGCCCTCTATTATAGGCCAGTATTTATTTATTTATTTCCCTTTCGTGGCTGACACACCAATTTACCTCCATTAGAAGCTGTAGGAAACTGCCTGCTTCAAAGTCATTGTGACATTACTCTTTGGACTGGCTCATACGGTTTGCAATCAGAACTGGGCAGCCAGGTCTTTCAGCTCCTCCTCCTCTTCCCCACAATGACTGCACCAGTATCAAAATGTATTAAGTCCTCACAGGCCTTAACAGAAACTGTGCCACAGATATGGTGGACATTTATGTTTTAAAAAGAGCTTTTCAAATACTGACTTGAGTGCTGACTGTCACAAAAAGTGTGGGGGAGTCAGAGCCCGGCACCCCCAATCCCTGCAATTCACCGTGACTCTCAGCCAGCCAGTAAAATGGAAGATTTATTAGATGACAGGAATACAGTCCCAAACAGAGCTTGTAGGTACAACTAGGACCCCTCAATCAAGTCCCCAGAGTGGTAGGGAGCTTATCCCTCAGCTTTGGGGTTCCGTCCGTTTTCCCAGCCAGCTCAAAACGAAAACCGCTCCAGCAGTCTCCTCCAACCTCTGCCTCTAGCTCCTCCTCCAGCCTTTGTCCAGTTTCCCAGGAAAAAGGTGTTACCTGGCCCCAATCCCCGCCTGGGCTCAGGTTACATGCTCAGGTATCCTCACCCTGGTATCCCATCACCAATGCAGACAGTCTCAATAAAACACCACACAACATTCCCAGCTCAATTCGTCCTACTCCCTACTCCGTCACATTGACTACTTAGGGCTACAATTCCTCTTCGTTTTCCTAATTATGTAATTCTACTTTAGCACTGAACTATCACAGTCATTCTGGGTAACATCAGCTGTTCACCACCATAAGAGCTTTTCTTTGTAATTCTTTTGGGAGGAGATAACTCTTAATGCCTCTCGTTTACACAAAAATCTCACAGCCTTAGCATAACGTGCTAAACCTCAAATAACCAGGCTGGGAGCAGCATTCAGGACATAATGTAAACCTCAACCCTTATTTTTCTTTTTCTGGTGCTCATATATTGCTGGATTCTGCTCAGAGGCCTGATTCAAACCCTACTGTAGTCAGCAGAAAGATTCCCATTGGCTTCAAAGGGCTTTGGATCAGACCCAGCGCACAGAGTGAGAATACAATTAGCTAGGGCTCAGACAACCCAGGACTTCATTTGAGCCATATTACAGGGATAAAACAAATACCTTTTTTTTTGGTTGCAATTTTGCAATTTTTTTCAAAATGATTATTTTATACTTTTTGGGATATAAACTAATATTAAAAATACTGTTAAAGCATCACTAGAGAGTAATGCATTTCACTTGGTCCTACAGCCAGTAACCATGCTAACGTAGCATTCCAAGATTGATTGATATTGACAGTATTGCTCTCAGTGGACACCAGGGGTTTCACAAAGAAGAAAAAAAAAAAGAGGAAGATTTACATTTTTAGTGTGCAGAGTGCTCCAGATCTTGCCCTGGATATTTGTTGCATCAATATATTTATTCTACAGTTATTTGATTTGGGTATTTGTTATTTGTAGATTGCATTTAATTCAAAATTTATGATCAGCAATCTGTAATAAACAGCAAGACTATAACAAAACGTAAGGCAACTGTAATGGCCAGCAGAGTGACCTCACCACACATTAAGTGGGGATTGGTCCTGCTTGGAGCAGGGGGTTGGACTAGATGACCTCCTGAGGTCCCTTCCAACCCTAATAGTCTATGATTCTATGATTCTATGAAGTGGCAAGAAGCCGTTTTCTGGTTTACTGGAAAAGGTATGTGCCCCTTTAAGGGCTAAAGAGTCAGGGAGTGACTTTTTGCTACAGCTGCAGACCAGCTCAGTGTGGGGATGCTGCAGCTGCACCAATCTACTTAGTCCCTCCCCCAAGGTGACCAGAAAAAGCAGGGTGTGTGTGTGGGAGGGACTATATAGGTCCACGCAGCTGCAAGAAAAGCCCTCTTGTACCTGGACCAGGAAGAGCAGCACTCACCCTCCCATGCTTGGAAGCGGTGAAATACCAGGTCTGGTCAGGATCCAGAGGGCAATGCACTAGTCCTACCTTTTTCGGGGGGGCGGGAGGGGTCTGGGAAAGAATTTTCCCCTCATCATCAGTTTGGGCAAGTGGAAGTGTGTGTGGGGGGGGGGCGGGGGTGTTTGCCTTCCACACAGCAGATTTGGGGGCAGGGGTACTTAGTTGGGTGAACATGAAACAGGAATAGGTTATGATGTCACAACTCATTATGTAAACATGGACAGATGTCCAGTGCAGGTACTCCATAGGGATGGGATACAGGGATGAGATCAAACGAATTGGTAAAGGAACAGAAATGGGGTTGTGGTGTTCGGGGCTCCTATGACTGGTACGGCAGGGAGCCAACCTCACCCTTTAGATTCCCCCTTAATTGGTGGAGGGTGGGGTGAAGAGAGATAGAGCTTCAGGTTGATGGGAAAGGGGGATGGCTGACAGAAGCCCCCGGGGTGTTTACTGAAATGATGATGGAATCACCTGCACTGTACCCTTTTATCTGCCGGGTACTCCCAGATCCTTAAGAATAAAGTTGCGGCCTAATTAAACCACATCCAGCATCTCCTATCCTTCTTCCAGCATATCTGGACAATGGCGCAATAGCTCTGAATAAACTTAACATGACAAAAACTATCAAGCAGCATTACCCATGCAAGCAGAACCTGACAGATTACCAAAAAACCCGTTAGTTTGTGTTGCCTTTTTATGGTTTCAGTTTCCCAATAAAAAACTAACATCTGAATGTTGATTTTATCTCTGCAGTGTGTTTTACTGCCAATAATCCACTTGCCCAATGGTATAACTTTATGCTGTAAGGACCTAAACTAATGCTCACTGACTTCTGTTGATTAGCACTACCTTAGGCCCTAAAAATTGTTACATTTAATTCAGACTACATGTACACATATACACCCCCGCACAACACGTTATGTTATACAGAACATTAAAAAAAGCCTGCCTTTATGCTGTCATGTTTACAATATAGTAAAGACTTAAAATTTCTATTTTTATGGTAGCTTTTTAAAAAAAACAAAACCAAACAAAAAAACCCACCAAAACAATTTGCCTAAATTAAACAGGGCTGGTCTTACCATGAGGCGAACGGAGGCAGCCGCCTCAGGTGCCAGACTGTGTGTGCGTGTGTGGCGGTGGGGGGGCACCACTAGGACCCAGAGTGTAGAAAATTGTGTCTGTTGCTGGTGCATATGTATTCTCTCTACTCTAGATGCACAGAGATGGGGGAGTGCTGTCCTGGAGGAAGGAGGGCACAAGAGACATAACAGGTAGGCAGGCAAAAAGATGAGAGGGAGTAACAGAAAACAGCAGGAGTTGCAGGGAGAGAGGAGGAGCCTCTTATGTACCTCTCTGGCACCGCCAGGAGCCTGGACTGATTAACACCAGCTTCTCAGGGAGCGTCCTGTTTCCCGCTGCTTCCCTGAACCCACTGGAGGAGAATAGGCAGTCAACTGAAGTAGTAGGAGTCAGTTAGGCCTTTAAGACACTGATTATCTTCCCTCACTCAGGCCCTGCTACCAGCCTGCTTATTTGTCCCCTTCAATTGAGTGTGGAGAGCCACTACAGCTGGCACAGAACAGCAGCCATGAGTGAAAGAAGAAAATGCCTCTCTGGGGCAGCATTCAGAAAAAGAAAGAAAAGCTTCCTTTGCTTTCTATCTAAGCAGGAAGGAGCTCTCCTGAGATACATAGACACAAATGTTGACGATGAGCCTTCCAGCCCCAGAAAGGATGTGAATGGTGAGGAGATGCCTGATCTTCCACCTAGTCAGAATGCAGGTGACCTGGCAGCGACTGCAGCATCCATATCTCCATCTCAAATGGATGTAACCATGCACATTCCTGAAGAAAAGCGTAGATTAAAGAAGAGTGCGGAGGAACAGCAAGAAACAGCTGCTGTCGCTGAGTTTAGTTCCTTAAGTACTGCATGGGCCATAGCAAGTGAAAAACTCCATGTTTCCCGAAGACAATGAAAATAGATGTTGCCATCCAACACATTACTGGCGTGAAATCCTCAGTGGTGACAAAGTGGAGAGGCCATGGCTTATGCACTCAAAAACCCAGAATGTTGCATACTATTTTTGTTGCAAACTCTTCCAGTCTAATGTTCTAGCCACATTGGGCTCTACTGGAACAAAGGACTGGAAAAGTCTGGCTAGAAATCTGGCATGCCATGAGAAGGCAGCAAATCACCAGAGAGCATTCCATAGGTGGAAAGAGCTTGAGAGGAGACTAAGGTTAAAGATCACCATAGATGATCAGCATCAAGAGAAGATTGCATCAGAGTCTCTTTACTAGCAAAATGTTCTGAAAAGGCTCATTGCCATCGTGAGAATGCTTGCTACCCAAAACGTGGCACTGCGTGGCACTTCAGATCAGCTGTATGTGCCAAACAATGGAAACTCTCTTAAAATTGTGGAGCTCATGGCGGAGTTTGATGCTGTACTCCAGGAGCATCTAAGAAGAGTCACCACCCAAGAAATGAACACACACCACTACCTTGGAAAAACAATTCAAAATGAGATCATACAGTTACTGACAACAAACGGCAAACAGAAGACTGTGGCAGATCTGAAGTCAGAAAGATATTACTCTGTTATTCTGGACTGCACACCTGACATCAGCCATATGGAACAAATGACTTTATTCGTGCGTTTTGTAACAACAACAGAACCTAGTGAAAATGTCCCTGCAATAGTGACTGTCAGAAAGCATTTCTAGAATTTATTGACATTTGTCATACCAGCTCCTGTAGTATCATCAATGTGCTTCTTAAAAAGCTGGAAGATACGGGAATTGCAATAGCTGACATGAGAGGTCAGGGCTACGATAATGGCGCCAACGTGAGAGGAAAAAACAGAGGAGTGCAGACACGGATCTGAGAGTTAAACCTTTGAGCTTTTTTTGTCCCATGCAGTTCCCATTCATTGACCTTGGTGGGCAGTGATGCAGCATCAGCTTCTAGTGAGGCTACTGAATTTTTAAATGTAATTCAAAGCATCTATGTATTTTTCTCCGCATCAACTCATCGATGGCAAATTTTGAAGCAAAATCTGGGAACATCCTCTCTGACACTGAAACCACTGAGTGCCACACGATAGGAAAGTCGAGTGGAGGCGATAAAGCCTATCAAACACCAAATTGAAAAGACAGATGATGCCATAGTTGCCATTATGGAGGATAATGCTATGACAGGAACTGTTCGTGGGAGAACAGTGGCAAAGGGAAATGGAATCACCAGAAACATACATAACTTCAAATTTCTGTGTGGCTTAGTGTTCTGGCATGACATACTGTTTAAAATAAATGTTGATAGCAAGAGACTCCAAAGTGTTGACCTTGATATATCTGGTGCAATGGAACAACTGGACAAAGCAAAGTCATACCTACAGTTTTACCGGTCAGATGAGAGATTTCAAAACGTTCTGAAGAGTGCACAGAAGTTGGCAGAGGAAGCTATTTTCCCACCTATTCAAGAATACAAGAGTCATCGAAGACGACATTTTGATTACGAGGCACAGGATAATCCAATAAGAGATCCAAACAACAATTCAAAGTTGAATCCTTTAACCAGGTGCTAGATTGTGCAATACAGTCAGTTGAAGAACATTTCATGCAGTTCAAGGAACACAGCAGTATATTTGGGACGTTGTATGATATTCCATAACTCCTCGCTATACCTGAAGAAGATCTAAACCAGCAATGCAGGGCACTAGAGACAGGGTTGACACAAGATGACATGCATAATATTGATGCAAGTGATTTAGGTGATGAACTGAAAGCCCTTTCAAGGTAGATTTCAACAGGATCAACTCCAAAGGCTGTTCTGGAATATATGTGAACAAATAAGATGACCACCCTCTTTCAAAATGTTTTTGTTGCTCTACGCATACTTCTAACACTTCCTCTAACAGTTGCCAATGGAGAATGTAGCTTGTGCAAGCTGAAGTTAACAAAAACACATCTACACTCCACAATGACACAGGAGAAGCTGGTTGGCCTTGCAACCATCTCAACAGAGTGTGAGCTGGCCCAGACTGTGGACCTTCAGCAGGAAGCAGTTCAAATCTTTGCAACCAAGGTGGCACAGAAAGCACCACTTTGATTATTCAAACAGATAGAAATGCCAGTGTTTACTACACGGCAAGAAAACTTACATTTGCTGTTCAGGCGTTTGAAAGTTAAGTGTTACTTAAAATTTTTGAACAAGGCATTTAAAGCTGTTAGTTCTCGTTTATTGCGGTAGGTAGCAGAGCAGTACCATGAGAGGAGTAGAACAGGAAGAAGGCAGAATTGAGACCTTTCAAAGTTCTGGCCCAAGCAAGGGGGCATGGGGGCGTCATTTGAGCTCCCCGCCTCAGGTGCCAAAATGTTGTGGGCCGGCGCTGAAATTAAACCACTGCTTCAATCCCAGAAATAATTGACAGTCCATGCAACTGCTTTATCACTGTAGTCAATCTTAGATCACAGTCTCTTAGAACACTTCTCCCTTAGTACACTTTCTCTAGTGTTTAAAATAAAAAAAGCCCTCAGTTTTTAAGGAAAGTTCTTTTCAGGCTACATAGTTTCTATGCATGGATTCACTTGTGTTTTCTATTAATAAATCTAGAATCATTTAACATTTAAACTCAGTCTATTAGAAATGCAAGCTGGATTGAAACCATCTTCACTGGAAGATTCATTATGCCATGAATGTCACTGATAACATATCAACACAGTAAGCATGGTCTTAAATAAAATAAAAAAATAAACAGATGCAGGAAAAAAATCACCATAATAATCACAAACATTTTTGAAGCACAAGTGATCCATCGCTAGTATGGTATTGAAAGGAGCAGTGAGATGCCTGTTGATGACCAACTACATTAGAGACTCCAAACTGTCTGCAAGATTGATAAATTGCTTCTTGGGCATGGCAGCACTTTAAGAGTTTTGACTTTTTACACTGGCAGCCTGCCCTGGTGCACAGTGTTTCACAAGATCTGCAATGTTAGCACATGCAAATGTGACTGCGGCTGGAATTTAGGGGTCACGTGCTGTTGAGAAGCACCATGTAACACCTAATCTGACTAGACTTACTAAACTGTTAAAAATCTTTCATTAAAAGGCCTCATCCAAAGCCCAATGAAGTTAATTTAATGGCTCCCATGAACTTCAGTGGGCTCTGGATCAGATCCAAGGTGAAAATTCACACAGCAATATAGATAGAGGTTATGGAAGATTCCCAACAAAATCAGAGGTTCCACTTTGGTACAGATATGGAGACTGACTCCAACCAAGCCCTCCCTGTGGGTTGGAGGGTTGTTTCCACCCCGCTGAAGTATTTTCTCACCCTTAAAGGTGCCAAAGGGCTCATTTCCCCTTGAGAGATTAACACAAAACTTTTAAACATGTCAGGTTTGAAAATAAATACACTCTTCCTTCTCATTTTTAAAAATTATTATGCTTTCTTTGTTTGCTAATATCTAAAGTATTTATGGTTTGAAGAAGGGCCAGCTACCACTCAGCTCATATACTTCTAATTGTTAATCCTGCAGTAAAATTATACTACACTATCTGTGATATCAAAGTAAACAATAATGATGTTTAAATGCAAGATTATGGCTTCAATGTAGAATCAAAGCAAAGAAGCTGACGGTGGAGTAAAATGCTTTTATTCATACACAAATATAAGATAAAGAGCAAATCAAAGAAAAATCATGTATCAGGTCCTCAAGGAATCCATCTCAAAAGCACTTGTAGGAGAGGGAGGTGATCAGGAACAGTCAACATAGATTCATCAAGGGCAAGTCATTCCTGACCAACCGGACTGCCTTCTATGATGAGATAACTGGCTCTGTGGATATGGGGCAAGCAGTGGATGTGATATATCTTGACTTTAGCAAAGCTTTTGATACGGTCTCCCACAGTATTCTTGCCAGCGAGTTAAAGAAGAATGAATTGAATGAATGGACTACAAGGTGGATAGAAAGCTGGCTAGATTGTCAGACTCAACATGTAGTGATCAATGGCTCAATGTCTAGTTGGCAGCCTGTATCCAGCGGAGTGCCCCAGGAGTCAGTCCTGGGGCTGGTTTTGTTCAATATCTTCATTAATGATCTGGATGATGGGGTGGATTGCACCTTCTGCAAGTTCGTGGATGGCACTAAGAGGGGACGGGTAAGATACCATGGAGGGTAGGGATAGGGTTCAGAGTGACCTAGACAAATTGGAGGATTGGGCCAAAAGACATCTGATGAGATTGAACAAGGACAAGTGCAGAGTCCTGCACTTAGGACAGAAGAATCCCATGCACTGCTACAGGCGGGGGACCGACTGGCTAAGCAGCAGGTCTGCAGAAAAGGACCTGGGGATTACAGTGGATGAGAAGCTGCATATGAGTCAACATGGTGCCCCTGTTGCCAAGAAGGCTAATGGCATATTGGACTGCATTAATAGGAGCCTTGCCAGCAGATCGAAGGAAGTGATTATTCCCCTCTATCCGGCACTGGTGAGGCCACATCTGGAGTATTGCAGAAGGGATGTGGACAAATTGGAGCGCGTCCAGCAGAGAGCAACAAAAATGATAAGGGTGGTGGAGGACATGACTTATGAGGAGAGGCTGAGGGAGTTGGGCTTATTTAGTCTGCAGAAGAGAAGAGTGAGGGGGGATTTGATAGCAGCCTTTGATTATCTGAAGGTGGGTTCCAAAGAGGATGGCGCTTGGCTGTTCTCAGTCGTGGCAGATGACAGAACAAGGAGCAACAGTCTCAAGTTGCAGTCAGAGAGGTGTAGATTGGATATTAGGAAAAACTATTTCACTAGGAGGGTGGTGAAGCCCTGGAATGGGTTACCTACGGAGGTGGTGGAATCTCCACCCTTAGAGGTTTTTAAGACCTGGCTTGACAAAGCCCTGTCTGGGATGATTTAGTTGGGGTTGGTCCTGCTTTCAGCAGGGGGTGGATGAGATGACCTCCTGAGGTCTCCGCCTACCCTAATCTTCTATGATTCTGTGACACAGTAGAATAATACTAGCAACTTCTACTTTTTTATTGTATATTGTTTAAATGTTTGCTCCGCTATGAAAGCTCTCCTTTAGGATAATTTTAGCTCAACTCATAAAAAAATCTTTTTTTTTTAAATTTCTACATTGAAAACAATCATTACATATTTCTGAGTCCTGTAAAAATGGACTTCAACTGAATGTTAACCTTTTAAACCTCATGAGGTTTTAAATTAAACCAAAATATGGAAATGTAACATTTGGTAAGTGACTTTATTTTGTGCTTTGGACTGGAGCAGTGAGAGGAAACAGTTGCTTTCTAATTGAATTCAGCAAGATTTTGATGCTTGAATTGTATGCTATGTGATATAATAAAAGTCTCCTTTCCAAGGGAGCATGGAACTCTTATTAACTTTGCTGTGAATTATGTGCATACATTATAAGGAAAACCAGAAGTGATTTGGTTGTTTGATTTTCAGCATAGCAGTCCAGTGAGTCAAAAAATCCAATATTTAGTAGCCTATATAGGTAGCAAGACATATGATAATGCATAGTTAAAAGTGAGGAAGTATATGCAGTTTGAACTGAACCCTGAACCTCCGTCCAGAATATAAACTTTGTTCTGACGATATAATAAATCAGTCCTTCCTGCTCCCTCCTACCTTCCCTTCTGTGGCCTGAAAATTTGTAGGCATGACTTAATTTCCGTCTCTTTTTGCTTGGCTTAGATTGTTTTTCTAGTTTCATATCTCACATGCTCTGAGGGCTTCCTTTTGGCACTACAAAAAGCACCCTGAGCTGTAGACTGTAACACAGTGATTGGGAAGCCCAAGAACAGTAAGAAAGTCGAACTCAGGGAGATCCAGGCACCACAAAAGCACTAGGGATCAGCCTGACTCTGTAATTCTTTCCATGGGTACACAAGATAAATAGTGAAAGTGGATGTAAGAGAGGACTCAGAGGTAAGAGAGGACTCATGTATGCCAGAAAAGGGGTATTACTGGCGAACAGAACTGAATGGGGATCTTGGAACTGGGATAGAAAGGACAGGTTGCAGGTCTACAGAACAGGTTATAATAATAATGATAATATATGGAGATATACCTATCTCAGAGCTGGAAGGGACCCTGAGAGGTCATCAAGTCCAGCCCCCTGCCTACACTAGCAGGACCAAATACTGATTTTGCCCTGGGTCCCTAAGTGGCTCCCTCAAGAACTGAACTCACAACTCTGGGTTTAGCAGGCTAGTGCTGAAACCACTGAGCTATCCTTCCCCACAGATGGAGAGTGTACTGCAATTGTGAAGGAAGAAGATATTGCATGAGCCTGGAGTATAAGAATGTGAGCAATGTAACCTTCTGTGTATGGAAAAAGAGAGGGGAGAAAAGGGAAGAATGCTGAATGACCCAGGTAGGAGAGAGGGAAGCTCAGAGATTCAGGTAATGTTTTGAGAGAATCTTTGGATGCTTGGATATTTGGATAACCAAACCCAAAGTATTGTAAGTTAACCCACCACAGATTATATTCAGTGAAAGCTCCTACTCCAGGGACGGAGAAAACCTGGCAGTTTAATGGAGAGTGTGGTCAGATACAGGTGGAGCAGTGTTAGATTTTGTACCTTTGGGAACACTTTGGGATGATTTCATGAGAGCAGAGACCACCTAAAAGGCATATTTCACTGCATAAAGAAATTAGACAATTAGTTACTGTGAATAAGAGCAATAAAAGTTCTATTACAGATTTTTTTTAAATGAGCAATAGCTTAAAATCATTTTTACATCTGAGTGTGACTTAACGGAGTCTCCATAATTGGATGCAAGGACTCTAGGTCCCAATTATCACACATTCCATATTACTTGGTTTGAATAAAACACTGCCTTTGGCAAAAACATGCTGCTTAACTCCACACAGTCATTGTTTAGACAAGACTTTGTTCTCTGTACTGGTGAGTAAACTCAACATTTACAGTAACATGCTACTCAGAAATCAATGTTTAAATATGCTGACTGACTGTCTTCCCAGCAGTAGTGATCCATGATGGTTAGTGAACATGGGGTAAAAAACTAAAACAGAATATTCCAGTGTGCTGTTCTGCCATATATATAAATCTCTGAACAAACGTAATGCGTTTTCTAACCCCACATTGCAGTTGGTGCTTTAAAAAAGCCTTGGGACACTGTCAGTAAATGTGGCATATCTTTCAGGAGGTGTGAAGCCCTCACTACTTCACTATCCTACCTGTCCTCTCAGGCCGCCTACAGCAATTCCAGGCCCCAGGGGCAAGGGTATCCCGAGGAAGTGCGGGGCCCGGGGCAGAAGTGACGTATCCGTCACTTCTGGGACCGATCACGTAGCCCGCGGGCCCAGAGAGGTCGCCCCGATTCGCTGTACCCTGGGACGGCTCTGCTCAGGGCAGAACAGTCAATGGACCCCCTAGAAAGGCCTGACATTTGGGCGGTGCTGCGCCTGCGCTGGCTGGTGCCCAGTGAGCTGCTGACGCCCAGTGAGCTGCTGATGCCCCGTGAGCTGCCAGCTGTGCTGCTGGGTGCGCTCTTCTGGCATGGCCAGGGCTTCCATATGGCCGCCTTTGCTACTGCTGGTACTGCCCCACATGTGCCTAGGAGTCTTGCAGCCCGCCCGGGCAATTTAAAAAGGCCAAGGACTCCTGGCCGCTGCCACGATAGCAGCTGCCAGGAGTCCTGAGCCCTTTTAAAAAGCCTGGGTCCCTCAGCAATTGTCCCCTTTGTCCCCATCCCATTCCCCTCCTCCCTCACTGGCAGCCCTGTGTCCTCCAAAGTAGCAACCATGGGGTGTTGTGGTCCAGTGTTTTGAACATGAGAGTTTTGAAGTATCAGGAACACAGAGTTCTAATACCAGCTCATACACTTGTGGTCTTGAACAACGCACTTAACAAAACTAAAGTATGAAAAGTTATCTGTAAAATGGGAATGATAATACCCACAACCTCATACCGGTGTTGTGAGGATTACTTAGATTATGTAAAGTGACCTGTCCAAGAGAAGAACTATTTTCATTACAGTTGAAAATTACTATATCTGAAACTTCCTTCTGGTCTGAGAGGTTTTTCCTATATTAGTATATGGGGAACAACAGGAGAATGGGTAAAGACTGGTAATGTTTGCCCATTGTTTATTATTAACATCCTGCTTTCCCAACATACAGACTGTCCTCCAATCCTGTTGCTTCTGCCTATCTACTCTAAAATCTCCCCCCAACACTGTTACACCTATGATCTTCACCCTGCTTTCATAGCAGACTCTTATATCTTTCAAAAAAACGAGTAATATATGAAACAAATTCTGTTTTTATTGAGAAAAATGCTTTTTTGAGATCAGTAAATTACTTCCTTTTCCCTGGGTTTCTATCATCTCTCCTTCTTCCTTCCTTTCCTCCATATCCTAAAATGGTCTGATGTAAATACTTGTTTAGCATCAAGGTACGGTAGAAGTGAAAAAATACGTATTTTGAACAACACAATAATTTAACTGTCACTCTGTGCCACTGTTAGTATGGCCAGAAATCTGAATTTAAAGCGTGAAACAATTATTGAACTGTTCAGCAAATCACCTTGTAATTTTCTTTATTTTAAAACTTTTTTTTTTAAATGGAAATACTGAAATATTGTGTTACATTTAAGATAAAACTTCATATGCAACATTAACTCCATCCTAATATTGTGCTGTGTATGAATTTAGTTTTTAAATATTTTGTGAGATAAATATTATTTGCTTGTAAAGCATCATGCACAAATATGGTGCTATGTAAATAATAATAGTAATGATATGGATACTTTTAGAGCATGACCCTGAGAGGTGCTGAGCTCCCTCCTGTCCTACTGAAGACAATGGAAATAAAGGATGCTCAACATCATGCAGTATTGGGCTCTTAATAAGTGATACAATTAAATTCAGTGTTCCTATGGAGCTTCACATTGGGATTCATTATATACATTCTTTCTGTGATCCTGAGTATTAGAAAACCCAAAATGTGAACTGTGACCTTTCCATCAGAGGTCACCAAAGGTCAACAGTCTTCATCAGATTTCAGTCACCGAAGAAGTGCCCTTTTCAAGCTATAATTTGAAACAAGTGCCCCTTTCAGCTACGATTTTGAATTTCTGAATGCTCATTCCGTCTGGACCACGGATTCGAACAAATACATTTGATATTTCTCTGAAAGGTCATCAGTCTAACAGTTTATACAAATTATATTAATTTCTTCTGTGAGGTGTTTTTGTTGTGCAGGGACTTCCAATTTGGAGAAATTAAGGGTATTATAGGTCAATGATTCTATTGACTGGATTTTAGTTAAGAAATCACTTGAAGGTATGAGGGCTGCAGGTGCCAACCTAAACAACCATGTCCACCTGAAGGGTGGACTGCTGTTATCTAGGAAAAAAAAAGAAAAAAAAATAATCTTTATGTTATTTGCCCATCACATCTTCTCCTAGCTCCTTATCAGTTGGATCCAGCTATTACTCATATTAACTTTCTATGAAGATGGCTTGAGGTAGGACACAAAAATGAGGCGCTTAGAACAACTTTTTAAGGACTATTTAAAATAAATTTAAAGCAACATGCATTGCAGTCTGTTTTAAATATGGATGTACATAAAAATAGAAAACCTCCACACTTCATCAGGTTAAAATATATACATTTTTAAATTAAAGAATAAGAAACGGCCTTATATATGTTACAATTAATCTCTTAGATCCTTAAAAATTGAATAAAAATTTTAAAAAAATACTTTTTAAATATTTATGTTTTATTCTTCTTTGGATGATCTGAGAGAAATGCAGAAGACAGAATGGTAAATCTCACATTTGTTTCTAGTAGTGTCCAGTCAATTACACTTTTAGGTTCTCATGTATTTGCACAGTGTTGAAATGCCTGAACTGAAAACACTACCTGGAAATATTTATTTGTTTCAATGAGTATTAAAAAGAATCACGACATCATTTTTTTGCCGTACATTTTTGTAAAATGTGATTGCTGTTGCAAAACCAAAGCTTATTACAAAACCTAAATTTTGGGACATATTTAAGTTGATTTTGTCCCTTAAATTACCAAGAGGAGACATTTCTTTCAAAACATCACTGATTCTGCATAAGGGGAGGGAGGGAGAGAGGGAGAGGGGGAGAACACTAAGGGCCTAATCTAATGACCATAAAAAAAAAATAGAAAAACTCCCATGGACTTTAATGGTCAGTGTCAGAACTAAAAATTCACCAGCTTGGACCCTTAATTTATAATCTTTTATTAAAAGATAGCTCTTCTAGAAGCATAATTTCTTTTAAAGTGGCTTCTACTCTGTGGGAAATCAACTGCATATTGAAGAAAGGATATTCAGAAAAGTGAAATGGGATCTACTTTTTAAGAGTGAGGAATTTATTTCTCTTTCTTCTCTCCATATTACTTTATATCTCTAAATAAATAAATAAAAATCAAATCAGTCAATGGGAACTGAGTCAGAGAAACTAAGACAACATTGATAGTGCAGGAAAACAATATTTAAAATAATTCTTGATAATGGTTCTGAGAGAGGACTATCATACAATGACTTTTAAAGGCAAGACAGGAAGTCCAAGAATCCACAACAGAGATATCCACAGAGGAATTATTTATGCACTTGAGGACTATGCAGCCATTCCTCTGTTGAACATTTCCATAAGAAAAAAAAGAAAAGAACATTTCCCTTAAACATGATAAGAACGAGGGATACAAGTCTGCACTGTTGATAAGACATAAAAATTCTTTCGACTTCTCTTTATATAGTAAAACACAGCAAAACAGCTAGTACCACTATGTTTAAGGATATCATCAAGCTTTCCTTTATAAATTCTAATTTTTAAGAGTTTAAAGCAACAAAAAAAATTTTTGGATAGAAATCTAATTGCTAAGGAAATAATGAGCACAACAGTTGGTTGATCTGATTATACCAGAAAGGCACTGCATAAAATAGGAGTAATTCACTTAATAACTGAAAGGAAACGATTATTGTTTGTACTTTCAAGAGCTATCTTTAATATACAGCCACCTGAGGAAGGATTAGGTCTTTCTGACATATAAAAATTCTCACCCTTTAAAGGTTTATCAGTGCTATATTTTGTAAGAATGTAGGGTAAATACAGTTAATTGTTCAGTTACCGTTTCAGTTTCTGTCTAACATTTGAAAAAAAGGGCCATTAACTGTCACATGCCTAAATTTTACAATTATTAGACAGGGACAAGACCAATATATATTTGCAGAGGAGCAAGAACATTAGCTCAATTCAATACACAGACTGAATCCCTAACATCTGGAACATATTCAGCCACATATCGCTCCATCTGCATCAGGAAGCAGGCGCCTACCTGGCCTGTCCATCAAGTTAGCATGTGAGCCTGCACTGGCCTGCCATTATACCTCCTTCTGACCTTCAGGAGGCAAGAAGGGAAGACATCCTTGTGAGGTGAATCCCTGTTTCCCCATCTAGTTCTCCTCTGCTATCATGCTCATTGTATATGGCACCGATTTTTGGTAGCTGGAAGACAAGTTTTCCTTAGTTCCCAAGTTGGCAATAATGGACATCTGAGGCCCTGGTCTGTTAGCGAGCAGCAAGAGTAGCAGAGTTTATCCCCATCCTATCGCTCCTGAAATAGGTGAGTGAGGTGTTCTCCCCTAGAAAATGCCAGGGAACTTGGGTGGGGAGCAGGCCTTACCATGACATCAGTCCCCCAAGAAGGAATACAGGAATACAAGCCAGGTGATGGCCCTAGATAACGATCTCTTAACAAACCTGGAAGGCCTCCTCTCCCCTTCCCAGGCTGTCTCACAGGTTCTTGAACTTTGGGGGGAGGCCAGTTAAGTGGCTGATAGGAATGCCTGAACTGGAATAGCAGCTTATTTATCCAACCCCAATACTAATGAACCTTTTGCTAAAATTTGTTTCAGCAATTATTTACTGCAGTGTAAGTTCTCAGTGCATGACGCACCCACCCAAAGCTTGAGGGACCTATGGCTGAGAGGGGTATCTTTATTGCTTCCTCCATTTATATGCTATAATACTAGTACTTACAATATACGTACTGTTTCTCAGCTACTGTAATTCTCTCTATGAATGAAATTCTACTATACGTAGTGGATGAACACAAGGCCAATGTCCCATCTAAGGCACAGTGTCCAGGGCTATATTTCACTGTGTATGAATAAAGGTATTTTTCTCTCTGTTTTCCCTCTATATGAAGTTTGCCTAATTCCTGATCAATTTGGGTATCTTTTCAACTGTTAACCAAAATACTGTAACTTACATGTTCTCCTGTAACTGTAAAAACACTGATATTATACTTGCCAGCCAGGAGTGTGATTGAAATGTTTTACCTTTTCATGAATTTCTTGTGTAGACTGAGCATCACAAAATGCCACCGTGGCTACATCCTTCAGAATAGGCATTTCTACTGTACAATCCCTGCCATCCAGCAAAGCTACCAAAGGGCGTGGGTGCATGGGCCCATTCATGATCGGAGGTCGAATGCCTACAATGAAACAGAGAAAAAGGATTATTTATAAATCAAGAAAATGCAATTTTCAAAAACAAATGAAAATTAATCTCTACATTTGTATGGTGGCAAATAAAGATTTCAAGAGATAAAAGCCAGTAAATCAGGAACCGACTTATTCTCAGCAGCAAACAATAAAATAAAGTAAATAAGAAAATGCCGGGAAGCAGCCACTTGATAGGTTTGCGTGGCTACATTCTGAGGCCATCGAGTAAAAGTACTAGAGCAGCCTCAAGATCCTAAGCCCTGAACTGCATAAGACTGAAAATAACAAGGAAAGAGTGCAGTCATCTGCTACAGACAGGACCTCACTGCATTACGAGTAGTATCTGTACAAATCTTGGGTTAGGTGTCACTGACAGGATTTCACAACTCTGCAATCTTGAAATAGCACGATAAAAATACTCTGCAGGCCTGTGACAGTGAAACTTATAGAATAACATAATATGCATTCAGTTCATGTTTACAGATGATTTGCTGAGACTGAAATCACACTGAGAAATGATTAATTCAATCCTGTGTGATTTTCTGAAGATCCGGTGTAAAAATTCATAATGCTGATCTAAAGGGTTCTTTTTGAAATTTATGAACTCCCTAAAATTCTTCTGTGAGATTTGTCAAAATAAACGCATCAGTACTTGTTTTTTTCCTAAAACAAAACCAATAGCAGCACTTATGAACAACAGTATGATGATAAAGTAATATACATTTTGATATATGAAGGAAAGAATGAGTTATGATGCAGGCTTCATTTTCAAGATTCCAAGATGCTAGAAACAAAAAAATATTTAAGAAACATCATGAAAATACTTTGAAAATCTTTGTAATGGCATAGAAATTATAAGTATGCAAACCTAATTGAGGAAAGATTCCTGTAACCTTCAATAATACTAAACCATTACAGTTATAGGAAAATGACTCTCTCCAATAGACAAGGGAAAATGAATACAAGAGGTAGGGAATACTGTAATCTTTTCCCCTACAGTACATACAGTTTGAACTACTGCAAGAGAAGCAGTCTTGAAATTCCTCATGTATCCATTATAATTTCTATAGTTGCCGTATGAATTTTATATGCTTTGCATTTGCTAAACAATTAGTCTTAAACTAGTGTAAGAGAGCAAGGAGGGATGAGGGTCCCTGCCCCTCCACATCTGCACAGGTTACTTGCTTCATGGGGCAGAGTGTGGGGGGGTTGAGCAGTCTCTGTGGGACTGCTACTCTGTCTCCTGTGCAGGTGGCTGGGGAACAGGAGGAGCCCTGGCTATCTTGTGGAAAGGTGCTGGCCAAAAGAACCGAGTTGCTGTGCAGGGGTATCTACCACTGGCCCATACCAATAGTGGATTACTTCCCCACTAGCACTGTGCCAAATGGGAATAGGGAAACCATTAAACAAATGGTGATTCAAAAATCATTCTCTGGTCTGTTCCTGGGGCAATGCGGCTACTTGTTGCCACTTACTCGGTAGATTGTAAATATACAGTCCAGTCCTACAGTATGATTTCATATTTAAGCCATTTACTTGCTCAAAAGAGTTTTACCTTTGAAGAAAAAGCAGTATTAAAGTCAGCAAAATTTAAATCCACTTAATACTTTTCCCAATTATTCCTATATTCATGCTTTTTAGATGGCACAAAATTCCTTGAGAGGCATCTAGAAACAACTCTTGGCTTCAATTTAAATATTACTAGATATTTTTGTCCTCTTTTCAAAAGCAAATCGCAGCATGATCTCTCAAGCTGTTTGGTCCCATTGCCTTCCCAACAGACTGGTCATGCCAATGGAGTTATAAGATTATGTGGCCAGCCAACATCTTGACAGATGAAAGGAGGTGCAACAAAGTTGGTCTGGTAGTGGTGCTTAGCAATGGTATGGGAAAAGAAAATGGAGTAGCACTGTGTTATTCACAGAATAGGAGAGATGGCAAGGCATCCACCAGCAAGGGCGCTCTGTGGATGAGATGCTCATGAAAACCCCTCTCTCTCAAGAAAGGACCAAGAATAACAATTTTCATTATCGATCACAGTGGGTCTCCTCCTTGGTAAAACAGCAGGGTTCTATTTAGTGATATTTCTGGCAAACGCCACCAAGAATTTCAGTGCTCATTTTAATAGACATGCACTTGGATCAGTTCAAAAGTTAAGTATGATTGAAACAAAATGTAGATCTTTTCTTTTTGGCTCTTCTTGAATCATGTATCTAGGACAGCCTAACACTCATTTGCACCATCCACAAAGGATCATGTGCTATCCTTGATATTGGTAGTATTTTCTTAAAAATACATCATATGCTAGTGCTTAACAGAACACGAACACCACATGAATATATAACTTACCACTACAAATTTACTTCCACTATCCTGACAACTACTGATCCTTTTTGGGCACTTCACTGAAAGCCCTCGCTGTAAATTCACCTGGAACTTTGCCATGCTTTCAAAGTAAAGTAACTTACAGAATCACTGCTGGTATCCTGATATGTAACCCAAAGTGCAATAAAGTACAATTACACTTTGAAAAGGAACTACACAAATAATAATTGTGGGATTCCAGTTTTATTGCCTCTCTTATCAACTGGTCATGTAACAAGTAAAAAATGTTTTTTCTAATCACCAGTCCAGCAAACCTAACCTAGGTCTGAGAGACAAATTGGATTCTTTTTGGCTCATACCTCATCACCAGTAATGAAGATACTTGCAACTGGAACTTTGGACCAAAACTACTGATGATGAACAAGCCAATATATATAACTCAGAGGAGCCCTCAAAAGCATGTTTCTCTCACCAACAGAAGCTGGTCCAATAAAAGATATCATCCAATCCACCTTGTCCCTCTAACAGTTTTGCAACACTAATATGAAAGTAATAAAAATTATTTTTTGTCAGTAGGACAGCAGATACGACTCTGAATAAACACAGAGAGCAGAATGGTTGAGTAAGAAAATGCCATTTTTACAATCACTTTCCAGAAAAAGCCAATCTTAGATTTAACAAAATACTGAACTGTTAATGCAACAGAAAACCACTTTTTAAAATAAGGATTCCTCCAAAAGGGAATCATTAAAAAAAAAATACACGTGGGGCCTGGTTCTGTTTTCATTTATGTCAGTGTAACTCCATGGACTGTAACTGAGTTACGCCTGTTTAACATTGGCATAAGTGATACACCAGACTCAGGCCCAAGATATAAAAGGAAAGGTAACAAAAATAACTTGAAGTACACTTCTACTCTACAGAACTTCAGACTGGGTATAGCCAGTAGTGCCCTCAGAATTTAAGTCTAACTTGTGACCTTGACCATGAACACACAGCTAATCCTGTTTGCCAAAATCCTCCCTAAACTTCAGGCTAGATTTCCTGTTGCACAACTTCTCAGCATAAATACCATATCGCTGAACTACAGACAATAACTCAACACTTAAGTGAACTTACAGTAATTTCATCTCAGTGGCAGTAACAATTTAAAGTTTACATTTGAAAAACATGGTTTCACTATGAATCAGTCTTCTGAACAAGAAACCATTTCTGCCACCATTTGGGTTCATTCTGTCTATTTCTTATCTAGAAATGTCATGGTGTGCCATGTGTCTGGTCTCTGCAGCAAGCCCTCAGAGTGGAAGGATAAAGAAAATGTGTAGTCAAGAGCAATATTTTCCGTGCTCGTATTAAAATAAAACATGCAACTTAATGCCAAAAAAAGAATGTGGATAAAATGGGATTCTTCAATCAAAAATATTAAACTCAGATTTAAGAGCCAATTTTGCTTGGCTGGCTTTTCCAGGTATATGATATATATCATAATACAGGCAGAAGAACTTTCAAACCATCTATCCCCAGATAACAGCAGCTTCACAATGTATGATCAAAAACAAAAAAAAATTCTCAGTTTATCCTAACTCCAAACTTTCAGGAACCCCTACCAACCTGACATTTCTTAATCTGAGCTTGATTTCCAGGGTCATGAATTCGATTTCTCAATGCTTTACAATCTTCAGTATTCTCAGGCAAAATAGCATCCTGTCACTTGATCCTCATTTCCATGTCTTTAACTTTTCTTGCAGTCTCCTGTAATCTTGAACCAAAGCTTTTAAACTTCTTATCCACTGCAACCTCTGTAGCCTGGATCGTGTTCAAATTTTTACTAAAAATCAAACACAAAAAATACATTAAAACAACATTAAGGGTCTGACTCATACTCACAAAAGCGAGGAAATTCAAAGTTGAAGCTTCTCACTGCATCCTTACTCTTCCCCCTTTCACTGCTAGTTTTCTATCACCCCTGCTGTGTGCTGCCATCATCCATTAACATTCCACTGAAATCAATGGAATGTTAAGACATACATGGAACATTCAGCAACATAGCAGGTGCGCTGTAAATGGACATACCCAGAATGTTCAGAGCAGTTATGTGATAAACTTTTTGCCTAGGTGTTGTAGCGTTCTGAGGACAGTTTGTGATCTCCTGTACCATACGGGGCTGGAGAAGCCAGACACAGTGGTGTGCATTAAAGATGGAGTGAGAAGACTTAACTCTGAATCTGTTGGTTTTGGTGGGTATAAGTCAGGCCCTTAATGCTCTCTAATGTATTTAAGAAAACATTCTTCTGCTAACAGCTCTAAATTCAACAGGCCACAATCCCGCAATCACTGACACAAGTCTGTCTTGTCAATACATCAGATCATTGAGGCCAAAGTTTCAGCACCACTACAAGGCAATTATGTCAACAACTGTTCATGTTTTACTGAAATGAAAGAGAAATAACACTAGAGTACAATATGGATACCCATGCACAGTCGCTAAACATGTGAAGAGTAACGATTACATATGGACACATAACAGTGTCTTTTAGAACTCAATATTAGAATGATTATTTAAAAAAAACACATTCAAATCTAGTGTGAAGCCAGTTTTCAATTACAGAATCTGACCCAGGGTCAACCTAATACACAAACAATGTGAGTGATTGCTTGGGTCTTCACACAGACTTGGGGATTAATGACCTGATCACCCGCTCTGGCACTAAGTTTGGAGGGGAAGGCATCTCATGCCCAATTCCCTTCATTCCCCTGGTAGTTGTGCCCTACAAATCAGCTATCCAGCCCTTAAGAGAAATCCACAGCAATTATTTTTCTTATTCTCTGGTAATTTAACAAATGGATAAGCCACCCAAAATTTGTTAAACAAAAATCCCAACATGCACACACACACCATCATTCCTGAACGAAGACCTTGTACACCAATTTTCAGCTAGGGCTTTTTCGTGACATAAAATGAAAGGTAGACGTAAATGTTGATGCTAAAATGAAAAATTCTCTGGATCCTGGACAGACCATCTGTATTTTAGTCACTGATCCTTTATTTTAAGCACTTTCTCAGCAACTTATATATATATTATATAAATATATATATAAAAAACCCTATAAGTGAAGTAGTCAGATCACACATTTAAAGGGAGATGTCTAATTAGGTTATCATTTGCAGCCATTCATTGGCATTTAAAAACAACATAGATAGAAGAAATAGAAGAAAAACACTATTTAGATTAACAATATTATTTTTACATTTGTCTGCCATTTTTTAATGTAACTACAAGAATCATTAATTTTTGTCAAAGCATCGACGTTAAAATGAAAGGGACACTATCAAGTTTGTAGGCCCGAAATTTGACCTACCTTTCATTTTCTTATATCTGTTTGCAAAGTCCATGTAATTCTTTAAATGTGTTTTTCTTTTTTCAAAACAAATGCTTCAATTCTCTTTTTTCTGAAAAATATATCAATGCCAAAAGCACAACACTCATGAGTAACCCTATAATAACAAACCAGAATGCAAGTGAAAAAGGGGGTGGGGAGAGCACTGGGAAAGAGAGTTTTCATTCTCAAGCTTCCAGGGGGATATGATGAGTAAGTATGTAAAACCATTATTTTATTATGAAAACTCCCTTGACAATGTCTTTTCAGAAGAACGTTCCCTATTATACTTCTCTTTTAAAATGTCAAAGTGATTTTAATTTTAAACAATAAAAACACAAACTATTGATCTCCCCCTTCCCCACCCCCAATAAATTAATAGTTAAAGAACACCACACTATCAAGACATGCTGAGCTGCCAAGTAACTCATGAGCTTGTATCTGTAACTGTGCACCTAGTTCCCTATTCCTTTTTGTTTCATCTCACTTTTCTCCATCTAAAATGTAAATTCTTAAGGGTAGGGAATGTGTCTCTTATTTTTCTGTGAAACATCAAGATGACTTTTTGGCATCATCATAACAAAACCCTTGGTAACTTCATTCCTTTCCTTAATTAATCTAAAACAAACAAAAAACATTTTGTAATATGACTACAGAGTTGTCATAAATTAGGTTCGCTAATACGCTATTTGTCTTAAAATTAGTAGAAAAATGCCAAATTTTACAAATCTCATTTGTGGTCTTGCAAGACTAACTTGTAGGAAAATTAGAAATTTTTTAATTTATTTTGGGATCACATCACTATGTGTTTGTAGGATATGTTCTTACATGATCCTGTTGAATTCTGATAAACCAAATTCAGAGAAGAGGTAAATGGAAATGTATTTACAAAACTACATACTGCCTGTAAACTGATCAAAGAACTGGCTGTAAGAGAGAAAAAGGAAAAGTAGACTACAATGCACCATGTTGATATTCAGGGATATGTAAAGTGCATGTAATTTACATACTATGAAATCCTGGCCCAGCTGAAGTTAATGGAAAAATTCTCACTGATTTCAGAGGGGAGAGGATTTCACCCTAAGTGGCTAGAAAGGAGGTTTATCAAGGAAGTAGCAAATAGAAATACCTAAGAGGAGGCAGTAGTAAGCCCCACAAGTTTCTACTAGCTGGCAGATGAACTCTTCATTTCATTTCACTGAAAGTTCATAGTTGTAACTAGTATATAGGGAAATAGTGGCCAGATACAAATCTTATTGAAATTGACGGAAATAATTCCATTCACTTCAATGGGGTTTGGGTCCACCCCTAGACATGCAGATGCAGCAAAGTACTTACTCACATGGTAAAAGTGAAGCAAGTGCTTAAGTCCCCCTGAAGTCTTTGGTGCTACACACATGCTTAATGTAAAACACATGCTGAAGTGCTTTGATGGAGCAGTGCCTAGGTCAGGAGTAACAGTGATCTATGGGTATGAATGCACTCTGCTTCCTGTTGACCGAATTTGAGTAAAAACCAAGTAATTTTGTAAAAAATATAACAGACCCAAAAGGTGTGGTTTCTGGATCAGTGCTCACCTGATGATGTGCAAAGCAGTCACACATGCTTGTCCTATATCCTCTCGTTAATTCTTTTGCCCAATACACACCACATTTCTTCTCATTGGCATGTATGTTACATTCACTTTCCACACTGGTGCATGTTACATTACTTTATCACTTACACCCAATACATAGCCAATGCCGCCAAAATGTATATTATTGCAATATTTGGCCCAGTGATTTCCATGGGATTGGGATTCACATACACCACAGCTGGATTTTGCCCTGTGTGAGGAAGTCCCACCAGCACTCAGTCAGGCAGTGTTATATCAGGAAGATGCAAAGGATCTAATGACAGGACACTATATAACACAAGATGACTCAGTGGTCCTTATTAAATAGACAATATTTCCACACAGTTACCAGACAACAGTGGCTGTGTCACTATGGACACAAAAAGTTCAGGCAAACTTGTCACAGTGTATAACAAAAAATTAAATTCCCTCAACTGTTCAACATATTTTGCAACCCATAAGCAGAAATAATGCTTATGTAAATAGGAACAAAATAATGGCCTGACAAAACAGGCTATTCATTAAACATTTACTTCAAACAGCCACATGAAATCTGGCTGGCACCACTTTCACATCTGTCACAAAAATCACACACGTTAATGTCTCTGTGCTATGTACGCTATGAAGATATGCCCAATGTTAACTAGAGCTTTTCAAAACAAACCTTGAAACAATATGAATCACACCTTTGTAATGTCAAATTAAAGACTGGCAATAACACAATGTGTGACCATAGAGAATGTTTTAACTGTATATCATGGTGAAATAACCCAACATGCTCAGAAACAATTACATGAAAGAGGCCATATCAAAAATACTAATAAAAGCACAGTAAATCAGCTAACTATAGTGTATGCTAAGTGCCAACATTTTGGAGCTGCCATTTTGAGATGACAGGAACTTAAAAGCAGGCCTCATATTTCAAGGACAGATCTTTTCACGGACATGCAGGTTTCAATACCAACTAACAGCAAAGACTGTGTTAGGTATTATCATTGATGTGAAAAGAAAAGGAGGGAAGAGAAGGACATTAGATATGTTTGACATTTGCAAATATCCAACCTCTCAAAATAACAATAACGAGGTTTTTGCAAGAATAAGGTATTTAATGTGTGAAACTGAAGCTTTCTACATTTGTGGCCATTGTCTCACTAACTATAGATTCACAGACTGCAAGGCCAGAAGGGACCATTGTGATCACCTAGTCTGAGCTTCTGCATAACGCAGGCAATGGAACTTCCCCTAGAACTAGCAACATATCTATTCTACAACTGGAGCTTTTACTTCCTTAAACCCCCAAAACTTTCCAATCACCCTGATGGAAAAGCTAGAGGCTTATGAAAGCACTTTCTGTTCCAGAGTCCCAACTAAGTTTCCTATGTACATTACATGGGTCCCACCTTCTTTCTTCCTTCATGCTTTGAATTAATAAACTATTAGGATCTAGAGGAAGATAGAAAAACAAGTTGCCTGTTCATTTTAATAATTATTCTTATTTGCTGTTTGTTAATTGTCGAGTGTGCTCAATTCTGCGCAAGTCCCAAATATCAAGACAGAAGAACCTGCCCTGGAGAATTTACAATCCAAAAAGATAGAGGAGCGGACTTCAATGGAGTTATGATAATATAATTTACATCAGCTGATGATTTGCTACTAACAGGCAAGATGCTTTGGAAGGCCCAGAGACAGGGACTGCTTTCGATTATTTAACCTTCCTACATCAGCCTATTTGTCTTTTCATTTTTTAAGATTCTGGGTCTGGTGGAAGAAGTGGGTCTTTGCGGAAGTCAGGTGGTGAAACTAGTTTTACACACTAGTTGCAAACACTATTCCAAGATGAAGTCAGATTGCTTGCCTCCTTCACGCAGTTTTTAATTTTAGGGCCACACTGGAGCTGGATATGCACTGCTGTATATAGAACAGGAGAGACAGAAGAATGCCAGGAACCCTTCACTTGTATCTCTAAACAGCGGTCATTACAGTGCTTTCCTTAGGCATGGATAGAACAGTGCAACTACTAGCCATCTCAAAACTTGGAGTGCAGCGAGGGCAGGATCATGTCTCTGACTGACCAGAAGAGGCTGGCTGGACACAGGAGGAAGGAGGAAATGCATATTGCTTCCTACCGAAAGGTGGTGGAGCTGGTCTGGCAGAGTATAATCCCAGGGAGTTCTAGGAGGAATTCTAGCTAAAGTCTGCCAAAAATTTCTTACTTGCTACATGAGCTGCAGGGTGGCTCTGCAACACCCACTCCTGCAAGGGTTGTGGCTTAAGTCACAATCTTGTTTATAACTAGCAGGAAACAGGGCTGAAACATATACATAGCATGGAAAAAATGAGCAGTCAAAGGGCTTTAAATTTGCTCTTTATTTTCTCTGGAGTCATGGTCATTTTCTAATTACTGATGAGTTAAAGTGTCCCAAAATAAAGAATTCAACAAGAACACCATGCCATATACTGCAACATGACCCAGCGACATCTCTGAGAAGAACCAAATGTAAGCATTGTATCCCTTGTATGAAGCTACTGCCACTTTCCTGTAAGATGAATACTTCTGCAGTAGGCTCAGAAATTGCATATTTTATATATATATATATATATATATATATATATATATATAAAAAACCCTTTATTTTAAAACATAATGTTTCAAAGAGGACCTGGTGGGAAGTGCACTTTCAGATGGTGGCACTAAGAGAAGTGGGCGTAACTTTCTTTTTCAAAAGTTAGGCAACTCCTACTGATATGAACAAGAAAAACAAACAATCTGCTTCAACAATTGTACTAAGAGCAAAATTATTAACTCTCCTAGTCACTCCAACAGCAATCTATATTATGCCAAGATACATCAAGGTACTTTACCAAAGGAGTACTGGATGTATCCTGAGTCTCAGAAGCAGAGCCTTTCACCTCTAGGAAAGCGGTTCAAACCTGACCTAGGCTGGAGCAGCATGGCCGAGTTTCTCTATGAAGCGAGAAGAGCTGGTGGTCTCAATCTAGCTCTTAGTGGCGACTGCCCATATCACAAAACAAACAAGCAGCATTGTCCTCTATCACAGTGGTTCTCAACCAGAGGTCCAGGAACCCCTGGGGGGGCCTGCAAGCAGGCTTCGCAGGGTCCGCCAAGCAGGGCCAGTGTTAGACTCACTGGGGTCCAGGGCAGAAAGCTAAAGTCCCACCATATGGGGCTGAAGCCTGGGGCCCTGAGCCCTTCCACCTGGGACTGACACTGACCCCTGAGCAACTTGGCTTCCTGGGGGCACCCTGTGGTATGATGCCACAGGTAATTGCATTGCTTTCTACCCCCTAATGCCAGGCCTGGCTTTTATATGCAGAAAACTAGTTGTTGTGACACAGGTGGGCCTTGTGAGTTTTTTTTTTTTTTTTTTAATAGCAGGTGGGAGGGGGAGGAATTATACAGAAAAAGGTTGAGAACCCCTGCTCTACAACATCACAATTAGCACCCATTGCTGGCAACTGATGAAGACTGCGTGGTCATGTAAAGTGAATTTAGGATGCAACATACTCAGGGACCTTTGTCTTTTGATTTGTTGGTAAAACACCATATAAACTTGAGCAACTGTGCAAATGAATAGAAAATAATAAACTTTCCCCTCCCTCTAAAGGCTATTCCCTCCAGAAAATAAGTAAGGCATATTATGGGGGCAACACAGGGAAGTTTTGATTACCACTGCCTGTGCTGCAGGTATTTTGTGAATAGAAGATGTCAATTTATAGAGCTGTCAACCCAGCAGCTTTCATGAGAACTAATTACACAATATTTTAAAGACACCACTGAAGATGCACGACAACATTTCACAATCCCATCTGTAATGATGATTATTCTCCTTTGTGCTTCTCTGTGTATATTAGGTATTGGACAGGGATGCTGTATCAGGCAGGGTAATCAAGGTGGGGCCAAACATCAAAGGCTACTCCACCCCTCATCCCAAACACGAAAAGCAATTTCTACAGCAGCACACCTGTACTTTGACCTAGAACGTTAAGAGGCACTCCTTGTTTTTCTTATCAAAAATGCTGAGAAAAAACGAATATGGGGCTTTACGAAACCAAAATCAGTTTTACCACATTGAAGGGTTTTTTATATTAGCTGAATACACTGAAAAATACTGAACTCTTTTACATTTTGAATACTTAACTCTCATCAATGTCTTTAAAATGTCACTTCTTAAGATTTTGTTTTTAGGAAAGCTTTTGTTGTGATTCATCTCCCCTTCAGCTAACTTCACATAGCTATTTGTAGCAGCAATCCTTCCAGTGAAAAAATGACTCTTGTTTGGGGGATGCAGGAAGGGAAGAGAAATAAAAATCTCTCCCCAAAGATTTGCAACTAAAACTTTGAAAACTCCCCAGGCATTTAAAAAGATCACTGTCATTAGAAACCTCCACTCAATACAGTATTAAGACTTCTGTAAATGAGGACAATAAACTCTCTCAAATTACACTGCATTATGCTCTTCTGCATGCCAAAGCAACTCCATGAACACTGATCCAGTACAAGGGGCTCTAATCTTTAAAGCTCCTTTAATTCCGCCCCTTCACTCCAAGACAGTGACCTCTTTGCTCTTCTCTGCTAATATTAGGAAAATAGTTGATGATGATTACAAATCAGAGGATAGCTCAGTCTTAAAAAAAAGAAAAAAAAAGCTAAGAATCTGAAGGATAAAGGAATCAAAGACATCTTCCATCCAATATATTCTGTAGGCTGACTCATGCTAGCTGAGCCAAATCTTCAGTACACAGAATTTTTTAGATGATGTTCATTCTGAAGGTAAGCAAACAGGATGTATAAAAATGACTAGTTCACTGAGACTGGGCCAGCAACAACAGTGCAACAGCCAAATAAAACAAGCTGTTTACGGCAACATCTTGGTTCAGATTACCAAGTTACATTTAAACACAATATAATTAATCCTACCATGATGTGAGATAAATGTTCCAGTGAGTTTTTCTTCACATGCAGTGTAGAGTTTCAGTTATGAAGGGGCTGGTCCCAGCACCACAGTTGAAGTTGTGTTGGAAAGTACAATTAAAGTGGGGACTTATTCCCATGATTTGATGAAAGAAGCCAAATATTTCTCTCTCACACAATACCACTTTCTAAAGGGTTCTAGATGTGATTTGTGTGAATGTTTTAAGTGTTTCCACTGAATTGGTTAAAAGTTGGAAGTATTCAAAAATTACCTATTTTTGGAATTTGTTCCACTGGCTTTTTGATGTTTCTTGTAGTTCTCGATGTTCTCACATGGTTAAAACTTAGAAACTTCCCTAATGGCACTAGTCACATGTAAAATTACTCTGTTTGCAGGATAGGGGCCTTGTAGTGTAAGCTTTTTAGGCCACAGATCATGTATTTACTTATTTCTGTGAAGTGTGAAGGACATTTCTTGGTGTTTAAACTCCCAACAGTTGGGGAAAATCATATAAAATGTATTACCGAGGGCTTGTCTACACAGTAGGATAATACGCTCTACTGGGGTGTGATTTCTAAAAACCATCAGCATGTTGCACATCCCTTGGTCTGTGCAGAACCTGCAGGTGCATGCTAAAAATTCCCTAGTGTGCTTTAACATAGCACTATTTCACACAGCATTACATTAAAGTGCACCTGCAGGGCTCACATAGACCAATTAATGCGCATTACCCCACCAGGTAGACAGGTCCTGATTCTACTCAAATCAATTACAATAAAAGATCCATATCTGGACAGTGTGAACAATAAGCCTTTTCTCTTTCATATCCTGAATTGCTTGATAAATTAAAATTACAGCTATAATATTGTATATTCTTGTTTTTGAGCCAGAAATTGGTTGTATTTTAACCCTGCTGGAACATGAAAACTATCTAATTTAATTCAGAAACCATTTTGAAAAACAAATCCAAGATTAAAATCCCTAACAAATGGAAGCTAAACTGTCAGTCATCAGTATCATTCTGACATCTTCCAGTCATTTACCTTAAAAAATAAACTTATTATAGCCTCTCTGTCTACCAATCTGCAGACAAACACTTAGGAAGTCTGCCCACAGCATACATGTGCGTCATAAATGTCATCTCCCCCTCTCTAATTGAAACTTCTTCCTCCTCAGTGACAGTATAAAACTTCTGCAGAATTGGAAAGGTTATGAAAAACAGAGGACAAACAAAAACTGACCTTAATAACCTCCCCTCGAAATAAAGAATAGATTGGGTAGTTAACTAGGTAGGATGCTAGATTGATGTTACTAATTTCTTCCCAGTAGTTGCAAAAAAAAAAAAAAGGCACATTTTCCAAAGTAAGAAATTGTAATTCTCTTCTGCTGTATGCCTACATGACATGCTTCTCCGAAGCCAAGAACAAAATGTGGGTAGCAGGAAAAACAACAATTAAGTACATACAAAAAAAAAATTGACCAGTGCATTTCCAAAAACCAAACTGCTAGTGCATGTACTCAAAACAGTTTGGAATCTTTTGGTTATCTTCCAAAGGTGACCAAAACCCCACCAATTTAATGAAAATCAAATCAAATCAGACTATTTGATACATTTTTTTAATATTCTAAAGAGCCCCAGCATCAAGGAAGATTTTGGACAGCAAATGTAGCAGCTTCCCTCCCCTTGAAATTTCAGGAAAAAGGGAAGAGAGAAAAAAAAGGCTGCTTGGTTGGCCAATACAAGTGAATAAGTATCAGAAAATTCACCCAAATCAGAAAGTATTACCACCATCTTCCAAAACAAACAAGATGGTGAGGATAACCCTGCTGGTGAGGTCCAGGAGGAAGAGCAGCAGACCTTCATCACTAATTTAATTTTCCATATCACTTTGTAAGTTCAGCCTACGATTAACTCTGAGAGAACAACTGAAAAGTAACTGAATCAGCTCAGGTGTTTTCATGGTGGCATTTTACCAAGAGAGAAGGGGAAAAAGCTCTAAAGCAAGTTAATAAGGCAGCTTTCTAGCATTAGCCGCGTCTAATGGTTTTACGCTTCCTATTAGGTACTTACCTTTCGTTTGAGACAACAAATATCCCTCCTCACCCCAGAGTAAACTCTGAGCCAGTTTTGGCTCCTGTAGTGTTTTCCCCATGGACTTTGACCAGATAGATTAACCTTTAAACTCTTTAAATGTCCCAAACAACTTAGATACGGGTGAAGAGCTATTACCCATCGTTTAACCTGTAGGGTGAAAACTAAAGAATCTTGAAAATACCTATGGAGCACCCTTCTCGGAGAAATTTTTACATCTGTGGAGTAACTCAGGGGAGAAGATGCTCATTTAACAAGGATTGTAGTAAAGGAACTGAGATGGAACACACAGAATTTACAGTGGAAAATCTTGATAATGTGGTAGTATTGTCCAGTTGCTAAATATTTCTGGAAGCTTATTTCACTTCACTCTTCTTCTATCTTTGAAGCACCAATTAATCTTACTGTAGCAAGGGGGCCCCACTCCCCCGCACTCCTGAGGAGAACAGGCCAGAAAGGGCACGGCCGTGGGCGGAGCCCCCGCCGCCTGTCCCCGCCCCCTGGAAGTCAAGGGGCGGGACAGGAAGTCCAAGGCCACCGCCACCTGTCCCCTCCCCCCCCCGGAAGTCAAGGGGCGGGACAGGAAGTACAGAAGCCCGGCCCCAGGGCTCAGTTAGAGGGAGGTGGCCAAAGAGAGCAGACGCTAGGGCCCGAGCTCCCGCTGGGCCCGGCCTACCCCCTGCCCGGTACCCAGAGGGGTACTGGCCTGACCTCTCCTGGGGCCAGCACTCAGAGGAGCCGACTGGACCTCCCGACGCCCGGTACCCCGAGGAGTGGATCGGACCTCCCGACGCCCGGTACCCCGAGGAGTGGACTGGATCTCCCGACGCCCGGTACCCCGAGGAGTGGACTGGATCTCCCGACGCCCGGTACCCCGAGGAGTGGATCGGACCTCCTGAACCCCAGTACCCCGAGGAGTGGATCGGATCTCCCGACGCCCGGTACCCCGAGGAGTGGATCGGACCTCCCGACGCCCGGTACCCCGAGGAGTGGATCGGACCTCCCGACGCCGGACACCCCGAGGAGTGGATCGGACCTCCTGAATCCCGGTACCCCGAGGAGTGGATCGGACCTCCTGAATCCCGGTACCCCGAGGAGTGGATCGGACCTCCCGACGCCGGACACCCCGAGGAGTGGATCGGACCTCCTGAACCCCAGTACCCCGAGGAGTGGACTGGATCTCCCGACACCCGGTACCCCGAGGAGTGGATCGGACCTCCTGAACCCCAGTACCCCGAGGAGTGGACTGGACCTCCCGACGCCGGACACCCCGAGGAGTGGATCGGACCTCCTGAACCCCAGTACCCCGAGGAGTGGACTGGATCTCCCGACGCCGGACACCCTGAGGGACCCATGGTCTGGGATGCCCCGGACGACGCTGGCAGAGGGCAGGTACCCAGCGAGGGGGAGGCTGGAAGTGGCCCGGGGCAGCCGACCCCAGTCAGGCTGCAGGCTCACCTGAGCCAATGGCAGTGTGTTTCGGTCAGGATTCCCCACTGACCGTCAGCTGCGTTAACAGCTGCCAGGGCCCCGGGCTGGAACGCAGTGGAGTGGGAGGGCCTGCGTTCCCCCTGCCACCCCTCCAAGGGTGGCAGACTCCCCCTCCCCTGATCTGAGGAGCCCGTCTCCTCTACCTTGTTGCTCAGCCCCTGCTGAAAGGCCTGAGCATGGACTGTGTGCTGCCCCGCGCCGCCCAAGGGCCGGGGTGTACTTATGTACTATTCTCTCGTGCTCAACCCCGCAGCAAGGGACGGGCCCGAAGCAGAAGGAGTGAGGCAAACTGGTGTGGCTCCCCTCCCCCCTCAAGGAGGGTCGAGCCCCGACCACGCTCTACTACACTTACCTAGGATTAGCATTTTTGGTTGCGATAACGGATATAATGTATTGTGAATACTCATCCTTTTTGGCCTCTCTCCACAGAGCTATTTCTCATTGCTAGAGTAGCAATCACTTTGGACTGGAAGACTTCCACTAATATTCCATTCACTAAATGCACTTTCAAGTCCTGGGAGCTCATCATAGTAAAAAATGATATCTTTTATGGAAATTATAACAGGGGAACTCCTCATTAAACGTATGCAGCACTTATGCCTACAGGCCAACCAGGACAGGGCCCCATTCTGCTAGGTACTTTACAAACTGACAAAATGACAGTCCTGGCCCTAATACAATCTAAAATATATGAAATATCCAAAACCTGCAGAAGCCAGTAGACTTCACAAATTTCCCCCCTTAATAGCATAATCTCTCTTCTGATAAATATAAAAAGCAATATTAAAGTTATGTTTTTACACATCTGTTCTCCAGGCAGCCTCCAGAGTTATGTTATAAACAATGCTATATAATGTCCATCTTTTATCATATGCCTATATTTAACTTACTTAAATTAAAAAAAAGATTAAAAATGAAACAAAGAATAAAAAGAGCAACATTTGTGTCAAGAGTTACCCGGAGAACAAGGTGGTTGGTGGCTTAGTACGATCAGTCTCGATCCTGTAGTCACTGAGTCCATGGGAGCGTTCTTATGGATATCAATGAATGCAGGATCAGACCATGTCTTTCAGATCTAGGTACTTCGGTTCAAGTAAGTAACATGTAATATTATTTTGGTGATTTTATCCTAATCTTTGGTAGGCATCTGCATCATAAAACTACAACAGACTTGACATGACTGGCAGCTGCAGCTCAAAAGAAGTCCATAAATATGAAGCCTATTTCTCATCAGACTTGAAGTGCCTTCGGAGAATTTTGTGGGTAAAACTTGTACAGATCTTGTTTGAACTATGTATAGATAGTGTATCATTCCCTCCCTTTCATAAGCATTAAATCAACTGGAATACTTATTTTTAAATAAATAAAACGTACAGCACAGAATACTGGATTTAGAATTTGATGACACATTCCCGGAATCTACTTTTGTAAATGGGTGTCGAAAGCCATGCAGAATACAGGGACATCCATGCAAGAGGTACACTATGCAACGATGATGTCAAGGATTCCTACAGCACTTCAAATTCGCTCCTTCACATTTTACCCCCAAAGTGGAAGCTTCGCCACTACAGCAAACTTAAATATAAAGGAAGCCCTAGAAAACATATTGTATTATTTGGTGAGTACTGACTCTATATGTTGTTTCAGAAAGAATATAAAGACAGACATAGCTCCTACCTCAGGGAGTTTACCATCCTGCACTAAGATAGGAAGAAATCAGACAATGTGATAGAGCTTTTCCATCTCTAATTTCTAAGAGTTAGAGCTAAACAGAGGTTCAGGCCTAGTGCCATCCATGCAGGAACACCAGCAAGATACTTCCGGGGTGGAAGGAGGGAAGTAATTTACAGCAACCAAGAAAGGGTGCATCTTATCTGCCCCCATACCCAGTTAGCTCTACTGGCCAGTGCATTTTGAGGGAAAGGGTGGCGCCTGTCTCACTGCTTCTCACTCTTTTCTGCCTGCCCACTTGAGACTTGCTCACAGGGAGGAAAGGGGAGAAGAAAGGAAATGGGAGCAGTGGGATGCAGTCAGTCGCACAGGAAGTTGCAAGACCTAACTTCTTTTCATAGTCCCATTAGCGCTAGTGAAAAATTTAGTTTGTAAAATGCTGTGAGCAAGAAAAAAAAAAAAGGGGCGGGGGGGAGGTTCTTCCAAGTTTCTTCTGTGACCTCTATCTTTTAGCTCTAGCAAAGCCAATTTCAAAGATAATGGAAGGCTCAGAAAGGTCTCAGAAGAAAGATCTAGTATGAAACAAACTAGTATTTTTATTTGGATGCTACAGGGTCCTAAATAGGCCATATTCCTTTCAAGTTATTTAAATAGAACATTTAAACATGTAAATTGGGGATTTTTTTCTCTATTGTTTTTCTGCACCTTGATGAGTATAACGATATGAGGGGAGGGGGATATAGCTAGGCAGAAACGAACCCCATGGTTGTAGTGTAATACCACGGAACTAGTAAAAAAAAAAATAGTGCAAACTTACAGTACTTTTATTGCAATCTGCCAAAATTTTAGACAGACATATCATGTGTTAACTAACTGGGCTGAATAGCATGAAATTCAGTTTACACTAATCAGCAAAAGGGGAGAAGAGAATGAAATAAGTGGGACGTGCATTTTATTTTGCAGTACAATAATGCTCCTAAATCAGACCACCTGATTGGTTATTACGTGTGTAAATCTGAGTGGAATATCTATATTATACATCAAATGATCATTCAATGAGTGACCTTTATGAACCTGTTACTCAAATAATTCACTTGAAAGTTGAAATGGAGTGGGCCAGTGTGAATTCTTATTCCAAGAAGCTTATGCAGTTCTTCAGCCAGTGTCTGTTACTCTCTCATATATTAGAATGAGGCAAAATTTCACCATATGGTAAGTATGTTTAACTCCACTAAAGGCAACAGAGTTGCACCAGGCTGAATTTGTACCTAGAAGTTTATATGACCTACCTCTAAAACAATGCCAATTCAAACAAAATTCATGAATGGCTTTTTGTCCAGCTTAATCTTAATCTATAGATATGAATAAACAAATATCACTGGTGTCTGCAAAAAGTGACACAAGTGACACCAAAAATGCCATTCCGGACAACTTAAAGTTAAGTAGCAGGAAGTAAACTGGTACCATCCACTGTGGGAGGTAATGTAAATAGTCTGACTTATTTTGGGAAATGGCGATCACCACTACATCTGCAAAAGGAATGAACTATTCCCTATTTTCTCCAGTACCCTGATTGTCTGATGGTGAAATCTATTTGTTTTTCCTGAGAAGCAGTGGCTGAAGTGTTCCACAGTCAAGATAGAAAAGACATTACTGCAGTAATCATCACAAAAAGCCTGTAACACAAGTTTGCTAATGGCCATAAATAAGATATTTTTGGGAACAGCCTTTGATTTTGCCAAGAATCTAGAAGCCTATTTGGTACAAACAACCAATCATGATCATGGTAAAATACGACAGCCTCAATGAAGTGTCTCTGTGTAGGACCCAGTAAGTCTTTGCTAGAGAAGAAAATGTAGCCTCAAAGTTCTTTTCTTAAACCAAATAAGTAGGGATGGTTAACTTCAGTAAATATACTATACTAATTTTCAGTGCAGTATCTCTGCATAACTAAGAAGCTCCATGTGCTTTCTGGGTTTAAACTAAAGGGAAAAAAACTACCCACACATCCTTCCAGTTAGTTATTCATATTAATTGTTTTATACTATACACTAATTAATACAGTAACAACACTCCGAACAGTATTAGCCTCTACTATTTTAGTCTTTTAAAACAAATACGATAATTTTCAAGGACAGAGGGAAAGGTAATTTTATATAGCACTGGAGAACATGCATACATTAACAACGGAGAAATGAAGACTACAAAGGGCTTCCATTTTCACATTTAAAAAACAAACAAGTAACTACACAGACAGTAAAAGGAAAACACTATAAAACAGGACCACAGCAAACATTTTCCATGCCAATGGAGCACAGAAATGTATAGAAGTCAACAAAAAGTAACCTACTTTTTATTATAATTATATATATTATATATATAAATAAAATAAAAACAACACACTACCAATCAAAATGCTCATGATTCATAACTATTTTACAACAACAACAGAAAAGGACTTGACTACAATGCAATTTAAGGCATGTGTGGTATACGACTAATGGAACTTTGCCACTAAAGTACTTTTAAAAGTTGCCATTTTCTAGTACAAAGGAAAATATTATATTGAACAGCTAAACTGAAAAAGCACTAAAGATTAACATCGACTGGACTAATTCTTACTGAGAGTTTTTACTTGCTAGACACGTAAGAATAAAATTGTTATTCAGCGCTCACAAAAATACCACACCCTGCATGTGTTATTCATTGAGGTTTTATTTTTCTACCTTACATACGTCCTTACTTTTCCCCCTTATTCATGTTGAGAAGTACCTTACTCTGCAATTAGTCAATACGGTATAACTCACAGAGTAAGCTGGTACTCTACTGAGTAAGGGTATGGCTACACTTGCAGCTGTACAGCGCTAGGAGTTACAGCTGTCTTCGTACAGCTGTGTAGGGAAAGCGCTGCAGTGTGGCCACACTGACAGCTACCAGCACTGCAGTGTGGCCACATATGCAGCATTTGCAGCGCTGTAGGGAGTGGCTGAACAGGCATTCTGGGATACGTCTGAATACATCTGGAGGCCAATTACAGCGCTTTTGGTGGCCACACTGGCGGAGCAGCGCTGCATCACCAGCGCTGCAATTGTTATTCCCCAGGCAGAGCAGGAGTACAGCCAGCGCTGCAGCCAGGGAGATGCAGCGCTGTATGTGCCTTGCAAGTGTGGACGGTGAGTAAGTTGCAGCGCTGTAAACCCACCACCAGCGCTGCAACTCTCCAGTGTAGCCAAGCCCTAAGTGTAGCAAAAGTAGGCCTGCTGTGAGTTGTCTAAAAATTATTAGATGACAAAACTGTAGCATTTAAAAGCCACAGCTTTTCTCTGTTACCCAAGGTAAGGAAGAGAGAACGTTCAAAAATTATAATTAAGATGTGGAATTATAAAATTATTTTATGTAGATGGATTAATAGGTTCTTAGTTTGCATGTTGGTGAAAAAGCACCACCACTTGGGGTGTTACAAGGAAAAAATTATAATTTAAAAGTTCACTCTTAATTTAGAAGCACCATACAGTGTATATAAAATAACTGTAGTTATTTTAAACAATGTTAAATGGAAATGGATGCCAAAGATCTAAGAGAAGCAAATTTCATGGTAACACTGACATTTATAAGCAATACAGCAAGATGATTCAAAATGTTTGGTCTTTACAGCCCAGAGAAATAAATAAATAAAAACCACCAAGTAAAAGAGCCATAAAACTTGCATTATAAATGAACACAAAGTAAAGACAGAATATCAAATTTGTCTTATTGCCCTCTTAATGTCTTTTATCAGCTAAGCAGCATAATAACTCTCCCCCTCCCCTTTCTATTTAGTTCTTGAGAACATATTAAAAGATATTACATCGAAAACTGGAGGAAAATTACAGTCGTAGAAGTGGCAGCTGGGATTTCCCTTCACCACTAATGCATTTTGCATGTATTTGTATTTTATTTTTATGTCTGCATTTTGCATGAATATTATGTGTCAAAAAATTCCAAATGCTGGCACTAATTCAAAGCAAATTACTATAAACACACTCAAAGATAGTTTGTGTGTGTGTGTGTGCGCACGCATACACATTAAAATGTACACACACCCCTATTGCAGATGAGAATTCAAAGTTTATATAAAATGTATTCTTAAATCCATTTACTACTTCCATCTATGCACAATCAATCAATGGATAGAAGGCACTAATTACAGTCCTACCCCAAAATGCATACTTAATGTAAGATTGGGGGAGGGGATTACAAATGACTTTTTGCCCCTGGTAATTTAGAATGCTGTAGACTTGTTTAGCCAATGACATTTCCTTGCTTTCCCCTTATCAGCAACGGCTCTAACAATATTTTCATGGAAAGAGTTTGTCCATGTATGCCAAAAAGTCTATGTGCCAAAGACCTGATCCCAAGATGACTGAAGTCATTATGGAGTCTTTCTATTAACCTCAGTGGGCTTTGGATCAGGCCCCAGATGACTGATGCATACTGTAGGTTCACCACTTCATGTGTTTGAAATTCACTATGAGTCCATAACCAACTAATCAAACTTCTCTGAGAGGCTGGAGGCACCTGAAAAATGACACTTCAATTTGGGAGGTGGCATCACCCCTACAGCCTGACCCTTTAATTATGAAAACTAATCATGTGAGGTGGTACACTACACTCCCTATAAAATCAGCAATTTGCTATCTAGGGCCCTGATTTTGCAAAGACCTCCACACATACTCAATTGTATACATGCTGAGCAGTGCTACTGAAGTGAATGGTACTACTCACATGGCTAAAGTTAAGCATGAGCGTAAGTCTTTGCAGAGTCAGGGCCTAAAATTGTATCTATTTGTGCAGTATTATTCCAAGAGTTCAATGTGAAATGGAAAACAACTTTGTTTCTGATTTCCTGTTAAACATATTAATATTTTAAAGCGAATCTACTACTTGAGATAGTGCTGGAAAAAATCAGGTCTATTATTTAGTACAGAACAGGGACAGCACAGGCAGCAATTAAGTACCGGGTAAGCCTCTACACGCTTCTTTGCCAATATGTTTCCACAGTGTCCTGAAAGGACCACTTGTGCCAGGGGAGTGAGGTGTAAAGGTAGTTCAGCTTCTCAGCAATCTCCTTCTCGAGACCAAATCTGCTGTCATAAAGACACCTATCTACTTGGCTTCTGACTGACAGCACTAACCAACTCATATCACATGGTACTTCAAACAATCAGCAGACTATATTGTTTTTTCACTCGGTATCACTTTGGGCAGGGTCTGAACCACTGACAGATATAAAAGTTCCATAATCTTTACAGATAAATACCACACACTAAAGAAATAAGGAATGTCAACTGTGCAGTAACTGGGAAGACAAACAGCACAATTATACGTTCAGCAATAATTCTCAAAGAGCCTTTGATAGAAGAATCTATTTGTATAACTGAAAGAAAGAATGTTGGCCAGCATACGGACGATATCACATAGAAAAGGTATTGTGGAAGCTCTCACTTTCTACTGGCCAACCTCCAGATGACGATATAAAGAACTTCAGTTGCAATATTTTAGCCAAATGACAAATCATCTGAGTTTCTGGTATTCTCCAATTATTTGCACTACAATTTCAGCATTAGGTATACACTGGAGATTTTATTTGGGACTTGAATCATTTGTTTATGGCACAGAGGTAACCGGATGACCAAGTGTGCTGTATTAAAATAAATTAAATGGTCTCAAGCTATTACCGAAAAGATTTTATTCTGCTTCACAAAACCATTATAGCCTATGAAAAAAACAGTACTGGTTTAGTAGTGATGCTTCTGCCATTAATAGCAGCATGTACTGGACAATCTGAGTAGTAAACAACATTCAAAAAAGAGAGGTTTCAGAGTAGCAGCCATGTTAGTCTGTATCCGCAAAAAGAACAAGAGTACTTGTGGCACCTGAGAGACTAACAAATTTATTTCAGCGTGAGCTTTCGTGAGCTACAGCTCACTTCTTCTGATGCATCTGAAGAAGTGAGCTGTAGCTCACAAAAGCTCACGCTGAAATAAATTTGTTAGTCTCTCAGGTGCCACAAGTACTCTTGTTCTTTTTTCAAAAAAGAGAATCTTCTTCTTGATTTCAGCTACCAGATACTGTGCCATGACACAGATCTGATAAAGGGTGTGACAAAAAAGCTCCCGTTGGAAGCCTGATGTTTTTCTCTGTGTTCTGTCATGCGATCAATGAGAGGGAATTGTGTCCTGTTACAGATCCGATTCCTAAATTGGCCTTCATGTGCCCCTCTGCAAGAAGCAAAGCATAGGAGGAAGCCAGATGCAGGAGCTGTGTGGAATGGAGAAAATCCTAAAACTAAATCCCCCTCCCCTTTTTATACAGAAGCTATTTCTCTGGCTATTTTCCTTCTGGTACTGATACAGTAGCTCTCTTTACTTAATAGTCATCTCAAAGTCTTGAATGCTCATACAATGTGTGCACACACACTACGAGAAATTATGTTCCTTTCTTTCGCTCCAGAGTTCAACTGTTGAGTAAAATTAGCATGTCTCCTGTCCAAATTTTTGCATCTCAGCCGGCTTAAGAGTACTCAGAACTAGCAAAACAGGGCTGTAGTGCAGTCTGGTAACTTTACCATTCACTTGTTGGTTCCCTTGCATATTTGTCTTGGCAGCTTAACTGATGAGGTTCTACTTCCTGGTTTGAACATAAAGATCTTACCACCAAAATTTAAAGAGACGGCACTATAATGGTAGAGAGCATGTTTTCAGTTTGCCTTGTGTGTGTATATATTGTTTAGAACAGAATGCGCCATCCAAACTACAGCATAACTATTAGGTCAGACCACAGCCTCACTTTTTGCGAACTGTAATTATTTTATATTAATTTAGATTAAAAAAAAAAAAAGAGGGGTAGCCGTGTTAGTCTGGATCTCTAAAAGCAGCAAGGAGTCCTGTGGCACCTTATAGACTAACAGACGTATTAGAGCATGAGCTTTCGTGGGTGAATACCCACTTCGTCAGATGCATCCGACAAAGTGGGTATTCACCCACGAAAGCTCATGCTCCAATACGTCTGTTAGTCTACAAGGTGACACAGGACTCCTTGCTGCTTTAAAAAAAAAACAAAACACACAGTCATACGCAGGCTCTGAGCACAAAAATCAGATACAAATTTCAATTAGTTCACCCCCTCTACTAGGCAGCCGTTCTAAATACAATCATCCGCAATTTGTTTGCCAACACTACCTTCCCCCCCACCACCACATCTCTCATCAATGGCAGGCCAAAAGAAAGAGCCATGAAGCACTCCACCTCACTATCCACCTTCAAATCCCTCCTCAAAACTCTCTTTGGCCATGATACCTACAAAAAACTTTACACCAGCAACCTAACTGTTGTCCTGTCACCAATATTGTCTCCATTTTCTTTGTACTCCTCCATCTGCCTGTATCTATCTGTTGTCTTTTGGCTCATCATAGATTGTAAGCTCATTTGAGCACAGACTGTCTTTTTGTTCAGTGTTTGTACAGCTCCTAGCATAATGCTATCTGGTCCATGACTAGGGCTCCTAGGTGACCTGGTAACACACAAACATAAATAATTTCCAGAAAGTCAGCAAATGTGGCTATTTCAGACAGTGCTCAAGAGATATTCCAGAACCCCAGAGTTCACACAGAGAACACCCTGCCAGCTTTGTACTGCATCCAGGGGAATCTAGCAACACCACCACTGATATCAGTTGTGGCAGTATATCACAGCACATTTCACAGGGATTGAAGCTATGCTCATGTTTCACAGTTAGACTGGGTTGGTCATGTGTTGAGAGTGGATGACACCATGCCAAAGCAGTTGCTGTATGGTGAACTGAAAGTGAGCAACCATATCTGATGCAGCCAAAAGAAGTGCTTCAGGGCAACACTGAAGCATGCAACATTGATGATGACAACTGGAAGTCATCAAGAACAGACAGATCACGCTGGTGAGAAACAGTCAATGGGGTTACAGTAACTCCCCACTTAACGTCCTCTTGCTTAACGTTGTTTTGATCTAACGCCCCTGCTCAATTACAAACATGCTCCATTTAAAGTTGTGCAATGCTTTGCGATAAGTTGTTTGGCTGCCTGCTTTGTCCACAGCTGGCAGCCCCCTATCAGCTCCCCTACATCCCCCCGAAAGCACCTCCCGCCTGCCAGCCGACCCCACGGATCAGCGCCTCCCCTCCCATCCCCACCGGCAGCAATCAGCTGGCTTGTAGTGTTCAGAAGGGAGGAGCGAGGACTCGGCACATAGGCTGCCCCTTCCTCCCCTTCCTCTTGAATGCTGCAAATCAGCTGATTGCCCTGGGCAGGAGACAGGAGAGGGAGGGGGAGCCTGCATGCATGTGTCCTCACTCCTCCTCCCTCCTTCCTGCCCCCTGAACGCCACAAGCCAGCTGATTGCTGCGGGCAGGAGTAAGTCGGGGGGGGGGAGAATAGGCAGGTTAAGGGTGGGGGCTTGAGGGAAGGGGTGGGCGGAGCGTTGAGCCCCCTGCCCCTGGTGCTTGCAGATTTTGGGAAGCTGCTGCTGTGCAACGTGCTTCTCCTAGCCTACAGTACCTTCAGCCTCCTTGCCTGCCTAATTGTCTCCAGTGCCAGTGGGTTGTACCTGTGTGGGGTAAGGCAGGGGCACCTTCCAACTATAGTACAGTACTATGTGGCAAAAACCTAACACCGCCCCCCGCCCCCTCCTTCCATTTACATTCATTCTTATGGGGAAATTGGATTCACTTAACATCATTTCACTTAAAGTAGCATTTTTCAGGAACATAATAATTACAACGTTAAGCGAGGAGTTACTGTACTCAGCTCGAGAATAATCACCATATGGATCTTCACAGAGGCTGAAGTTGTAAACCTGGGGAGATTCAGTGGGCACAGGCTGTAATCCCTTCCTCAATATCAAGCTACACATGTGCTCAATGCAGAAAGGACTGTCACTCATGCCTCAGCCTACTTAGACACAATTGTGTTCACAAGACATAATACCATCGTCAATTTTATCTTCAGTCACGACGGACAACAATAACAAAATCACAAGGAGGAAGTCTCAGGCAGCCCAACCCCAAGAAACTGAAGGCCTGATTTTGGCTGAGTGGAGAGAGGGGTGTATAAGTTAGTCAATAAAAAGAAGTAATCACCTTAGGTCTTGTCTACACATGAAAGATGTACCAGTTAAACATTAAATATGTTAATCTTGTTTTACTTAAGCTGGTGCAACCTCCTGTGCGGGTATACTTACTTTGGTTTCAAGAGTGGTTGATTTTGGTTTAGCTTAGACAGATTCGAATCAATTTAAGGTAAATTGATTTAAGTCTGGTTTAAACAGAAATAAAAGTCAACACAGGCGTTCACACTAGATTAACTACAACAGTTTGAAATCATCCCTTAAGTTAAATAAGTGCAGCCTTTTCATGTACACAAGGCCTTAGACCTGGGCTGAGACTGTCAACACTTGACTAGAGCTACTCATTTACTGATCACAGAAAAAAATAATCAGGACTTAATACTGCATTTGAAATATTTTCAAATGTACATTTGAGAAGAAGCCAATTATGCTAACTTAAAACCCTATTTCTGGATAAAAAATTCATCCCAAAAGAATGACAGTATATTTAAGTAATACTAGCACAGGTAGTGGTACAGATTTAATTAATACTGTACATACTTTACATTGCCCACAAAAAATCTTTTACCTGTATTATGTGCTTCTTTCTTCCTTCCTTCCATTTAGTGAACACAAAAGAATACTGTCCCCCTTTCAACAAGCAAAACACCTTTCCTAACAGAGCCATCCAGCTCAGTGTGTTCAGAAACAGACAGATTAAGAGGCTTAAAGCAGGCCAAGAGAGATGACACTCACAACGTTATTAAACCAAAAGTGAAGCTGTATGATGTTCACAGTATTTTAGGCACTAATCCTTTCCAGCTGTCCATTTACAGTGCACTGCAATGTTTATATTATTTGTGTATATAAGAAACCCAGACCAGTGGTTTAGGAGTCTCTATATGATCCTAAATTCTATACCTAAATGAGGGACCAGTTCCTCAGTCCACAGGTAGTGAGCCAAATTCATAATCAATGGAGTTACACCTGGGATAACTTAGCACGTCTGTTCCTGTGTGGTGCTAAGTGCCCTCAATTCTCAGTGACATCATTGGGAGTGGAAGGCACTCAGCATCTCACAGAATCAGGCTCAAAGTCTGCTAGGAAAGGTGAAGATGTGACTGCTCTTCACTGGCTCACCAAGGCCAATACCCAGGCTTGTCAAGCAGCTCTGTCAACTGAATGGACAGAGCAAGCAGCTAGGGTTTACATCTTGGATGGCTGCAAGATGATCACGTGATGGAGTGGGTTAAAAATGGTGTGTGTGCGCGTGTGTGTGGCTGGTGTAGAAGAAAAGATAATATTTAGCGCTAAAAGGAACTCCACCTGGATATAAGGGAAGCAAACATACACCCCTTGAACAAAGAGATGGTGAGAGAGGGTCTGGTCAGAGGACTAACAAGGATAAACAACACACACTATCAACAGCGAACAGCAACCTATTATGAAAGTTTCAAAAAAATTTTAATACTGTGGGAAACTAAAACTCCCCTGCAGTACCTTCGTCATAGCTAATTTGTGATTTCCTGTACTCACAGTACTAACAGCACAATAGAGCCTCTATTGTGAGCCTCCTCCCGCAAGCATTCAAAAAAAAAGCAACACATTCTTTTTATCTAGACAGTGGGGTCTCTCATATATTCTGCTCTGCCCAGCTAAAAGGTTATTTTCGTAGATGTTGCTTTTGCACATAATAAAATTTGCTATCTAGTTGCATCACGTTCAAAGACAGCACAGGACAAGCAACAATGGTGTTTTAGGAGCCAAACTACTGACTATGAAGCTCAGCAAAGGGAGGCTTCAGAAGCTACATAAGTATTAGGGGAAGAATAGGAGAGGATTCTAAATGGAAAACTGTCCCAAAATTTAACACTCAGATGAACTTCAAAACAGCAAAGCTGCAGAGGGGGGTGGAGAATCATTGAGAATCCCCTCATGGAGCCAATGAACAAAAGTTACAGTAATATTAATTATGCATGAGCACAGAGGGGAGAATATGCCCTTTAGCATATAAGTTTCCGAAAACATTAGGATCCTAGGCTTTGGGCCACCAGTTTTTATAAAAACATTTTGAAAACATATAAAATATTTTTAAAGACACTAGATTACAGAATAATACTTGATGTTTCTGAAGAATCCCAGAGCAAATTAGAAACAAATACACAAAATTGCTTCAAACACCAGTAAAACATAGCTATAGGAGTGAAACAGAGCTCACTGTAAAACAGTTTAGGGCAGACAGTGAAGACTATCTTAAGGGGTAATTTTAGATTGGCAGAATATAATTGCAGGAGTCAGAATTTAGCCAAGACTAACATGCCAAACAAAATATGCCATGGGATCTTTGGCCAAGATCTTAATTTTACGTCTCATCCAGAAAGCATTTTGGTAAGAGGGAGAATAATGCAGCTAGCATATTCCAACCAGCACAGGAATGCACACATGCAACATCAAACTGTTGTCAACCAGTGAAATAATTTCTTTCAATCCTGCTCATTTTAAGAACAGGAAAAATCAACATGAGAAAAACCGTGATACACGTTAATACTATTCAGCAAAGTACAAGACGCACATTAAGACGTTCTGTTAGTCTATAAGGTGCCACAGGACTGTCGCTTTTTACAGATTAAGATGTTCAGTAGACCACAAATGTGAAAATGCTCATTATCTGGGTGAAAATGAACAGTTTAACATATCTGGTACAACACATTAAAGAGAAAGAAAAAAAAACATTTAAAGATCAGTTTAAGAGTTTGGTGACTGGCTTGTAGTTATCTCTACTAAACACTTTTGTCCTGCATGACTCTGCAAAGATTACCGCTACATACCGAACAAGGCCACACATTTAATGAAACATGACTCATCTGGTAAGTCTGATGAAGTGCTATACACTACAGTTACAGGTGGGAGACATTTTCTTTTTTCATTTTGAGGTTGTTGCCCTGTGAACGTATAAAGACACAAAGGTATTTTTGTACCACTCCTATTGCAAATATCAGGCCAATTCTAAAAGTTCATATTCAGGCAAAACTCCCATGGAAGCCAACAGGAATTTTGCCTGGGAACAGTGTGATTTCAAACTAAGTAAGGACATTTGGATTTGGACCAATAGCAATGCTGCCACTGGCTGCCGCCCCTAGCTGCACCCTGTGACTCTAACGGGAGTCACACAAAGTGCAATGCAAGGAAATGCTGCCTCAGGCAGCGTTCTCTTTCGGCAAATTCTCCTGTAGATGAGCCACAATCTGGCAGGAGAATATCCTTTTTAGTGGAGCTCCCCCCTGGTTCATTTGTTCAAACTCTGGCTCACTCATGGGCCACAGGGACATTTTGCAGAGTGGGGAAAAGTGGCTACATATAGCAGGGGATGGAAACTTCCTGCACAGCTGCTTCTCTCCTGGGCCTGGCCCCACCTGGCTTATTATCTGCCCTGCACACCAGACAGTGTGTGCAGTGGTTACCAGATAGGCCACTACTTGTTTGCTGTATTTTCCCCTCCAACTACAGGGCAAGATTATGCACAGCCTCTGTGCACACATGCCACGTGGGGAAGAGATTGCAAGCACCCTTGCTTCTTTGTGCCTGCTTCATATGCCTAGGCAGACTAGTGCTTACACTTAGGGAGCCCATGCAGCCTTAACATAACCATTGACACTATCCTCTTCTAAAGGGGAAGCCATGCCTGAGCTGGCCTAATGCAGAGCGTAATGGAAGGTGCACCTCCCTTTCCGAACAGTGATCCTGCTCATGTGGCAGCGTCCTGAATTAGGCACAATGCCTCCACGATCTCCTTCCAGAGTGCTGTACAATCATGCACCACCACACGACAGGGCCACGTACAAATACTACAGTTTGCCCAGAATCTTTAAATAACTATTGGGGCTCTTTAGGAAGCCTGTTCCTGTAAAGCCCACAACAACAAAAACTGTACTGGGAACAGGAACTGCAAATCCTGACTCAGTAAAGCAAGGAATTTTGTGCATTTCATATTTTCACATCAGAACCCACACATAAAAGACATGAACAAATACTAATAAATGACTATTCTCAGAATGAATTCTGTGAGAGGCGCAGAGTCAGAAAGCATGAACAACCTTCATTCCACACTTACGTAACTTTGCCAGGGGGGGAATATAACAAGTTGAAAGTGATTTGGGTACTGACAAGGGACACTGAGTGACCTGTGCATACAGCTATTTTATAAGAATACAACCCATTCCATAAAATATCTAAAATCAAATACAATTATAGAACCACACGACTTAACTTATATTTAAACACTAAAAAAATAACTCCCACATCCCATGTATTACAGAAGTAAAAGCTTCCTTTGAAAAAATATCGAGTTTAAAACCATTGTAAATGTCAGTGCTCTCAGTCAATGTTAATCTCATTTTTTTACCAAAAACATTTAGATTAAGTATTGAATATTTAATTTGTTTTCTTTAGCTTCCCCCTATGTCTCATAGTCCTGGCAATCTTGCTTTTTACAAACTTCTGACCTTCATGCCCCACATCATAGTCACCATCTTCCTAGCTAAGGATGACTGGATTTAAGACTCCAAAGTCTAGGAGGAGAGGGATCACAAGTAAACAAAGTAAATATTTCCATCTTCTCCTGAAGAGGTCTAATTGGGTATCTTTTATTTTATGCCAGTGCTTGCTCAAGGCATTAAAAATTTTCCTTAAGTATCAGAAATGTGCATCAAAATATGGGAAGTGTTGTATACAAAATTAGAAACCCCAATTATATCTATTAGATGCTAACTGGATAATTGCCAATTGGAATTATATAGGAAACATGATCGTTTCAGGTAAGATACTAAAAATCTTGAAGGGAGACAAATGAGGTTTTCCTCAAAGTATTGCTCTATTTTAGCAAACAAATTTATGTTTCACACATCAAAAACAGTTAAATTTTTCATTTTACATACATTCTTGGGAAAATGTAGTAGGTTTCTTATTATAAAAAGGGATGTATATAGATTTTCATTTCTTTACCTTACTAGTTATCGTATTTCTTTAAAACAACAGTCACCTTTTTCGCAGATGCTGGTTATTGTAGCAATAACTTCATCATACCTAGGGAAAGGTCTTGATTTAGACCCCTTTTTGGTCCAGTGGCACAAAGAGGGCTTAATCTGCCCCTCCAGAATACTCCATTTGCAGAGGCTAATTTAACATCTCTATGTAAATTCTCACCTGGACCAGGATGGATAGGGTGGGCTCGGGCAGGAGGGAGTATGGCCAAAGCACAGTTAACTCCAGCTATTCTCTGACAGAGGGCTTGTCTACATCAGAAAGTTGCAGCACTGGTGAGGGAGTTACAGCACTGCAACTTTGAAGGTGTACACATCTGCAGGGCACCACCAGCGCTGCAACTCCCTGTTTGCAGCGCTGGCCGTACTCCCGTTTTGTCTCGGGTGTAGAGGATCCAGCGCTGGTGATCCAGCGCTGGTAATCCAATGTAGACACTTACCAGCGCTTTTCTTGACCTCCGTGGAAGGAGGAAGCCTCTGGTAATCAAGCTGGTCTCCTTTCCCGGTTTGCTCTCTCGTTCCCGGAGCCCAGAGCAAGCAGGTCTCCTTCCCTGCGGTTTGCTGGGTGGCTCCGGGAACGCGAGAGCAAACCGCGGCGAAGCGGGTCTCCTTTCCCGGTTTGCTCTCTCGTTCCCAGAGCCCAGAGCAAGCAGGTCTCCTTCCCTGCGGTTTGCTGGGTGGCTCCGGGAACGAGAGAGCAAACCGCGGCGAAGCGGGTCTCCTTTCCCGGTTTGCTCTCTCGTTCCCGGAGCCCCGAGCAAGCAGGTCTCCTTCCCTGCGGTTTGCTGGGTGGCTCCGGGAACGAGAGAGCAAACCGCGGCGAAGCGGGTCTCCTTTCCCGGTTTGCTCTCTCGTTCCCGGAGCCCCGAGCAAGCAGGTCTCCTTCCCTGCGGTTTGCTGGGTGGCTCCGGGAACGAGAGAGCAAACCGCGGCGAAGCGGGTCTCCTTTCCCGGTTTGCTCTCTCGTTCCCGGAGCCCCGAGCAAGCAGGTCTCCTTCCCTGCGGTTTGCTGGGTGGCTCCGGGAACGAGAGAGCAAACCGCGGCGAAGCGGGTCTCCTTTCCCGGTTTGCTCTCTCGTTCCCGGAGCCCCGAGCAAGCAGGTCTCCTTCCCTGCGGTTTGCTGGGTGGCTCCGGGAACGAGAGAGCAAACCGCGGCGAAGCGGGTCTCCTTTCCCGGTTTGCTCTCGCGTTCCCCGAACCGCCGAGCAAGCAGGTCTCCTTCCCTGCGGTTTGCAGGGGGGTTCGCGGAACGCGAGAGCAAACCGCGGCGAAGCTGGTCTCCTTTCCCGGTTTGCTCTCGCGTTCCCGGAACCCCCCTTGAAGCCGCCCAACAGCGCTGCAGTGTGGCCACATCTAACACCACTTGCAGCGCTGGTTGCTGTAAGTGTGGCCACTCTGCAGCGCTGGCCCTATACAGCTGTACTAATACAGCTGTAACAACCAGCGCTGCAAAACTTTAGATGTAGACATGGCCAGAGTCACAGCTCATAGAGGGCAGTCAGAAGACAGTGCAAATTAGAGGAGCCCTGGGGCTGTTTTAAATTGTGCTGGGGATTGGGCAGGCCCCTGGCCAGGACCAGAATTAGGGAGGCTCAAAAGTGGTTTGGCCAAATTAAGTGCAGTAAAGCAGTACCAAAAATTGTGGCCTCCAATCTTTACAAACCCCTAAGCAAAGTGTTAAATCTAGGGGCTCAGAACAAGCTCTAGCCTCCAATCTGCTCATAGTTAGAGATTTTCTTAGTTTTGCTACCATCAGATGCTGCCATCACAATGTTGTACATCACTTTAAGCCAGGAGAAACTCAGATGGTAATGGAATCCTAACCCCACTCCCTGTACATTAGTCACTCAAAGGGGGATGAAAAAAATTTAGCTGAAAATATTACTTCTAGAGCTTAAAAAAAACAAAAAAAGCCACAACTCAATCTCTAGTGTCCTAATGTTACTTTAAATTGCTAATTATGTTAGTAGGAGACAGTTTATATTTATGTTTTGACAATCTGAAAACGGCTGGTTTTATAATGATACGTAAAGAATTTCTGCTACACATTTCTAGTGGAACTACACACAAAAATCAGCTTAAATTGCCATCTCTGTTTTTGAGTTGGTAAGAGAGAGGAGGAATATGAAAATAACCATGAATTTCCTCCTATCCCTCAGTGATGTATGCTCCAGACACCCTCATCTCTACAGTATGAATTTAGTTAATAGACTGCGTGCGTGAGTGTATAGCAGGAAGATAAAGAGAAAGAGATCTGTCCTATCATTTTTATCCTAACCTTTCATTCTAGGCCACCTTTTATTCAAAGTCACTCCATCCCGACTTTCTCATTAAATAAATAATTACAGGGGCCAGGCAGTTAGGCAGCCTTAGATGAAACTGCAATGTTGCTACGGGATTTGAAAGCCTGACACACGCTGTAGCCCAGAGACATGAGTATCACCTCATCAATGTTCCTAGCTGGCCTGAGAAGCAAGAGCCCCTAATATTGCTCTTGAATCCAAGTCTCTAATTGTCATCCACCCAGAGTTCCTTAAAGAAATGAGGCTATTACAAATTAATAGTGGGTAAGAAAGACAAAATGGAAACTAGCAACTGAAGCCCAAAATATTCAGATGATTTTGAATGAACAGGGAATAGTGGTATTTTATAGAAGAAAGAAAGACCAACCAATCTGTGTGTGTCTTTTCTTAAATACAACTGAAGTCAATGTCTTATCATATGCTCAGTGGTCATTCAAAATATCTAATTAACAACCTAATAATATTTCATTCCCTAACAGTCATATAAAACATACATTTTAGGAAAACACTGGAGTTTTCCCAAAGGGTACAATCCTGGCTAATTATCTAATTGCTGTAGATGTTCTTAGTTGACAGAGATGGATTGAAACCACGTTTAAGAATGTTGGAATGCATGATACAGTCTCCATATGATAACATTATGGTGGCAGCCTAATTCTAATCTCTTTAATGAGATTTGAGCTAAATACTGTGACTGTTGTGTTCACATTACAAATAAAACTATAACACTAAGAAATACAGATTAGGATATTAAAGCATCACATTCTGAACAGGGAATAGCGACGTTTACTCACAGACCAAAGTTGTTTTGTTTCGTTTTTTTTAAAAAGGGTAACAGTCAAACTGACATATGTAAGGACATTCTGAATTTAATTTGTCACATTAACAATAACTCAGGTATCACAGCACATATGGCACGTCACATCTCCAACAGCTCTAACACTCCCTATAAGAAACACATTTGCATGCACACTGGATGTTTGAAAGCTGCAGTTATCCCAATCTACATACCACAAGATTGAATTTAAAAATACACAAATAGTTTTTTTCAAAATAGTAGCTTCAGAAAATGAATTACGCTAGTAAGTGTGACTATATATTTTAGGATTAATTTATCTGCTAATTCATTTATCAAAACAGAGGTCACCTGAGCTACTGTAAAGAGTCACAGGATTTTATTAAAAGAGGTACAGACAACAGACTCCATACATTAGGCCAAATTATGCTTTTTGTTCCACCAATAGAAATGCAATGTAATTCTATTAATTTTATTGGAGTCACTCCAGATTTACACCAGTATAAATTAGAAAAGGTTTTGGCTCCCTGACTTTATGATTATATATATACACACACACATACACACGTTATCTGCAAAGAGGTAGCTTCCGTCTGGATGGCCAAAGTAACAAATTGTATAATATTTAGATTATATTTAAAAATATCAAAAATAAACTGGTGTAATTTTGTTGCCATGAGGGGGTGGAGGTCAATAAAAAGCATAATTACTACAAAGAAAAGTTAGCAGTTAGTGTTACTAATTTTACGCAGATACTATGAGGTGGTTTATGTTACGACACAAATATGCCACTAAATTAGACCAAAAATACAGAACAAGCAGGTATATTGTGAAAATATTCTCTCTACCAGTGTAATTTTCTCCATATTCAGTTTATTTTATTCTGCTTTTATTTTTTACTAGGTAAGCTAAGATATTCAGCAGACACATTTAATAAGCTGATCTTTCCATCTAAAGCAGCAATGATTTATATGACTTGTGTTTATTAGTGTTTTCTGGTTCCCCTTCTGCAGGAATATAATAATGAGATTGAAGTATTAAAATACATGGGCCTGACTGCTTGCAAAGAGATTAGAATGCTAAATAAACATACTTACATTTTCTGAGATCCAGGGAAAGGAATCTCTGTGATGCATTAGAATCACACACATACATCCCAAATACTGTAATTCGTTTTAATTCACTGAAAAAGAAGTACACATTCACTACAGTCCTATTAAGCCCCATTAATTTAAATGAGGCTAAAAGGGTGATTACCTCGTGGCTGTTCCACCAAGGACTAAAAGCAAAACATTCTTCTTAATAAGGGCAAGAGCTGTTAAAATATACACTGACGTTCAATTATTGAATTTAAGCCACAACAAGTGAAATTTTCTAAAAAGTACTACTGGTAATGTCTCAGGCCACATACAGTCTGCTTCACTATCAAGAGTGCAAAGGCAGCCAGCTGATTTTAAAAATATTAAAAAAAAACCACAATAGACAATCAGATCTACACAGCAAATGAAGTTATCATTTTGGCTCTATAGCTTTCTCTTTGGGGATCACTCGCTGTTAGATTCTATATTTGTTGTTGCTGCTTTAAACAGCACATAACAGTTCTCAGATTAACAGAAAAATTTTAAGCAGGCAATTTGAGGCTAATACTGTACCATCACCCCATGCATATGATCTGTCTCTACCCTCAACAGCAGCAGCAAGCCATAAATGCCTCTGCTAGCATTTTTATTTTATTTTTTTTAAAAGGAACTCAAATTTGAGAGGAAAGCCTTACCTTACAAATAAATACCCTGTCCTCACACTTAGCAAAGTCATTTCAACATTCAGGCCTTAAACAGTTTTTTTTTTCTTTTAAGAGTAATAAAATGCTTTTAACTTCCTGTTTATTGAAAAATTAGCACAGCTTTTTCTACACGGCATTTTCCCTGCATTTTACTGCAGTTAAAAGCCAAGCCACTGTTTAATCTCTGAGGGTGGGGGGAATTAAAATCATGGATACGGATTTAAGGCTATTTTAGCACAGACTTTTGTTTCCTAAGGGTGAAACAGATCAACAGCCAAGTTCGAGTCCCTTAACTAGGCTTCACCGAGTCTGCTGTTTAGATTTTTTTTTTTAATCTCTCGATTCCAGCAGTTACTAGGCAAAGTTGCTCGACAGACAATGTCTGGCCATCCGCACCTCTCATTACAAATAACCGTCTATTCGTTAACAAGTCTAGATAACAAAAAAAGAATCACTCACGCACACAAAGCGAGCAGGCAGCGAAGGGAGGGGGATGGGAGGGGAAGAAGCAGAGCCAGCCTTTATGTCCACACACACATCGATGCCTCTTTAAAGCAATCTCGCCGAGGAAATCTGAACAAAATAGACAGTGAAATCGTTACCTAGAGGCAAGCCCTTGTTTAGTAAGTGAGAGCTTCCCATGGAGATGGCTGTCCAGTCTCTGTACAAAGAGAACTTCAGTCCAATGTCACACCACAAAAAAAAACAAAAACCCTAAGCATATGGCGGCTACTTCTATTTTCCCCCGAAGTAACACACACACACACACACACACACACTCAGCCCCAGCGCTGCTGTCTCTGAAAGTGGGAGAGGCACAGCAGGCGGAGCTTAGGGCAGACAACACTAATCTCTTGTTTCCAAGCAGGGAAGTGCCATCAAAAGGAAAACGGACGGGAGGGAGAAAGCGAAAGTAGGGAAGTGCTGCTGTCCCTCTGTCAATTTCAAAACAAAAGCGATTGGGGAACACATTTTCACAGTTGCTTATTAGCAACAGACGGGAAAACACACACACACACACACACACACACACACACACACACACACACACAGAGGGAACCTGGAATTACTTGTATAGCATAGCAAAACTGAGTTATTTAGCTCTATTTTAGCAACTGAGCTGTTTGCAAAGTTTCACAGCATAACTATATGATGTGTTTTCTCTTTAGACCCACAGAACAAGTTCTGAATAATGCCTTTTTATATTCTTGCATTTTATTATGCAATTTGGTTGAGGATTTCTCCCCCTCCCCTATACATGAAGGACGATTTTAAAATAAATATCTTATTTTCTAAGGGCCCCACCCTAATGACAAATAAGAATAAATGTATCTTAGTTTATAGACCCCTTTCAGTGGCTCATACTGTAAATAATTAGGGCCCAGTTCTGCCTTCAGTTACCTTGTGGGACGTTGACTGACTGAAATGGGAATGCACCAGTGTGAGGGCAGAATTAGGACAAAATGTATCTTATCGGCCAAATCCAAATTCTAAATTCTTAATCACTGTGCTTTGCATGTCCCCCTTCTGTGTCTGGTCCACACAGCACATGAGTCTGTTACAGCTGTCATCTGGAGATCCTGGCTCTTCAGCTCAAGCTCTATGAATTTATTTTCATGATGCTCTGGTGAGATCAGGGGTTACTGTCCCCATTTTACAGATGGGGAAATGAGGCACAGAGATTAAAGTAAAAAGTATCCACTAACTTTAGTGCTCAGTTTGAGACACCTAGCACCTCATTTTTCAGGGTACTTAGCTTTATATAGCACTTTATATGCTCAAAATACACCTCTCACAGAGTGCTCGGCCCTTCTGCAAATCAGACACCAGGGTCTTAAATCAGACAACCAGAAAATGAAGAACACACGATTAGTGACTGCCTGTGAAAAATTTGGTTTAAGTAATTTGAGTGGCATCATATAGGAAATCTGTGGCAAAGGCATGGATACAATCCCAATTCTCTAAAGCAGCATTCAACTACCTTGATCATGAGACCACCCTTCATTTTTCTGCAGTCTCCTGCATTCATTCACTATACACCTTCCACAACAAATGAGGCAAGGGTCCAACAACAGACAGTCTCCTTTGCTACACAATACTGATTCAATCCATAAGCAGGTGCTTCCTTAGAAATGAATAAGACAGAGGTCCTGTGGGAAAAAAAAATACTATGTGTTCCTATAATTAAAGACTGTATTATAATGCATACTACATGGGATGAATTAAGGCTGCACAGGGAATTTATCTGTTAAAATCTAAGATGACTCTACTGATCATGTATGAAATGCTGACACAAAGGCCAACCCACCTGCCAAATTTCCTGCTACACAGCTTTCCAAATAAAAAGTTGTTGGAATTTTTTAACATCAGCAAAACAGAGAAATATTTTCCCTACTCTTGTTCTCAGAAACAGCTGAACCATTTTGACTGATTTTTTTCTTTCAAAAATGCCTGAGGCAGACACTCAGCATGTAAAATTTCAGCCCAAATAGTTACAGTTTGCCAAAGTTGTAAGCAACTGAAAACAGGGTGTTATAATGAGAAGTGTCAGAGGACCTTAACAACAACAAGTGGCGCTACCAGCCCCGACTATAATAATAATGATGATAGAAGTTAGTGGGGGCTGTGGGGCAATGCAGAGGCACAGGGCTTCCGGAAAGAGTCTGGAGAATGCACATTTTGGAAGAGTTAAATGCATTACCCATGATGAAATAATCTAGCAGAAACTTTAGTAGCTGGAACTTGCAGAATTCCAGTCCTCAGATGAGAAAAAACCCACATCTGATGAATTTGACCAGTGCCCTATACATCATATTACATCTATTACAACATACATGTAATATTTGCTCCAATATTATGGTTCATAAATTAATCTGTTGTATACATTAGGCAAAGTTTTCTCTAATTTTAAAATTATCCTTCCCTTGTTAATGAAAGTTTCAGTATAAAGAACTCCACCAACTTGCAGATACGATACACTCAAAATTAAAACTGTCCAAAATATTCATTGTGTCTTCCTTACCACAAATTTGCAATCAGAAGTATTCACAATTAAAATATACCTACGCAAGGAAAATGTTACCAATTAACTATTTTCTTCATGAAAGAAGCTTAGGAGGAGGATGGAAAACTAAAGATTTAGCAAAGATCTACTGCCTGGCTGGGTCAGCTGACTTGCATAATGCAGTACACACTAAACTGTATGTGGAAGGGATCTAAGAAGAATACAATTAGCTCGCATAATGGCCGTGCACTTGCAGGCCTAATCATTTACTTGGACGGAGCTGTAACCATGGATCTATCTGATTCATAAATAGCTACCACCTTTTCTGGAGTCCATTCCTTTTTTCTGCCTACAAGTCAGAGAGTAGAGTCTATTATTTTAATCATTTTACAAACTTTAATTACACTATCAATTTAGCTCACATTTCAAAATGCTTAATGTTTCAGCCAAGAACCAATGCTAGAAATGGAAAGATTTTCTTTGAACAGAAATCTCTGACAAATGAAAACTGACCAGGGTATCGCTTTCCAAAAAATAAACCACCAGGTTTGTATCTGCAGTTCACAGAGCACTGTAAACAAGCCTGAGAAACCAGTTTCTGGAATATCGTATTTTTTTTCCCCTCTGACAAGTGTGCACATAAAAAACAGGTTGCAGATTTTACAAACTTAAGGTAACAATCTACATTTTAAGGGTATGGAAAGGAAGAGGAAAATGTGTCAGGATTTGATTGGATTAAAATGTAACTTTACTTCTAGCGTTTGTGCGTCTGTATACACACACACACTTGACTTGCAATTGAGGGTCTGATCCTGCTGCGATTGAAGTCTATTGCCAAGCTTCCATTGGCTTCAATAGAAGCAGGATCAGGCCATTAGTTAGTTATCCAGGAACTTTCAGCTCCAATCCAGCCTCTGGGTTTCAGTGAGGAAAAGTCATTAAGAGGAAGTGAGTTTGCTGTATTTATCTCTGCCTGCTGTGTTATTCCATGTCAGTTGAATTAATCAAAGTTACTCCATCTCCTCCTATGTGATTTAATACTTTTCCAGGATGATCATTATGATATCATTACTGCACCTTTAAACCTTAGGCACCAGGGTGATTTCCTGCCACTGAGAAAGGGATAGACAAGATGACAGCCCTTTGTGACCACCTTCAATGCTTTGGAATGGTTTCATTGCACTTAGATGCCATGGTAATAGGTATATTAGAAGTACCTAACACAAATAGTCAGAAGTACCTATTAGATACTTGTCATAGTAATTTACTGTACGTTGGTAATAACAACACAGCAAATCTGATGTCCAGATCATGCTCCTACACACTCAGGGGGCTGGAAACTTTGTGTGGTTCCTTCCACAGAATTTCCTCTGCATTCTTGTGTCCTCATGGAAAAAAGCAAGGGTCCAGCCTCCAAGTGCTTTGGATCTCAAGAAACTGTTGGGAACACAAGTGAAGCACCTAGGCTTCCCTTGCATCTCAGCCCCAACTCCCTGGTAGTTTGGCTCTGCCCAGGCCCTGCCAGGTGGTTCCTGTCTCAGGGCATTCTCCAGTGAGGAGGGGAGCTCCAGGAACTTTCCTCCTACAGCACTGGGGGCCAGTGAAAGCTCAGCAGAAATGGATGATATGCATTCTCCCAGTGAGCCCAATCCCAACTACCTCCCATTTGTCTATCACTAGGGCACAATCTGGGCCTGAGATATTCATGTGGGACTTGAAAAATATATTTCCAGTGGTTAGTTGTTTTATTGACATTTGTGCATATTAATAAATGACAGAATAATGAAAATATTGAAGCAAATATATTAGTTTACAGCTATAAGTTGCAACATGAAGAGAACATATATTATTGTTGCAACACTAAAATTACAGCATGATTAAGTAAGTACTATGCAACAATACAAGCAGGCATTGCCAGACGGGTGTATTTATCTGTTACTGGAGTCTCTATGATTGCCAATATGGGTACAAAGCTAACCTGAGGAATAATTAATAGCACAATCAACATCAGAAGTAGAATTAGAATTCAATAATATTTTTACCAGGGAAACATGAGAAACAGATACAGCCAAGATCATTTTCTCAGTGGGGTTGCACAACTGGGCAAATGCTGTTCTAAAGAGGAACTGTTGTTTCAGGGAGGGGAGTGTGGTACAAAATATTATGACAAGGGGAGTGCTCTAAGTGAGGATAAGTTGGCATGAGGAACAGATGGAGTATTCAATAACAGGAGGTTATTAATACTACAGTTTGGTATTCTCTAAGTTACTTTGTGAAGGGACTCAGGCACTTGCTCTTTTCTTTTTGTTTGTAGGCAGGCTAACAAATGACATGGATTGTAAGTAATGCTATATTTTTCCCACAGAAAAATTTGTGTTTTTATTGCATGGAGGAAAATTTCATATTTCACAGGAATACACTGAGGACCAGATCCTCTGTTGGTGTAAATCAGCATAATTCCATTGGTTTCAATGGAGCGATGCTGATTTAAACCCTTTGAGGACTGGAACCTAAATTTTGTAGACACATTTTAATGGCCAGCATCAAATATAGAATAATGTACTAGATAAGCATCAGGACATACCTGAAAAGAGAAACAAAGACACCTCACCACCTTTTAAGTTATTAGAGCTTTATTTTATTAATAATCATGTTTTTTTCTGAGGACTTGTGGGGAGGGAGGGACAGCTGGAGAAAGAAAAAGGGAAAAAAAGTGGTGTTTTTTTGCAGCTGAAACAAGAAGCCAGTGTTTTCTTTTCTCTTCTCTCTTATACTGGTCTCAGTGATCTGGTTGTAGGTTCACTATGAGCAAAACCAAGAGCAGACCAGCTGACTCCAAACCAGGCTCCACCCCTCTTACCTTGTATCTTACCAGTGATCCTTCAATCACAGACTATAATCAGCACATGGCCAGTAGCTGAGAAATGTCCACAAAATTTAACATTTTCTGTGAAATCTTTGATTATAGAAATAGTATTTTGCAGTAGTGCATTCTGATATGAGAGTCCTATGACATTGATTCAATGGTAGCTCTATTTAACAACATATTTAACTATATTTCAATACTGAGTGGTGTTGGATTTTCCAGGTCACCAAAATCAGTTTCTTTGCTTCTTAAGAGTCAGCTTTTCTTGCACAATGAGTGCATATGCTGTAGGGGGATAATATATTGTTTAAGAGAAGTATATCTGTTAAGAGCTGTATGTTTCAATTAAGCATGAGACATTCCGCAGGAATAGACCTAATCACAAGGGCATGACCTTGGAGTATTTACAAATTAGAATATACAAATGTGCTTTCTCAGAAGGTAGCTGAAGGAGGACGTTTTATGTATTGTATTTTAGCAGTGACCCAACATATTCTGTGATTAATTTTAATATGAAGAATGGGGTTCTACAATGTTTTTAGTTTTTGTGATGGAATTTATTTCAGATATACCTGCCCCATGTTGCACTAACATACTAACTTTCCTTATTCTCCTGTATCAGTGCTGGGTATTTCACACAGGCCTCAGTTTGCCTCACTATAAAACTTGAACTGTTCAGATGAATTTTAATGTTTCAGTCATTTTAAGACTGTCACAAAATTTTGAAATCATGAAATTTACAGTTAACATTTAAATTAAATATCATCACTTTTATGGGTAATAATTCATGACAATATCATGGGGATTTCTCATATGCACTTCCTCCAGAAACAGAATGCTGTTGGGTAAAGCAGGGCTCAAATGTAGACTTGTAAACAAACTAAACTAACCAAAAGGCTTGAAAACATAATATTAATAGAAATTATGTAATGAGATTTAAAATAATTATTTCAAGCAATTATTTGTGACTCAAGCATTTCCCTAACAGTATTAATCCCAAAACTGGAAAAACTGTCCTAATGCATAAAATCAGAAAGTAAAACAGGTTATTCATAGACTCTAGGACAGGAAGAGACCTCGAGAGGTCATTGAGTCCAGTCCCCTGCCCTCATGGCAGGCCCAAATACTTTCTAGACCATCCCTGGTCTTAATAAAAGTACAATTGATTGGTCTATTTTCATTGTTCAAGCTGAGTGAAATGCAAAAAAATTAAGTAACAGTATAAATGGTGAAAGTTAAAAATATAATTTCAATAATCAAAGATATTATATGCAATACAAGTAGGACAGTTATTTAAAACTATGATTTTAATATGGCCATGTCTCTTTAAAAATTAGATCCCCCCCCACCCCAAAAAGCCAAAACTCTATTTTCTTGAGATTCCTTGATCTGTAACCCAACCCAATGGAATTTAATGGTTTTCAAGACCTTTCTTACTACACTCATAGGAAATCAGAAGCTGTCCCATGTAGATAACATGTGCTAACTCTAGTGACATTTAAAGAATAGATGACAACTTCCTCTGATGGGGAGAGTTTCCAACAGGAGGAAGTTAAGATTTTCTTGTTAACATGAAAGGGGAAGACCACTTGGGGGAGCAATTCTGGAATGGTTCTGGGGATAAATTTGTAAGTGAAAAAATGAAGGTAGAATCAATTACTAAGAAGGCCATTGACTCTTAAAAAGAGGTGTTGGCAATAAGAAAAGTCAATTTAGGGGTCAGATAATATAGAGGGACCTTGGCTAACTGTAGCAAAGGAGGCTCAATTAATTCTCAGAAACAGATTAAAATTCCATTTGATTAAGATGAAGTTCAGTTGTCTTAAATTTAGTATTAGCAAATCATCCAGGTAATGGAAAATATGGATTCACTCCCTTCTCAAAGATGCAACGAGCATGGCCAAGATCAGTAAATACTCTGGGGACTCTTCTGGAAGTATGAATTGCCAATACAGAAATGGAAAAGCTTATGATGTGCTGGATGAATGAAGAAATGGAGTTATGTTTCCTTTACACCAATAATCACAAAAGACTGTGAAGTGACGTTAAGTGCATTACTAGATTAAAGGTCTCCAACCTCGATCTTTCCCTCTTCATAAAAGAGTTAAAAACACAGGGTCAGGATGGGATTAAATCATTCACTTTTATTGACTAACATGGAGTAACAGGAATCAATTCGCTGGGTAAACTCACCCAAGGGTACGGAGTATATAGCTCCAATCAAGAGTTTGTGAACTATCTATCCCTAAGAAGGCTTGTGTTCTGGTTGATGAAGAAGAGAAGTTATGGCTGAGAAGGGGAGAAGAAAAACTATAGAGAACTGTGATTGGATGACATTCATTGCCCATCTGTTCATAGCGGAACAGGTCCAGACCTGAAGATACAATTGCAGCCTGCCCCATATGACTGACTCCCTTCTGGACCGGCAAATCTTCTTTGGGACTTGGCGTTATTTGAGGCAGAGGAGAAATAGCATTTTCAACTGTACCTATGTCCAGAACTGAAGCACCCTATGGAATTTAAAGAGTTAAAGGTATTTGTAGCCTAGTGCTATCCCTGGAAGGTTTGTATCTGTGAGAGGACCAATTTTTATCCCTCTGCTGACAGAGAAACTGGAGCTTGTTCAAATCTCCATGAATTGCAGAGACAGCAGACTGAGGCTGTTGGTGCCAGCGAAGCCCTTAAAGAAACAGGTTTAGCCATTAAAAGGGAAAAAAAGCCTAGTATGGGCCCAAAGTCATGTGGGTCTGACCGCCAATCCAGCTGTCCAGTCCAAGATTGAAATCTCATATTAGAAAATTCTGTTATATATAATGAAAGAAAATGATACTTTAACAAAATGAATTGCCAATACATTTACTTCCATAGAGGAAGATTCTGGCATGCTAGCATTGAACAGTAGTTTACTTCTCAAATATGACATCAGTGGGATTACTCAGCGTAAGTATGGTTGACAGATTCAGTCCCACACTGATCTGTTTTCAATGAGTGATTTCTTTTAAAAATGACAACAGTGTAAAACAGATGTTCTTTGTTATGATGTACTCCATATACACAGAAATATCAAGTAAAACTACATAAAGGCATAATGAAAAATTGAACCCATTTGAAGAGACTAAAAATCCAGAAGGTTTGTAATGAGCTATAACAACTCTAGAACCTCTACCTCTTTGAATTCAGTTCAGATTGCTAGTGGCTAGGGTGACCAGAGAGTGAATGTAAAAAATCGGGACAGGGGGAGGGGTAACACTGCTCTACAGCCAAAATGCTTCTGAAATAAATGTAGTCCAACTTTACTAATTCTTGGTCACTGAGAACGAAAATGATGCTTAAAATTGTTGATTGGCTCTAGTTTTCAAGATATGCTATTGGGTCAGTATATACAACCCTTGACTTGGGAATGGCGGAGGATAAGTGAGTTATAAAGGGAAAGGATCTCAATTTAAACCAGAAATGACTAAAATACATCTTTGACTGGATCTATGAATAAATCTATGACTGGGTTTGGACAGTACATGCTTTTTAGGTAAAACAATGAATGATGCAATCTGAAGCTGGTATTGCGTCATACATGATATGAATTGCATCATGTTCTTCCTAGAAGTCACGGATGATGCAATCATAACGAAGCTTACATCACTCTGCTGAACAAATTGCCCTATATCAGCTCTAGAAATCATACAGTGTCGTGCTCTCTTATTTGTCAGTGTTTGATTTTGCAAAGGGACACATTTCTGTTTAGCCAAAGTGAGCAGAGATGCCTCATACTTGTGTGAACAGCGCAGATAACTTCTGCTATGTTTGTGGTGAAGTGACTTTTGCATCACAAAAGCGCAGTATTACCACTATGGTTAAGAAAGCCTATCACCTTTATTTTGGCTGCAAAATTGGAGATCAGGACAAGAGGTGGGCTCCACACATATGCTGCAACACTTGTGCAACAAATCTTGGCCAGTGGTTGAACAGGAAAAGGAAATCTATGCCTTTTGCAGTGCCAATGATTTGGAGAGAGCCAACAGATCATACCAGCAATTGTTACTTCTGCATGGTACCTCCAGTTGGGAAAGGTGAGTCAAAGAAGAAAAAGTGGACTGTGCATTTTCCAAACATTCCATCAGCTATACGCCCAGTACCCCACGGAGAAGGACTGCCGGTTCCTGATGCACCAGAATCATTCTCACTTGAGTCAGATGAGGAAGAGGAAGAGGTTGAAACTTCTGATCCTGAATGATCAATGTCACAGGACCCACATTTTCTCCCATCCTCCTCCTCTGAAACACACCTCCTAACACAAGGTGAACTGAATGACCTTGTCAGGGATTTGGAACTACCCAAGAGTAAGGCAGAGCTGTTGGGCTCCAGACTACAGCAGTGGAATCTCCTGGCAGGCTATCAAGGCAAATGGAGCCCATCAATGCCTGCAGACTATTGCTGGACAGTGACAAGAGATGCTCCATTGAATGAATACAAGAGACAAGCCAAGAAGCGCCGAGTAGACACTGAATAGGACTAAACTATGTACAGAATAGTTTTTTGCCTTTTGTTTCATAATAAATTTTATTTATATAACCTTTTTGCTGATTTTTAAAGTGTTACATAAACAGGACAGGTGAAATATTATCATGTAAAGCAACCATAAACACATGAAAAGACCTAGGTTTACAATTTATGATTAAAACTCTACTGTCTACACAATATACATAGACATAAAATGTAAAAACTTAAATATCTTAGAAACAGTAGCCAATCAGTTGTTTTAATTGTCATATTTGAATTCAGCACATCAAAATAGATAATAAATAGCACATTTTATCTCTGAAGCAGACGACTTCTCAAAAATTGTAGACCAGTGTAATTGGAACCTATATAAGAAAGACCCCAAAATCAGGACTGTTCCTATAAAATCAGGACATCTGGTCACCCTAATGGGGTAGAAAGAGTTACTATCTAATGGCTCTTCGGGGGCCTATGTGAAATGAGTAAGTGGCCTCAAGCAAGTTTCTATTGGGGTGTGTCTACAATTTTGTTGGTAGTCTCAGCAGAAGCTGAGGACTCAGGGGACCTGGAGGACGAAATTTTGAAACATGTAAGTGGTTCAACTTAGTTTTTCTTATACTAACTTAGACTCAGGCCTACTTATGTCCACTAATACTCTTAAAGTTTAGCGTAACCAAGTTTATATACCAAGGAGCCAGAAGAAGGTAAAAGTTATAGGTAGAGTATGAACAGAGCTGGCTCCAGTGTTTTTGCCACCCCAAGCGGCAAGGGGAGCGTGTTGAATTGCCAAAGAGCTGGACGTGCTTCCCCTTTCCTTTGGCCACCCCAAGCACCTGCTTGCTGCTCTGGAGCCAGCCCTGAGTATGAAATATATCCAACTGTCATGGTATAATTCCCCACTCTGAACCTTAGCGTCCAAAAGATGGGGTACCAGCATGAATTCCTCTAAGCTCAATTACCAGCTTAGTACTTGTAGCGCTGCCACCAACCAGGAATTCCAGTGCCTGGTACACTCTGGTCCCCCCAAAACCTTGCCCGGGGACCCCCAAGACCCAGACCCTCTGGATCTTAACACAAGGAAAGTAAACCCTTTCTCTCACTGTTGCCTCTCCCAGGCTTCCCCTCCCTGGGTTACCCTGGAAGATCACTGTGATTCAAATTCCTTGAATCTTAAAACAGAGAGGAAAATCCACCTTCCCACCTCCTTCTCTCTCCCCCTCCCAGACTCTCCCTGAGAGAGAAAGTAACCCTAACACAGAGAGAAAATTAACCTCTCTCTCCCCCTTCCCTCCTTTCTCCCCACCAATTCCCTGGTGAATCCAGACCCAGTCCCCTGGGGTCTCACCAGAATAAAAAAACAATCAGGTTCTTAAACAAGAAAAGCTTTTAATGAAAGAAAGAAAAAACAGTAAAAATTATCTTTGTAAATTTAAGATGGAATATGTTACAGGGTCTTTCAGCTATAGACACTGGGAATACCCTCCTAGCCTAAGTATACAAGTACAAATTAAAATCCTTTCAGCAAAATACAAATTTGAACTCCTTCCAGCCAAATACACATTTGCAAATAAAGAAAACAAACATAAGCCTAACTTGCCTTATCTACCTAGTACTCACTATTCTGGACATATAAGAGACTGTATCAAAGAGATTGGAGAGAAACCTGGTTGCACGTCTGGTCACTCTCAGAACCCAGAGAGAACAACCACCAAAAACACTAACAGCACACACAAAAACTTCCCTCCCTCAAGATTTGAAAGTATCCTGTCCCCTGATTGGTCCTCTGGTCAGGTGACAGCCAGGCTCACTGAACTTGTTAACCCTTTACAGGCAAAAGAGACATGAAGTACTTCTGTTCTATTAACCCTTAACTATCTGTTTATGACACCAACTGAAACTTCAGTTGACCTTGAGGAGGCAGAATGTAACTCTCCAATATGGAATATACGTTTAGCTGATACTGGGGCTAACTACTCTACCCTGGTGAAAAGTACTTGGGATTCCTGCTGACCACATATAACCAAAATCTTGATTTTTCATCTCCTCTAGGAAAATAGCTTCTCCAACAAAACAGTGCCCTTATGACCAACAGCATTTCCAGCAAACACAGTACTAACCCTAAGTGGCTGCCAACTACTGAATCACCGCACCACTTCCTGAAACACCCTGAGTTTTCTTTGGCATTCTCCTTTTGAAGCACTGACTGATCAAGTCCAACCCAAAACTGAAATAATGATTAGATCACAACCTAAATCTGTATGGATGCAGAAAACTGACTCCACAGCTACTGTTATTAACTCAAATATTACAGTAGACATAGCATTTGTATATATTTGACACTGTGACATCAGTGTGTTTTGGTTATTTAAAATGACAATGAACCCCATCCAGAAATAATTACATAATTATTTCAAGTACTATATTTAGTGAGCTGCAGTAGAAATGAGTACTGAAATCTGATAGCACAGAAGTGCTTTACTAATTCATATCTTTTTTCCTTGCCTCTTTAAAAAAATATCCATAGATTATTATGCACAAGAGCAAACGTAATTTATGATAAATAAGCGCATTCTGAAGTGCCCACTCCCCTGGGCCTAAATAAATAAATAGGAAAACCACACGGAGGCAAAAATAGCAAAAAGCAGCATATGATAAAAGGTCCAGTCTACAGTTATAACTGATGAAGAGGTTTAATATTTCACAAATATGCATACACACCTATTATTGTCTACTCACACACACACACACATGCTATAATGTGCATATACATATACCAGCATAACATAAATATACAACATTATGCGCACACACACACACACACCTTGCTCTGCCCCCAGGTATTCATTTAGCTAGTAGTCATGCATTCCAGGGGAAGATGTTTTCTTGGGGAGTCTATCTTTCCTTTCTTTTTTAAGAACAGAAATAAATGAAAGTAGAATCTTGTGTGTCTTTTTACCCACTCATCCCCCGACTGCAGCCTTGATTGCTGAAAAGGAAGCTAAGAGAAATCCTTATTGCTATGCAACGCCTCTAAGAAACAATAACAAACTAAAAGAAAATCAGTATATACGATCATTTACAAGATGGTACTGTAACTTTGTGTCCTCTATGTATATTGAAAATGTGAGCTTTGAATTTTTGAATAATGTAATGAAAGAACTAAATAGGCTGCTGTCCTACACAGCCCTACAAACACAGGGATTGACCTTGCCATTCTTACTTAGGTCGAGTAATGTCTTATTATGAAAGTAGGTTTCAGAGTAGTAGCCGTGTTAGTCTGTATCAGCAAGAAGAACAAAGAGTCCTTGTGGCACCTTAGAGAATCGGTGATCTCTGATACCAATTTGTTTACTAGTAGTATTTATTGCCAATTACTCTATAGCACTTTGCATTAGAATAAGTCAGTGCATGAATTGTATCACTGCAGTATGTTAAAAGTAAGGAACACTTTTTTATCTTAACTTTATTACTGTCTAAACTCTATAAGGGCCTGTCTTCACAAAGCAAAGAAACAGCTGCAGGGATACTGATTTCATGAAATTATCTGCTGCGTGGCTGTCCTTGCTGTGGTTTAGCTCATCTACACAGCAACACCAGATTTGACAGAACTGTTTTGTTGCATTCACAGGCAGTGCACCTTATAACCACCGTTGTACAAGTGCCTTCTGGACTCGTGAAACTCCTGTCTCATAATGCCCAGTACTGCTGATGGTAACAGGAACTTTGGAGCATTTTTCAAAAATTAGACACTGCAGTGTGGGATGAATTTTGAAGAGTTTGTGGAACTGGAGCAACACTTGTGGTTTCCTATACACACTGGGGGAAAAAAAAACACTAGAGAGTGCACCATTCAGGAAGACCTAGGCTAAAGACTCAATTCCAGGTGCTGTAAAACTAACACTTGCAAAATGCCTGAAACAACTATTTTGTTGTTTTTGGATGCAAGGTTTTGTACAAGTGTTGCAAGATGAAAGTGTTCCAAACAAGGGTTTCTTAACAGTTTTCTGCTTAGTGTAGAGAGCTCTCAAAAGAAATTTAATACTAGAGTTGAAATCTAGTATTCGAAACATACCAAATGTCTGGCCTGCTATAAATAAAAAGCTGTAAAATAAATACTAAAAATATTAATCTACCCTTTAAAATTAATATAAAATCAAGGAATGGTCTTAACTTCTAAATACAGGTGTAATGACCGAACCATACTATTCATCTTCCTGCTTACATTTTCTTCATTTACTTCTGTAGACTTTACCACTATAGACTTGATTTATTTTAATATACATGCTGTCTATAAAGCAATAGGGTATATTTTACTTTCTACTTGATCACTATAGGGCTGTATCCATTTGAAATGTTGCATGGCTGGTCACAAACATACATTATTAAAACAATTAGTATTAGTGGCACGAATGCCACTAACACGGTAGTGAGCAAGTCAGTATTTGAAAGATTTTACTTTAACAACCTGTTCTACAAAACATCTTAGAGCTCATTAGCTTTTACCTCTAATACCGTTCCCTTCCTCTCCCAAGGTGCTATCCTGGCCCTATGTACTCCTCAGTCCAAAAGAACTGAATACCTATTTTTTTGCGAATCACTTTGTTAATTTGTATTAGTTTGTACACCAAAATGCGGGATCATAGTAAATGCTTGTACAGCACGATAGGAGCAGCAAAGTTCAGGCAACCAGACATGCATGCATAAAAAGGAAATACTAGTTTGTCTTTGGGAACAGGTTTGTAACGTTTTTAATTAAAATGATTTGATATGCATGTTACACATTGGGAATAGTACAAGGTACCTTACAGATATAATGGCTACCTTATAGATAAGTATAATTTGGATGCATTTTTGGTAGACAATATAATCTACTGAATCATAATAATAAATAAATGTATGTAACTAACATAACATGACTATATTAGCTCTTCCTGCAATGCAGTAGGAGACCTGGAAACAACAGAGAACAGTTTGAATATGCTTGTACTGTGCTGATCTCTAACTAAAGTGGCTTCTGAGACCCATGACCCAGAAAGGTTAAAGTTTATGTCTTTCCCAGAGGCTGTACCTACATGATTAACATTACAGAGCAACCTACATCAGAAAGAACTATAACAAGAGAAGAGTAAGCAATAATTCATGGAGATAACAAATGGTTTCTATAAGAAAAAAACCTATTCATACAAATAGAGTAGTTTGATCAATTTACCTTATGTTTGCTCCACAACTCCCTTCTCAATTTTTTTTAGTGGTTGAGAAGAAAAAAGAAGGAATTTTTTTTTTTTTTTTGGTATGTGTGCACGCACTCTTAAAATCAAAACCAGAGCCAAGGACTTTCAATCCAGTCCTGAACCTCTCCCGAAAAGAGATTTCCAATTGTGCTGAAATCTATGGAGGTCTTGTGAGGTGGACAGATGTCTACCAGGCACTAGGTTGAGGTCATCTAACTCATCTCATTTATGACCTAAGTGATTTGAGCCTAGTCTCCAGACTAAAGGTCTGGGCAATTACCCTCTGCCTCACCTAACTCCTTAATTTCTTTCTCTTTAAAAAAATGTAAATGGGACAAATACAAATAAATCATTTGCTTCACCCAAAATTACCCGGAATGTTTTCCTAATCAACACACACTTCTGCAACAGAAGGCTGACATGAAGCTCATAGAACAGAGGTGATTTTGGTGATTCGTCAGAATTATTTCTCACAATATATTCTCTGGGCTTTGCATGTAATCTGACACTTAAAAAGGTAATTGTCTATTATTTCCCAAACATCTAGCCACAAAGATATCAAGTATTCATACATAAAAAAACACATTCCAAAAGCAATTTTACTATATTAATTGAGTTAAACTGCTGTAAGTTGTATATATTTTATATAAACCATATTCTCAATAAATATTTTTCAAATACTTATTTCTCTAACCATCCAAAGTTAGCCACCATTCTGATCTGATATCATTTATACTGCTAGAGGAAAAGATAAAATTGGGTCTAGCAAAGCTGGAGGCAAAATAACTACAATGGATGACAAATATTCCCGGTGTATACATCAGTGGAAGGACTGACTCCTAAGGGCACTGAGTACACACTGCTGGGCACAGAATGGATTCAGAGGAGACTCCATATTCCTTTGTTAGAATCAGTTCACGTAAGATTTGCAACATTCAACCAGCACATTTTACAAGCATAGCTATCTGCCCTATTCTCCCCTCCCCGCTTCTCCCTCGCCCCAAAATAAAACCTGTCAAAGATTCATGAGTGAAATGTTTGCACAATGTGGTTACTTTTTAAAAATAGCAGTTTAAGCTGCTGTATTGATTTTGAATACTAAATTTTCTGAATCTTTTCCCTTTCGGTGTGCAGCAGGATAGTCTAAATTTCTGCATATCTCAATCCATTGTTTTGTTCAATGTTTCCTTTCAATTCTATTTAAAAAAAAAAAAAGGTTTTGGACAGGCGCATTAGTATCTTCCATTTGGCCTGTGGAAAAATCAGGAAAATATGTCACTGTGCATTATTGTATTGTCTCCACAGATCAAGATTTCTCTTAGTACTTTTAAAATTCCACTAACGGGAACAATTGCTTTGAGCATTTGCTACTTTGCCTGGTATACTGTAACCAAGTAGGACACTAGAATGAACTAGTATTAACATGCTGTATTTCCCTTTTTTTTCCCTTCTTACTACGACTGGGGAAAGAAACGCACTGAACAATTTTTAAGAACAAAATTACATATTACACACAGCATATAGATTACACTAGCGGGAACTGAAGATGTAAGGCTATGCAAGCATCAAGGGATTTAGTTATCAAGCTAACTACCAAAAGGAATTACAAGTGGCTTGTGATATGCGAATTCTAAGATAAGAGCTTTAGATTACAGTTCTCCTGCATTGTATTCTTACACTCTGAATAAGAATAAACTACAATTCCATATTCTGTTTACTGTATATACAGTTGTTTATTTCCAGTGTAGAAGGACTGCTTTATGCAGAAAAATGAGAAAAAAATCACAAATTTAGGATATTTTTTTTGAGAGAATTCACGCCAAACACTGCCAGATAGAATTAGGAATAAACTTTCTGCACGGGCAGGTTAGTCAGAAGTGCCCACTAAACTCTTTCTTGCACTTGCCTCTGAAATATTTGATACTGGTCAGTGTCAAAGACAGGGTACTGGCATGGATGGGCCACTAGTCAGATTTGGTGTGCAAACTCGTAGTTCCTAAATTCCTTCCTTCGTAGATAGATGAAATGTACAAGTTTTTCAGCTGCAATGTGAGTTCTAGTTCTGCAGGTGTCCAAACAAACCCAAGTATCTTGGTATTTTATTTCCATTTATATCTTCAAGGACTTTTGTTTCTTCAGGGTACCACTTATGGAGTTAAAAGTAATATGAGTACTTGTATTTGGTATTCCAAAGTAGTCAACCCTGGAAATTATCAATGAGTTGATAATCATCATCTGGTCTGCATACTGCTGAGCCACAGGTGGAAGTTCTGGTATCCATTTCTTATGGGTATGTAGAAGATTTGGTGAATCCAGAAGGATTTTAGAGATACATACCATCTTGCCATTTGGGGCACAGATAGTTTCAGTTGAGGGTGATGATATGCTGTTAGTTAATTCTTCAAATGCCAACATCATTGTCATTTTGCTTGGGTTTAGCTCCACCATCTTTCCTTCATCCAAATTATCCTCTAACTTTTGCACTGGAAAACACCTGGGAGCTTGTGAAGCTTTTACTGGATGTTTAGAACTAGGTATTTTCCATCTATTTCTGGGATTTAATTTCTGACATTGAAGTTAATGACAGCTCACGATCGCCTCCTCTGGATTTGCATCAGGGTTGAATAGGACTGGGAGGGGGAGGGGAGATGCTGGAGAGCTCTAATGGTGAAAGCTCTTGTGATGGAGATAAGACTACTCATCATTAGGAGAAAAGGGTAATATTGTTGAACTCAGGAGACCTGTGTTCAGCTCCTACCTCTGCCATAGTATTTCACTGTAACCTTAGGTAAGGTTACAGTGAAATTCTCTGTGCCTTGGTTCCCCACCTGTAAAATGAGAATAACATTTCCTGACCTCAAAGGCGTGTTTGTTGAGAGAGTAAATTCATAGAATACTTGGGAAGATGCTCAGATAGGACAGTGATACAGCTCATAATACCTAGATAGATTATCACTATGCCCTAGGAACTCTCTGAAAGGAAGGACTAAAGCCAGTTCAGTACACTTCCATTCATCCCTGCTAGGTAGCATAGGTGAGTCAGTAGCACTTCATGCCTCCTTTCCTGAAAAATGTAGTAAAGCTTGGATCTAAAGAACATCATCTCTCCCATGAGAGAAATCTTCTAAGGGTATTTGGGGGTGAGGGGGCAGACTGTGTACCTTTGATAGGGTTTCCTTCTTCTTCCTCCTTGTCTGGTGAATTCTTAGTAGACCAGCAGGTCTTCCATTTATTCCATGTCTTTTACTACCGTGAAGTCCCATAGATTTGCAAGCTTACAAGACTAAAACCTGCCTTAATGGAATTACTGTGTTGTGGAAAAATCAGCTAGAGCAGCCTCATGTATCCAAAAACTAATGGCTCTTGTAGCAGACTCACTGATGAGTTCCATGTGGGTAAAATGACCTGTTTTTATATTACAAGAACTAGTAGATAAATCTGGGCATAAGGGAAACAATTTCTAAAGGTCTAGGTTTGGGAGCTAAAGCTTACTTTTGTGTGGCACACAAATACTATGGGAGGAAGGGTATGGCAAAAAAAAAAACTGAAGAGGAAGCTAAAATTCCTCCATGTTTGACCAGCCCTCAAAAGATTACGGAACAAATAATGTAATTCTTTTGAAATGAGGGAGTGGTGAATGTAGGTGGTAAGATCAATAGAAAATGGATTTTCCTGTTGACCAGCTGCATTATTGCCCAGAGCTAAAATGTAAGCATGACAGATATCTGAGGATCCAAAAGGGTAGGAGTTTTCCATTATAAGCCCAAAACTCCAGGTAACTTTTATTTAATTTTTCTGTATGTATGTATACACATACTTGTATAAACAGCAAGTGCTCATGAGAACAATGGATATAAGGCAATGTAACACTATTTTCATGAGATGAAAATGACTAAATATCTCAGCTCTCTCTTCCTCACCTTCAATGCTCTGCATAACTTCATCTCAGTTACATGACTTTCTTTACATACTACTCAATTACATCACTAATACCATAGTGCACACCTCATCTTGATCCTTCCATTCTCTGCATTCTCTTCTCACTGTGTACTTTGGCCCAGATCCTGCACATAGGTGACTTTATGCACTGAAAATGGTCTTGTAAGTCAAGGATCAGGCCCTCTGTTTCTTCCTACTATTCTTGTTTTTTTGCCACTTCATAAGCACTAAAAAGACCCCACATTTAACACATCATGTCCCCTCTCTCAACCTCCTACAAAAACATTCCTTTCATTAATCCTTCTTATGTTAAACTCAACTCCAAAATAGCCTCCCCAACTTCTCAGTTGAACTGTTTGCTCCTATGAACCGAATATTGGAATTTGATGATTACTTCCTGGGGACAAGGAACTTATGTTTTTGTGATCTGCAAAGTGCTGTGTGCACTAACAGTGCTGTATGTTTAGTACTGTAGTTATGAGACATGGAGCAAGGCACAAATGATGGGTTGGTCCACGATCATTCACAATCAATTCTATTTATGATGAACACAGTTTGCATTCTGTATTTTAGGGGCTGTATTTTGTAGGCTGGAAAACAAACATTTATTCTTTAAGTATCAAACCCCGAGCCCATTCAATTCAATGGAAGTTTTGCCATTAACTTCAGTGTGATCAGGGCTTGGCCCTGACATATAAACATGGATAATCTGCTGTGAAATTTTGAAATTTACTTTTTAAAATAATAATTAATTCAAGCTAACTTCAGCTTCTCAGATATGAATGAAAAGATGTAGGAACAGCCTACAGAAAATAAAACAAAATCATTAAAATCCAGATAAGTTTTTTGCAGTCTGTAAAAATTAAGAGACTAAGAGGATTTTAATTAAGCATATAATAAATAGGAACGCACAACATAGGTCTGTGTGCCAAAATGAACTAATTCACTGTTGCATTAGAAGGTTGAAAGATTTTCAGTGACATAAATCCATATTTTATTAACATGTTTGTTGTAGCTCAAGGAATAAAATATAGCCTCTTAAAATGAAGTTTTAAATCAATGTACTGTGCATTAACTTGGTTGTTGGACTATTTTAAAATTTACAATTGCAAATAATTACAACAATCAGAGGACAAATTGTCCAGGGTAAATTTCCCACTACAATTGAGCTACTTTAGGGGGCAGTGCAGAGGCACACCACCTCACAAGATGCTCCTGGGGCACAAAGCTTTTAGGAGCAGAGTGGCAGCTGTGCAGACCTAAAATTGGGTGCAGCACACATGCAGCTTCACAGACCAGCATAGAGGGAGGATGGGATCATAGTTCTGACCCTTCCTCACCTTCTCCGGGAAAGCCAGCACCAGCACTAGCCTAGAGCAGTCGTCCTGCTCAGGAAGCGTAAAGACCTTTTGCATGCGTTTACAAGGAGGAGTGGAAGCTCCTTGCACCTCTCCACTTTGTCACATGGGCTGAGCACAGCCAGGCCTCTTCATCTTGTTTCACATTTTGCCAGTTAAATTCGATGACTGTTAAAAAAGCTCAGTAGATTTATTTGGCAAAAAAACAAGTTCTTCATTAGCTGCGTTTACATCCCCGCCCTATAACATGTTCAGATTAACGAGTTACTTTTAACAGTTATCCATGCTTAATACTTAAGAGATGCAAGGTTAACCACTTCTCATTAGCACAAAAGTGGTACAGATGCTTTCTTGGTCTTCTCTTTACTGGAGATTGATCTACGGATCTGACTAATGTACCAAATTCAGATGTGACTTACAAATTCAGTCTTTCAGAAGGAATTTGGAATGACTCACAAATATAGGTTTTGGACAGCCCCAAAATATCTTAAAACTACTTGTTTATTAGTGCATAACTAGATTTTTTGTGCTGAATATCATGAGTAATCACATATGCTTTAATTTCTTAGTATTAATTAAACTGGCAGCATGCTAAAACTATCTATTCTGATTTGACCATATTTATTGATATATTGCACCTTTCTAAATCTCATTTTTGTAATGAAAGCTATTGCTTACATGATGGACCAGGTCCTCAGCTGATGTTAATGTGCCCATTTACATTAGCTGCAAAGTTATCCCTACGTATTTGCATATAAGCCAAAACTGATGCCAAAGCAAGGCAACTTTGGGTGGAAGTATGAGAAGGATCCCGCTACGTGCAAGTTAAAGAGAAGACCACTAGGCCTACTCCAGCTCATGACAAACCAGCTACTCATACTCTTTCCTCAAAGCTTTTTGAAATGTTGGAATAGATAGTATAAAAGATAAAACTGTTCTCACATAGCTTTAACTTCTATGACCAGCATATATTACCAAATCTATTGACTGATCTCACTTACCTTCATAACAGCACAGATATTATATGTTCACAGAGATTAACTCTTCACCAGTATGAACATGGCAAATTGTATAAAGATTGGGAGTGTGGATTTTATCTGATGTATGCTCATTGGAGAGAGGGGGTGGCCTACTTCAATCTTGAGCTGGTGAGTGCAGAAGACAAGGGTGGGATGAACAGGGCAGTCTGTAGGCAGGTCATTGTTTTTATGAAGTGCTTACATTAGAATTAGTGTTGATGATTTGCATGGCATTCATACAGGAGTGCATGCAGTAATCAGGATATGCTGTGTAGAGATGCCTTAAATTCAATGATTTTCAAGCCATATTTTTCAAAATGCGTAATGTGACTTGTTTTCTGGATTTATGTATCTGATTAAATATTATACCAAATATTTTGTATTCAATTATACCAAAAATTGATTGCTCATATGTCTCTCACAATGAAAACTCATTTTGTCTTGCACCTTTCATTGCTAACCTTCATACATCATAACCTTTCATTTACTAAAAGATCAAGTAGCTAATTAAAAAATTGGATGCTCAGATTTTTTTTTCACAAGTTCTGTATATCTAACCTGTTGGAAAACATGGGCAATTTTAGTCTAGTGATCTGTTTCCAGATTTCATACAGAAAAAGGTTATTGTTACAAGATGTACTTTAGCAAAGTTTAGAAACATCTACTGCCGTGCTTTGAGGAAAGGATGTTAGAGCCTATCCAAAGAGAAATTATGGATAATAAGAACCGTGCTGGTGTCCAAAAACCAACTGGATAGCTGTTTAGATCTGTTTTTAAAATCGGTTACCTATATTTAACAATACAATTTAACTGTTTTGTTACAGATATTCACATAGCAATATCTATTGTGATTCTTTCATACATAACACAATCTGGTAGACGCACAGAAATTAGCAGTATTTCCTAAAGCATCTCTATTAGCAAGTATGGAACTATCATGATTCACTGATATATTTTCAAAAATCACTTTTTGGAAAGCTTCATTATCTACTGATTCACATACATGACATATTTTGCTCAACACCTGTACAGATACAACAAGAAAGTACATTGCACTTTAAAATTTGCTCCATGGAAGCCATCTTTTTCATGTTAAACAATCATTTTTAAACCAAGGGTGTGCAGCATTATGTAGGTAATCTTATATTGGAAGACTTAAGTGGAAGTCTGAAGTGTGGTGATATAGTTTGAACAATTCAATATTCTTATAAAATGAAGATCAGTTTAAATTACGCTAATAGTCATTAACATAGCTGACATCTTAATAGAGATCAATTTTAAATCAATTTAAACAAGAATGTAACTCATGTATTGCATTTTATCTGGCATTAAATAAAAATTAAACTATTACAAATGAAAAAAATGTGGCTCTGTGATTATCAAATGTTTTCACACAAATAATGTCTGGAAGTGTTAAAGTAGAGATGGCGTAGTTATAACTGTGATGGCACTTTCATTCCTAATCCTTACTTTTAGATATAATAGAATTAAAAAATAATTGTTTTGTATTAAATGTGTTTGCACTTTATCACCTCAGCACCCATGGATCAAACTGCAGTACTGTCATGTAAAAGAAGGGAGAATCTAAGTAGGTTCCAGTATAGGGTTCTGAACTGAAGAAGAAACAAAGACCAGAATGGCACTAAGTCTGGGGTATTTTTAAATTTGCAATTAGCATATCTATAATTTGTCAGGATGAATGGCTCCGTTATTTAAGCTTGTGTCTCTTTTACATGAAAGAGATAAAAGTGTGACTTTGCCATTTAAAACTGTAATGAAGTGCTTTTAAAAAGGTGTTACCTAAAATCATTAGGAAAGCAAAAAAAGGATGCTAAGAGATATGACTGTATGATCTTTGTTTTATCCATCCTGAACCACAATAAAAGAATTCATTTGAAGTGGGCACCAAGGTTGCTATAATTTTGGAAAGACAGAATTTTACTGTAAACCAATAGAAGAAAAAAAATAATTATGTTAACTTTCCACAGAACAGAAGATATATAATAAGTTCCTGATTAAACATGTTGTTTCAAAGTTAGTAAGATGATCCCCTGATGTACATTTAAAGTAACTTCAAAGGATAAAATGGATTAATCAAATGCTAATATGTACTTTGACATTTATTGCAAAAAGATGCACCTGGGAGAGAGAGAGAGAAAATATCTCCCTACTTCAAGGAACCCATCCCTAGGTTACACTTCTGATAGGCAGGGGATGCAAGAAATCAGCTTATGTGATGGAGTTAATCAGGTAACTTTCTCTTTGAAATAAGCCTCGAACCAGTTTTGAGGGTCTAACTGTGGATTCTTGTTAAAGCATGTATGTTTGTAACTATATTTATTTAATGCTTTCTCTCTATTCTGCAATTTGCCAGTATCTGTTTTCTTTATTTACAGCACCTGCCTGTAGGTTTAGGGACTGTTATACAATTAAAACACACAAACATTTAGACAAAAACTCTACACGACAAGGGTTCATGCACCATACATAATGGTCTACCCATCATCAACATAAATAAGATAAAAACAATAGCACAAGCGCAGACTAAACTCCTCCACTTCTTCTCTAAAAGCTCGAGAAAAGAATGAGCTTTAAACCATAGCCTGGATTTGTTAATCTTCAGGGTTTGTCAGACAAGGGAAGGGAGCAAGTTCCAGAGTCCAGGGCAATGTCCTGTTGCTAGCTAGCCCTTTCCACTTTCATACCAGAAGTCTATTAGCTCACCTGGTTACAGCTGCCGATATCACCAGGAAAGACAGGCAGTATCTCATGTAACTATAGCCCGAACAATTTAGGGATTTATAGGTTAACATATATACGGTTATATTTAAGGTAAACTGAAATAATACAACTTAATGAACCCAACTTTACATTTCCACACTTTCTCCCACTCCTTTTAAAAATGTAACCTTAACTTTGAAGTGTTATCCTGAAGTAGAGAAAGCAGAAAAAGGCTTTAGATACATAATCATCATCAAATGCACATAACCTACTGAGGACTGTTGTGCCAGCCAGAGCGACCGTGGTTGATGGCATCATATCAGGCATTGTAGAGTGAAGTTCCCATATCTGTCTTAATTCTGCAAATCCATGAATCTCTGTGACAGCCCCACAGGTGATGCCAGGCAAGATCAGGGACCGACAGGAATGAGACTGGCTTGTAGTGGCCACACTCAAGGCGAGATCCTTTACCTTTAGCACTGATGCCATCTTTCCATTCTGTTGGTACTCTGCCAAATGCCCCCACTTTTAAAAACATTTAATGCAGGCCAACGCTCACTGGTTCCAAGGCACCGGTAAGCAGCTCAGATGCAATACCATCAGATCTAGCAGTATGTCAACTCAGTATCTTTTGGATAGCCTTTCGTACATCCTCGAGTGATAGAGGCTCACCGATTGTCCCTGGGTCTGCAGCTGTACAGTTTGCCAGGTCATGTAGCTCTGGACAGTCAGATGCACAGTTCTGCAACCTTTCATAATGTGATTTCCATCTGCATGGGGCCTCATCCATTAATGAGCAGGAAGAGCCGTCTGGTTTTATGACGGGAAAGGTTGTTTATGGTCGCCAACCAGGCATGTGGTAGCTCTCTAGGCAAGATGTAGATTGTTGTGCTTTAGGCCATCCTCTGCTTTGATGGCTAAGGAATACATGTAAATCTCAGAGTCACATTTTGCCAAGGCCTGGAAAATGTCTTTCAACCATTTACATTGTTGGACATTTTCTGCGTGCATACTTCTGCCTTTTTTGCTAATACAGCAAAGGCCTCTTCAGAAAGTCAAGGTTTGTTGCATGAGCTGATTGCCTGCAGTGGTATATATAATACTGTATCACACACTGCTGCTGAACCAATCTCCACATAGTCTGACAGGGTACTGAGGGCACATATGTAATCTTTGATAGCCCGTGTGTATTTCATAGCTTTAATAAGATCCTTGGAAAGACACTGGGCATTTTACTGTTGGTGGACATCTGGCTTGCAAAGAGTTGGAAGATGCAGTGAGAGATGAGTGACAACTAGTCTATGGTCTGAATTTGTTGATGCTTCTGCACTGTGAGAGACACAATGAGATTTCACTGTGCAATGATTTCTGAGGAGGATGTGCTCAATTTCTTTCATGACAAGTCCACTGTTTGAAACCCAGGTTGTGTGATCGTTATGGAGGACCCCATAATAGACAAACCTTGGTAGCACACAAAGTCAGAAGCCAAGTGTCACTGTTATTTGGGGAATCCAAACCAAAAGGACCTATCATACCTTGTCCGATCACTGTCAGTCACAGCATTGACATTTCAGAGCACTAGCAGCATGTCATGTGGCACTGACTAGATTTTTGCTGCTAGCTGGTGATAGAATGAATCCTTTTCCACAGATGACGGATCTTCTGTTGGTGCATAAGCCACAAGAACAGATGAGTGGAAGCTGAGCATAAAGTGTGAGGAGATAAGGTTCCATGTGGGTAAGATCTGTGCAAGAGATTGTCTAATAACCACTGTAACACCCTGAAGTCTGGATGACCAGAGTGAAGGAAGGTTGCTCCTTCCATAGTGACTTAATCACTTTGTGTCTGGCAAGCCTTGGTGATGCCAGCAGTTACCATCTTGAACCAGGGGAGTTCTTTGAGAAGGGCTGTCTTGTATCCAGTGCCATTTTGGACTAACACATTCCACACAACATGGAACACACTTCTGAGGTCTGGTTTGGACTTCCTGTGAGTTGGGACTATGAAAGCTGCCACTTCATCGATGAGGTTTGGGGTCACGCCTATCATATCCCACCCTGAAAGCAAAATTCTCTCTCAAGTCTAGAATTACAGAAACCAGAGGAATGAGTTCTATGCAACCACAGAGCAATGAGAAAATATGCCCTTAGATGTTGAAGGAGATCTGGTAAAAACTGTCTGATTTTGAACCAAGAAATTTCTTCATACAGAAGCCCATTTCATGTTGAAATTGAAGAAGTCTGTGTTACTAATAAAAAAAAAAACAATCTCACTCAGTAAGAAGCTACTATTTACTTGTGCGTGGGGTTAAAACATATAAGGAATGCAGATCTCCAGAAAGTAAATGTTTTGCCTTTTGTTGAGTAATTGAGGTACTCTGATGTTGAAAATGAGATTTTAACCTTCTCATAGGTCTTTTTCTGATATTATTGTTATATTATCATCATCAATTTATTGTATTGCAGTTGAGCCTCAAGACCCAATTATGATCAAACCCCATTGTGCTAGTAATGTGGTCAAACACATAAGAGGATATTGGCCCTCCCTTTCTCAAGGAGCTTACAATTTAAAAAGCCAAGATACACAAAGTGAGAAAGAATGAAACACACAAACAAAAATGATCATGTGATAATAGACATATCTAATTAGTTGATGGTGTGGCTTTTTATTTTATTGTTTGTTTTAATATAATTGCACTTCAGCTTACCCTTCTACTTAGCCATTATTAGTTCCTTTTTTGTTTTTAAAAAATATTCGGTCTCTTCTCCCTTCCCTCTTTCAAATGTCCTGGCTCTTCAAGGTACCCTAAGCAAAAAGTTCCCTCTAATGTCATTTCCCCTTAGCTCTTCCCTCCCCACAAACTGAGTCAAAAACAGCCAACCTATCAGAATAATGGAGGAAAAAACTGACAATGCAGACCTCTAAGCTTCTGCAAGTCCCACTTCAACAGGTTTCCTTCAGGAAGGTGCACTAAACTCATCAACCTCTGCAGCTGCTGTGTTCCCCTATAGAGCGCACCTCCAGCATGTCCCATATGGTCACTCTGTCCTCCCAATTTCCTAGCAAGTATGTTGCCACGGCATTACCCCAGCTGGGCTGAAGGCTACTCTACACTCCTGAAAGAGTCTTCATGACCACCTCTTCCATTATCCTAAGATTCTGCTATCACATTTTCCAGACCACCCTGCCCCATAATATTCCACATGGACTAATGTATATTAACATTATCTAAATATCATTATTAACATTGCCTAGATATTTGAGCTATATATTTACACATTCAAGGGTTCTAAATTAACTGTAACAACCCCGCAAAGGAACCTGGGTGTCACTGTAGTCGACTCAATGAATACATCTGTTAAATATGCAAATATAGTCAAAAAAGCAAACACTATGATAGGATGCATAAGGACTAGGATAAAGAACAATACAGAAAATATTATACAAATTAACTGTACACTCCAACATGGAATAAATGTGCTGTACTGATCACCTTATGTCAAAAAGGATATTGCAGAATTGGTAGGGGATCAGAGAAAGGTAAAAGAATAATTAGGGGAATGGAAAAACTCTCATATGAAGAGAAACAAAAGATTCAGAACGTTTATCATAAAAAAGTATGAGAGGGACATGATGAAAGTATGTAAAATCATGAATGGTATCAAGAAGGTAGATCAGGAGCTTCTGTTCTCTGTGTTTTACAACACAAAAACAAGAGGACATTCAATCAAACTGAAAGGCAGCAAATTCAAAACTGATCATAGGCAATTCATACTCCTAGACTGTATTACCCATTGTCCTAGAATGTTGTTGAGACACATAATTTAGTAAGATTAAAAGAGTAACTAGATGTTTATATGGATAGCAAGAGTGTCCAGAGATGTAACAGTTCATTATTAAATATTATTATTATTTGTACTGTGGTAGCACCTCATTGCAGTCATGGACCAGTACCCTACTGTGTTAGGAGTCGGACAGACAGACCAAAAAAAATCTCCGTCTCAGAGAATTTACCATCTAAATAGTGAGTGCAAAAATAAATGAATAAAATAAAATAAATAGTTTTGATGGTGCTTCAACCAATCTCTAGGGATTAGGGTGAGACCTTCATGGGGCAGATTATTCTACAATTGCCTACTGCAGGATTTTCCTTTGAACCATCTGGTGCTACCCACGGTCAGAGACAGAATACTGGATCAAATGGACCATAAGTCTGATCCGGTTTGGCAATACCTATGTTCCTATGTTAGCAAAGTTATCTGCTTTTATGACAGAGCATGCTTTGTAGAATAGAGAGACACAGAATAGACGTACCAATCCTGGAATTATCATTCCAAAAGGAAATAATACTGCAGAGTGGATAAAGTGAGATAGAAAGTTAGTTTTAAATAAATACAATGTTTAGGCAATAAAAAATATAAATTCAATGGCCCATCCCCAAGGAGTGTTTAAATAGGTGTTTATCATTGCCATAGAAAGCAGAAGCATTGCATTTTAATTGCTAATTGCTATCACCAGATAAAGCACTTTTTCCAATAACTGAAAGCACAAGTGTAATGATTAAAATATACTTAATCTCACTAAGTACCAAATGCATTCAAATATACTGAAGTAATTTTTATTTCTAAACAATTTATTAAAGATATTGGTAAAGGGCAATCTGAGTAATCCATACTTCATGCTGTAGGTCAGAGGTGGGCAAACTATGGCCCATGGGCCACATCTGGCCCACAGGACCATCCTGCCCAGCCCTTGAGCTCCCAGCTGGGAAGGCTAGCCCCCAGCCCCTCCCCTGCAGCCCGAGTTTGCCGTGCCATGAGCGCTCTGGGTGGCAGGGCTGCAAGCTCCTACCAGGCACCACAGTGTTGTGGCTGGATCCGGCCAGGTGGCATGGCCAGGGCTGCCGAGAGCGGGTTCGGGCCCCGGTGAAAAAAACTTTTCGGGTCCCCCAGCAAGGGCAGACCAGCTAAACAGGGCCGACGAAGTCGGGCTCCAGGCCCCCTTCTGGACCACCAGGCTCCAGTAATTTGTACTGGCTTTCCTCCCCGCCCCACAATTGGCCCTGGGCATGGCTGGCAGCCCTGGTGCTCTGAGTGGCATGGTAAAGGGGCGGAGAGCGAGGTGATTGGATAAGGGGTAGAGGGTCCTGGGGGGCAGACAGGGGATGGGGAATGGGGGGGGGGTGTTTGGATAGTCATGGGAGTCCCTGAGGGCCTGTCGGGGGCAGGGATGTGGATAGGGGTCGGGGCAGTCAGGACAGGGGGGTTGGATAAGGGGTAGGGTCCCGGGGGTGCAGTTAGAGGTGGGGGGGTTCTGGGAAGGGGCAGTCAGGGGACAAGGAGTGGGGGGAGAGTTGGACGGGTCTGAGGTTCTGAGGGGGGCAGTCAGGGGGCAGGAAGGGGGAGGGGGAGGGGGAGGGGGCAGGAGCCAGGCTGTTTGGGGAGGCACAGCCTTCCCTACCCGGCCCTCCATACAGTTTCAAAACCCCGATGTGACCCTCAGGCCAAAAAGTTTGCCCTCCCTGCTGTAGGTGGTGTTTTCATTCTTACTGTATCAAAGAGGAAACCTGGGAATTAAAATTGGCAAGATATACAATATGGTTCTTTCTAAACAGACCCCCCACACACACACACTATTTCCCTTTTAATGTTTCGAAAGTAAAGATGATGCTTGTTTAACACTTCCACCAAATACCGGTACACCTTTCTGAAAGTAAAGTATCTAAAATCCTATAGTCATGGATGGCAGTACTTTGTTGTGTTACTTGTGAGAACAAGAAATGATCAATCTCTATAAATGCTTTTGCTGAATTTTGCAGTATAAACAGACATATTCTATGATGTATGGCAGATCACAAAAACATAAGAATGGCTATAGTGCAGCAGACTAATCATCCATCTAGCTCACTATCCTGTTTTCTAACAGCAGCCACTGCCAGATGCTTCAGAAAGAATGAACAGAACAGGGCAATTTCAAGTGATACATCCCCAGTTGTCCAGTCCCAGCTTCTGGCAGGTGGAGGTTTAGGAAAACCCAGAGCGTGGAGTTTCATCCCTGACCATCTTGGCTAGTAGCCATTGATGGATCTATCCTCCATGAACTTATCTAATTCTTTTTTGAAACCAGTTATACTTTTGGCTTCACATCATCATATGGCAATGAGTTCCACAGGTTCACTGTGCACTGTGTGGAGTTGTTCTTCCTCATGATTATTTTAAACCTGCTCCCTATTAATTTCATGATGTGATCCCTAGTTCTTGTGTGATGTTAAGGGATAAATAATTCCCTATTCACTTTCTCTGCACTATTCATGATTTTATAGACCTCTACCATATATACCCTTAGTCATCTCTTTTCTAAACTGATCAGTCCCAATCTTTTTAATCTCTCTCCCCTCATATGGAAGCTCTTCCATACCCCTAGTCATTTTTGTTACCCTTCTCTGCATCTTTTCCAATTCTAATATGCCTTTTTTGAGATGGGGCAAACAGAACTGCATGCAGTATTCAAGGTGTGGGTGTACCACAGATTTATATAGTGGCATTATATATTCTGTTTTATTATCTATCCTTTTCCTAATAGTTGCTAACATTCTATTAGCTTTTGTGACTGCTGCTGCAAATTGAGCAGACGTTTTCAGAGAAATATCCATGATGACTCTAAGATCTCATTCTTGAGTGGTAACAGCTAATTTAGACCTCATCATTTTGTATGTATAGTTGGAATTATGTTTTCCAATGTGCATTACTTTGTATGTATGAACACTGAACATCGTGTTTAAATATATTTTGTCCTGGAGTAAATAAATGTTACATTGAAATATAGTCACTGCTACTGACTAACACAAAATGCAAGTGGACAAACGAAATGTAGTTCAACTGCCTGGATATACCATAAAATATTTTTAAATAAATTCAGGGCCTGAATCTTGACTAGCCTATATGTTGTTTACGGTTTCTATCATTTCAAAGTAAGCTACAATAAACTTCATATTTAAACTGTGGTTGATCTAATTTTAGTCTTGAGGGTAAAGTCATTTTATTAGCCTCACAGTTCTAATACAGTTATAATTAGAATACATTCGGAATAAATCTTTTCAAAAACCAAAGTACTAACTTCAATCTATTTTTAAAAAAAAACAACAACCAGGATGCATACAAAACCGTATCAGATGAAACACTTCCCCTAACATCAAACGAAGTTTGAGAAGAGTTCCTAGTTCCATATCTAATCCTTGTGTGCTACCCAAATCTATGAAAGGAGGGGTTACTCACCTTGTGCAAGTATCAGAGGGGTAGCCGTGTTAGTCTGGATCTATAAAAGCAGCAAAGAGTCCTGTGGCACCTTATAGACTAACAGACGTATTGGAGCATGAGCTTTCATGGGTGAATACCCACTTCGTTGGATGCATGTCACCTTGTGCAGTAACTGGAGTTCTTCAAGATGCGTGTCACTGGTGCTGCTCCAATCAGGTGCACCTGCACCTTTGATCAGAGATTTTTGGTAGTCTGCGCATCATGCGCCCCACTCATCCACGTGCCCTGCATCAAGGTTATATGGGGCTGCATGGGCGAATTGCTTTCTCTATCACAAAGACCCACACGGGAGACTTTGAAGCAGAGGGGAAGGAGGGGGGGAGTAGTGAAGCACCCATAAGGACACATGTATCAAAGAATTCCACTTACTGCACAAGGTGAGTAACCTCTCCTCCTCCTTCAAGTAGTGTCCTGTGAGTGCCCCACTTCAGTGAATCCTGAAGCAATACCCCCATTAAGGAAGTGGAAGGTTTGGAGCAGAGTCCAATAAAGAAGAGAACTGCATTGCCTAAAGAAGCATCTGATCTTGCTGCAGGTACAAAAGTATAATGATTAGAAAAAGCATGAACAGATGACTGTCAGTGAAAATGAGGTAGGATCAGAGGCTAAAATAGGAAAACATCAAGTTAAAAATTATTTAGACAAAGTAGATATCTTCAAGTCACCATGGCCTGATGAAATGCATCCTAGGAAAACCCGGGGAATTACTGACCAGTCAGCTTAACTTCTGTACCCAGAAAGATAATTAAGCAAATAATTAAGCAATCAATTTGCAAACCTCTGGAAGATAATAAGGTGATAAGTAACAGTCAGCATGGATTTGTCAAGAACAAATCATGTCAAACCAACCTGATAGCTTTCTGTGACAGGGTCACAAGCCTTGTGGATGGGGAGGGGGAGTGGTAGACATGGTATATCTTGATTTTAGTAAAGCTTTTGATACTGTCTCATATAACCTGCTCATAAACAAACTAGGGAAATGAAACCTAGATGGAACTACCATAAGGTGGGTGCAAAACTGGTTGGAAACCATTCCCAGAGAGTAGTTATCAGTGATTCACAGTCATGCTGGAAGGGCATAATGAATGGGGTCCTGCAGGGATCGGTTCTGGGTCCAATTCTGTTCAACATCTTCATCAATGATTTAGATAATGGCATAGAGAGGACACTTAGGGTTTGTGGATGATACGAAGCTGGGAGGGGCTGCAAGTACTTTGGAGGATAGGATTAAAATTCAAAATGATCTGGACAAACTGGAGAAATGGTCTGGAGAAAATAGGATGAAATTCAGCAAGGACAAATGCAAAGTACTCCACTTAGGAAGGAACAATCAGTCGCACACATACACAATGGGAAATGACTGCCTAGGAAGGAGTACTGCAGAAAGGGATCTGGGGGGTCAGAGTGCACCATAAGGTAAATATAAGTCAGTCTAACACTGTTGCCAAAAAAGCAAACGTCATTCTGGGCTTTATTAGCAGTAGTGTTGTAAACAAGACACAAGTAGTTATTCTTCCACTCTACTCTCCGCTGATTAGGCCTCAACTGGAGTTCTGTCCAGTTCTGGGTACCACATTTCAGGAAAGATGTGGACAAATTAGAGAGAAAGTCCAGAGAAGAGCAACAGAAATGATTAAAGGGCTAGAAAACATGACCCATGAGGGAAGGTTGAAAAAACTGGGTTTGTTTAGTCTGGAAAAGAGACGACTGAGAGGGAACATGATAACAGTTTTTAAGTACATAAAAGGTTGGTACAGGGAGGTGGGATACATATTCTTCTTCTTAACCTCTGAGGATAGTACAAGAAGCAATGGGCTTAAACTGCAACAAGGGAGGTTTAGGTTGGACATTAGGAAAAATTTCCTAAGTGTCAGGGTGGTTAAGCATTGGAATAAATTGCCCAGGGAGGTTGTGGAATCTCCATCATTGGAGATTTTTAAGAGTAGGTTAGACACCTGTCAGGAATGGTCTAGAGAATACTTAGTCCTGTCATGAGCGCAGGGGACTGGACTAGATGACTCTGAGGTCTCTTCCAGCCCTATGATTCCAAGATCAAACTGATGCTCCACAGATGTCTGCAATTGGAATATCCTCAAGTAAGGCTATAGACGTAGATAGTGCTGTTGTGGCATGTGCTTTCACTCTTGAAGGGTGCCGAACATGAGTTTTGTCATAACCGATATTTATAAAACCAGAGATCCATTTTGATAACCTCTGTTTAGAAATTACCAAATCTTTGTTTCTGTCTGCAATGGAGACAAACAGTCTAGGAAATCTTCTAAATGGTTTGGTCCTATCTAGGTAGAAGGCTAATGCCCTCCTGTCATCTAGGGTATGGAATATAGTTTCTTAAATATTCCAGTGCTATTTTGGGGGAAAACTGGGAGATGAATGGTTTAATTAATATGAAATTCTGAGGACACCTTAGGTAAAAATCTTGCATGTGCCATAACACCATTAAGGCCCCGAACTGTCCCATCCTTCGGGCAGAAGTGATTGCTGCCAGGAAGGCTGTCTTAATTTATAAATTAATAAAGAACACAAAGCTAGTGGCTCAGAAGGATGTTTCCTAAGGCAATTAAGTATAAGTTTCAAATCCTATCATGGAGCGGGATTTCTGATTTCTGATAAAGCCCTTATGAATCTTGCTGTAGTTGGAGAGCGAAGAGTGAACACTCCCCTGTGTGTATGTGAAAAGCTGCTACTGTTACTAAGTGAACCCTAATAGGATTTATAGAAAGAACTAATGTTTTCAGTTCCAATAGGTAATGGTTTGAGCATTGGCCTGGTAAACCCAGGGTTGTGAGTTCAATCCTTGAGGGGGCTATTTGGGGACTGGCCCTGCTTTGAGCATGGGGTTGGACTAGATGATCTACCGAGGTCCCTTCCAACCCTAATAATTTATGATTCTATGAAACAGAACAATACCCTGGGAAGAGGAGAGCAAGTCAGCAAAATCTGATGACTGTTACACCAAAAAGCAAGAGATAGTTCTATGGCACCTTTAAGACTAACAGGTGTATTGGAGCATAAGCTTTCGTGGGTGAATACTGACTTTGTCAGATGCATACAAAGTTTCACTCACGAAAGCTTATGCTCCAATACATCTGTCAGCCTTAAAGGTGCCACAGGACTCTGTTGCTTTTTACAGATCCAGACTAACACAGCTATCCCTCTGATACCTGTTACCCCAAGGTTAATATTGTTTTATTAAATACTTACCTCCAGAAATGGAAACATGTTGTACCTCTGAGAAGCAAGAAATCTCTGTTTCAAAGAACCGTCAAGGACCCATGCTTGGAGCCTCAGAATCTGCAGGCTGTAGTGAAGTGTTTAACCAGCATTCTGGGTCAAAAGACAAGGACTGATGAGAAGCCTCAGCAAAGGGTGAGAGGTGAGTCTGATCAGATAGGGGTACAAGACCTGTCTTGGCCACGTTGATGGAATCAGTACGACTCTGGTTTGATCTCATTGAGAACCTTTAACAGTAATGGTGTGGGTGGATACACAAAGAGGAAAATCTTTTCATCCATGAGATGAGGAACGCATCTCCTATGGATTGGAGTTGAGCCCCCGCATCGAGCAATACTGGACACATTTTGTTTTGGCTGCCATGGAATACAGATATCATCCACCACTGGGAACCCCCAGGCTAAGAATATCTTGTAGAGGACTCCGGAATTGAGTTCCTATTCATAATTTTAGAAGAAATATCTGCTGAGGCGGTGTTCAATTGTGTTCGATCTCAGTGCCAGTCAGTCTCAGATTACTGACTCCTCTTCAACTGACTCCTCTTCCTCACTCAGAGTCTGCATTGAACTCCTCTTGGGACCTAAGGTCATTGTAACCTTCTTGTGAGACAGTGACGAAGCGCTTCTTGGAGTTTACTCCTTACCTCCTTCTGCTTAGAGACAGATGTAGATGAGGAGTTCGATAGCACAGAGTACTTGGTACCACCCACCTCTCTAATAGTCTCTAGTAACTTAGACATAGATGTAGGCAGGGCACTAACTAAACTAGGAAGCTCTGTGTACAGAGGGGTCCTCTGCTCCTGGGTGCAAAACTGGATGTAAAGCTTGCTCCATCATTAGGAGTTTAAACTTAATTTCTCTATTTTGGGGGGGAATCCCTATCTTTTCAGGAAGTGCAGAGCTTTCACTTATGGGGGATTTGAGTATCACCCAGACACAGCAGAGGCACTGGGAGTGTCCATCACTTACTAGAATAGCCTGATAGGAGAGGCACCTCTTGAATCCTGTGAAGCCTGGCATTCCCAAGCAAAACTAATGAAAATTTAACCCCTAGAAGGGGAGATCTCTTAATTATTTAACTATAAGTTACTGTAAGGTGATAGGAAATAGCCAGCATGGATTTGTGAAGAACAAATTGTGTCAAACCAATCTGACAGCTTTCTTTGATAGGATAACAAGTCTTGTGGATAAGGGAGAAGCGGTGGATGTGGTATACCTAGACTTAGTAAGGCATTTGATATGGTCTCGCATGATATTCTTATAGATAAACTAGGCAAATACAATTTAGATGGGGCTACTATAAGGTGAGTGCATAATTGGCTGGATAACCATACTCAGAGAGTAGTTATTAATGGTTACCAATCCTGCTGGAAAGGTATAACAAGTGGGGTTCCGCAGGGGTCTGTTTTGGGACCGGCTCTGTTCAATATCTTCATCAACGACTTAGATATTGGCATAGAAAGTACGCTTATTAAGTTTGCAGATGATACCAAACTGGGAGGGATTGCAACTGCTTTGGAGGACAGGGTCATAATTCAAAATGATCTGGACAAATTGGAGAAATGGTCTGAGGTAAACCGGATGAAGTTCAATAAAGACAAATGCAAAGTGCTCCACTTAGGAAGGAACAATCAGTTTCACGCATACAAAATCGGAAGAAACTGTCTAGGAAGGAGTACGGCAGAAAGGGATCTAGGGGTTATAGTGGACCACAAGCTAAATATGAGTCAACAGTGTGATACTGTTTCAAAAAAAGCAAACATGATTCTGGGATGCATTAACGGTGTGTTGTAAACAAGACACAAGAAGTCATTCTTCCGCTCTACTCTGCGCTGGTTAGGCCTCAGCTGGAATATTGTGTCCAGTTCTGGGCATAGCATTTCAAGAAAGGTGTGGAGAAATTGGAGAGGGTCCAGAGAAGAGCAACAAGAATGATTAAAGGTCTTGAGAACATGACCTATGAAGGAAGGCTGAAAGAATTGGGATTGTTTAGTTTGGAAAAGAGAAGACTGAGAGGGGACATGATAGCAGTTTTCAGGTATCTAAAAGGGTGTCATCAGGAGGAGGGAGAAAACTTGTTCACCTTAGCCTCTAATGATAGAACAAGAAGCAATGGGCTTAAATTGCAGCAAGGGAGATTTAGGTTGGACATTAGGAAAAAGTTCCTGTCAAGGTGGTTAAACACTCGAATAAATTGCCTAGGGAGGTTGTGGAATCTCCATCTCTGGAGATATTTAAGAGTAGGTTAGATAAATGTCTATCAGCGATGGTCTAGACAGTATTTGGTCCTGCCATGAGGGCAGGGGACTGGACTCAATGACCTCTCGAGGTCCCTTCTAGTCCTAGAATCTCATAGATTCATAATCTCAGTGAATAAAAAGCTGGGAGTTTTGTTTGCTTTTTAAGAAAGAAAAAACAAAAGGAACAATTGTTCCAACAACTAGAATGCTATAAAAGTAACTAACTATAAGGTCACTGAGAAAAAAAGTTAAAAATATTTGACAACAGGAACATAACAGGCTCCGTCTTGGGACAAGGGCAGTTAAGAAGGAACTGAGAGCGACTCTCCTGCATCCCCAAACAACCTCAGCGCAGGGCACGAGAATAAGTGGGGCATATGCACAGGCCAAACTGATCAAAGGTGGAGCTCCCAAAGGGACACTAGTCAAAGAAGAACCTTTGCTACCAACTTTGTTTCTGGTATACATCGTCAGCGCTACTGCTACTATTTGATTTTTAATTCATCTTAACGGTCTGTGCTGTAAGTAATCAATATACGACTAGAAGGAGTAAAACACAGCATTTCGAAGGCAAGCAGCAATCTGATTGTCATCATCAATATGAGAATTTTCTAGATTAAATTTTAACAATTTTTAAAAAACTGAAAGGGTATAAGCTGAAAAGACTAAAAACTAAGAGAAAGAAAAAGTAATGTAAAAAATGTGTAAAAAAGTGTGCAAATATTGTGAGAATGCAAGCTCGACTTATAAAAGATTTCAGTTACCCTCTATTAAAGAGCAGTACAACGTAATTCAAAAAGTTATTATAATATCTGCACAGTTACACCAGGTTCCTGATTACTTTGAGACAATAAAGTAGCTGCATGTGAAAGGAAACTGTACTTCACCTCACAGATGCTGGCTTCCTCTGGGCCCTGGGGGTGCTCAACCCCCCTGCTCTACTGCAGGCACCACCTCCCCTTCTCCCAGGCCCCACCCCTGCCCTGCCTCTTCCCACCCAGTTCTGTTCCCTCCCCCAGCACATCCCATCCCCACTCCTCCTCCTGCCCAGTGCCTCCTGCGCACGATGGAACAGCTGATCACAGCAGAGCAGAAGGTCCTGAGGGGGCCGGGGAGGAGTTGATCAGTAGGGCTGCTGGTGGACAGAAGGCACTGGGAAGGATGAGGGGAGCTGGCACCCACTGATTTTTTTCCCCATGGGTACTCCAGCCCTGGTTTATGATTTCTTTATGTAAAAATCCTTCCTGTAAGTTTTTTATGTTATGTATATTAACAACAAGTTTTCACTCTACTATTGCATAAACAACCTACCAGAGAACAATAATTAGTCCCAAATTGCTCCAACTCAGCCATCTCTTCCTAACTTGGCCCTGAAAGAAGTCTAAGGACAAATGAAATCAAGGACAAATGCTGTACCGTAACATGCTTACAAAACTTTTTTTTGGTTAAACAGACTAGCCCTCCTTGAGGTAACCATTTTGAGGATACAAAAATAAGTTCTATGTCCATCCTAGACATGAAAATGGAGGTACAAATACGGTTTGAATACTATAGTACAGCTGAACATCCATGAGGTTCTTCTTCAAAGTTTCTGTGCTGGTACAGAAAAAAAAAATCATTTTGATTGCAATGTAGTAATTTAGACTGAAAAAAACATTGACCTTGGGGAAAAACCTAATTCACTTTTGCAGTGGGGAAGTTTCGCAGAAAGTTTTGGGGGTAAGAATGTGATCAAGATATCCTGCAGCTCTTCATTTTCGTTGCTCTGGAACAAGAATCGTCATAAGAGAGTGACTTTGTTTAATGGAAAATTTAGGATGGCACCTGCTTAAAGGTTCAAAGGAACAAAATTCCATCAACATTAGAGGCACTCGTATATCATCATACTGACTATCTTCCAGTGCTTCTTCAGGGTTTCATGATTAATGTGCACAGCCCATTTGGCACAAGCAGCAATGGCTGTGCTGCTGAACCCCAATGTAAGTGATTTTTAAACCAAATATAAATCTCGAAAATTAAGAGAGAATAAGGACTCCTCTTCACTATGTATTATTGCAAAACAAAACAGATTGCAGCTGGCACTTAGCAACTCTGATTCCAGTTCTAGGGAACCCACAAAGCTAATCTTATTTATTTGTTAGTCAGCAACTCCATGAACCAGTGGAACTAAATGTCCTCAACAACAAACTGAAACATGAACATTTCTAAATATCAGGGTTTTATGGCTGTTCATTTTTTTTTTTACTTCCATCATTGCTCTAGAATCTATCTGTAACAATGTTTCTTTCTGTCTGATCCAGTCCTTGGCACAATTCAGTGCAGAGGTTGACTTATTTGAGGTAAGAGATGACGAACAGTTTTCGGCATCCAGAGCAATGAGATAATAGGCTTGGCATTAATAGTTGGTTTCACACATGGCAAGCGTACAGAGCAGGGAAATACTATTGCTGCTATTTCATATTTTTGCCTTTTTTCTCCTGGTAAGAAAGAACTCTAAAGAAGCTATTTTATTATATTCACCTACTTGGCTTGGTATGATAGGTAAGTTCATATGATGAGAATTGCTTCCAAGTATGCATGCACTGTGAAGTGTATTTGAAAATACTGTTTAACACTAATGTTGATATTTCTGAGCCTCTTCTGGTAGTGGCTGCTGAAAAGTGAAATTTATGACACAAACACTGAGTTTATTCAGCATAAATGGTTGTAGATTAATTTTTAACCTCTTTCAATACTGTTTTAATATAAGCAGAAGGGTAATTTTTAAAAGTTACAGTGTAAAAATTTTGTTTATATATTTAGATATATTTGTTATCCTGCTTTGAAGCCAAAATTAAAGCAGAATGAAAACTGGCTTGCTGTGTTTTGTATTGAGGTTGTGGGACAAACATATTTACCTTTTTGTCGACTATTTTGACTAGTGCTCAGGAAAAGGTAATAACATGTCAGAGCGAAGACACAGAATAACTACTATATTTACTACTGGTAAAAAACATAACAGCCCAGAATTGCTCTTTTCTAAGGAGGATTGCAAGACATAAGTCCATATTACCAAGGTGGGAGTTTTAGAAATGCATAAATAGACAAACAGATTTTATCTCAGCTTCATAAGGTTTGTGTATCACTTTATCGTTAAGAGAAGAAATCTTAATTTTACCAGCGAGCCACAGACTTTAACCAGCAGTTAAACCGACATTGCTGAGGCAAGTAGGCTTGAAATAAGATCTACTCATTTTGTGGCTGTGGATATGTGTACCATGGAGTTAGCGTCCATGTAGTATAAAAAGTACTGTATAAGGGTGCTCATGTCATGGGTCTGCAAGTGAAAATTTGGCAATCTGCATTTATTGCTGGCAAGTTGCCCAGCTGAGAAATAATATACATTAAACATTCTCCAAACAGTCTATTATTTATTATTTGTATTCTAGCAGTGACTAGAGGTTCTAGCTCTCAGAGCCCTGTAGTGCTAGACACTGTACAAACACAGAGAGACAGTTACTGCGTTCAATCCAAATACATAAGACAGGAAGGGAAAAGAGGCATGGAGAGGTGAAGTGACTTGACCAAAACCACACAGTTGGTCAGTGGTCAAACTGAGAATAGAAGCCAGACCTCCAGAGTCCTAAACCAATGCCCAATCAGACTGCTCTCCTCCCCAACCAACGACGCTGAACAGGAATCTTGGGCTATGTCTAGACTACTCGCCATATCGGTGGGTTAAAATCGATTGCTCGGGGATCGATATATAGCGTCTCATCTAGACGCGATATATCGATCCCCGAGCATGCTTATATCAAGTCCGGAACTCCACCAACCCCAACGGAGTTGCGGAATCGATGGGGGAGCTGCGGACATCGATCCCGCATGGTGAGGACGGGTGAGTAATCCGATCTTAGATATTCGACTTCAGCTACGTTATTCACGTAGCTGAAGTTGCGTACCTAAGATCGATTTCCCCCCGTTGTGTAGACCAGCCCTTGGACTCTCAGATCAGAGGTCTGGGGACTATGCTGGTGAGGCACTACCAGCTGAACTATCCAGGCATTACTCTTGCCCATTGGAAGGGCCCTCCTGATCCTGGCAAAGACTTATTTTTACAATGAAAGGGAAAGCATCAAGTGCCCTTTTAGACAGTTTAATTACTAATGGTACACAATTCCAATAGAAAACTTTGATTAATGGTAAAACAAAACAATTTCCTTGGAATAAAATTTGAGGAGAAAAATGATTGTTTTGTATTTTTGGAACCAAATGTAAAGGCCAGACTTTTGGGGATTTTCTTCAGGGGTAGAATTTTTCTACATATATCTGGAAATTACTTCTACTCCATCAGAGGAATAGTGGTAATGTTTCTTTTTAATTTCTTATTCTTAACCTTTTAACCACCCATGAAAATCTTTCATCCAATAGTTTTCAATAAAGTCACCCAGGCATATGTCTGAGACATTCTAGATTGGGAGTGAGCAATACCAGAGAGCAATGGCAGACAGTTTGGGTTGGGCACTTTTAGCCAATTTTCGTTTACTCTTCTCACATGCAGACAGTTGGGGCATAATAACCTGCATATGAAAAACACTGATTGCTGTGAGCAGAGCTGCCTTTTGAGACTGCACCACTGAAGTTATTGGATCCCAGCTTTGAGTAGATTTGGAATTCTGCAAGACATTTAGCTATGAAAAAGGTATTGGGATAAAGAGATAAAATATTGTTGGCTGTGACACTGAAGTTCTAAATTCCAGCTTGAAAAATGGAGGATATGGAACAGCATTTGCACAAGAAGGCAGATTAGTTGGTTTTCAAAGAGTCTCTGCAAGTACACATCAGAGACACTTCTGCTCAGGCCAGAAGTATCTTTCTGCAATTCAGCACCATTCCTCTGCCTGATGGGACAAAAAGTACCAATGCAGTGCGTATATACATTGTTTCATAAGTATCAGGGTACATACTTGTGGGAAGAAACAAACACGCAACTGCATTCCTTTAAAAAAAAAATCTACCAATGTAAAGGAGAAAGATAGGAAGCAAGAGCCATTGCTTTAATCAAACGCCACTAATTAAACAGTCCAACTCATACAAAATTTTAAAAAGTATATGGGGTATAGAAACACAGTATATATTTAGGATATTTTTACATTGAAAGGACCTTTTATGCCCAACCATCATAGAAATCGGACTCGCAGTGCTACTGTCCATGTAGCAGCAGAGCAACTAAGAAAACAGATTAACTTGGGAAAAGAGCTATAGCATGGTAATACTGTTTTTTCTTTTGTAATTTATGAAAGCATGCTCCAGCTGATAGAAAATTATAATGGCTCTGAGGAGAGCAGCAAATCTCAGCAGTGTAAGAGTCCAAGGAAATCAGGTTTCATAATATTGAACAAAAACAAGAATTGGTATGGCCAAATGGAGAAAATCTACTGACTTCTAATATGATCTCAAGTATAACCGTATGATGTTAGATTTGTTTCACCCAATACACAGAACTTTATGTCATTTCCAGAAAATGCAGGCAATCTACACTGGTCACCATCATCAGCGGTTTTTATATTTTTCCTCTAAAGAGCATATTCCATGACTTGTGCATGAGAAAAACAAAGCAAGCATTAAGGGTTGGTGCAGTACTTTAAACATGTATTAGTCATTAATTTCTCTTAATTTCCCCTATTTAATCTCATCAGAAATGCTTTTAAAAATAAAAATACCTATTAAACTTTGTACAAAATGGCTTGCATAAAACTGTAAATCTGCCAATAAAAACATTTAACTCACATGACTGATTCATGAAATGACTGTGGAATAGGTACAGAATTATACTGCGAGTTTTAACACCTTTCAATTAATAGTTAAATATGTAGCAAAGGAAGGAAGAACATTAATAATCTACTTCAAGAAAAGAAAATTTATCGTGCATGTACACACAGAGAGCTAGTAAGATATAAAAAGTAAATGTGTTCAAGTGACACACACACACACACACACACACACACACACACACACAATAACTGCCAATAAGTGTCTACTTGGGAATGCTTTATAACAGTGTTTCCTCACTTGTATCTGAATGTTCTACAAAGAAAAGAAAGATTAGGAGTACATCTACTCTGACTAGGTAATTTTGACAACTGGATATGCCCTCTTTGTCTTCCACAAATTATCCATCTCCTACAATTGATGTGATTTGGCATCTACAGTGATTAGCTTCAAAGAGTCCTGTGGCACCTTATAGACTAACAGATGCATTGGAGCTGTATCGTACTTTTAGCTTATAAGGTGCCACAGGACTCTTTGTTGCTTTTTACAGATCCAAACTAGCATAGCTACTCCTCTGATATTGTGATTAGCTTAGTGGTCTACCTGACTTCTCAATCACTCATTATATGGCCTAGAGTCCCCTACAGGCCCTCCGATTTACAACTTTTTTGGTTTGTTTGGGCAGTGACTCCTTTTTGCCTTCACCAATAATAATTCAGAGGCATGATAAAAGCCTAATAAAAGTTATTTAATTCTTCCAACAAACTTTCAGTAAGGACGTGAACATCTAGGACTAGTGTGAATGGGTTAGTGGTAGAAGCTCAGAAGGGTAAGTCACAAAATAAATTAGTAAAGCATTAACTTGGGAATCTGATAAGTTTGGTGGGTGGGGGGACATGTTTGAACTGCAAACATGGAATGTGTTTGAGGCCAAGAAATCAAGTTGAGACTCTTAAAAAAAAGTTCAATTGTTTCTCTCTTAAGAGTCTCCCAAAAAGAGAGATACAACTTTATATTATTATGTCTGAACAATAGGTTGAACAACAGTGAAATTCATTAAACTTAATAAAACAATTTTCTAGATTACAGTTGTAAGCAGCTAAAAACCATACAACCTGAAAGAACTATAACAACTTTCTGTACTTGAATTTAAAGTAGGGGAAGAACTATAGAACAAGACAAAAAAGTTTCTTTACCTAGCAGAATCTGAACAGAAAAATAGATGAAAAATGCCCTGTTTTCCTGTTCGTGTCATAGTAATTGTCCACAGAAAACACAAAACATCTGCCTTCAGATCCCTTTATGATCATACTGTATGGTTTCTAGTTTCATCTGAAGGGTGTGAAAGGATTTCAGACTTGACAGTGTCTAGGCATGAGTGTGTTTTAAACAAAAATGTGTCAGACCCGTCCAGAGGGACTAAAATCACCTTCTGCCTTGTTACCATGAAAACTGAGCCCCACCTGCAGCTCTAACTCCCCACACACTGTTCCCTAATCACACAAAAAGGAGATGGAAAGGTCCCCTGCTCTGGAAGGCGAACTTTCCAAGACATACAGATGTTTAAACACACAGTTACAAAAGTTCTAGGAGGCCAGGCCATTAATGTCAAAAATAGATTTTAAAGAGAAAATGTTTTGGAAGCTAATTTTCTGAGACATTTTCATTAACGGCAAAGATGCCCCAGAGCTAAGACAGAGACGTGAATGGGAACAGGGTTGAAATCTTTAGATGAATTTCTGATGCATCTGAAAGGTCACATGAATGGTACAATAATATTTTTAATATAATGCTAGTAAACATTTGCTAACTAATATTGCACAAAAACAACAATACCAAAAAACCCAATACCCTGAAGGACTGGATGGGCCAGCGTATTGGAAATTGTATTGGTTACAAAGCCAAGGTCCACAGTACAAATCTGATGTAGGCTGCTAGCGTTCTGAAGTAATTCCATTAGAATATAGGAGGGATGTTTAGGGGCCTGTATTAAGTCAGCTCTTTGTATTTTTGTGGCTTCAGTTCAATTCCTAGTTGACTGATAGCTGCATCACTGGAATGTTTTGAGATTCAACCCAGACCAGTAAGTGGTTGTGTCGCCACCTGCCCTGTAACTTTGGGTGTCTCTGTGGTGTTCAGTCCTGGTTCAGACCCCTGACACCAGTACTGTGGTCACAGCAACACCCTGGCTTCCACCAGCCTTGGTTACTCCTTGTAAGATGACCCCAACATCCTCCAGTCCTAAATTTTCCACAAACTGTCTGCCCCATAGTGTTCAGCCCTTCCCTGGCTTGCTCACAGAAGTAGAGTTTACTGTTCCTTTAAGGAGACAGTAAACGGCAGCTCATTAGTTTAAATGGAGTTTGACAAATATCCTTATTACAATCACAGCACTATGCTGATTTATTTTAAAAGTAAAGCAAATTTATTACTGAAGAAGGTATAGATTATGCCTGATACTTGGTATCACATCAAAGATAGAAAGGGTTTTAAGCAAGCAAAACCAAAAATATTCTCCTAACATTAAATCCCAATTTAACAAACTGAAGTCTTGTTCAAAAAAGTAGCATTTCTCTCCAAGTCTTTTTTTCAGAAGTGGCTGACCAGCCTATCTAAGAACCTTTACAGAGTCCAAAAAGCTTGGTTTCTTTGTCTCTTCAGGTAGAAGGGTACCTTAGGGGCTTACACCCCCTCTTCCTTACAGACCAGTAAACCTTTGAAATGTATTCTCAGATAAAGTTTCTTTTCTCCTGCTGACAAGACATGCCAAGTGGTATGGTGAAGCCTTCATGCTGGTTCCTCAGGCACTGGTGATAGTTGAGTGGTTATCTCCCTCCTTTGTTAGCTTAATGGCTTTGTTTACCTTTTATGTTAATACATTTTCAGTGTCTCTCCATTTACCTTGGAGACACCTTCAGGCAGGCAGAACCATATTCCTTTCTCTAGGGTGAGGTACCTGATGTCCTGCCTGGCACACACTTTAAGAGCATATCATCAGCACGTTTGTAATTATGCATAAGTTGCCTGTACATAAGCCACAAAATATTAACGATCAGAGAGTTGTGAGTTTTCCAGAGACACATTAGATGCCATCCTTTCAGTAAATATCACAACAACAGTGGGCCAATTGTGACTGAAGTGCTCGAACAGTCACAAGAACCACCATCACAACTGGTGCAGTCTCAACAGGACTGAATGGAAATGGAGACTGAACTACCTTCCACTCTTAATGGTCCTGCCAGATCAATGTTGAGATACAAAGAAGGGGAGGAGAAGTAGGGGTTATAGTGGACGAGAAGATGGATATGAGTCAACAGTGTGCCCTTTTTGCCAAGAAGGCTAATGGCATTTTGGGCTGTATAAGTAGGGGCATTGCCAGCAGATCGAGAGGCGTGATCATTCCCCCCTGTTCAGCATTGGTGAGGCCTCATCTGGAGTACTGCGTCCAGTTTTGGGCCCCACACTACAAGAAACGTGGAAAAATTGGAAAGAGTCCAGCGGAGGGCAACAAAAATTATTGGGGGCTGGAGCGCATGACTTATGAGGAGAGGCTGAGGGAACTGGGACTGCTTAATCTGAAGAATGAGGTGGGATTTGATATCTGCTTTCAACTACCTGAAAGGGGGTTCCAAAGAGGATGGATCGAGACTGTTCTCAGTGGTGCTAGATGACAGAACAACGAGTAATGGTCTCAAGTTGCAGTGGGGGAGGTTTAGTTTGGATATTAGAAAAAAAACTTTCACTAGAAGGGTGGTGAAGCACTGGAACAGGTTATCTAGGGAGGCGGTGGAATCTCCTTCCTCAGAGGTTTTTAAGGTCAAGCTTGACAAAGCCCTGGCTGGGATGATTTTGTTGGGGATTGGTCCTTCTTTGAGCAGGGGTTTGGACTAGATGACCTCCTGAGGTCCCTTCCAACCTTGATATTCTATGATTCTAAGTAGTTTGCATTGTTCTTTCTTGGACTGTAATACTCTGGTAATAAAGTGAAGATTCCAGGCTCTAGAGCTGACAACCTGCAGCACTAAATTCAATTTTAACTTTTATAAAACAAAATGAAGGTGTCATTAACTTGTGATTAAAGAATGAAAAGATCAACTACCATAGAAAACTGCTTCTTTTATATAACCCTACAAAGTCCCAGTTTAGTTAACCTAAGGTTTGTCCACATGATCACTTAGTTCACAGCAAGCTGGGATGCAAATCTACCCTGCAGTAAGTATCCATGTGGACCTTGCTGCTGCACACTAAAAGTTCCCTCATGCATTTTAATCTACTCCCGTTTCAAAGCAATGTAGATCAAAACACACTAGTGAATTTTCAGTGCACAGCAGAAGGCTCTGTGTGGAGTAGATTTACACCTCAGCTTGCTGCGAACTAAGCGTTCGTGTAGACAAGCCCTTGCTACTAACCAAAATAGCTGACCATATACATAAGTACTAAAAGAGAGAAGGAGAAGTGTGATGGTCTTCAAATAACAGAACAGCCTATCACAACAATGAAATGGTAGAAAGCAGATAAACAAGGGACAGAACAGTACTGGGAAAGCTCATGAACTCAAGGTACAGGTTATTGTTGTTATAGAGACCGTGAATTCAGGTCACAGATGGAGAGGACAAAAAATCCTGCCTACAAAAGGAAATGTAATGGAGCTCTGCTGGCAAGATCGTTCAGACTTCATGTGATTGGAGATGTTCCTTGGCTTTGTCGGAATCCTGTATCTGCTGGCCAGTTCAATACTAATGCAGAAGATTTGGCAAGAACGAGCTGCTTCAGGGCAAAAATCCCCACTGGCCTTTTTGTCTGTGATGGACCACTTCACCACAGATAAGAAAGAACCCATTCCTCTATCCTGGTGGTACTGGAGCACAGAAAGTATTTCAGACTTTCATTTTGTACTTTTTTTTCTTAACATTATCCTGCTTTGGTAAAAGTGAATGGGTAATTTTGGGAAGGATGAGAAATGGCGAGAACACAGGGCTGTTGGTATGTAATTGCTGTGCCACCATTTAATTACATTATATTTTTCTTTTTGATGAGACAGCACAAAAATAACTTTGAAAATGAGGCCACACACCTGCATTTAATTTTCTAATACATATTTACTCTCAAAATTCCATGCATGTGAAATATCACTGTACCCCCATTAACAACTGTTATGTAGGTGGTGAACATCCTTTCCAGCTTCTTTTAACCTATCAGCAATGCCACATGGCCTGACTTTCTCGAACATGTGAAAAGTTTCAGAGAAGTCATGCAGCATCACAGGCACCAGTGCCACTGATGTGCTGATGACATCTTCATCTATATCCTTTTTGTCAGAGGACACAACCTAACACTCTTATGGAGATGCCCTGCCCAAACATGTATTTATTGAAGCCAGTAAACGGCTCTGTACCAGTGGCATATAAAGCCACAATTATTCACAATTCAAATGTTAAATATGATAAGATAGGGCTTGTATACATATACATTGTATGTATGTATGTATGTATAAGTTCTCCCACAAAGATCTACCCTCCATGCATGCATCTAATGCTTTATTTCTTATGATTAGGGTCTTCCAAGTAGAGGGTTGTTTGGGGTGGGGGGAGGGGTTGCTTTCCTTTGTTTGCTGTTAACTAAACTATCCTCTCCACATTTAAGTTTGCACACTCCACGCTGACTCAGTGGAAATTATGTCACAAACAAAGAATTTCTGGTCAAATGTGAGAATTTTGTGGGGAGAAGGGTGGTTTGGGTATGGGTGTGTTTTCATACATTTCCCAAAATATCTTTTGATCCACACTGTTTCATAAATACAACTCAGACATTTTAAAGTCCCTAAATAATGTATTACAACCAGATTTGAACTTTAAATTTAACAGAGTGCAGCACAGTCAACTATTTTTGAGGTTGAAATATTTCATATTGGGGTGTTCTACCACATTAAAAAACAATAAAAGCTAGGCAACTAATTATCTACAGAGGTAACAAAACTGTTAAACTGCACACAGATGTTGAGCTGCACTAAAAGGACAGTTATTTTGCCAAAATCACTGCCAAATTAAAGTTCCTATTTGGAAACTTTCACACACTTGTGTCTAGTGCAGCTGCAGCTGTTTAATTGCACATAACTTTTGTTTTCCCCTTTCTGATTGTTATTCAAATGACATTAAAGTGCAATTACAGCAGAATGACAATAACTGGTCTCTTAAAAGTTCAAATTGTGGAAGGACTGTTTTAATTTAATTCAATAAAGTATTAGAATGATGAAATAGATGTATACGTTTGTATGCACAAAAATGTTCTCTTTATACACATGTATGTACATACAGTAAGATACATCTACTACATATACACTAGGGACAATTTTCAAACTTGGATGCCTAAATTTAGACATCTGAAAAAGGCCCTGATTTTCCAAGATGTTGATCCCACTGAGTAAATGGCAAACACAGATGCTGAGCAATGTACCCCTGAAAATCAGGCCAATTTGATTTGCCTCACATTAGAAACCTAATCACTCAATCCTGCAAAGATTTAAGCATGTGATTACACACATAACTAATCCTACTGGACTGCATTCTCTCTTACCAAAAGGCCCTGTTAGCAGTGTAAATATGTAAATAATATTGAGAATATATTGTTGTGTAAATGAGAGTCACAAGTGTACAATCACTCATGTCCTTGAATATTAAGTTTTTTTAAATGTTGTCCTGTACCCTTTAGACAAGTTAATAGTAATAGTGATACAAACACTAATGGATTTATAAGACTTTCAACCATGTGCTGATATCAACATAAAAATTCTGTTGAAATATTCTTAATATTTTGAGATACTACCATATAAATGTTTCACATTTATGTTTTACAGCTTTGGTAAACAGAAGTGGAATACTGATACGTGATTTCAGTATTAAAAATTTTCATGATGATTTTATGCTTTAAAATGGTAACATCTCACTATACAAAAAATAGCTAAATATCTTTTGCTTTTCTACCTATATTAAATTTAGGAAGTAAAATTATCCCTTTAAAGGAAGATTTCTTTCTCAGGGCAATTATTTTAAAGCAATTTCATAAAAGACAGAAGAAAGGTTGTTTGGGTTTTTTTAATCTGAGCACCATTATCTGTATAATCCAGTACAGTTTTGAGAGATGCCCTAATAATGGACCTTTTCTATTCAAATACATATACAAATACAATCAATCAAGTACAAAAATTTGGGTTTATTCAATTTTAGTCCATTCTGCTATTTTTGGTATTTTGTATGCAACAGGGCAACAAGAGAGAGAGACAGAGCTGTTGCATCTGAGAGACACTCACACATTCGTATCTAATTTTCGAGTTTTTCTAAATGATTACCCAGAGAGTTATTATTAATTACAGACAGAGGACCCAATCATGCAAATGCTTATGCACATGAGTTGTCCCACTGAACGCAAGGGGGCTGCTCCCTTGCACATGTATAAGTATTTGGGCACCAGTCTGAAGCATACCAAACCAACCCTCCCCACCCACTTTCCACCCCCAGTAACAAGCCTTCTATATCATCCACCTATATTTTCAAATACTGTAACCCTAAGCAGATATTTCTTATTTTCTTTTAAAAGTGGGAGATTCTTCTACATTATCAACTCTTTTATGGCAGGGCTACAAGCTGTACCTCATTACATATTTCCATTCCTATGGTTCTGCTTCCCAGCTTATGTTGAAACATATTATCTTTAGTCTTAAAGCTTTACAATCTAAAAAAACCAAACAAAATCTTTTAGAAGACAGGTTGATTTGGGTATCTTTCCAGTCCCACCAGTATGCATGGTTAACCAGAGATCAGATCACAATCACAGTAAAACGCAGTATCAGAGAATCTGTCATATAGATCAGAACATTGGTCAGTCTAGTCAATGTCCTACTCTGGAAGTGGCCAAACACATGACATTTGAGAGGCAAGGGAACTCTAATATTCTCCATGGAAGAAAAAAAATCAATCATTCCTGACCCACCTGGTCAGTCATCTTATATCATAAAGCCTGAAGTTTTTGATTACTCCTATTACATTACTTTCCATAGCTACTATGTTAGTAGTCATTAAACTACCCAGCTCTTTTTATCTGGGCACCTGTGAAGTAGCCAGATTGTAACTACAATGAATGTGGGCCCCTATTTCAAGGGGAATATTAATGCTTATGGTTGAAATGTATAGTTACCTTACAGTAACTGGCTCTCCTAAAGGTTTTGTCCATATACATATTCCACCCTTGGTGTGCATGTGCCCTATGTGCTCAAGTTTGGATTCTTTTAGCCTACAGTGTCTGTTGGAGTCATACTTCCACCCAAAGTGTCCTCAGGCCTCCCACCCAAGTGCATAAGTGGTGGCACAATCCCAAACATCCCTCAGTTCCTTTGCCAATACAGAATCGAAGTATTAAAAGACTCCATAGTAGTAGGGAAGGAGTGTAGGTCATGGACTATATATATGGACAACCCATCTTGAAGAAACAGTTACTAGACAATAAGCAACTGTTTCTTTAAGTGCTTGCCCTTGTGTGTACACACACACACACACACACACACACACACCCCAACCAGACTTGGTGAGTCACAAGCAGTGACATAGATCACAGGAAGTGAGTACTATGATTGTAAGACAGCTTTGCCAAAATGAACATGAGACCTTGCTGCCTCCACTTCAGCATTGAGTAAAAACAGGTACTGAACCCCCATGATGCTGCCCAATAAATTCTTAAGAGTCGAACACTTCTCAAAGAACCGGTAAAAGCTGCTTGAGCCCTTGTGGAGTGGCCTGTAACTTTCAACGGTGGGTCTAGCCTAGCTATCTTGTAGTATAATTCAATGCAAGTAACATGTAGCTACAGCCTGACCCTTTACCCAATCTGTATATGCTACAAATAACATAGGGGACATGCTGAAAGGCTCAGTTCTAGCTAGATAGAAGGATAGCAGCCTAAACACATTGAAAGTATGAAATTTAGCTTCCCCTCTGTTGGGGAAAGATGACAGGTAAATGTATTATTTGGTCAAGATAGAAACTAGAGCCTACTTTTGGCAAGAATTTAGAGTAAGGATTCAAGATCACACTCTATATACAAAATATAGTTTACAGAGCTCCCAACATGAGTGCTTGTATTTTTCTCACCTTTCTAGCAGATGTTATTGCTACCTGAAAGGCTGTTTTGATGGCTACATGGAAAAGGGAACAGAATTAGGGGCTGGATGACACATATGGGCTCAAAGGGTAGATCTGCCAACCCTGTCAGCACTAAGTTGACATTGCAGGAAGGGGGAGGCTTTCTGCTTGGAGAATACACCTGTATACGGCCTTTCAGGGTTCAAGATGCCTTAGGGTGTGCGATCCTGAATTCTTTAACAAGTAGTTGGTATCTCAGGATATATATAAATATTAGTTGGAGATAATGGATGTTGCTGGATCCACATAGTAAATCTCTTCAACTTGTCAGCGTATGTCTGTCTAGTGGAGTCCTTTCTAATAAGGATAAGCATATTCTGCACCTCTGAAGATTACATGTTGATGGAAAAGAAATCAGATTGGGTGTCAGTGTCTCTTTCAGAGCTCTGAGGCCTACTGTAGTAGTAAGTTTGCCCCAGACTCCCTCTCAGAAAGATAGGGATCAAATTACCTAGACTCTGGGATATGTGTTGACCCCTCTATTGTCAGGATGAGTAACTATCTTGATGGAGCAGTTCTAGTTGGAGTCCCAAGTAAAAGCTCAGTGCGAGCTCTAATTGATAACACTGATAAGCTTGATACTGCACTGAGGTAACTAGAGGTACAGTGGGTGGAACTTTTACCACCAGTAACAGAGGTCACTTTGGTACTGCATAGTTAAATATACCAGCACCATAAATTATCTCAGTACTGAGAATGCTGGAACCGTGGGAAAATGAATGGAAGGCACTGGTACTGAAGACACTGAAATGTTGGTACTGGATGACACATGAAGCTCTGAATGAGTTAGTACTAAGGCATAGTGACCGGTTCCTGTGGGGGCACCAGAAGGACCCTTCTTGGGCCCTGAGCTACTCTTTTCTTTAGCAGAGTGAGAGAATCTCTGTCAGAGTTAGGACCCAGCCAGGGTGATATGGATCTACCTGCCTGGGAGGAGCAGTGTTTCTTTCAACCCCTGACCTCAGAAGCTCTACTAGTTGAAGAAGAAGAAGATTTCTCAGAGATGTGTCTCTCAGATCTACAAGCTCCAGGAACACTTTAAAGGGTCTAAAGAACCGACTATTAGTATCTCTAGTGAAAACCACTTTCTGTCTTGCTTTTGGTGTTCTCTTTGAGAACTTGCAAATGGCACACTCTTGAGAGAATGTGCCCCTCACTAAGGCACAATAAACACCAGAAGTACCATCATGCAGGGGCATTACTGCCTCACAAGAAGGACAGTATTTTAAACCTACAGACTTGTGTTCTGCGATAAGAACTCAATCTGCTACCAGTAAAGTCTCACCAAAATAACTAACTAAAAAAGGAAACACTATGAAACACACTGTGACTAAAGACTAATTAGTAATTAAGTGACTATCAAAAGCTATTTACTACTATTTACACAAGAAAAGGAGATTGCACAGTGAACAAAGAAACTCAGACACTGCTTAGGTTCCGACTCCTAGGAACAAGCAATAAGAAGTAACTAAAGGAAGGTTGGGGTTACCTTGCCCTCTATTTTCGTGGGTGGGAGACACATGGACACGCAGGGTGTAACACTATAAACAGGTTTATCCAGTAATTATTCTGCTTAAGGATATACTGTATGTTATCATCGATTTTAACTCCAGATTTCTTCACCAATTATACATATCGTATAGCACAACATTAAATGTAATCTTTATAATGAGTAAGTTTAAGGTATTTATAGTGCCATAACTGTTACCCCGTATTTTCAGAACCCAAACCAGTGGTAATTAACTGATTTTGGTTTTTTTAGAGGGCATCAGGAATAAATTAATGGGGACACAGCTTTTTTGTTTAATAAATGATTAACATAACATCTATCCTTCATAAACGTGGATGGATTTTAAACTTTGTATTTGAGACAAATTTAAGATCTTAGAACTCTAGCCAGGATATATTGTACCTTAAAAGAAAGGAAAAAGCCTCTAAAACAAGGACACCAAGAGATAATTGCCTATTTTAATACAACTAAGGGGCATATTAATTCTTTTACAGTAATAGGGATTATAAAAATACTATTCTATGCATTTTAATGCTACCATCACTGCAGCAGACCAGTATTTTCCCAGTGTTGCTCTGCATTGTTGTTTCAACCTCAAGACAGATGAAAAATACTGAATCTTAGCCAAAAGCTGAATACACCATTATCCCCTTTTGCACAGCTGCATACACATTTCGTAGTCTAGAGTGGTGTTTTCTATCATTTTGTTTAGGGCTACAAAAAATATCCTAAAGGCACAGACAACCTGGAACTTTGCTCAAAGATGCATGAAACTAAATTCCTTTTCAAGACATAACTACTTTATAATGCCACATTACCATACTTGTAGTTAATAACAGATGGCTGAACTCTGAAATATTGTTAGTTTTTGTTCTCTGCTCATTCCAGTTAGTTTAGCCAGCCCCTGAAATTGTTAATCTTCAATTTTAATTTTTTTCAAACAAGATAAATAAATGATAATTCATAGTTTTCTGCATAAATATCTACATAATGTCATAATAATATTACCATAATGGAATTAATGATCTACTACTGTGCTCACTACAGTATTGGTCAGTATCAAAGTAAGCAAATACAAGTAGCTGACAACTTTGATATCTCAAAATCTGTTCTTTTGCACATTCTAAAGAATAGTGATGACATTTTGCAGGAGTACAAGATCAGCACAAGTGGAGGCTGCAAGCATCAATGTGAATGCAAGGAGATGGACACTGTGGAAGCCCTATGACTCTAGTTTCAGTATAAGCTAGGCCAAAGTGGCCTTCACTCTAGGTCTATGCTGAAAAAAAGAGGGACTCTTAGCTAGCAGCAGAGCAGGGGAAGAAGTTCAACTAATCAGGCGGAAGAGGTGGATGAGGCTTTTTTCAAACAACTAACAAAATGATCCAAAGCCCAAGATTTGGTGGTGATGGGGGACTTCAACTATCCAGATATATGTTGGGAAAATAACACCGCGGGGCACAGACTATCCAATAAGTTCCTGGACTGCATTGCAGACAACTTTTTATTTCAGAATGTTGAAAAAGCTACTAGGGGGGAAGCTGTTCTAGACTTGATTTTAACAAATAGGGAGGAACTTGTTGAGAATTTGAAAGTAGAAGGAAGCTTGGGTGAAAGTGATCATGAAATCATAGAATTTGCAATTCTAAGGAAGGGTAGAAGGGAGTACAGCAGAACAGAGACAATGGATTTCAGGAAGGCGGATTTTGGTAAGCTCAGAGAGCTGATAGGCAAGGTCCCATGGGAATTAAGACTGAGGGGAAAAACAACTGAGGAAAGTTGGCAGTTTTTCAAAGGGACGCTATTAAGGGCCCAAAAGCAAGTTATTCCGATGGTTAGGAAAGATAGAAAATGTGGCAAAAGACAACCTTGGCTTACCCTTGAGATCTTGCGTGACCTACAAAATAAAAAGGCGTCATATAAAAAATGGAAACTAGGTCAGATCACGAAGGATGAATATAGGCAAATAACAAAGGAATGCAGAGGCAAGATTAGAAAAGCAAAGGCACAAAATGAACTCAAACTAGCTATGGGAATAAAGGGAAACAAGAAGACTTTTTATCAATACATTAGAAGCAAGAGGAAGACTAAGGACAGGGTAGGCCCACTGCTCAATGAGGAGGGGGAAACAGTAACGGGAGACTTGGAAACGGCAGAGATGCTTAATGACTTCTTTGTTTCAGTCTTCACTGAGAAGTCTGAAGGAATGTCTAGTATAGTGAATGCTTACGGGAAGAGGGTAGGTTTAGAAGAGAAAATAAGGAAAGAGCAAGTAAAAAATCACTTAGAAAAGTTAGATGCCTGCAAGTCACCAGGGCCTGATGAAATGCATCCTAGAATACTCAAGGAGTTAATAGAAGAGGTATCTGAGCCTCTAGCTATTATCTTTGGGAAATCATGGGAGATGGGGGAGATTCCAGAAGACTGGAAGGGGGCAAATATGGTGCCCATCTATAAAAAGGGAAATAAAAACAACCCAGGAAACTACAGACCAGTTAGTTTAACTTCTGTGCCAGGGAAGATAATGGAGCAGGTAATCAAAGAAATCATCTGCAAACACTTGGAAGGTGGTAAGGTGATAGGGAATAGCCAGCATGGATTTGTAAAGAACAAATCGTGTCAAACTAATCTGATAGCGTTCTTTGATAGGATAACGAGCCTTGTGGACAAGGGAGAAGTGGTGGATGCGATATACCTAGACTTTAGTAAGGCATTTGATACAGTCTCGCAAGATATTCTTATAGATAAACTAGGAAAGTACAATTTAGATGGGGCTACTATAAGGTGGGTGCATAACTGGCTGGATAACCGAACTCAGAGAGTAGTTGTTAATGGCTCCCAATCCTGCTGGAAAGGTATAACAAGTGGGGTTCCGCAGGGGTCTGTTTTGGGACCGGTTCTGTTCAATATCTTCATCAACGATTTAGATGTTGGCATAGAAAGTACGCTTATTAAGTTTGCGGACGATACCAAACTGGGAGGGATTGCAACTGCTTTGGAGGACAGGGTCAAAATTCAAAATGATCTGGACAAATTGGAGAAATGGTCTGAGGTAAACAGGATGAAGTTCAATAAAGATAAATGCAAAGTGCTCCACTTAGGAAGGAACAATCAGTTTCACACATACAGAATGGGAAGAGACTGTCTAGGAAGGAGTATGGCAGAAAGAGATCTAAGGGTCATAGTAGACCACAAGCTTAATATGAGTCAACAGTGTGATACTGTTGCAAAAAAAGCAAACGTGATTCTGGGATGCATTAACAGGTGTGTTGTAAACAAGACACGAGAAGTCATTCTTCCGCTTTACTCTGCGCTGGTTAGGCCTCAACTGGAGTATTGTGTCCAGTTCTGGGCACCGCATTTCAAGAAAGATGTGGAGAAATTGGAGAGGGTCCAGAGAAGAGCAACAAGAATGATTAAAGATCTTGAGAACATGACCTATGAAGGAAGGCTAAAGGAATTGGGTTTGTTTAGTTTGGAAAAGAGAAGACTGAGAGGGGACATGATAGCAGTTTTCAGGTATCTAAAAGGGTGTCATCAGGAGGAGGGAGAAAACTTGTTCACCTTAGCCTCCAATGATAGAACAAGAAGCAATGGGCTTAAACTGCAGCAAGGGAGATTTAGGTTGGACATTAGGAAAAAGTTCCTAACTGTCAGGGTAGTTAAACACTGGAATAGATTGCCTAGGGAAGTTGTGGAATCTCCATCTCTGGAGATATTTAAGAGTAGGTTAGATAAATGTCTCTCAGGGATGGTCTAGACAGTATTTGGTCCTGCCATGAGGGCAGGGGACTGGACTCGATGACCTCTCGAGGTCCCTTCCAGTCCTAGAGTCTATGAGACTATGAGTCTATAACCCTTCAGACACTGACTCAGTCAGTGAGAAGTACAACACCACATGGTTCAACATATGGAATGCAGCAAGAAACAAGATGCTGATCTTCTGATAGAGGCTGAATGGAAGGCGGAAATCCTACCCAACATTCTAGATGAGTTTCATCTATGTGACATCTTCAGTGTTTACAAGACTACTCGCATATACTGGTGCTTTCTGGACAGAGGCCTTGGTATGCTGAGGTGAACACTTTGCAGGAGGGAAAAAAGCTGTGTACCACATTTACCTTGTTGTTGTGTGGAAAAATGGATGGGACGTGAGAAATGGCCTCTTATGGTTATCTGAAAGAGTGAGAGCCCTCACTGTTTCCCTGCAGAACACTCAAAACTGCCTGTGATCTACAGGAACTCTGATAATGCCTGGGTGACTAGTCATTGTTTCAAGAATGGCAGAAGATTTGGACCAGGAAGTTGCACTTAGGAGACTGTCATACATGCCTGTTGATTGACAATTGTCCAGACCATGCAATGCAGAGCTGTTGCACAATTGGTTGAATTTTGCGCCTCCCAACACAACGTCACTCATGCAGCCGACAGACATGGGTGTCATTAAAAACTTCAAAGGCAACTTCTGTGCTCATTTGAATGTCTATATCATTGCCTCTCTCAATGCTGATGCAAACCTTTGAGTGCTGGATGTTGCAAAAACCACAATATTCCTTGATGCACTTTATCTTGCTAAGGAATCTTGAGGAACTGTTCTCCCCCCAACTGTTAACTGCCTCAGAAAGAGAGGGTTTATTCTACCACAGACAGTGCTGGGTTGATGAACATCAATGTACTGGCCAACATTGCCATTCCTGATAATCTGACAGCAGAGGATGTGAGGTCATTGTTGAGTTTGATGGTCATGTGAAGACAGCAGGTGAGTTCATTGATGTAGAAATCTGAGATAGTCACGGCTGATCACTCCCACATGCAGATAGTGCATCAGCTGAGGAATCCCAAAGTTCCTTTGCTTCAAGAAGAGTTTCATGCCGTGGACATTTCCTACAAGATATGCCAGAATTGTGGCTTTGAAATTGGCTACAAAGCTGTGTGCAAAATTGATAGGGATTTACAGCTGAAGGTGCTTTGCTCACTGTAAGGACAACTGTAGTATATCATTGCATAATTGTAGTACTAAAATATATATATATATATAATTGCTGTCAAGCAATTAAAAAATCATTGTGATTAATCATGCGATTAAAAAAATCATCATGCTAACAATTTAATATTTAAATATTTTTGGGATGTTTTCTACATTTTCCAATATATTGATTTCAATTACAACACAGAATACGAAGTGTACAGGGCTCACTTTTTATTTGATTTCAAATATTTGCACTGTAAAAAACGAAATAGTATTTTTCAATTCACTTAATACAAGTACTGTAGTGCAATCCCTTTATCATGAAAGAAACTCACAAATGTAGAATTATATACAAAAAGCCTACATTCAAAAATAAAATGTAAAACTCTAGAGCCTACAAGTCTAATCAGTCCAACTTCTTGTTCAGCCAATCACTCGGACAAGCAACTTTGTTTACATTTGCAGAAGACAATGCTGCCTGCTCTAATGTTTTACATTGTTTTGTTCTTGAGTGCAATTATGTAACAAAAACCCTACATTTGTAAGTTGCACTTTCATGATAAAGAGATTGCACCATAGTCAGTAGCATAACTGGAGGGGAGCAGGGCAGTGGCCGCTCTCCCACTGAGCATAAGTGGCGCCTTTTCAATTTCTTGGTGCCTTTTTAATTTTTACTCACCCGGCGGCGACACTTCGGTGGCGGATCCTTCACTTGCTCCCGGTGCGGTGGCAGGTCCTTCAGTGCCGCCAAACAAAGACCCGGAGCGCCGCCCCGTCAGTAAAAGCACCGCCAGGTGAGTAAAACCACCACAGCAGGTGGTGCTTTTTTGGTGATCGTTCCCCCTGTTCGTTCCACCTGGCTATGCCCCTGACCACAGTATTTGTATGAGGTGAATTGAAAAATACTATTTATTTTGTCTGTCATTTTTACAATGCAAATATTTGTAATAAAAAGTAATATAAACTGAGCACTGTACATGTTGTATTCTGTGTTGTACTTGAAATTTACATTTTAAAATGTAGAAAGACATCCAAAAATATTTAATACATTTCAATTGGTATTATATTGTTTAACAGTATGATTAATTTTTTAATCATGATTAATTTTTTGGGTTAATCATGTGAGTTAACTACAATTAATCAACAGCCCTAACACACACACACACTTCCTTTTTGTTTTACACACGTGTCACGTAAG